>NC_140491.1:52388802-52988802 GCF_964271855.1 Acomys minous | reverse complement strand
GAGGCCAGCCTGGTCTTCAAAGTGAGTCTAGGACAGCCAAGGCTACACAGAGAAACCCTGTCTCGAAAAAAAACAAAAAAAGAAGAAGAAAAGGAATGAAGCCACAAAATTCTCCTCTTCATGGGAGAATGTTCAAGGAAGTGGCAGAAATATTTTTAAATTGCCTCTACCTCTGCTGACGGCATTCATTGGTACATGTGATTATTACTCTGTTGTAGACATCTTTCTCCCTCTCCTTGCCTCCTTATTTCTTCCCACTCCCGTGATCCCCTTTTCATGTTTGAGGATATAAGATTTCAGCTGTAAGTGCTTCATTTGGTTCTTAGGTATTCTCACACTAGGCCTAAATGTTTCGGGCTGTTCTGTGCTGCTCTGCCTTACTTCCTGTTTGGTTAACTTTTATTTCCTGTACTCTGTCAAAAGGCTTGGTCAAAGTGGTAAACTTCCATTATGACGTAGGAACTTTGTTCTATATTCAAATCTTCCAGAGTCTTGGGCAAAAGTAGGAGTATAGTAACCGTTAAACGTAATACAGGAAATGAAATTTTAAATTCTGTCCTTTTGTTGGCATTGCTTTGTTTTGCTTTGCTTTTTGGTTTGGTTTTGTTGACACTTGGTCTCACTCTGTAGGTCAGATTGCCCTGGAGTATCATGTAACCCATCCTAGCCTTGAACTCACAGCAATTCTCCTGCTTCAGCCTCCCAAGTTCTGGAATTACAGGTGTTAGACACCACACTGGGTCTGTCTTCATACTGATAGGATTTGTCATGTATGGTGGATGGCATGTGCCTACAGTCCCAGCCCTTGGGATGTGGAGGCATGGGACTCAGGAGTTCAAGGCTAGTCTTAGCTACATAGCAAGTCTGAACCAGCTTGTGCTGAGATTCTTTTGTTGTTGTTGTTGTTGTTTTTGTTTTTTCAAGACAGGGTTTCTCTGTGTAGCCCTGGCTGTCCTGGAACTCACTTTGTAGACGAGGCTGGCCTTGAACTCACAGAGATCTGCCTGCCTTTGCCTCCTGAGTGCTGGGCCGCCACCACCTGACCCTGAGATTCTACTTTAAAAAAATAATAATTTAATCGGCAGTTTAAAGAAATACAAGCTTTAGAGAAGACCACTTCCTGAAAGTGCAGGCCTCAGTCAGTTCACCTGCTGAGCAAGACCACTGAAGAGCCAGCCCAAAGGCTGTTCTTCGACCTCCACACATGCCAACACACACACATATGTGCAAAACATAATAAACTAAATTTAAATATAAAACCCCTCAGGGTCCTCCCAGACTTTTTCTCTTCCAAAGTCTCAGGCATGTTGGTTTTATTTTCAACTAGTGATCTTAGGATGATGTTTACAGTTTGTCATATCAAGTATAGTAAAGTCTAATGAATTACTCAGTGTCAGTTTTTTTAGGAGTGGAAAAAAAAATAAACAACCTCTTAGTCTATGCTGTTATAACAGAATATATGATGGTAGAAATTTTTTAAAAAGAACAAAAGCTTGTTTTCTCCCAGATCTGTCCTCTGTGGAGGGTCGTGCCGCTGTGTCATCACACGATGCAGAAAGTGGAACAGAGCCTAAGAGAACCCACACGTTACCCTCCAGCATCCTGAAAGGGCCTCAACCCCACCTTTCAAGACCTCAACTTGTCTTATTTTCACTGCTGTGCCATGGGATGGGAAAGAGCCACTCAGGCCAGGAAGAGGAATGCTGAAATTCCGCATGGAAAGGAAGTGGCCCAGATGGAAAACATAAGCAAGTATTTGGGGATTATGGATGGGAAATAGCCCAGATGGAAGTGATTAAAGCAGCCTGGTGTGGTGGCACATGCCCTTAGTCCCAGCACTCGGAAGGCAGAGGCAGGTGGATCTCTGTGAGTTTGAGGCCAGCCTGGTCTACAGAGTGAGTCCAGGACAGTGAAGGCTACACAGAGAAATCTTGTCTCAGAAAAGCAAAAATAAAATAAAATAAAGCAAATCTGGTATGATGGTGCACGCCTGTAATTCCAGCACTCAGGAGGCAGAGGCAGGTGGATCGCTGTGAGTTCAGGGCCAGCCTGGTCTACAAGTGAGTCCAGGACAGCCAAGGCTGCACAGAGAAACCCTGTTTCAAAAAGAAACAAAAAGAAAAAAGAAAAGAAAAGAGGCAGAGAAGAACGGATGGATAGACAAGAGTCTTCTCATCTTTGGATTTCATTCCAATACGCAGGCAGAGCTTTCCCTCTCCCAGGATTCCCAGAGAGCACCACAGTCAATAAAATTTCTCAAAGAAACCCAGAAGTTCTCTTTACCACGTCTCTAAACAACAATCTTAGCTCAAGAGCTTAGCATCCCTCCCCTCTGCTGTTCACTTCCTTTTCTAGTTGCACTGCCTCCGGCCTTACAGTCTCTGGTCCACACTAAACATGGCTGGAAAAGAGGAGCTTCTTTCAGGACTCATCAGAGCGCTTTCCCTGGAGTCAGAGCCTGAACACATGACTTGTATGCCACCAGTGCTGCCCACTTCCTCCAGCATGGTGGACTCCGCCTACAGCCCTGTCCAGGAGCTCTGGTACTAAGAGGCACAAAGGGAAGGCGAGAACACTAGGAGAGACGCAGTGGTGTGTGTACAAGCAGCAGCCTGATGCTCTGAGCTGCAGTGGCGGAAGGTGAGCCACAGTCTCCAGCAACTGAAGTCATGGAGGATTTAGGAAGACTGAGCACAAACAGTGTCATACACTGTTCAACCAAGGGGAGACCTTCCATGCTAAAGAAAGCAGCCGAGATGACTCCATGCTCTGCAGCCTTGTGTCCTTTTCAGTACTCCCCATCTTAATTGGAACGACATATCTGTAATCCTACTAGACACTGAGACACTTAATTATGCTGGAATGTAATTTCTCTTCATGCTTAGCATGGTGTTTGGCATGCAGGGTGTACTCAGTCATGGGTTAATTCAACAAGCATTTATGTTTATTGTGAAAACACTATCTGTAACAGGAAAAATAATTTTATTGTTTGAAAGTTATGCTTGTCTTCAATTTTAGTTACATTAGATATCTAAATACAAGCTTTTCTCTTTTAGCCAATAATTTAGAATGCCCAACCTCCAGTCTGTAATTTTCCATTCTTCCGATCTTTTATTTCATGGTCGTTCAAAATCTTTAACCTGAGAGGACACTGCAGCCTCAGAATATTTGCAATTTCCTAGAAAAGCTGCTTTCCATCCAACCTCCCACCTAGAGCTCAGGGTGAATTCTCCGCAGCAAAATGCAAAACATAAAAGCGGTATACACAGCACATTCGTGATATGATTCTATAGAATAAAAACTGGGTACATACCACATTCACGGTTGTGGTTCTACAGAATATGCAAGTGAAATTATGTTAGAATGCATTATAATTATTGCTCTGAAAACTGTGACACAGGAGCGGGAGTGAGGTTGCCTCATTTTCTCTGCTTTAATGTTTGACTTGGATCTGGGATCTGAGTTGTATCCGTGGCCCTGGGTGGAAACAGGACATTTAGCACTGCCCAAAAGATGATTACAAAGAGATAAATACACTAGTGTACCCTCTTCTCATTGTCTCTTTATTTTCTTTTTATTTATGTGTGTTACTGTTTTGTCTGATTGCATCTGTGTATGAGCACCATGAGGCCAGAAGACGCTGCCAGATACCCTGAACTGGAGGTACAGATGTGAGGCACCACGTGGGCGTTAAGGATGGAACCCAGATCCTTTGGGAAAGCAGCCAGTGTTCTAACTGCTGAACCATCTCTCAGGACCACTGCCACCACCGCCTTTTCTTCTGTTTGTTATACAGCCTTGGCTGACCTAGGATATCACCACGTAGATCAGGCTTGCCTCGCCTTGTAATAATAAACCTGTCTCAGCCTCCCACGTGCTGAGATTATACGCTACCAAGCCAGGCTGTTTGCTCCCTCCCTTAGGAGTCAATCCAAACGGGACTAGCAGTCATCTGGAAGGAAAAAGCTCCTAAAACAGCTGTCTGGGTCACTGAGATGCCTCGGCGGGTGAAAGGGCATGGGGTTTACCCTGATGGTCTGAGCTCCATCCACGCTGTAGGAGAGCTGGCTCCCGAAAGCTGTCCTCTGGCCTCTGCACGCAAGCTGCAGCATTCGTGTGCAACTCCCCGCTACTCCCCCCCCATGCCTACAAAACAAATGAACGCAATAAAATATTTTTACGTTGTCTGCTCTAGAAACTTCAAGAAGCGTGACACTAAGGCTTGAGAGATGGCTTCATATACAAAAACTAAGTAAATCTTAAAAAATAAATAAATAAATGTGACACACCCTACATGTTAGGAAAATAGAAATAACTATCCCCTCAATGAGATACATACGTATATGCCCAGAAACCCCCTTGCTTGATGCTCCAAATCCCCGCTGCTAAGGTTGTAAGCTTTATGAATGCTCAGAAAGTACAAACCCTTTCCCTGTACACTGGAGGTCCCATAAAAAAAGAAAAGCCAAATTTGTGTTAATGATTCTATGTCCAGTTAGGGTGTTACAGAAAAGAGCCAAGTTATCTTGGTCTATTTTTGGTCATCTTAAAATATATATATATTAGTCTCCTTAAAAACACATTAAAATGCCAGGTATGGTGGCACACGCTTTTAATCCCAGCACTTGGGAGGCAGAGGCAGGCAGATCTCTGTGAGTTCGAGGCCAGCCTGGTCTACAGAGGGAGTCCAGGACAGCCAAGGATACACAGAGAAATCCTGTCTCAAAACTAATAATAATAATAATAATAATAATAATAATAATAATAACAATAATAATATACATAATTCATTTTCCTCACCTGTGTCCAACCTAAGACCATTGCAACTTTCAAAAACTTTAAAATGCATTGTTAGCAGACTTCTAGCTTCTGTCAATCCAAAAGCTAAACACTTCTTCAGATGGTCCCTGAGACCTGCAGCTCCCACTCTGCAATCAATGGACAAAATAAATGCTTAAGGAACATCACGCAGCCTCACTGGTGAAACAAGAGCTGGGCTGACGGGAGCAGGCATTCGGGTGTGGTGGCACATCCTGCACCACAAGTTCAAGGTCAGCTTGGGCCACAGCGAGTTCAACGCTGGTGGTGACAGCAACACCCTGTCCAGGGAGGGGTTGTGGGGAGAGAGCCTCAGTGACTAAATGTTATTTCCAACCTTCACATTCAATTCTCCTCTGTTGACAAATACCAGAGACATCGTTTGACTTTATTGCCACCAGTTCTGAAAACTCTGAATTCTAAATGTGGACAGGTGACTGGATTTCCTGCTACCTCAGATGTTTTCCTGCTACAGGGATCAGGTTAGCAGCCCATGTCATACTTGCGGGCAGTACTAAATACACAAAACTGGCGTAATCCTTAGGCTCACCTAAGGTAAACATACAGACTGAGACTGTACAAGTTTCTGGATGGCTTATGACTGCGTTTAGGAGTCTCGTGTACTCAAATTTCATTTCTCTGGGACTTCACTAACCCAGTGTTTCAGTTCCTTTTAACTTGGGTAGTGGGGGAGCTTCCTCAGAGCTGTCTCTTACCTTGGGGGACTGTTCCCCCTCCATTCCTCCTCCCAACAAATTACTTTACAATGGTACTGGGCAGGAGAAATCACAGACAGAATTGGCATCGGGGTTTGAGTGATGCTGCCCTCTGAGTTATCCATTAAATTTTTTGAAGCAATCGTACATATTTCCTGCTGCACCCAAAAATGTTCCAGACTAGAAACCCTGTGCTTGTGTTCAGTTCCTGCTCCCTAATCTCTAAATCCATCTGGTCACCAAGGTAGACAACTTCTCCTTAGAACCTTTTTCAGATGTTTTCATTCCATTTAACTTTGACTTGATCCCTGGGCTGCCTGAGTCGCACTTTGTTTTACTACAGTCATGTCTAATGAAAGCACTATCTGCTGCCAATCCGGCTTTCCTCAGACACAGACTCCGTTCCACCAGTCCCCAGTTTAAGAACTTGTCACACAACTTGAACTGCGGGGCCTCGGTCCCATAAAACTAAAGGGATGGGTCACATAAATTTGGCACCAGTAAAACGTTTCTGAACGTGCAACTCCATAAAATTAATTCAAAACAAAACTCACAGAGACTGCTATGTTCCTGGGCCACCTGATCTCGCAGCAGCCTTGTCCCTGGAACATGTGTGTGCTGGTTCACTGTGCTGTCCTCTCTCACCACATCAGGCCGATGTGTGAACCCCGAAAATGACCAGCTCAGGCCTGAGATGATTGTATTTTATAAATTGTGTGATTTTAACTGTATGAATGAGCTTCGCTGTCTTTATAGAAACATAACAGAATCAAGGACTTTTCATATCTCTCTGATAACATGCCTCAGTGTCTGTGTCGAGTTAGTATATATTTGGATTTTATCGTGCTAGAATGTTTGATTTTTTTTTCCCTCTTTTTTAGGTTCTGCTGCTAGATTCTCGATGTTGAGGGACGCAGCTGACCTGTAGGCGGAAGGGGGGTGGGAGAGGGGAGCATCTGAAACGTACATGCCTCCTTTGATCAAGGGAATTTGTCACTGTACAAAGAATGTTTGACTTTTAAGAACCATTGCTTAGCTAGATACGCTGGCATGTGCCTGTAACTGCAGTCTCTTTAAGAGGTGGAGGCAGGAAGATCAGTCGTTAAGGTCACTTTCTGCTTGTTTGAGTCTGAGGCTAGCCTGGGGTACACAAAACTCTCTTGGCTTTTTTTTTTTTTGCAGGGGGGGGCTACATGAAACTCTGTTATTTTATTTATTTGTTTATTGACTGATTGATTGATGTCTGAGCTGCTAACTTGAGTTTCGTTTGGAAAAGACTGAGCTCTGGCCAGCTCACTTCAGTTACATATGCAAACATACACAAGGTTAACTGAGGCCGGGAAGAGGCTCCAACTACCAACGTTACTGTGCCCTTGCTGCCCATGAGCGCTGACAACCCATGCGAATCTCAGTGCCTTTGGCCATGGTAAGAACTCCGGGTTTGCCAGGAGTGTCTTAGGATCACGGTTAGTGCAGCGGCAAGCTCTCGCGCAGCACCAAGTGCAGATTCTCCAGGAAGACAACGTCCCTTCAAGGTTCAAACTGCCTAGAACAGTTTCTCAGCCTCTACTGATTGACCCGCACATAGCGAACGCTTTGCTGAAACACTTCACTCAAAGCCAGACACAAAGGCGTCCCTGTCCATTTCACTACATCTCCCCCCTTTTTGGTTTAAGCGGATTTGATAGCGATAACAATTATGCTGGAGATTAAGACGTTGTACAGCAACTACGGCCTTTTGTCGATCTAGCTGTCTGGCAGTTTTATGCAAATACATCAGCATATGTTTCAAAGCCAGTAAAGCTGTCATGACAAATAGAATTATAAAAAAAAATCACAAGAGCAAGAAAATGAAACCGCAGCATCTATAACATCCACCCATTACACCCGGCAGCTTCTTTGAAAATGTTTTTTTTTTATAACTTCTTGCTGCAGACCACAAGTCACTTGAGAAGAATCAGGATGACCCAAGAAACGCGTCTTAGCTTTTCCCGACCATCTGTGCTGTCGCTGAGTCTTCAAGGCACACTGCAGTAGGAAGCAGCACTCCATCAGAGCTCAGTTACGTTTCCTCTCTCAGCAGTTCTCACTGGTCTCCACCGAGCGCTACAGCTTGCCCCAATTCAGCTAGTTCACCAACTTTCCCGATCCATCTTATTTTGTGTTTTGAGAAAAAGCTCTTGTCGTTTTATTTCATTCAGAGACAGAGTCTAACACTGCAGCGGAGATGGTACAGAATTCACTATGTGGCCTCAAATTTGTGGCAACCCTGTCTCAGGCTCTGCAGTGCTGGGATTACACCTGGGAGCCACCACACTTGGATAAGACAGAGTTTTACGAGGCACATACTGACCTCCCTGTGTAGACAAGGATGACTTTCAACTCCTGACTGCCCCCACCTCCCACCCCACCCCCGCCTTTACCTCCCAAAGGCTGAGTATGTGACACCACAACAAGCCTCAAGCTTTGACTTCTTATGTAAAATTTTATCTGATATCTCAATAGTATGCAAATTTATTTTAATCTTTAATAAATGGTAAATTTACATGCATACCAAAAATTGGTTTATTTGTTTTAGTTTTCTAAAGACAAGATCTTATGTAGCCCAAAAAATTTCAAATTCTTCTCTTTTTTTTGTTTTTGTTTTTGTTTTTGTTTTTTTTTTTTTTTTGAGATAGACTTTCTCTATGTAGCCTTGGCTGTCCTGGAACTCGCTCTCTAGACCAGGCTGGCCTTGAACTCACAGAGATCCGCCTGCCTCAGCCTCCCGAGTGCTGGGACTAAATACAGGCACCACCAATGCCCAGCTTCAAATTCTTTAAGTAGCCAAGGATGACCTTGGACTCCTGAATCTCCTGCCTCTAACCTCAACCTCCCAACAGATAAGATTACAGGCTCCGGCCAACACAGCATTAAGCATTATTTTAAAACAAGTTTGACTTGTTAACTCCTTTGTATACCAATACACAATAAGATCTTGTCTCAAAAAAAAAAAAAAGCAGCTCTCTCCCCGACAAGACAAAGTACTCTATTGTTTTGTTTTGTTTTTTGTTTTTTCGAGACAGGGTTTCTCTGTGTAGCCTTGACTATCCTGGACTCGCTTTGTAGACTAGGCTGGCCTCGAACTCACAGCGATCTGTCTGCCTCTGCCTCCCGAGTGCTGGGATTAAAGGCGTGCGCCACCACGCCTGGCCAAAGTACTCTATTGTTTATGGATTTTATTCTTATTTCCCTCTTTTTCCTAATATATACCTGTATTAGTCAATATCAGCTACTTTGTCAACTGTGGCAGTTCACAAAAGGTAGGAATGTATTTTGAATCGTGTGCTCTGTGCAATCACTTAGGCTCCTTCTATCCAGTTGCTTAACCGTCCGCCCCAGAACCCAGCCTCCGCAGAGGAGTTGGAGCTACAATTTAGCAGCTCTACATCTGTCCATCCACAACTGCAGCAGGACGTACAGCTTAGCTTAGTGGAAGGCAACACAGAAGCCCCTGCCTGAGCACAGGGGAAACACACCGCTGCTGAAGGAAAGTTGGGTGTTTACCTGGCAGAAGAGAGACTGTGATGGCCAAGGTAGCTTTCCCAGCGTGGGGCTTAACCATCGCACCCCAGAGGTGCTGATCCTGTGACTGCCCCAGACTGTCATAGTGAGCAACTGGATCCAAACTCTCCCCCTGCTAAATAAAACCAAAAGAAAAGAAGAAGAAGAAGAAGAAGAAGAAGAAGAAGAAGAAGAAGAAGAAGAAGAAGAAGAAGAAGAAGAAGAAAAGGCGAGAGACAGAATACAGCAGAGCACCTATCTATCAAGTCACAAGTAGAAATTTGGGAGGACACAGGGATTGAGAGCAGGTGACACTCACTGTGTAGCCCCATCTGACCTCAGTCAGTGCTGCCTCACAGACATGTGCCACCGCGTCTGGCTTTGAAAACGCACAACACCCCCACCCCCAGCGTGCCGAGCACATTACATTAGAGCTCTCATTCAGGTCTTATGGTGAGCCTGTGGAGCAGCCATTGCATTGGAGCCCACTTTACAGATGAGCAAGCGGAGGTAAAGTGCCACCCTTACTGGCCCACAGTGAATTTCTCTCAATCTCAGGCTGATTCAAAGCCAGGTCTGTGTGCTTGCAAAGCCCAGGCCTTCAGTAGAAGACAAAGGGGACTCAACAGACTCTTCCGCACATACACACAGTGCCCATTGTGTGAATTAAAGATGCTCACTTTGCCTGACTTCTCACTCACTCAGGGGTCTTGCAACTTCCTTGGAAAACAACCAGGGCCCAGGAAGGAGTGACCGGGGCAGGAACTGCCACCATGCCCGGCTAGATATATATATATATATATATTTTTTTTTTTTTTTCAAGACAGGGTTTCTCTGTGTAGCCTTGGCTGTCCTAGAACTGGCTTTGTAGACCAGGCTGGCCTTGAACTCACAGAGATCTGCCTGCCTCTGCCTCCCAGAGTACTGAGATTATAGGCATGCACCATCTCACCTGGCTTTGAATAGAATTTTAAAGGAGACAGAAGTTAAAAACACATAGAACATGCCAGTAGTTCAGAAGACATACAACAAACACTTCCCAACGACAGTGGCAGTTAAATTGGAGAAGAGGGCTACTGGCCCAGCCAGCTCAGTGACAGACTTAGCATGCTTAGCGTGTTTCCAGGTGGGTCTGACCTGCAGTGCACATGCCATATGGCCCGACCCATCACAAAATCATGAACTCTTAAAGCAGCATAAGATATTTTTGCAAGTTTTTTTTCCCCCAACTTAACTATGATCTTCTCAAGTGTGAACTTTATAGGTGACAATGTATCGTAACAATGTTCAAGGACAGGACATTCTTCCAAGCCTTAAATTTAATCCCTAGCAACAGAATAAGAAAAATATCCCTCATAATAGGCTATATGGAGAACAGGTGCTACAGGGCAGGCTGGAGGTCACAGGAGAATCAAACATGGCTCCTAGGCTGGAGCACCATCTCAGTCAGTAAGGTGCTTGCCATAGACGTACAAGGAGCTGAGTTCAGACACCAAGAAGTCACGTGAAAGCCAGATGCAGTGATGCAAGTCTGTAATCCCAGCGCTCCTGAGTGACTCATCCCTGTGCCTTCAGCCAGAGGAAAGACCCTAAGAGGCAGGTCTTCAGCCTATCTTAGCAGTGGTTCTCAGCCTGTGGGTCGCGACCCCAAGGGGGGGTCAAATGACCTGTTCACAAGGGATCGCACATCAGATACCAGCTATTTACATTATGACTCATAACTAGCAAACTACAGTTATAAAGTAGCAATGAAAATAATTCTATGGTTGCGGGGGAGGGGGTCACTACAATACTAGGAACTGTATTAAGGGGCTGCAGTTTTAGGAAGGTTGAAAACCACCTCTTTAAAAGTCTTGTAGAATCAAGTAAGTAGTCAATGGTTTTTAGCACTCTCTGTGCTCTAAAGGCACCCCTCCCCCCATCATCATCAACCTCCCTTGCCGCCTAGTCTCCCCTTTATACGTTGGTCACCTGGGAACAAAATATGTCCATGCCAGAGACTGGCAGTGCTTACTCACGTTTGTTTGTTTGTCACCCCCCCACCACCTTCAGTCTTACTCTGCAGCCCAGGTTGGCCTGAAACTCATAACAATCCTGCTTCAGTCTCCTGAGTGACTACAGCTATGAGCCAATATGCCTGGTTATCATCTTCCTCTAACCGGTTTCTATTTCCTGATCTCTTTGGAAACTAAGGCAGTGTGTGCTGTCCTACTGTGCACTGACAGGAAGTCAGACTGTGTCTGGCCCGCATAAACCGTTCAGTTGTCATCCTTTTCTCTCCCCTGGTGAGGCAGCCTTGAAGGCGTTATATATCTGTCATGTGCATGTATGTCATAAACATGGATCGTCATGTTTGTGGTCTTTAATGTCAGAATGTACTGAGTAAAAATAAATTCACAATATACTTCAGTTTTGCTGGCTACAGTTTCCCAAGTCTCCAGCTGTCCGTTGGACATCGGAAATTCTTTTCATCTTAGTTATCAGCATTGAATCTCAGCTAACACAGTGCATACATGTATGTGTGCTGCTTCTGATGGCCATGTGATAGATTTAGTTCTTGGCCTGCGTCTCATGGTGTGCTGGCAGATAGTGGTTGCTGACCTGGGTGAGCAAGATGTAGACTCATTCTTTCTTGGCATTTATACTCAAAACACAGTAAGGTCATGGTTGTTGCTTTATAAAATGAAATAAATTCAAGACTGGTGTGTAGTGGTTTCCCATAGGTTGCCATAGGCTCCTATATTTTAACTTGGTCCAAAGTTGATGAAACTATTTGGGAAGGATTAGGAGGTGTGTCACTGAGGGGCGGGGGTGTGGGCACTGCCAGAGAGGTCAAAGTCTGGCGTGTCCAGATAGCCAACTGAGCTCAGTCTATTACGACTGACTCCCTTTCTCTGCAGGGCTTTCTCTTTGCCCGATCTGGGCATCCCCAGACCCTCTAAGGAACATCACGTAGCCCTCAGGGAAGATCACAGGCCCAAACCTTTCCTGATAGAATCTGTTCAGCAAGCACCTGGGGATCCCTGGAAGCACCTGACCCTAGCTAAGGAGATCCTAGCCTTCAGCAAACGACCTTTAATCGTACCTGGAAGTTCTTCCCCCACCCATAGGATAATTAAGTGCTGTGTTTTCCTTCTTGTGATAGGACCCCGCCGCACTGTAAATGAGGTACTGTACTACTGCATGTAAATCAAGTATCCTAGCAACCCTAGCCCAGTGAATCGGAAACATTCACCCTCAAACCCCTGCGTACTGCCCAAGGTTAATGAAAATAAAGGTTGTTGGCTGGCTTGCCCTCTCACTCCATGCCTCTATCATGACCATCTGAGCCTCATCATTTATTCTGGGGGAAGAACCGCTGCCGGCCAAGGCAGTCAAGGAAGTGATGGCAGAGCTGCCTTGACAGCCACCGGAGCCTGTTCCATCACCTACAGCTCGGTGATGACTGCTGGTGAAGTGCTGCCTGGCCTGCATCTCACCAGACCTGCCTGCCTGCTGGGAGGTTTCATGCATCCTCAGCACAGCAGCTTAACCAAGGGGCTGTGACACTTTTGGTACCATCACTAGATTGTGGAGCTTCTGAGTCTCCAACCGCCATCTGACGCCAGCAATTTCATTCTGAAAGAGCTAAACAGTAACGCCGTGGAAAACTCCTTCCACACCACAGCCTAGCACATGGGCCTCGCCCTAAAGCATTCTAGCAGTTCCCAAGAGAAATGGGACCTTAGATCTTGAGGTCAGTCTGCTCTCGTCCAGAGGCAAGCACCATCTGGACCAGCGCGCTAGAAACAGAACCCAGGCCTCACCAGATGCTGAACAACAGGGCAGCGGTTTGATGTGTTTCAAAAGCCCACACCATTCCCAGTTAGCTCTTTCTCTCTGTCCCATCGTTGTAGTCTCAAGACCCAAGCTCTCAGCTACTGCTCCAGCGCCATAGCTTTCACGTTTCCTACCATAACACCCACGGACTCTAACCCTCTGAAACCAGGAGCCCTCAGAGTAAGTCCTTTCTTCTACAGATTGCCTTGGACGTTCCTCTGTTTCGTCACTGTGGTAGAAAAGCAACTGAGGTAACCAGGCATAGCCTGAAAGGCGATGTTCCACATCACAGAGTAAGTCAGAGCAGGCCAACCCTGTTCTCTCAGTATTAGTACTGAGATACGGAGGGCACCCGGGTCAGTCCTGGAGGAGACCCACTCTGCTGGAGGGGCACTGTGCTAACTTGTTGAGACTGAGGTTGTTAGTGAGAGCCCTGAGCATAGCATGAGTCCCCACTGTGCACCAGCTCTCTCGTCAACGTGGTGCTGGTCACTGTCTCTACAGCACAGGTCTCCAGTCACAAGTGACCTCCGAGAGAGGGTTATCCCAATATAGCCTAGGCTAGCCCTGAACTTCATATTCTCTGACATCAGCCCACCCTGTCCTGGGATTACCCAGTTTAATTGCCTCCATTTTGCCAAACTAAGGTTCATTAAAATTAAAAAAAAAAAATGCTCAGCGGTTTCAGCTTTACCAGCTGGCCCTGCCGTCAAACTCCTGACCCCCGTTCGCCATCTCCTCCTCACAAACGCTAGTCCAAATCTCGGCTCTCAGTCCCATCACTGTCACAGTTTAACTGCCCCGCCTTCGCTGCTAGGTAGCATATGCTAACAGTGTGGTGTACCAGCCAGGCAACGCCTCGGAATGTACTCATACCTCAATGGCACAGCTAAAGGTTTCCAGTAGCCATCACCGACCCAGCTCAAACATCGCCTCCACAGAGTATCCCTTCTAGAGAACCCAGTCAGTTTTCTGCTACTCCCACCATTTTCTTTATAGAAAACAGTAACAAGGCCGGGCAGTGGTGGCGCACGCTTTTAATCCCAGCACTCGGGAGGCAGAGGCAGGTGGATCCCTGTGAGTTGGAGGCCAGCCTGGTCTACAATGTGAGTCCAGGATAGCCGAGGCTACACAGAGAAACCCTGTCTCGAAAAAAAACAAAAAAACAAAAAATAAAAATAAAAAATAAATCAGTAACAAAAATATTTATGTACGCTTGGCTTTTGAGACAGGCTCTCCCATGGCACAGGCTGGCTTTGTAAACTCATTAAATACTGGAGTAGGACCTTGAGCCCCTGATGCTCCTACCTCCAACCAGTAAATGTGGGGCTACAGACATGCCACCCTGTACTAAAACTACCACTCGCTAGTCTCCGTAAGCCCCAGTAACTAGCAGCCTTATCAGCTGTAGAATGGCATCTTCCGAACAGCACAAGGTCTAAAACTCCCCCTTGAGAATTTAAATCTCTCTAGGCTTCAAGATGTAGCTTCTTACTTACTTTTTATTTGGGGTAAAGACAGTACATAGAAAATATATCATATGAATCAGGCTACACTAAAGGCTGGTGTGTGTGTGTGTGTGTGTGTGTGTGTGTGTGTGTGTGTCCGTGTCCTTTCAAGTGCATGCATTTTGGCATATGTAGAAGAGGACTTTTGGAAGTTGGTTCTCTCCTTCCATGGATTAAACTCAGGTTGTCAGGCTTGGTGACAAGCGCAGTTACCAAACCATCTTGTTGGCCCTACAGGATAATATTCTTTCCCTCCCCCCCCCCCCTTATGTTGCTGTTTTGTGAGATACAAGCCCTGGTTGTCCTGGAACTTGCTCTGACTGGCCTGGAACTCAGAGATCCACCTGCCTCTGCCTCTCCAGTGCTGGGATTAAAGTGTGCGCCACCACGCCCCGGCAAGGATGATATTCTTGATTTCCCTTCCATTACTTGTTTTAGTCATTAAGCGATAGGAGAAGGCAGGAGGCGGAGCTAGATAACTCGGGGTTATTTTTCTTGTTGAGACAGTCCTCAGTCTCTCCCGTGCTGGGAGTGCGTTAAACTGGGCTGGGCAACCTGAAACTTAACTCCCGCTTTTCCTTACTAGAGCTTATGTACCGACAAGCTACTAAACTGCTCCAAACCCCAGTCAACTCGAGTATACAATGAAGATGATTATTCACCACGGACCAAGAGAACAGGTGCGTATTAATAACTAAGGGGAAACAGGATTCTGCCAGCCCCGTCAAGCCACTCAAAGTTCTGTCCTTGCCTTAGGGCTGGGCTATCTCGGTCAAATCTCTGGACGTCGCGTTCACTTAAGACAGCTTGGGGCAGCGGCCTCGCAGCGCAGCCGAAAGCGTTTGTTAAGTAAAAGACGTAATGTCGAATTTAGGGGGAAAAAAAATCAGACTGCGGGGGTCCCCGTATGCAAATCCGCGCCTCCCAGCCGAACGCGGGCGCCGGCGCTTCCGCACTTCCCCTCGAGAGCGCCCGCACGGCCGCGCGCTCCAGCGCGGGGGCGGAGATTTGCATGTGCGAAATCGGGAAGACGGGGAACCACCGCTCGAAAACCCCGGGCGGGCCTCCCGCGGCGGAGGTGCGCGCCCGCCGCACCGCCCCGGCCCGGCCCGCCCCCGGCCGCTCGGCGACGTCACGGGCACGCCCCTCGGCTCCCCGGCTCGAAGCCGCGTCCCGAGGACACCGGAGGAGGGGGATTTCTCCGGCGCCGGCGGCTTCGCACGCGCCGAGCCGTCACCGCGCGCCCCAGGGAGTTTGCCCGCGCGATCTCACGACGGAGCGCGCGGGCCGCTTGCAGCTCCCGTGGGACGGCGGCCGGCGCGCGCCCGCCGCGAGGCTCCGCCCTCTCCCCCGCCCCGGGTGGGCGGTGGCGCGAGTGACGTAAGCAGCGGGAAATCCCCGTTCCGCCGGGCGGTCCGCCCCGCCCCCTGCCCCTGCAGCGGCATCCTGGCAGGGCGACGCCAGGGACACTAGTGGCCCGCGCGTGAAGATTCAGGGGTGGGAAGGTGTGAGCCGCAAACCCGGAGAGGCCGGGAAAGAAGAGGAGGCCCGGGGGTGGTCAGAGCACTGGGGTCCCGGCTGCAGCGGCTGCTCGGCCTCCCGGCTGCCTGGCTGCCTGGCTGACGGACTGGCGGCGGACGGACAGACGGACGGACGGACGGACGGACTGGCTGGCTTTGCCGCCTCTGGCCGATGCTGGAAGCTGCAGCAGGCGGCGCGCGGAGCCGAGCCATGGCCTCCGGTGAGTACCCGGGTGAGCACCTGCGGGTCCCGGGAAGGAGCTGTCTGTCGGGGAGTCGGTTTGGGGTTGGGACATTTCTGCCTTTCAAGTCGTCTCACCTGGCAAATTGTCAGCCGTTTAAAAAGTTAACCCGCTTCGGGGTTTGCGTGTGAAATCAAAGCGGCGCACTGTAATCTGATCTCCTCCTCCTAATAGCCAGAACCTTCGAACTTCCCGACAGCATGATTTTAGGATTTGAGGGGGGTAATCTCAATAAAGGAGAGCTGAGACGGCTCGCGGTTAAAGACTCAGTGGTATTGAGACGCTTTTTACATTTTCGAGCAAAAAAAAAAAAAGAGGAACCTCAGGCGAACTTTCTTTTTTAAAAGTCCAACGGTGCCAGTAACTAATGGCTCTGGGGCTGACAGAGTACAGAATGTGGCGTGGCTGTAAAAATCCTCGGTGGCGTTTTAACTAGTTCCAAGTGAAAACGCTAGCTTTCCCCCCCACCCTGCGAGTTAAAGGGGTTACTTGTCTAGATTACCGTGTAGAGACGTCATCGACTTTCAACCCTCAACCCTGTACGAACATTTTGTTAGCAGCAAGAGGGCGAGGCGGGTTTTTTTTTTTGTTTTTGTTTTTTTTGTTTTGTTTTGGGGACTGCTTTAAAGTAGTTGGTAGGAATAAAATGTGATCACTTAATGTCAGTGTTTATTTGCCACTAGTAACTACTAGATCACCTGCTTTGAGGGGAACACAGCAGTTAAGAAACCGTTTACAGGACGGGGAGGGAGTCTAGCGTGACAGCCCTGCTCTGTTGTAAAGCAAGCGAGTACACCTAGCCGCCCCAGGCGGTGGTGAGCGCTTTCCTGGCCCTGGGAAGCTAAAAAAAAAAAAAAAAAAAAAAGACACCTTCAGTCTGTAGCAGGATGCTGACCCTGATCTTCCCAATGACCCTCAGTAAAAGGCGTCTAGCCGAGAAGAGGAAGTGTAGAAAGCTTAATGAACTCCTTTAAGAGTTGAGCAGAACAATAACCATAACTCCCGCTGTAGGCCCTCAAAGAAACTGGGGTGTTTCACATGACACTTGACTTCAGTTTGTCTGTGGTTTTTCATGAGAAAACAAGTGTAGTTTAAAATATTTCAGCTTTCTCTTTACCCGTTTGAGTGAACCCAGACTTTCAGATAATCTAGTAAACTGGTAAATTTACTCTATGTTCAGATTAAAAGGCACAAAGAGACTTGACATATTTAATTAATTCACTGGTAATCAGAAAGAGATTTTGTATGAAAGTTGTAAAGAGTGGCAAGCTTTGTTAAATAAAACAGTTCTGCCTTGTGTACTTAATTGTATTTTATATCAATATGAATGTAATACTTGAAGATTTTTCGAGAAAAAAATTATTTATTACATAAGGTACTGTAAGACAGCTGATTTTAAAATGTGATACAATTGTAGTTTGTCTAACGACACATATTTTGTGCTGTTATAGAAAGGATTCCCCAAAATTAAAGAGGGGGAATTTATAAAAGAAATGGCAAGTTTTAAGGATTTAGAAGTCCGGTTGGGTTTGTAGCTCTTGGGTTGCTCAGTACTGTCAGGGAAAAAAACCCTAACAAACAAAAGAAAATAAACCTTGTAAGTTGTAATGTCAGTATTCTTGCATTTTGATCTTTTATCAAGGGTTGTACCAAATGATACCATTTAAAATACATTGTGTCATTTAAATTGTAATTCAGTAATTTCTTCTAGGCAAAAATATAGTTTAAAGGAGTCTGTGGGTACACTGTCAGTTATAAAGACCATAGAGAGAAAAAATTATGAAATACATTTAAAATACCTTTCCATTTGAAATAGTAATTTAAGAGTAACAAAAATTGCTTAATTTATCACTATATAATTTAGATTCTTTTTTGTAATATGGTATTGAAACCTTGAAAAGAATTCCTATTGATTACCAAGCATTGAAGATCATTTGTTCATTTCTCTCCGGATGTCGTATGTAAATAAGTATGTGTAATTGAATAGGTGGTGCCTATGTAAATATCACAGATCATAATCTCCTGAGCAGAATTATATAAATGCCACGAGTAGACAGGATTTTATATGGTGATTTCTAATTATTGTTCAGGTAAATTAGCAAATTATGTCTTCCTAGGTAGCCATTAAGCTGTTTTTCATTGCCTTTTAAAAAGTACTGAGCTTTGATTCTAGACTTTTGATAAGATTAATTACAACAGGCAAAGTGGAGGAAAATGTTCCCAATTCAAAGGTCTGCATATCCAGACAGTCACTGTGCATGGGGTTTTGCCATTTGTTCTAAGTTAGACACGTTATGTCCATAGTTAAAACTTTTCTTTTCTTTTCTTTTCTTTTTTTTTAACTTTTCATTATTTCCTAAAAAGAACAAAGGGAGCCACAATTGCTTTGTGAGGCACATACGGTGGCTTTGGTGAAATGCGCTTTAAAATGTAGAAAGTTTGCATTCAATCACATTCTTCCCTTCAGTATGATTCCTCTGTGCCACATGACAGGAAGTACAGGAAGAAATTATTTTTGTAGCCCATACTACTCACCAACTTTTTCTATGTGAATTTCAAGATAACCCTTTTTTCCCCCCTAATAAAAGTGAATATAACTGTGAGACAGCTTACCTAAACTTTAATAATAGAGCTGGAAGTTAGGAGTGGTTAGCTAAAGCAAATGACTTCCTTTTTTTTTTTTTTTTTTAAGTAAGACTGCTCACAAATGCAGATATATTTCAGAAACAAAACACATGGAAAAGAGATAGAAGTGTTATAAAATTAGTAATGTGTAATAAAGAGAAAGAGTGGAGGAAATGGCGGTGGGTAGGGTCATAATTAGGAACACAGGGTACCTTAAGGAACTCAGCATAGGTTGCTTGTTTCAGTTTTCTCCCATCTGTGTTCTCTTCATGATGGTGTTTATGAGAACGTGACCTGAGTGTTGAGGAGGATGTATTTATCCAAAACAAAAGTTTTGTGTGAAAATTGTATTTAACTGGATCTCTTGTGTTTTTAAGACAGATTTGTTTTGTTTGGTTTTTGGTTTATGGTTTTGGTTTTTCCAAGACAGGGTTTTTCTGTGTAGCCGTGGCTGTCCTGGACTTGCTTTGTAGACCAGGCTGGCCTCCAACTCACAGTGATCCACCTGCCTCTGCCTCCCAGAGTGCTGAGATCAAAGGGGCGCACCACCATGCCTGGCTGTTTGAAATCTTAGTAGAGATGATTTGGCCCTGCCCTGCATTTTTTATTCTAGGAAAGGCTTTGAACATTACTTTCTCATTCTAGCGGATAAAAATCTCCTTAGGACTTGGTTTTGGTTTTTGTTTTTCCCCCCCTGTGCCCACAGCAGTGAAATCTTACTGCAAAGCATTTACATCTCTTTGATTTACCTGTGGTCCATACATCAGTTGAATACTCGTTTGAAAATTCTGTTACTTAGGTTTTTTTCTTCTGTTTGAAAGTCAGCTGGTTATACTGACATTTTAATATATATGTGTACAAAATACACACACAGAGAGAGATACACAGACACACACACACAGACACACACACACAGACACACACACACACACACACACTTTGGCTTTGTTTTTTCATATAGGGTCTCATGTAACCCGAGGCTGTGAAGCTGTGATGAGCTTAAACTCCTGATTCTCCTGCCTCAGCCTCCTGGAGTGCTAGCATTTCAGGTGTGAGTGACAGGCTCTGGCTTGACTTAGGCTTTGATAGACCTGTCTGTTGGAAGAAGATTAGCTCTTTATTATTTCTTCTCCAGAGTGGATAGAGATGATGGTTGGGAGCGTGTGGTTATTGGCTGCTTGCTCGTTGGTTACCTAGGATTTCTGAGGGAAAGATGCTCTAGTCAGCTGATCTCAACTGCGGTTAGTATGATGCTCATTGTATTGTAAATAATAAGGCACCGAGAGGTTCAAAATCATATTTTATATAAAAAAATCAAAGGCTGTATTTTCTTTGTTCAGTTGAATAAGGCATCTTTCTTCCTTCTTTTTCTTTCTCTCTTTGGTGGGCGGGAGAATGACGCTGGCCAGAGTGCTTTTTGGGTGGCTTCCCTGAATGATTTGCATTGTTGTTTTTACTTCTTCACGTTTTGGGCCAGTTGGTCCACAGGGTATTTAGACTAATTTGGAAGCTTCTTCAGAAATCTATGTGGGCTTTTTTTCTTGAAGAGTTATATTTCTCCTTAGATCTCTTTGAGGTTAGGATATGGTTTTGGAAAGCTACCTACATCGTTTCTGATGTACAGCCTCAGAACAAACTTCCTTCTTGGGACTAGTTTGAATGTAAACATTTGCCTTGTATTCTTAAGATATTTGCATTTATTTTAGATTATAGTTATTGCCATATCTGTTGAGGTTTTGTGCTTAACTGCTTTTTTTCTTGTTACATAAATAAAATACAAATGAAACAACTGATTTTATTTCAAAATTTGGTTGTAATTACATCTCTCCAGTTTGATGACACCTGTGACTTTTGTTCTTTCAGCAAAAAAAAAAAAAAAAAAAAAAAAATCTCATGGAACACTATCTTTTGTTTATGTTATAGAGGAGTTTATTAAATGAGCATGGGGGAGAAGGAAAGTGGGGAGGGGTACCCCAGAGAGATAGAGACAGACAGAGAAAGAGATGGGCAGAGAGGAGGGGGGGAGAGAAAGGGGGAATAGAGAGGTCATTCTTTTCCTATCTCTTCTGTGTTCATAGACCCAGAAGATATCCATTTGGTAATCAGATTTGTTAGTTTCTTGGATTATAAGTTCCTCACTGCTATATTACTTAAAATTGTTAGTGTGTGTGTATGTGTGTCTATGACATACATAGAAGTGTATACCTTTAATCCCAGCACTCAGAGGCAGAGGTGAGTGGTGGATCTCTGAATTCAAGGCTAATCTGATCTATAAAGCAAGTTGCAGGCCAGCCAGACTACACAGTGAGACAGCCTCAAAAAAAAAAAATCATCATCGTCGTCAACTTTTTCCTCAAATTTTCATGTTATTTTGATATTTAGTTTTATCATCTTTAAGATGAGATAACACCAATTCTCTTTATGAAAATTAAAGAGAACCAGTGAGAAATACCTGTGTGTGTGTTCTAATTGGTATTATAATTAATATTTGTAGTTAACAAATTCTCATTGTCCACTTACTTATGGCTTCTAGTTCTAGCAATTGTATTTTAGTAGGTATGCCTATTTTATACATAATTCCAAAAATTTATCTATTTCTAATATTTCAGTGTAATTTCCTCTTAATCTTAAAATCCCATACTTGAGATTTTAAATAGGCTCAATGTTTTCAAAGAACAGCTTTTTTACCTAGTGCACATGAGATCATAAGTATTTCACAAACATTTTAGTTATAATCCAAAGGTTATTCTAGTCAATATTAGCATTTTACGGTGCAACTCAAACTGTAGGGACCGGTCCTTACCTTACACTTGTCCTGGTTAAAGAAAAATACTGTAATTAAATTGTTTAGAAAGAATTTTGAAAACATGTCTGTGCTTTTAAAAACAACAGTGATTTTAAGTAAATTTAGTTAAGAGTATTTATTTTCCCTAAGTTTCCCTGATTTATAATTTTCTCTTCTTGCTCTCCGTAGAGGGCACAGTTTTTCATTGTTCATCTTCAAGAGGAATGGCATTGCAAACAGCACCAGGAGGAAGATGATTGGCCCGTTGTGCTGACTCATGGTGCAGACAATTGCATAGCCAGGAGGGTCTTAAAAGTCACAGATGAGGCTGGAGAGATGGCTCAGAGGTTAAGAGCACTTGGCTGCTCTTCCAAAGGTCCTGAATTCAATCCCCAGCAACCACACGGTGGCTCACAACCATCTATAATGAGATCTGGTGTGCAGGTGTACATGCAGGCAGAGCACTGTATACATAATAATAAATAAATCTTTTTTTAAGTCACAGATATAGTTAAATAAAAATATGAACAGACACAAGGAAGCAATACTACAAAGCAGTATTTTTCCATTACAAAGGAATCCAATAAGGAGGAATTGATTGGTCATTAATCTAGTCCTTCAAATTTTGAATAACTGACACAAAAGAGCTTTGGAACTTTAATTTCCCCACAGGTGCTAATTTAAGGCATTAATGAGTAATAAAATTTCTGTCGTTCAGTAGCTTGAAGAAGTAAAACACATGGCTTTATTTAACAACAAAGCTAAGTGGTGGCAGAAGTCTTAACCCTGATACTTGGAAGGTAGAGTCTGGAAGATCAGAAGTTCAAGGACAGCCTCCAGCTGCGCAGTGAGGGGGAGGCCAGCCTAGGCTACTGGAGACCCTGTCTCAAGAAGAGAAAGATGTACATCAATTGGTAGAGTAGCTGCCCAGCTCAATGAAGAATTTCTACAAGAGGAAAAGTAATATAAATGCATGGCATTACGCGACAATACTCAGGCAATTCTTACTACTTTGAATTTTTAAAAAAATAATCTTATTAACAATTTTATGTACTTCATAATTTCATAAATACACTTAACTTGTTTAAAGAACTATGCAACTTGCTTTAAATGACCCTACCATGTTTTTTTTTAACTTCTTCAAAAAGTTAACCAGCTACCATTAATGATGTCATCCTCTATCAGTTTCCCACCAGAACACTCTTAAGTAGCAGGCTGGGTTTTATTGACCTTTTCATCCAACCACATAAATTCTTTAAGATGCCACTGGAAAATACCACGCTGAGTTTAACACAATTGAAAAAAGAATGTACATTGTCTTAAAGAGTCCTACAAGAACACACAGGCTGTGAAATACTTAAAATTGAGATGTAAATTCCACATATACAATGATACATAAATTGTGAAATGGTCGTTTGCTTTACATTTTCAGTCATTATTATGAACTTGGTTGGATTAAAATTGTTTCCTCTCTCTTTTTGTGTTTTTGTTTGTTTGTTTGGGTTCTTTTGCTTAGTTTTTGGTGAGACTAAGATTGAACCCGGGAGGTCCTTGGGCCTGCTTTCTGTCCTTTGAAAAAGCAAATGAGTAATAGATTCAAATCAAGAGAGTTCTGGATCAAAATGAATAAAATTAAAGGTAGCAACAGTAAGTTATTGAGCAACTTAAAGTAGAAACCACATGTCCTGTGTGTGTGTGTGTGTGTGTGTGTGTGTGTGTGTGTGTGTGTGTCTGTCTGTCTGTCTGTCTGTCTGTCTGTCTGTCTGTCTGTCTCACTGGGACCTAGTTCCTACCCATCGGGCTATGCTCCTCCAAGCTTCCTGTGTATGCTCTCTCTCCAGCACTGGGCTTCCAGGCTGTGGATGTTGGGGACCGAACTCAGGATCATGTACTTGAATGAAAACCACTTTTCTGACTCAGCTGTCTCCCTAGCCCCTAGACACCAGTGATTAACTTGTCTTTGATGGTTAGGTACCAAAATACTGTCAGGTTGTTTTGGGGGAGGGGAGGGTTTCGAGACAGGTTCCTCTGTGAAGCCTTGGCTGTCCTGGACTCATTTCCCTCAGTTCATTTAGTTATAATCAACTGGTAGTACAAAAATATTAAAAAAGAAAATTTCATAAAGTTTTAAGTAACTTGTTATAATAGTTTGTTATAGTTGTGTTAGTTTATTGTTGTTGCTAATTTCTTCTATGTATATGTTTATAGGAGAAAAATCAGATACGTGTGTGTGTAAGTAATCTTTAAACTGAGTATTTTCTTTCTTTCTTCAGTCTTCAGAATTATTACTCTAGAATGCTAGTCTCATCTTGTGATATCCCTGAATAAAAGCATTGATTTTTTTCACATACAGAAAGAAATCCATATTACTGAATGTGCTTGGACTTTTGGTTCTAAGAGTGCGATTGTACTCCGTACATAGATGGCTAATGTACCTTATATGGACAATTACTTCCCTTTTTCTAGAATGTCTTTTCACTCTTGTTTTGTTACATTTTCCCTCTCTTAAGCCCTTAGATTCCGCTTTTGTTCTTATTATAATTTTCTGCAGAATTTTGTTAGTACTTCCCCCCTTTTCGTACACTAATAATTGCAATGTATACTAATAACTGTGATGTACACTAATATTTCCCTCACGGTTGGATGTGAGGTCCTTTAGGATAGCAGTTGTGATAGTGATGGTGTCACTGTGCCATTGTCTTCAAGAAAGCATCTGAAGTAATATACCATTTACTGACTACCTCTTGTATGTGTGGTACTTGGTAAGAATTTAATGCATATGTTTTACAGAGGATATTAATAATAAGATATAATTAGCACAGGGTCTTGCGTTTCATCATTTCTGAAGATTGATCACATCCTAACAGGATAAGCCTTAGTGAAATGGATTTGTGGTTTGGGGAATTTACACTCTTAAAGTAAGCCCTATGGTTACCTGCCCTAACTTGAAAGCGGAGTTGTCCTTATTGAACTTTTATTTCCATGACTCGACTAATTAAAAAAAGGTGAAGATGCTTATGTTTTTAAAGTTGTGTTGACATATAATTAATGAATTCTAATAAGTATACATAAACTTTACAATTTTTAAAAAGTTTTTTATGAAGTGTACAGTGTTTTGCCTGCAGGCCAAAAGAGGGCACCAGATCTCACTACAAATGGTTGTGAGCCACCATGTGGTTGCTGGGAATTGAACTCAGGACCTTTGGAAGAGCAGTCAGTACTCTTAACCTCTGAGCCATCTCTCCAGCCCTTGTTTTTTAGTTTTTAAGGCAGGATCTCATTATGTAGCCCTGACTGGCCTGAAACTTCCTATGCACATCAGGCTGGCCTTGAGTCACAGAGATCAGCCAAACTCTGCTTTTGAGACTGCTAAGATTAAAGGCCTGGCCTACCGCCCTTGGAAATACAGCATAATATACAAATACATGTATTTATACATATATGTGTGTGTGCTTACATATACATTTTTTTCTTGGTCTTTCAAGACAGGGTTTCTCTGTGTAGCCTTGGCTGTCCTGGACTAACTTTGTAGACCAGGCTGACCTTGAACTCACAGTGATCCACCTGCCTCTGCCTCCTGAGTGCTGAGATTGCAGATGTGCGCCACCACACCCGGCCATGTATGTATGTGTGTGTGTGTGTGTATCTACTAGTTTTAGACAAATAGTGATCACCTTTCTTTCACTTACATGTCCTAGAGTTTCATGTAAATGGATCATGTAGTATGTACTTGTTTTAGATTAGCTTATTTCACTCATCACACTTACTTTGATATTTGTATTAACGCTATTTTATCCTAAGGGTACATATTTTGAATTGCATTTGTTACGAAAAGTAAATTATTTTATTGTCTCCATAGTATGCATTACATTCTGGAGGAGGTTTAAGTAGAACTGATTTGAAATTTTAGTTGAGCCTAAAGTCAATATACTGTTTTTAGTATTTTTTTTTTTTGATATTCCATACTTGTATCTGCAAGGACAAAGTGCATTTTACATTTCAGTGGGTGTCCCTTCACGCAGCGAGGGTCTGATTTAAAGCAGCTAAGTACATTTGACTCAGTTTCGGAGTATAATGCACTCCTGAATACTATTTTCTTCACCCTTCTTGGGAAATAGTGGGAGAAAACCCCTTCGACGTGGCCGTATGCAGACAGGTAACTTTAACGGAGTTATCTCAGAACTCAGTGCTGTGGCTCTTAAGCAATAAAGCACCAATCGGTTGTGTGTTCGTTGTACTGCGTAGGAGCTGAGTTTGAGTGAGGGAAAAGGTATCTTCCCCATCAGATCTTTTTTATGATTACATTATAACTGTGTTCTTTGATGTTGGGAAGGGAAAAGATCTTAGTGTTGGTGTATTGTTTTTTTTTTTTAAGCTGCGTCATTAAAACTGATCATATTGCTAGTCTAATCTCATTGCCCTGTCTCTTTTAAAAATTTCAGGTGGATATAATCCTTATGTAGAAATAATTGAGCAGCCAAGGCAGAGGGGAATGCGGTTTAGATACAAATGTGAAGGGCGCTCAGCCGGCAGCATTCCGGGGGAGCACAGCACAGACAACAACCGAACGTACCCGTCCATCCAGGTAACGGGCCTCTCCCCAGGGTCTGGCTTTTAGTGCTTCATAATTCACTGTGGCGATTATGGTAAAGGCTCCACTTCCTTCCCTCCCTCCCTCCCACCCCCCTAAACCCTTGTGTATCCTTGACTGTCCTGGGCTCACTTTGTAGACCAGGCTGACCTCAAACTCAGAGATCCACCTGCCTCTGCCTCCCGAGTGCTGGGATTCCAGGCGTGGCCACCACGCCCAGCAAAAGGCTCTGTGTCTTAACCGTCTTTTGCCCCCTCCTCTGTTTTCTTTTCCTTTTCTTTTCTTTTCTTTTCTTTTCTGTGCACTTGCTCTGCACTAGCCAGATGTATAGGGGCATCTCTTAGACTGTGGAGTCTTTCCTGCTCTGTGGTCCATGTAGTAATGTAACTGCAGAGACTCACAGTGCTTATGTACATGACAGCGTTGGATCTGATCCCTTTTGTCACTACAAAGCATTTAATGAGGAAAGGGCATTCTCTCCAGGCAGTGCTGAGGGGAACTGTTGTGTATGGTAAACATAGGCTTGGAAACTAATTTTTTTCAATCTTTTCCTCTATTTTGGGGTTTTGGTTTGGTTTGGTTTGGTTTTTCAAGACAGTGTTTCTCTGTGTATCCTTGGCTGTCCTGGAACTCTCTTAGTAGACCAGGATGGCCTCGAACTCACAGAGATCCCCCTGCCTCTGCCTCCAGTGCTGGAATTAAGGCTGTGTAACACATGCCTGGCTATAGGGGATACTGATAGGAACTTTTCCCCTCCGTTTTTCATCCTTTTCTTGCTTATCTCTAATACTCTGAGGTTTTTTTTTTTTACAGCATTTAAAGCACCCCCCCCCTCTCTCTCTCTCTGTGTGTGTGTGTGTGTGTGTGTGTGTGTGTGTGTGTGTATGCAGACACTCATGTGCCTCAGTGCTCATGTGCAAATCAGGACAGCCTTGGGTGAGTTGCTGTTTCTTTTTGAGACAGGGTATCTTTGTTGTTTTCCTACGTCATACACCAGCCTCCCTGGTCCACCAGCTTCCAGAGGTCTCTTGTCTCTGCTTCCCCTCTCCCGAGAGGAGTGCTGCCGTTACAGATGCTTAAGCTACTGGTCTCTTTATCTGTGTTGACGGACAGTACTGGGGATTGAACCTAGAATCTTCGGAATGCTAGGCAAGGGTTCCCCCACTGAGATCTTATCCCTGGCCTGTGAAGATAGTTTCTGATTGAGAATGAATTTAGCAAATGTACATTTATATTTTATATTTATAAATTATATCTACTTGGCTCTTAATTTTTATAACTTAATTTTTCATTTACTCACATGTGGTGTTTTGAAACAAAATTTCACTAGACTAGGCTAACCCCAAACTTGTAGTGACCCTGCCTTGTGCCCCTGCTTCCTTCATAAGGAATTACAGACATGTGCAGTCATGCCTCATTAGTTTTTATCGTTTAAATGCCAATTTAAAAGCTTAATAGTGAGTTGCTGTGGTGGCACATGACTGTAATCCAAGCCTTTGGGAGGCAAAAGGGGTAGATCTTGAGTTTGAGGACTACCTGGGCTACATAAGAAGTTCTAGGCCAATCTGTACTGTTTAAGCAAGACCTTGTCTCTACAAACAAAGACAAAGTTAATAACCAGTCAGGAGGCTGTGGTAGGAAGAGTACCAGGATCTAGAGACTGGATGGATAAAAGTAAGATACCATCTCAAGATGGATTTTGAAAAATGGTTCTTCCTATGGCATCAATAGATCTGAAATCATTGTTTTATAACTAGCTTACTTATAGTTTATATCATTGAACCTAAGGAGAATTACAAGATAAAAAAAAATTAGTCAATTGTCAAGTTATATATTGGCTTCCAAGTTTGTTTTTATACAGTTTTAACTGATAGGTAGATGCTTAAATTATACATTTTAATTGGGTGCCATGTAATACTTGATACATATATATACATCATGTAATGCTTCAAGCAGGTTAACATACTTAGCTCCTCAAACATGTGTTACTCCTTGTGGAAACATTCAAAGTCCTTCTAGTTTTTTTATTTGTACATAGTCACCATATTGTACCATAGTGTGCCTGAAACTTTTTGTCCTGTGGATTGTACAAATTTATTTTTTTAATGTATATATATATATGTATCTGTGAATATACGGGTGAACAGAATGTGTGTCTGTCTGTCTGTCTGTCTGTCTGTGTGTGTGTGTGTGTGTGTGTCTGTCTGTCTGTCTGTGTCTGTCTGTGTGTGTGTGTGTGTGTGTCTGTCCGTCTGTCTGTGTGTGTGTGTCTGTCTGTCTGTGTGTGTCTGTGTGTGTGTGTGTCTATCTGTCTGTCCATCTGTGTGTCTGTCTGTCTGTGTGTGTCTGTCTGTGTGTGTGTGTGTCTGTCTGTCTGTCTGTCTGTGTGTCTGAAGAGGGTGTCAGGTCCCTTGAAGCTGTGGTTCCAGGCAATTGTGAACTGCCTGACGTGGGAGCTGGGTTGTGAACTCTGGTTCTATAGAAGATTAGTAAGCGCTTTTAGCCTGATAACTTCATGTTTTTAAATCACATTTTTGTGATTTTTCTTCCAATTTTGTGAATCAATTTTGGCTCCTCTTTTTAAAAAAAAAACGTGTTCCTAAATTGTACTTATGAATCCATTCGAAGCATTTCAGACCAATGTGTTTTAATCCTCACTCCCTGCTCCCCTCATCCTGGTTAACCTGGAAGGAGCACAGGCAGCTCAAGCTCAATCTCATGGTGTCCTGTCAACCTGCCACAGTCTCAGAGATTCCCTCTTCAGGTAGTCTTTGAGGAGACATTCCCAGTACCTTTTGGAAGAAGGTGCCTCGGAAGAGGCAGTAATTTGCTCTTGCTCCTTTTGGTGGTCACAGCCCCTCCACCAGGACGCCCAGCTTTCTCCTTCACCTTGGATCGCCCTGAAGGAACTGCTCAAAACTAGTAGCATCCACAGATCTGTCTTGTATAGTGTGGGTGCAGTCAACGGTAGATTTCAAACCCTCCTTTTTCTCTCCTTCTGTCTCGGTCTCTCAGTCTCTCCCTCTCTCTCTCTCTCTCTCTCTCTCTCTCTCTCTCTCTCTCTCTCTGTGTGTGTGTGTGTGTGTGTGTGTGTGTGTGTGTGTGTGTGTGTGTACACATGTGTACAGGTCAGAGGACAACTCGCAGGACAGTTCTCTCTCCTTGTGCTATGTGGGATCCTGAGTTTGAAGCTGGTGGCAGGTGCCTTTACCTGCAGCACTGTCTCACCACCCTTTGTTCTTCTTAAATCATCCTACTTTATGCATCAAAATTATATGTAAGATTTGTATCTTTTCGGTTCCAACAGGTCCTAAACACTTTATATCTTGAATTCTTTCTCCATCAGCCTATTTTGTAGTCTTGAAAAATTATCTTCTCTTTCATCTAGAAAGGCAGTAAATATTTTTTGGTTATATTCTGTTTTTAAAAAGAGGGAATTAGTGATGGATGGATATGCTCAGTATAGACTATATAATTAACTATAGTCTATAGTCTATAGTCAGTATAGACTATATATGAAAAATTCAAAGAATAGAAAATAAAATGTTCAGGCACAATGGCACATGTCTTTAATCCTAAAACTTGGGAGGCAAAGGCATAAATATGCCTCAAAAATATATTCAAGCCACACTGGAAATAACAGCAAACAAATATAATCATCTTATTTAATATATAATATTTTCACAAAAATATTAATTAGCAAATAAGTATATCCCCAGCATTCACTGTATAGAGAGCAGTAAATCAAGTTAAGTTTAACAAGATGAAATTTTACACAGAATGTATATCTATGGTGGGGCACCCCTTTAATCCTAAAAAGTCAGGAGCCAGTGGCAAGTAGATCTCTTGTGAGTTTGAGATCAGTTTGGTCTACATATCTAGTTCCAGGACAGTCAGGGCTACATAATCAGATCTCATCTCAAAAAACAAAAAAACAAATGATTCTTTTAAAGAAAGTACATCTAATTTAGGATGAGAAAGGAGGGGAGATACTCCCAGACAGGAAATATTAATGTTTATTTTTTAAGTTGGCAAATTTGCAAGAATAAACAGAATATGAAGCCTCCTTGCATAACACAAAGGAAGAGTTGTTTACTAGGTAGAGAGCATTAAAATGCCTATTTTTGTTTTATTTTCATGTTTGTTTGTTTGTTTTGGATTTTTGAGACAGGGTCTCCTATGTAGCCCTGGCTGTACTGGAACTCACTATGTAGACCAGGCTGGCCTTGAACTCACAGACTTCCTCTTGCCTCTGCCTCAAGTCCTGGGATTAAAGGTGTGCACCACAATGCCTGACCTGCCTACCTGTTTTAAAGGGAAATAAACAGTCAGATGATAAAGCTAGATAAAATTAAGGCAGAAAGAAACATTTCATAAGTTGAAAGATAAATTTTCCCTGTTGGTATATTCTATGGAAACTTTAATCTCAAGTAAGCAGCTGAATATTTGAACATTATTCCTCGTCAACTACATTATATAAATTGAACTTAAATTAGTGGATCAGTTCATTATATTTGTTTGCTTTTAAAATAGAGTATTATTGGGGCTGGAGAGATGGCTCAGAGGTTAAGAGCACTGACTGCTCTTCCATGGGTCCTGAGTTCAATTCCCAGCAACCACATGGTACTCACAACCATCTATAGTGAGATTTGGTGCCCTCTTCTGGCCTGCTGGCTCACCTGCAGGCAAAACATTGTCTACACAATAAATAAATAAATAAATGTTTGTTTGTTTGTTTGTTAAAGAGTATTATTGCATGTAGCCGTGGCTGGACTTGAACTTGTGCCAGTCCTGCTTCAGTCTTCCAAGTGCTGGGGTTACAGGTCTGTGCCACAGTACCCATATAGTAGATCTGTTCTTAACAAGATACACTTACACACTGTATATTGAATCTCCCTTTTCAGATTATGAACTACTATGGAAAAGGAAAAGTAAGAATTACTTTAGTGACCAAGAACGACCCATACAAGCCTCATCCCCATGATTTAGTGGGAAAAGACTGCAGAGACGGCTACTATGAAGCAGAATTCGGACCAGAGCGCAGGCCTTTGTTGTAAGTATACAGCTGTAGGGAGAAGTCTGGAGTTTTGTTTTCTTTTTAAAAAAACACAGAAATGGCTGTGTGCAGTGGCTGGGTGTGGTGGCACACATCTGTAATTCCAGCGCTCAGGAAGCAGAGGCAGGTGGATCTCTGTGAGTTTGAGGCCAGCGTGGTCTACAAAGTGAGCCCAGGATAGCCAGGGCTACACAGAGAAACCCTATCTGAAAACAAAAAAACAAAAACAAAATAAAACACAGTAATAGTATAAGAGTATGTTTCCGTTTTAACCCCAGGTGTGGGCTATGGGGCTGCTTCTCAGCATCTGACTGTGATTTGCCTCGGGCTCTAGCAGAGGCGTGGTTTTGCCAGCTGCAGATAGTTTCTGTGATTATGTGACATTTGGAATTCTGGGAAGTTTTCGGAGGGTATATAAATGCTAGAGTCCCAATAGATCATGCATGGGGGTTAGCTGTGGTTTGTTAGTAGTCATGCTCAAATAGGGTCAGGTCTCTCTCTCTCTCTCTCTCTCTCTCTCTCTCTCTCTCTCTTTCTGTCCTTTATCCTTCTCTCTCTCCTATGTAGTGATAGACAGTGAAACAGGGAGGGGAAAAGAAAAACCCACAAAGTAGCAAAGACAAACTACATTCAGCAACAGTAAGATTACATTTTATTTTTCATCTAGGGGCACACCTGTGCTACAGGGTGCATGTGGCGGTCAGAGTTGGTTCAGCTTGTGGCATTGTTTCTTCCTTCACCATGTGGTCCCCGAGGATTGAGCTCAGGTCACCTGCTGTGGTGGCAGTGCCTTTACCCACTGAGCCATCTCACCAACCTAATACTAAAACTTTTGCTTTCATCATTTGCATTAGAACTTCTCCTTCGTTCTTTGTTAGTAGACATGATAGTGAATGGAAGTGCTTCCTTGAGAGTTGAAGGTCTGAACAGACACGTAGCCGAGCCGAGGCTGCCATCAAACTTGCTGCGTAGAACGGCTTTGAACTTATCTTCTGCCTCTACCTCCCGAGCCCTGAGGTTACAAGTACCACTACCCTATCTGGACCAGCAGGATTTTTTTTTTATGTTATTACTTTTGTTTTCTTTTCCTTTTTTGTATTGTTTTTCAAGACAGAGTTTCTCTGTGTAGCTGTCCTGGAACTCAGTCTGTACACCAGGCTGGCCTCAATCTCAGAGACCTGCCTGCCTCTGCCTCCCTGGGCTGGAGCTAAGGGCGTGCGCCATAACCACCTGACTATTATTTTTTTCTTAAGACAGAGTTTCACGAAGGCTAGGGAGGTCCTCCCGAGAACTCAGACACTGAAATTACAGGTTGAGATTATAGCCATAAGGCACCCCCGCCAGTTTATGCAGCGTGAACTCAGACCGCATATTAGGCTAGCAGCCTGCCAACTGAGCTACCTTATTTTTAAAGTTTTGCCTGTTTTGAGACAGAGTCTCACTGTATAGCTCAGGCTAGCTTCCAACTTGTAGCGATTCTCTTTCCCCTTCCTCCAGAGTCCTGGGATTATAAGTAAGCAGACATTTCCACAGTTGAGGCCAGCCTAGCGTACACAGTAAGGCAGTTGTCTCCAGAGAAGTTCTTATCAATAGCAGTGACACAAAACACAAAAAGCCCTAGGAATGCACTATTTTAGGAAATATCAAGCCAGGCGGTGGTGGCTCACGCCTTTAATCCCAGCACTTGGGAGGTAGAGGCAGGCAGATCTCTTTGAGTTGGGGGCCAGCCTAGTCTACAAAGTGAGTCTAGGACAGCCAGGGCTGTTACACAGAGAAACCCTGTCTCGAAAAACCAAAAGCCAACAACAATAAAAATAAAACAAAAAAAACTTTTTTGTTGTTGGAGGTGGAGGAAGGAAAGGCAGGGCTATTTTAGGTGTTAATGAGGTCACAGGTGTGAGGGCCAGGCACGAACATGGACTTAGCGCCGCATGAACATGGGTAAGGTGAGCCAGGTAACCTCTGGCCACAAGTGCCCAGTGGGATGTGAACAAATGATGATGTTCTTATCGATGAGTTTTGCTTCCTTATTCACACCCACCCATCTCAAATGATGTCATGGTTTTTCCATGTGGGAACAAGTATGACTGGGTGGTGGAAGGGGAGTTCCCCGCCATCATCTGATCACACATATGCAAATGAGTAATATTTGTAGCTATTGAGAAGTTTTCCATAAATGACCTTTTGAAGCTGTTGCTAAATAGTGTTAGTATTAAACTTCTCTAATAAAAAACACTTCACTCCTCTTATTGTAATCCTATAACGTGGCATAAAGTGTATCCTGTGGTCTGTGAAAAGTTTGAGGCCAGCCCCAAATACAGCTGTACAAGACGCTGTATGGCTGCTAGCTGTGTTTCGTGTATTTGATGACACATGTTTCAGTGATGAGCAAGGCAGGCAGCATAAATGAGCAGAGGGAGTGAATATAAGAAAGCTCACCAGAGGCCGGGCGTGGTGGCGCGCGCCTTTAATCCCAGCACTCGGGAGGTAGAGGCAGGTGGATCGCTGTGAGTTCGAGGCCAGCCTGGCCTACAAAGCGAGTCTAGGACAGCCAGGGCTGTTACACAGAGAAACCCTGTATCAAAAAAACCTAAAGGGGAAAAAAAGAGAAAAGAAAAGTTAGCCAGGTCTGTCATAGAAGTAGAGAATTGTACATAAATGGGGCCACAGGCACTTAGCTCTGACCAATCGTCTCTGGGCCCAAGTAGTGCTCTCAAGCCTCCAAAATGTTCATGAAGCCAGAAATATTGATGCTCATCTTTAATTACTTGACTTTTAAGTTTGGTAATGTATACAGATATGTTTTCATACAGTAACCACTTGTATACAATTTTTTTTAATACATAGGTTAACATTGCTACAGGTTCAGTAAAACATGCTGCATATTTCAGGGTCTTTGCATCTCAGTCTTGTTGTTGTTCTGTTTTTCAACAACAGGGTTTCTCTGTGTAGCCTTGGCTGTCCTGGACTCTTTTTGTGGACCAGGCTTGGCCTCGAACCCACAGAGATCCGCCTGCTTCTGCCTCCCGAGTGCTGGGGTTACAGACGTGCATCGCTGCACCCGGCTTTCTTTGCATCTCTTGATACACCAATTTTACTAAATCGATCATGAATTTGTTTGGAAGGTGAAGTTTTACTTTTTGGTGTGTTTGTTTGCTTGTTTTTCTTGTATTGTTAATCTACCTTGGTATATTTGACTAAGCATGTTGGCAAAATGTAACTATAAAATAGTATCTTTGAAAGCTATATAATACTGTCTGTACTTTTTTAGTTTGGTCTTTTGAGACACGGTTTCCCGTAGTCCAGGCTAGCCTCAAACTCTCGAGGTGACTGAGGTGATCCATGCGCTGGCCTCCCCCTCCGCAGTGCTGGGGTCAAAGGCGCGTCAGCACGCGCTGCTTTTGTGTTCACAGGTCTCAGAGACTGTTGTCACCCCTGCATGCTGTGATCACAGTCAGAAACAGGGTCCATGACCTGGCAGCAGGGTGTGAGAGGAAAGTGACTTCTCAGGCTTGGATAGGCTTGATTTCTGTCATATTTTTGTTTAGCTATGATGTAATTTTGAAAGTTTCGTTTTTTGCTTTTAGTTTTCAAAATTTGGGTATTCGATGTGTAAAGAAAAAAGAAGTGAAAGAAGCTATTATTTTAAGAATAAGTGCAGGAATCAATCCTTTCAATGGTAAGTAATTTGTTGTAATTTCTACTGTTTGCGTATCAAGGGACTGTGACTTCTATTGATATTGTAATTCTACTTGTAGATTAAGTGGACAGTGTTTTCTTTGAGGATGCCTCCGCATCCCCTTCCTTATTGTTTACTTTGACATAAGGTCTTTATACATAGTTCTAGCTGGTCTGTTACTACATATCCCAGGCTGGCCTTGAACTCCCAGCAGCTCTGCCTTAGCAGCTCCCCCAGTGCTGAGATTGTAGGTGTGAGCCGCCATGCTTAGCTAGAACAAACAAACAGCTAAAACCTCGCGGTGTTTCGATTCTTCCTTCCGAACATATTCTTCCTTGTGCCTCTCCTCCTCTTTCCGAGAGCTGGGTAGGCGCTGTGGTACAGAAGCTACATCGTTGTTGTTGTTGTTGTTGTTCCTGGCTTTGCTTTTGAGACGGGGTCTCATGTATTCAGGACTGGTTTCAAACTCACTCTGTAGCCAAGAATGACCTTGAATTTTCCGGCCCCTCAGTACTGGGTCATTCATACCCATTATAAGAGTTGGTTTATGCATTCCTGGAGAGTGAACTCAGGGTTCTGTGTGCTAGCCAGCCCCCGCTTCTCTGGCCCTAAGCAGTTCTCCTTACAACATTATTTGGTACCGCTTCTGGTGTCTTTTAGCATTCTGCATTGTCAAATAGATAAGTGAAGTGGACACAGTTATGCTATACTTAAAAAGTCCTACATAGCTACTTAAATAGTCTTGTTTGTCTAGCATGGTAGAGTACACATGTAATTAAAGCTATCCGAGATCGCATCCTCAGACTCACTGTGTAGCTGAGGGCAACCTCGAATTCCTTTTGAGCCTTTAGTCACTCATTAACTGAAGAAGTGTCATAAATACCTCTTCTATGTAAACCTCTGTCTTCAATGTTTAGTGAAAACACAGGGGCTCAACACACACGTTCTGAGTTCACAAACCTTGGCTTAGTAGGACAGAAGCGACTCTTGTAGGTGATGATCCTGTGAGATAAGAAACTAAGTGCAGATCTAGTGCTGCACTGATTCAGAGAGACGGGTGTCTCTTGTAGTCCAACTCGGTCCAGGGCTGGGATGCGGCTCAGCAGGTAATGTGCATGATACTGGCTGCAGTCCCAGCACCGGTCTGCAGAGAGCTGGCTGTTCCCAGCACTGGGGAGGGGACGCAGGAGGGCTTCTGCGGCTGGCAAGGTTCAGTGAGAGCCCCTGTCTCAAAAATAAGGTGAGGGCAAATACGCCAGACATGCAGCACTGATCCCTGCCCTCACGTGCGCGCTTAGCCATACACGCCTGCGCACTCACAACCTAGTTATTACATGGGTTTCCAGTCTTTACTCTGAATCCAGGTACCACTCACGATTCCTGGTTGTCAGTAGTTTTAACCGTGTTGTACAGAGACGGGAGTAATACTTATGCAGGGAAAACTGTTTTTCCACATACTGAGAAAATTCAAAGTAGAATCCCTCAAACAACAATCTTTTGTGAAAAAAAAATATATGTTTTGCCTTCGATAGAATCATGTGGCTAAATACATTTATATTATAGTTTATTGGCTATTTTATATTTATATATTATTTTAATAAATTAAACTCTAATTGGCAAATAAATCCACCCGGACACAATCTTTCATGTAACCTCAAGGCAAAGAAACATTCCCCACCCCCAGGACCCCTTCAGTCTCCCTCAGTCCGTTGGCCCCTTCCCTCTCTTCCCCTAGTCAACACCTCATCTCCTTTCCGTCACCACATCTAGTATTTTCTAGGATTTGATGTAAATGGAAGGATATCCTTTTATATTCTGTAGTCTTTCCTGTCTGGCTCCATTTGGTCATAGTGTTTGTATTTTTTTTTTTTCAGTGTATCATGTTGGAGTGTACAGCCATAGCTTGCAATTTGTTCTTTATGCTGAGTTTTAGTCCATTGCATGACTAAACCACAGTTTGTTACCACTAATATAAATTTATTTGTAAACTGTCAGGAGCACCTAGCTATTTGTTACTTTGTCTGTTTTTGTTCTGTTTCATCTTAATATCCATTACTCACCTTTGAAATGAAGACATTGGAATCCTGAACTCTTAAGTTTACAGTGCTATCAGTGTGACTTTCAGGAGTCACGCCCTCTTCCTGCCTCTGTAACGGCTCCAGGAGAGTGTTGCTAGGACACAGGTGTGGGCATCTTAGCATTTTGAACCCCACTTTTTTTTTTCTTAAACATGGTTTGAGGGTGCACGGATATCAAGGCTAGATGGTGCTCCTCAGGCACTGTCTGCCTTCCTCGCACTGAGGATATAAGCCTCGCTGCTGCTCCTGGCTTTATGGCATGGATTTGGGGCGTTGAACTTGTGCTTGCAGAGCAAGCACTTTATCACCTGAGTCATCTCGTTAGCCCCACTTTGACCTTCCTAGCTGAACAGGTATGTTTTTGTAGACTCAAATGGTAGGCTTAAGACTACTGATAACTGCAACAAATGTCAATCTCAGATAACTCCTGAGACTGTTTGACTGCACTAAAATGTGATGTTTTACTTCCTGTAAGACTAGGGAATGTGGCTAATTGTTTTTCATATTTAGTATTTTAATTTTAATACTAATGTACTTTTCAAGTAAACTTTTCATGCAATGAATTTCATGCTTTTAAAATATGACATATATTAGTAACAAGTGATTGCTTGCTATAGGCTTAAAATATCATTTCAAAAGGCAGCAATATTTTGTTTTTGAAATGGGTTTCTTTTCAAACATCAGTGTAAACAGACTGCCCTTGTACTATTTTCTATGGCAAGCTTTTTTTTTTCCCCAGAGCTATAAAAATGCCCTGATGTGCAGTTTGTTTTTAAAGCAAACCTGACTTACACATAAAGTCACACCATCTGGTACCTTCCTCGCCTTTCCTCTCTAAAATGTTCATGTACATAATGACCCTCTGGTTCAAATTTCCATTTTACCATTTTAGCTGGGAAACTTTGGACAAATAATTTCATGCCCTTAAAACCAGTGTCTTATCTGTAAAGCCAGGGATGGCGGTGATTCCTGGGAAGTTTGGAAGGTGACTGCAGACTGGCCCAACCACTGTGTTAAATGAAGGATGCCCATCTCCTTTTGTGTGAAACGTGTATTCACATTTCCTGGGTTTGATCTGTGGTTGTCAGTTTGTGGTTCTACCCTTATGCTCCAGGTCCCTGGTATAGCTCCTCCCGGAACGTGGCTACTGTAGTTTATCATCCGCTGAGAGGTGGTGCCTCTGCGATATAAAAACCGTTCTTGAGACCGTACACTCTCTCAGTTGTGTGCAGACCTGGGTGCTATGTGACTGGCTGCCACAGGCAGAGAGAAAGGCCGCAGGGCTTTAGTATTCTCAGCTATTCGGACTGTGTTCTACGCTCTAAAACTCGCCTTGTACTGTTCAGTCCCCGAGCAGCAGCTGCTGGACTTTGACGACTGTGACCTAAATGTGGTGAGGCTGTGCTTCCAAGTTTTCCTTCTTGATGAGCATGGAAACCTGACGACTGCCCTTCCTCCCATTGTCTCTAACCCAATTTATGACAACCGTAAGTCCTTTGATTTTTTTATCTCTGTACTCTTAGTTTCTTTTATTTCCTTAATGGTTAAACCATTTAAAGTATTTTCATAATTAGAAAAGAAGCGTGCTAAGCGGGCTTGGTGGCTCATGCATGTAATTCTAGCAACCAGAAGGCTGAGGCGGGCGGATAAAGTTTGAAGGCATTATGGGCTACACGTTGAGACCTTGTCTCAAGAAACAAAAAGAAGCCGTGTGTGGCGGCGCGCGCCTTTAATCCCAGCACTCAGAAGGCAGAGAGAGGCGGCTCTCTGTGAGTTTGAGGCCGGCCTGGTCTACATTGTGAGTTCCAGGGCTACATAGAGAGACCCTGGCTCAAGCAAACAATAACAAAGTGCAGTGTTCATTACAGAACAAATTCAGGCTTATGTGCATACATAACTAATAAGAGCAAAACACTGCTGATCTCCCAAAACGGCCATTGTCCCCAAGCCCGCACTGCAGTTCCCTTGTACTAACACACACCCCATCTTTCTCATCACCACCGTTCATGCGCTAATTTTGGCAACTTGGGGGGAAAAAAGGGTTCAATGATCTTTTTAAAAATCCAGTAGTGCTAGTGCATGCCTATAAAAATCATGGCACTTGGGAAGGAGAGGCAGGAAGCTCAGGAGTTCAAAGTTATCCTTAGCTGTGTTTAAGAACAGTGAGTTCAAGACCACTGTGTTTTATGACAAAGGAAAAAAAAATCCCCAAACTTTGCTCTCACTAATGTACCTTGAACTTTTTTCGATCACATTTTTCTTTTCCTTTTAAACAGTGCTGGCATTGGACCCAGCGCATTGTACGTGAGCTACACCACCGAGCCCCACTGCGGTTTCCAGTGGCTGCTTATTTTCTTTTTTCCTCCTCCTCCTCTTCTTCTTTGTTTGTTTTTTTAAGACAAGGTTTCTCTGTGTATCAGTCCTGGTTGTCTTAAATTCACTTTGTAGACCAGGCTGGCCTTGAACTCACAGAGATCCCTCTGCCTCTGCCTCTGCCTCTCAAGCACTAGGATTAAAGCTCTGTACCACCTTGCCTGACAGCATATTTTTATACAGCTATATATTAATTTTAAAAAGTGATTATGCAATTAAAGGATATTGGGTTGGTTTCTTTTTGGAAACAAATTATACTGAGATAAATATATTTATGTGTCTGTTTTAAAGACGTGTGTGTGTGTGTGTGTGTGTGTGTGTGTGTGTGTGTGTTCGTGTGTATGTGGAGGGAGAAGACAACTTACAGGGCTTGGTTCTGTCCTTCCACCGTGTGTTTCCCTGGGATCAAACTCAAGTCATCAATCAGGCTTGCAGCAGGCACCGTTATCTACTTAACTATCTCGCTGGCTCCTGGATGTTCAGATCTTATGCAAATATTTCTGGCATTTATTTTCAGAAGCATACATTTTGACAAATAATACATCAGAGGATATAGAAGTTCATTTGAAAAGATTGTAAAACTTTCCTCCAAATTATTTTGCATGCGCGCGCGCGCGCGCGCGCACACACACACACACACACACACACACACACTCAGCAGTGCTGTACCTGTTTTGCATGTAGAATCCTGAGCCCTAGGCATTTAGAGGTAGGTTATTCTCATCAGAGGGCCTTGGGTCCTTGGTGAAGCATCATAGTAAATGCGAACTGCACTGCCCTGGGGTTCAGGCAATGGTATAAAGTGACTAATGCGCTCCGTGCGCCCTTACCAAGAAATAGAGGGAAGAGACAGGAGGATGCTCAGAGTCAAAGGCCAGCTCACCTGGTGCGCGTAGCTGCACACACCAGGGACTCTGTCTCGAAAGAGGAGGAAATCAAGGATTAGCAAGCAACCAACATTGTCCTCTGACTTCTACATACGTGCGATGGCACACGCTCACCTGTACTCACACATACCTACACTCAGACACACCTCAACACACATAAAGTACACACAAAAACATTTCGTTTCCTTTATCTGTACATTAAAATTGCTATCTGTTCTCTAAATTAGTTTCCTCAAATTCTTCCCCTCGTTACATAATAAAATACAATATTTGTGCTGGCTAGTTTTATGTCAGCTTGAGACAAGCTAGAGTCGTCAGCGAGGGAGCCTCCATTGAGAAACTGTCTCTGTAAGAGCTGGCCCTAGGCAAGCCTGTGTGCTCTGGATTGCTGATTCCTGGGGGAGGGTCAAGGCCATTGTGGGTGAGGCCAACCCTAGGTAGTTCTGGGTTCTACAGGAAAGCAGGCTGGGCACCCCGCTAAGCAGCACCCCTCCATGGCCTCTGCATCAGCTCCTGCCTGCTGGTTCCTGCCCTCACGCGCTGGATGGTGAACTGTTTGTATGGACTGTGAGTGACAGCAACCCTCTCCTCCGCAAGCTGCTTTTGGCCACGGCAACAGTATTCATTACAGCAATACTGAGACCTATTTTTTTTTTAATCCTTTATATTTAGGCGCCCCAAATACTGCAGAATTAAGGATTTGTCGTGTGAACAAGAACTGTGGAAGTGTCAGAGGAGGAGATGAAATATTTCTACTTTGTGACAAAGTACAGAAAGGTATCTATCAGTTCTGCTTAATTGAATTAGTAATATATATATTTGATTAATATATGTATTTTACTTTATTGCCTCGTTCTTATTATTCCTTGGCATCTTATTCACTAGACGATATAGAAGTTCGTTTTGTGTTGAATGACTGGGAAGCCAAAGGTATTTTTTCCCAAGCGGACGTACACCGCCAAGTAGCCATTGTTTTCAAGACTCCTCCGTATTGCAAAGCTATCTTGGAGCCCGTGACAGTGAAAATGCAGCTGCGGAGGCCTTCTGACCAGGAAGTCAGTGAATCCATGGATTTCAGATACCTGCCAGATGAAAAAGGTGTGACAGATTGGTAGTAATGTATATACAAACATACATAAGTGTGTGTGTGTGTGTGTGTGTGTGTGTGTGTGACAGAGAGAGAGAGAGAGAGAGAGAGAGAGAGAGAGAGAGAGAGAGAGAGAAAGAGAGAGAAAGAGAGAGAGAGAGAGAGAGAGAGAATTGGAAGCAGACTCTCATGTATCCCTTGCTGTCTTTGAGCTCCTGTGCAGCTAAGGGTGAGCGATCTTCCTCTTCCACCTTCTGAGTGTTGGGATTTCAGCAGTGTGTCACTGTGCTGCCCCTGCTGCCTTCTCACATGCCGTGCTAGGAACTGACCTCGGGGCTCTGTGCACATTAGCAAGGGCTGACCCAACTGAGCAACATGCTCAGCTCAAGCAAAGATCACTTTCTTAGGCTGGTCAGTGCAAGTAATATTGTAAAATAAACATTTGAGTACAGCTTTATATATTCAGATTCTATATTTCTTTTCCTAGAAGTTTTCAGTTGTGTGTCTTTTGTTTTTTGGCTTTTTGTTTCAAGACAGGGTTTCTCTGTGTAGCCTTGGCTGCCCTGGACTCGCTTTGTAGACCAGGCTGGCCTCGAACTCACAGTGATCCGCCTGCCTCTGCCTCTCTGAGTGCTGGGGTCACAGATGTGCACCACTGCTCCCGGCTTGTTTTTTGCTTTTGTTTTTCATGCTCCTTGCATGTCTTAGGAGGGTCTGAATAATTTCAGAGTTCTTGAACTTTTAGATCATATTTTATTTCTATATATGCATTTTTAATTTATTTTTTGTACTTATCGTGCCCTTTTATAGGTAGGAAATTTGTTAATCAGAAAGTGATATCTGCTTTGGTCTATATCTTATCAGACTTATTTCATCAGTTTATTTTGACTTATAGGTGTTCTTAGGGTGAAAAAAATGATATTTTAAACTTTTTTTAAACTTAAAAGTCTGAGAAGTCCTTTATAACTGATGTAGGATATATTGCACAATAATGTGCTTACCAGTCTGTGCTACTCACATGTGTTTGCAGTGTTTCTGCATGTTGATAAAGCATCTGTCCATGGTGGAGGGAGGCAGAATCAATCCCATGATTCACTGCTCTCCTGCTTTCTTTTTTAATCAGATGCATATGGCAATAAGTCAAAGAAACAAAAAACAACTCTACTTTTTCAGAAATTGCTGCAGGATTGCGGTAAGAATATTTTAAATTGATTCATATGTAAATAAATTTGTTTTCTTTATTGTTTTTAAACTTTTTAAAATGATAAACTATTTTTCAAGTTATATTTAATAATACAAAAACTTTATCATAGCAGCTAACTTTCCTGAGAGACCAAGAACTGTCCCTTCCGGGTCAATTGGAGAAGGAAGATTCATCAAAAAAGGTATTTTATCCCTGAAAAAATACTGTTATTCTACTTTTTAGGAATAAATGCTTTTAAAATATTTTTCTTTCCTTCAGATTTTCTCATACTTTCAATATTGAATTGAGCTGTACTGAGCCTCTGAAGGTTGTATAGGAAACTGATTATATTTGGAGGATTTTATTGTTCAAGAAATTACATTTTATTTAAACACTGGTAATTTTACAATTCCACTGTGTATATGGCAGGCATCTATTTATAGCAATTTTTACTTGATCACAGTTATGTGCCTTTGGTTGCTTAGGGTCTCTCACTGTGTTTTAAAATGGTGCTAGGGTAGGTAGGACCTTGGGCATTCTGAGTCCTTGCTGTCATACCCAGCCCCGGGCCATACCTAGGTTCCCTTTTTACTTCCACTACAATAAAGTTGAATAGTTCCAACAGAGGTTATTGCCCCAGAAATCTAAAACTATCTGACCTTTTATAGAAGATATTTCCTGAGCTCCTAACAAGTTCCCCATCTTGTGTCCTTAAATTGGTACTTTATCTTGGTTTGTACAGTACTTGTGTAATATGTAAATAAATATAGAAAATTTACCTCAAGTTTTTTGTGATGGGGAATTTTGTAGGACCTTAGGGTCATATCTTAATGAGTCGTAAAAACTGTCTGTAGGGCCAGGCGTGGTGGCGCACACCTTTAGTCCCAGCACTCGGGAGCCACAGACAGGGGATCATGTGAGTTCAAGGCCAGCCTGGTCTACAAAGAGAGTCCAGGACAGCCAAGGCTACACAGAGAAACCCTGTCTTGAAAAAAACCAAAATCAAAATAAAAACAAAAAAAAACTATCTCTAGTTTTCAGTCTTCCTGAATGGATGTCTTTTCCATTTTCTCCCAAAAGTGGAAACCATAGGATGATTCTGGCTCTTGTACATCTGTTAATTGAAATTCTAGTATTTATCTTGTACATTTTTAAAATGTACCTATCTGAAAAGGCCGGGCATGGTGGCGCACGCCTTTAATCCCAGCACTCAGGAGCAGAGGCAGGCGATCACTGTGAGTTCGAGGCCAGCCTGGTCTACAAAGTGAGTCGAGGACAGTAAAGGCTACACAGAGAGACCCTGTCTTGAAACACCGAAACACCCCCCCAAAAATAAAAATAAAGTAAAAATGTACCTATCTGGAACAAGAAGCTGGATTTTCATATTTAACTGGAAGAAACTTACATATGCCAAAATAACTTAAAAAATCATTTTTATGTATTTATGAAGCAGTTTACATGTTATAGAATTTAGCTTCGAATTCATGTAATGTTTTTTGTGTTTTAATTTTTTTATTTGACATATATCAGTATCCTGGAAATTTTTTAGTATGTTTTTATAATTTCAATTCAGAGATAATGCTTTATACCAATGTGTTCATCTTACTCTGTACATTTTTCTTCTACAGAATCAAACTTGTTTTCTCATGGTGCTGTTTTACCAGAAATGACCAGGTCTTCAGGAGTCCCGAGTCAAGGCGAACCCTACTACTCTACATCGGCTTCCATCTCAAGTGGATTGGCGCATCACCCTGCAGCCATACCCTCAGTGGTCCATCAGCCTACAAGCTGGTCCTCAGTGACCCAGCCCACCTCACGCCCAGTCAGTACAAACACACTGGGTAGTTTCCCCACGGGGCCACTTTCCTCTAACTCGCAAGGTATGCTTCCGTTCCTCGAAGGGCCCGGTGTGAGCGATCTCAGTGCTGCCAATGCGTGCCTCTACAGTGCCGATGACATAGCTAGGATGGAGACGCCGTCCATGGCTCCAGTTGACTTATACGGTATTTCCGATGTCAACATGCTATCTAATCGCTCTGTGAATGTGATGGCGTCCAGCAGTGATAGCATGGGGGACACTGATAACCCAAGGCTTGTGAGCATCAACTTCGAAAACTCCTCATGCAACTCAAGGTTAGACCCGAGAGACCTGAGGCAGCTGCACCCGCTGTCGTCCGCCAGTGTGCCCGCAGGCACCAGTTCCAACTCTGCTTTTGTTTCACAGTCAGATGCGTTTGATAGATCAGACTTCAGTTGTGTAGACAATGGCCTGGTAAGCGAGCCCGAGCCACCGAATGACGCGAGCAGTCATAACTTTGTCCAGAGTATTCAGTATGCAGGGATTGACACTCTACAGAGTGAGCAGCTGAGCGATTCCTTTGCTTATGGTTTCTTTAAAATATAAATTGTAGGACTTAAGTCTAGAGAACTGTAAAACTTTAGGTGTATAGAGTATAAAGAGAAATCTCAGGAGCAGGAACTTTAAAGGCTCCGCTGTTCCTTACTTTGAAAGATAAGCCTGAAGCACATGTGTTGGGTGTGAATTGTTTTCCCGTGTTTCCACAAGCCAAGCTGTGTGTCTTTCATAGTATATTAATGTATTAGTTAAATGAACTGATATTTGCTTTCAAGCAGATTTAAGGTAAAACATGTAATGGCTATGCCATTGGAAAATAAATTCATTATTACTGTTGAGGCCCATAGGCCAAAGTGACCCCTAAGGGGCTTTCTGAGATTTCTTTTTTTGGTATTTTAGGGTGTGTGTGTGTGTGTATGTGTGTGTGTGTGTATGTTTCTGTGTGTGTGTATGCGTGTGCAGAAATGAGCTTTCAGGGCATAGAAGGTTTTATTTTTTCCATTTTATACTATTTAGACACTTATCTTTAAAGTTACTTACGAAATTAGCTTTATGTCCGTATTTTCAAGAAAAAGTTTTCTTGAGTCTTTTCTTAATTAGATGCCCTCACTCCTTTGACCTCATAAAGCCTGCCTGATTCTCTGTAAGAATTAGTCAGATATTCTGGCTCATGTCTGTCATCTCCCTACTTGAGGCTGAAAATTCAAGGCCTTGCCTGGACTATGACGCAGTAAGTTCAGTACCAACCTGGGCAGCTATGGAAATTTTGCCTCCAAAAAGGAAAGGCTTAGGGTGTGACTCAGTGGTAGGGCTTGCCTAGCACTCACAAGACCCTGTGCTCAGCACACACACGCCCCCCAGCAGAAGAGCAAGGAAACATAACACCTGAGTTTCAGCTCAGTACATCCATACCTGAGTTCTGGACGTTTCTCCAAGACTTGCTTCCCCTTCAGCCTTTGCTCTCTGTAGATCACCATGCCACGCTTCCATTTGCTAAGGCAAAAAGCCTTGGTGTCACCTTGGATTCTTCTTTGATCTCCTAAATCTTTCCAATAAGGAAACCCAGCCAGCCATTTCCCCAGCATACATCCAAAGCTGCTGCCGCTTCTAAACTTTTGTTTGCGACAGGCTGGCCTCACACCTGCTCGGTAGCCGAAAGTGGCCTTGCCTTTCGGATCCTCCTGCTCTGCCTGGGAGTGCTGGGATTACCTGTGTGCTCAGCCACACCACGTTCATGGTGCTGGGGATACAGGGCAGGGCTTTGCTGGGAGGTGAGGATGTGCCCAGCTCAGGGTAATTACAGTCGTTTTGAATGAGCTGGCACCCATGACCTCAGACACAGCTACTAGAGCTCAGCAGATGTCGCTCGCACAGTGACTTGTCAGAGTTTCTCTCGGTTGAGTGAAGAAACTTTTTGTCTGGTTAGAGTGTTTTCGTTGTTTGGGTTTTGGTTTTTTCGTTTTTTCGTTTTTTTCAAGACAGGGTTTCTCTCTGTGGCCTTGGCTGTCCTGGACTCACACTTGTAGACCAGGCTGGCCTCAAACTCACAGTGTTCCACCAGCCTCTGCCTCCTGAGTGCTGGGATTAAAGGTGTGCACCACGCCGGGCTTGTTTAGTGTTTTCAGTTGATGGTTTCCTCTCAGGGGCTACTTGCTGATCACAGAGCTCATCTTACGACTTACAGAGCATTTACTACGTGTTTCTCCCTTCTCCCTAGCTGCATTTGTAATTTTACCTGGTTTTGAGGGCATGGGCCTTCTTTTCCCAGTTCTCCTTGTGCACTGCGTCTTTCCTCCTGTCCCCCCCAAATCCTCATGTCACCATTTAGTTCTTGTTTTCTTTGTATAAATATCTTCTTGAGCTTAAAAGGAAAGGCTGAAAAATAATGCCCCAAAGTACCAAAAAGCCACATTGTGCCCTCCCTTCCACGTTTTTTTTCCTTTTACCAGAGACTGCCTCTGCCTCCCCAGTGGTGGGATTAAAGGCGTGCGCTACCACATCTTAACCTTTAAAGTGCTGTGCCTCCTTCGCCTGTCCATCTGTCTTTGGTTCACCCCATTCCTCATCAAATCCCAATTCTTCTTTCAGCTGTTACCCTCCTCATGTGTCCTGTCCTGTTGCTGGACAGGCTCCCCTGGGGGTGCTCTCCTGTGCACTCTCATCACCCGCACCTTCAGCTCGCTCTCCTGCTGTCTGATGCTCGTGGGAACTGCCTTCTCTTACACTGTACTTTCCCAGTGGCATTACTGGTGTACCAGAAATATTTAACACATTGTCCTCAATTCATACATAGCCCTTTCCAGTCTTCCTACTTGATAGCCGTTGCCCACCAACCTTCCATTCCTGGAAAAGGCTTCGTTCTTTTTCTCTAATGAGTATCTTTCCCACGAGTTTAAGTTTGTTTGTTTGTTTGTCTTAATTTGTTTGTTTTTTAAACACCCTATTCCTCTTATACTTTGTAATTGGAACATGGTGGGTTTTCTGCAGTCTCCTCTGTATATGCCGCCTGTTCTGCCTCTGTTCCTGTTGCCTTTTAACACAAGGCTTCTCTGCGAGGCTGGGTCCTGCTGCCACAGCTGAGGTGCATTTATGCACTGTGCTCCCGTATTACAGACCTTCAGTTAGGTGTGTGCCTTGCTCATTTCTGGGACTCAGGCACTTGACACCGACTCTGGCATAATTGGTGCTGAGTAAATGGTAACTAGTTGTTAGACGGGGGAGGATGATTATAAAATAATATTTGAGGATATGGTTTTTTTTTTGAAGATTTATTTATTTATTATATATAGTGTTCTGCCTGCACACCAGAAAAGGGCATCAGATCTCATTAGAGATGGTTGGGAGCCACCATGTGGTTGCTGGGAATTGAACTCAGGACCTCTGGAAGAGCAGCCAGTGCTCTTAACCTCTGAGCCATCTCTCCAGCCTGAGGTTTTTAATGGGAAAAGTACTTCACCCTGCATGGAAGAGACATACCTTCTCTGCTGGCCAACTGCCTTCCTCTTCTTAAAACAAATATGCAAAGACTGGTACATATAGCTTCACGGTAGAGCATGGCTGTGTGTTTGCTACCTAGAGTTACAACAACAAAAGTATAAAACTACCCTGAGCCAGAGTGGATGTGCATGCCTGTGATCCCAGCACTCTGGGAGGCAGAGGCAGGCAGGTATCTGCTCTACAGAGTCCAGGACTGCCAAGGCTACACAGAGAAACCTGGTCTCCAAAAACCAAAACCAACCAACCAACCAAAGGGTTTCTTGGTAGAAACCCTGCTTGTATGTGAAAGGTTATATCTCAAGTACCCATGAAGTACCCCTCATGACCATGCATGAGCATGTCAGTGGCCAGTATTCATATAATAAGTCATATGACATTTTTATAACTGTGTATTTTACAGTGTAATATACTTGTGTAGAAAATAAGAGGTGAAGGACATTCTCAAAGAATATTTCTTCTTAGGAGGAATCACACATAAGCATCGAAAACTTTAAGGTGTAGTTTGAAGACTTTTTGCTTATGTAAAAACAATGTAGCCACCATGTTTGGGTGGTTGACCCAGAGGTTGACATCAGCACCTGTGAGCTATTGTTCTGATGCCTGCCATTTAAAAACCTGAGTGTAGAGTGACTGGCTTGCTAATTTGTCTCACAGTGCTCTGGTGTGTTTCCACAGCCTCAGAAAAACTGTATCTTCCATGGTGAGACCTAGAATTGGTGATTCAAGCTGTCTAATTGTACCATATCATTTTAATCATAAACGATATACTGAAAAATTACCATAAGCTATCAGGCAGCATGAAAAAATATAAAGAGAGGCTGGTTTTAGGCTCTTAGCCTAGATGGGCCTGCTGGTATTGGCCTGTGATCCTGATGCTCAGGCAGAAAGATCACAAGTTCAAGGCCAGACTGTAGAGTGAGTTCAAGGGAACAACTTTGTGAGCTCCTATCTCCAAATTTAAAGTGAAAAAAAAAGGGGCCTTTTCTGAGGTATAGTTCAGTGGTATAGCACGGGCAGGAAGAGCCCTAGATTCCCTGCTCACTCCCAGGAAAACAAAACCCTGGCCTTCGAGCTTTCCAAGGTATACTTTGTAGTAAGTTATGTCTGAAAAGAAACATTGTAAGTTACAAGGTATGAGTCAGAGATAGCAAACCAACAGCTGTGTTTCTCCTGTGGTCCGGATTAGTCGACTGTCCAAACACTGGAGTCACTCAGTAGCTGGGAGAGAGACATCACAGGGAGTAAACACTTCCTGAGAACTGTGATGCCTGCTTCTCTCAGGCGAGTGCGTCAGTTGCTGGGTGTGTGTGGAGCTTTGGGGGCCTTACTCCTCCAGAGTATGCTTCCTTCTTAAGGGAAGCATCAGTCAAGAGTTTGTGACTGGATTTCTTTGTAAAAGTTGAGTTTTTCATTGGGAGTACTTTGACATCTATGAAGCTGCCACTGCGAGGTTTCAGGTTTGTTTTCAGAGGGTGCATGTGCAAAGAGGCTAAAATGCTTTGGTACCTTCTGTGTAGAAAGCCCAGCAGTGGGCTGTGAGGGATGGATGAAGGCTTCACTCAAGTTTATCCAATTTCACCCCTTTACATAAATATGTTAACTAAACTTTGTGGCAGAATTTAAAGTGTGGCGTCAACAGCAGATAACATCAAATCTCAAAAGTAATCACAGCTAATATTTTCATGTACGCAAAAAGACCAAAAACCCACTCATGTCCTCACCATGGTTGGTTTTGTGTGGGAGTGGGAGGTGGGGGTAGGGAGTTGTTTTGTTTTGCAAACAGGATTTCTCTGTGTTGCCCTGGCTGTCCTGGGCTCACTCTCTACATCAGGCTGGCCTTGACCTCAGAAGTGCGCCTGCCTCAGCCTCCCCAGTCTGAGATGGATGGTACTCTGCATTGTGCCCCACCATCTTTTTTAATAGACAAGATACAGCATTTTAACAAGTAAACACACTTTTCAAGCATGGCTCTAGGGCAGTTATTTAAGTGAATCAGCTTGTTTCTATGGCTGCACATGGTCTTTTGTTTGTTTGAGGCAGGGTTCCCTGTTGTACCCCTGATAGGCCTGGAACTCACAGAAGTCTGCCTCGCAACAACTTCATGCATTTTTGTTGTTGTTATTCTTTTTTAAGTTTTTGGAACTTTAAAGAATGGAGGCTGGACGTCCCCTTGATGGGGAGGCCCGATGGCACTCGGGGGAAGGATAGCAGACTACCAAGAAGAAACTTGATACCCTAGCATCATATTCAAGGGGAGGAGGTCCCCATCAGTCACAGTCATAGGGAAGGGGAATGGGGTGAAAGTGGGAGGGAGGGAGGAATGGGAGGATGCACGGGATGGGATAGCAATTGAGATGTAATATGAATGATTTTATTTTTCAATTAAAAAATGTGAGGAAAAAAAAAAAAGAACGGAGGCTGGAGAGATGGCTCAAAGTATAAGAGCACTGCCTGCTCTTCCAGAGGTCATGAGTTCAATTCCCAGCTCACAACCATCTATAATGAGATCTGGTGCCCTCTTCTAGCATGCAGGCAGAACACTGTATACATAACAAATAACTACATCTTTTTTTTTTTAAGCCAAAAAAACCAGAATTATAAACAAGCCAGGTGGTGGTGGCGCCGACACCTTTAATCCCAGCACTCTCAAAGCAGAGGCAGGTAGATTTCTGAGTTCAAGGGCCAGCCTGGTCCTCAAAGCGAGTTCCAGAATTAGCCAGGGCTGCATGGAGCAACTTTGTCTTGGGGGGGGGAGGGGGAGTCACAAACAAAATTAATTGAATACTTTTGAGTTCACAATATTTTAAAAAATGATGATTCGCCAGGCATGGTGGTACACACCTTTAATCCCAACACTCGGGAGGCAAAGGCAGGTGGATCTCTATGAGTTTGAGGCCAGCCTGGTCTACAAAACAAGTCCAGGACAGCCAAGGCTACACAGAGAAACGCTGTCTGGAAAAACAAACAAAAAAAATATTCTTCAACAAATTGACTTTTTAGGGCTATTAGCAGATATATAATTTTTTTGGTAAAATACCAAATTCATTTTGTGTAATTTTCTTTTTAAATTTTTTTAACCAAAATGTAACATCCCATGAGATGGCGTAAGATAGGCTGGGGGCAGTTAGCTTGGGATGGTTGTGTGCCCTTCGGTCTTCACTGGACTTCACCATGGTGACACATGCCTGTAGTTTCAGCGCTTAGAAGGCTGAGGAGGAGGGACAAGATGCAATAAGAATTTAGCTTCAGCCTGGGCAACCCTGGAGACCTCAGTCAGTCATCAGTCAAGGAATCTTAAAGTATCGTTGGCCATGCTTAACAGGTCACACAAAACAGTGCAATCTTTTGTTGTTGTTTTGACCTTAAATTCAATACCTCCTATGTCTCCCTCCTGGGCACTGGGATTGTAGGCATATGTCACCACACTGCACCTGGTTCTGAGCACTGAGACTGTAGGCGTATGTCACCACAGTGCACCTGGTTTAAAATATTTAGATTTTGGAGAGAAAGAGAGGCGAGCACCATACTGGAGTTGACCCCAGCGTCTCACACGTGTTAGGTTAGTGCTCTACCACTGAGCTGTCTGCACTGATTTTATATGCTTGATGAATGAATTTAAGTTCTCAGATACTGTTACCTAAGAATTTATCCTTTGTATCAAGATGAAATGTTTTTTTAAGTGTCAAGGTACCTTTTGTTATATTGAATATTGTTACTTTTATAATATCTTTGTATAGTGATTTTTTTCTTGTGATGTAACAAATAAACCATTTTCTAAAAATGTTTGCTATTTGCTTACAAAATGTCAATGAAATTTTTGTTATTTCATTGTTGTATTGTTGTATTAACATTTTGTTAATAAGGGGTAGCTGTTTGAGGTTGTTTGGAAACATTAGGCATTTTTATAAAGTGTTCTTAGGATGTGCTTCTGTCCATAACTATACTTTGCAATGGTAGTCTCAGAAGAGACCAAGAAATGCCTTTTTCAAAGATTTTTGTTTGTTTGTTTGAGACAGGGCCTCACTATGTAGCTCAGCCTGTCCTGGAACTCACTATGTAGACCAGGCTAGCCTCAGACTCACGGACAAGTGCTTCTACTTCCTGAGTGCTGAGATTAAAGTCATACTTCAGCACAGCTGTGCCCCTCCCCTACCCCAGCTCCTACAGACTCATGTCCACAGACTAAGAGGTGGCAGTGTGGTCAGTTTCTTTGAGACTTCTCTTCATGGCTTGCAGGTGACTGCCTCAGTGTCCTCACATGGGGTGAGGAGGGCGAGGACATGAAAGACAGCAGAGGCTGAGAGCGAGCACCACGTTGTGTGTTCTCTCTCTCACACAGTTTTATTTAAAATGTTTTCATTAAATTTTACTCACGTGCCGAGCACATCGGTGGAAGGCAGCCAACAACTTGCAAGGGTTAGTTTTCTCCTTCCGTCATGTGGGTTCCATGAGTCAAACTCAGATCGTTGGATTTGAGGCCGGTCCCTCTACTCACTGGGCCACCAAGCCAGTCCCAATGTATTTCTTTAAAGATGACTTCCCCCCCCCCAATTGTGTCCCTTGACTAGTCACTTCCCCAATTCCTCTCAAGTACATCCCAATCTTCCATTCTATGACTGCAGCAGTTTTAGGTGTCATGTAGACATTGTCTTTCTGTGCCTCATGTATTTTATTCTATGTTTATCTACTTTGTTATGATACAATTTCATTGTTTATTTATACTATATTTTCTTAATTCATCCATTGATGGACGCCCAGATTGACTTACCTTGGTTATTATAAATAATGTCATGGGCATGAGAGCGTAGGTATTAACATACTGATTTCTTTTACTTGGGCTATAGATACAGACCCAGTCATGGGACGGCTAGATTACATAGTAGTTCTGTTTGTTTTGGTTTGTTTTTTTGAGGAGCTCCCATAATAGCTGAACCAACACACACTCTGACCAGCACTGCCGGTTTCTCCTTACTCCGTCTTCTTACCAGCTTGTTATCCGTGCGCGTGGATGCTGGGACCTGAAGTGGGGTCCTCTGCAAGATCAGCAGGTGTCCTCACCGCTGAGCCACACCTCTCCGGCCCCTCTCACCCCTCCCATTGATAACAGCCATTCTCCTGAGTATGGGGTGGCATCTCACATGATTTCCTTCATGGTTATCAGGATCTTTTTCATCCGCTTGTTGGCCCTTTTTCTTTTGAAAATGTTTGTAGTGGTTCTTGGCCCACTTTACCAACTACGTCAGTTTGTTTTGTTTTGTTAAACATGGTGTTACTACTTCTTAAGTAGATCAAGCTGGCCTCGAACTCAGAGCTCTGCCTGCTCCTGCTCCCACAGTGCTGGGATTAACGGTGTGTCACCACACCAATGCAGCCTTTGTTTTCTTGCTATTGGATTGGGTTTTGGATAGCAACCTGTTCCAGATGTATACTTTTAAAATATTTTCTCCCATTCTACAAGCTGTTTTTCCACTTTTTCTTTTTTTTTCCTTTCCTTAGCTGTGCCAATGGAGCCTTTTGTTTTAGTAATCCTATTTGCCTAGTTTTGCTTTTGGTGGCAAGTACAAAAGCAGAATTGCCTAGACCACAGTCAGGGTGCTTTTCCCTCCCCATACATTTTTTTTTTCTAGTTTTAGTTTCAACTCTGAAAATTTGAGGTGATTTTCGGGTGACCTATAACATGGTGTGACTCAAGGAGCTCATGGCGTGTACATATGCAGGTAGACCCAGTTCCCAACACCTTTTACTGTTCTTTCCCTGGTGTGTGTTCATACTACTTCTGTCACTATCAGCTGTATCACTTCTGGACTGGAGTATGTGGTAGCCTTGGGCAAATGCACACTGCTTTTTTAGGTGTATTTGAAGCTGAATATTGTAGTCTAGGCCAGCTTCAATTTTCCCGTGTCACTGAGGATGAACTTGAACTTTTGGTTACCGCCCTCCTACCCTGCAAGTGCTAGGGTTCCAGGCATGAACCACCACAGACCAGTTTAACAAGGTCCTGAGCATGGCGTCCAGAGCCCGCATCCCCAGGCCTTGCTCTTCATGACTGCGAAGCGGGGCCAGGCTGGCCTGGACCTTGCTGCATCCCGCAAGCGCATGCTCTTCCCAACCCTGCCACCTGAGTCACCTTTCCTCTCGCCAACTTTGGTCTTTGATTGCTTGATGTCTCTTGTGGCTTCATACATATCTTAGGGCGACTCTGCTAAAAATGACAGTGGAATTATGACCGCTTTTGTCATGCTGAGCCATCCTTGAGGCAATCCCACACGGTCAGAGTGAGCTAGCTAGCTTGTGAGTATGCTGTAGAATTTGTCTTGCTAGCATCTTACTTTTTCGTGGATGCTCATCAGGGATACTGGCCTTAGTGGTATCTTTGTTGGGTTTTGCCATGAGAGTCAGGAAGCATTTCCTGACTTGCTGGCAAACCTGATGACCCAAGTGCGATCCCCAGGACCCACATGGTAGCCAAGAACTGAACTGACCCATAGCCACAGGTGTGCTGTATCATACATGGGCATACATATAATAAATGAATGTATGAAACTTATTTAGAAAAATGCCGTTTTCCACAAGTGGAACCAGTTCTTCTTAGAGGAATTGCCTGTTACGTGGCTAGTGCAGAGGAAATACAGAGATAAGCATGGAGTAGCTTTGCTTTATAGTAAGAATATGTTCATGACAGAGATAATGTCGAAAGGACGTAGAGACAAACTTGACACCTCCCACTGTCACACCAATACGTAGAAATAGTAACAAATTACCACCTCATGGGAAAAAAACGAGAATCTACAAATGGGGCTTTCAGCCTAGTGACCGAGCGCTGCTTTGTCTTGGTTCAATCCCCAACACCACAAAAAACAAAGCCAAGGCTGCCACCCACACTGATGCAGTGGATGATGACACGGGAGAAGGCGAGGCCCTGCCTTCCAGTGGGATGACAGAATCTGGCAGCTAGTACTTAGCTGAGTCAAGTGGAGCTAGCTCCTCGGGGGATGCAAAAGCTACAAGGCACGGACTGCAGCGGGACAGCGGGGAACTCTGCCACTGGAATGCTGTGACATACACGACCTTCCCAGTTGCCAACACCCGCCCATCCGGAACTGAGAAACTTGGAACTGAGAGTTGGGAAGATACAGGAAGAAAGCGTTTCTTCACACGCCTAAACCTAGCACCAGGCACACCAGGGCTGAGGGAGTGGCCTACTAAGTAACTCTTAAAACTACCTCACGAGTGTCAACAAACCCACTGGCTACAAAGGTGATGACTCCATCATGAAGCCTGTGACAGATGGCCACCTGAGTGAGCCTTCGCGGTGGATGATGGTAGTCTGTCAGGGCTAACTTCCTGTGTGCTGGCTATCCCGAGATTGACCTGGTATCTTCTTGGAATTAGACACTAATGTATTTGACATGGTGAAGTGCTGCTAGCTCATCAATCCAGCGGAAAAGTTCCTTTGTACTTTCCTTAGTACTTTTAGGAATTACTTTGAAATGAAAAAAATTAAAGATATGAAAGTAATTATTTTTTTCATAATAAAAAAAAGAGGTACTCCGCTAGCTAATTTTTATGTTAACTGCATATGCTAGGCTATCTGAGAAGAGGGAATCTCAGATAAGAAAATGCTTCCACAGGATCGGCCGTGGGCAAGCCTGTGGTACAATCCTGATTCCTGACAGTGGGGAGAGCCACCCAGAGCTTGTGGTCCCGTGCTATACAGAAGCCGACTGAGCGCACCAAAGAGCATGCTGGGAAACGCTGGCCCTCCTTGGTTTCCGCTTCACTTCCTGTCCTGCCTCGAGTGTCTGCCCTGACTTCCGCTAATGATGGAAGTGTAAGGGAAATAAACCCTTTCTTCCCTTACTTGCTTTTGGTCATGGTGTTTCAACACAGCAACAGAGCCCCTAACTAGGCCAGTACCGTTTTAAAACTGGTTCGGAAAATCTTACCCCTGGACTTGGGGGTTGTGGCTCAGGAGTATAATCCAAACGCTCTGAGACGCAGAGGAAGGAGGGTCATCCGTTCAAGCCCAGTCCAAGCTCGAAATGGAGGCCCTATCTCCAGTGACCTCCCTCACAAAGCTTACCTCGCCCAGTCTGCTCTCCCGTGTGGACTAAGGAGAAGGAATAGTAGATGAGCTGGCTGAGGAATGCTGAGGCAGTGTTGACAAGGTAATGTAATGGTAGCGATCCTGAGCTTGCACCTGCAGACGCCTGCATGGGCTGGGGCGTGGGTCCTGGGTCCGGTCCCTCCCCGAGGAACTGTGACTGCTGAGGGATGCTTGAAGGGGCACTGTCTTAGATGGTGCAGCTATGTACGAGTGCGCTGTCTTCCACATCCATGCCAGTGAGTTAATCCCACTGGGTCAGAAACAAAAACATGAAGCAGGAAGCGTCTTGGAGGGAGGAGGGTTTGCTGGGGTGGGGCGGGGTCATTCCAGCACCCTGCGGGGAGAGGCAGGCAGGAACCTGTGAGTTCCAGGACAGCCAGGGCTACACAGAGAAAAGCAAAACACAAAAGAAAGGCTGGGGATAAGTGTGACCACTGGGTATTATGTTCATGCCTGCAACTGTCCAAGAATATACTTGATTTTAAAAACAAAGAATAAAGCTCCAAATTGGAAAAAAAAAAATGTTCTGTTTTTCTCTTAGGAATGGAAGTATTAAGTTGCTTGATTTAACTCGCATAGGTAACCGTTGGTGACCTTATTAGGAAAATTCTCACTTACTGGTTCTGCTTTATTCCTGAGTTCTCCAGTTCTTCAGAGTTGATTTTTTCCCTAAAATAAACTACAGATTACATATGCAACAGAGATAAGAACAAAGAGCTCATCCCACAAATGCCATAAACATTGCTTCTAGTTTAAACCTACAAGACCCTGCGTCCCCGAGCCCCTGCGCCCGTGCGCCCCCGAGCCCCTGCGCCAGAGCCCCAAGGACGTTTGCAATAAATATCTGTAGCTCCTGCTTATCCTTCGACAGGAAACACTTAAACAGTTTTCTGGAAGTTCCTGACTCCTCCCATGTTTTGGGTCCACTGGGTTGGAACTGAGCTTAAAAGGAGTACCTAAATTATTTAAATTTCTTGTAGCAACATTTCATCAGAAGCTGAGAAATATTCACCAAATGTTTTTCACTTTTAACTTTGTCTTAGTTGAGTTCTGTTATCCCCTTTGCAGTTTTCTGACAATGAAATGATCCTTCACTGTTAATTCGCATAGATGAGAAATGGTTAGAGGAGCAGGCTTATCTTTTCATCGCAATCAGAAACATTTCCTGATATCTAAAATATACTTAAGGATCTGTGAATTATGTGCAGAGATGAGAAACATGAATAATCAAATACTACTCAAATCAATGTATCAACAAAATAAGTCAAGAAGTTGTACTAGCTGATGAAAATTATACTTAAAATCTCCATTTTATTGAGCTTCCCTTCTGGACATTTTCATCATCTTCTGGTTCAATATGTTTAAGATTTCTCTTCATTACGCCATTACAAATGGTAGTTATATGGTATCATAGAAAACATACATTAGCCATTTCTTGGGGAGTACTTGATACCCAAATTTCACGAGTCCACCTCCCTGGCTCTGGTGTCCTGGAGGGCACTGTCATCCACACGAGCGACAGGTGCACGTGACAAGGGTTTACAGGCAGGACCCTGGGAACACAACTTTAATCCACACCTAGTTACAAGAGTAACTAATACTTTAGGGGTCGTTTAACTTTTGTTTCCTTGTTTATGAAATTAGATGGAATTCTAGATATCTTATTAAAAATGTTTGGAGTTACAAAGGAACTGAAACACTGAAATAACAGTCTCACTGTGTAGCAATCTTCAGTGTTCAAACCTGTGAGCGGGCAAAGAAGCTGCTGAAGGCACTTGTTTCTATTAAAGGGTGCAGGAAGTGTCCAGGCATGCCTCCAGTGTCACTTACCTTCTACAAAGGACACGTACTGACAATTTTAGACTGTCAAACTAGTACCTTGAGGTCACGGGGACTATGACCAATCACACCTTAAAGTACTTCCACTGATGGCAGCGTGTGTGAGGGGAGCTGGGAGAAATATCACCATCGAATTTGCGTCTGGCATATCAGAATGTCACGAGACACTCCGACATGAGTCTAGCTGTAGCATTTGTTCAGATGATCGAGGATTAGCGCCTGACTTTAAAGGTATCGTCTCCTATAGGAGAGGGCGCTGGAAGAAGTCACAGCTCCCCAGATCGACAGTACCTCAAACTGCACACCTCTCTGAGGAGCAGAATTTATAAGGAAAAGGGTTTGAGTCTTCCTACTTTGGTTTTGTGGTCATGAGACAGGAAGGAGAAAACACAGGATGTTCTCAGAACAACAGAACACAAAGCACACACACATGTAGACCCTGAGATGGCACAGTGAACTTCAGGAGCAGATCACATGATCCAAGTGGCTCTGAAGACGCCGCTGTGGTGTAAACAGCCATTCGCCGGGATACGCCGCCTGTGTGTCCACATCATGCTAGGAAAAGCCTCTGTTCAGATGTGACAGCTAGTCCTCCAAAGCGGGTGGCCAGTCAACATCCACAGACTAAAAGGAAGAAGACAGGTTATTGAAACACAACTTCTGGCAAGCATTTCTGGGGACACTTTTACTGTCATGCAAAACAAAAACAAAAACAAAAATAAACCAAAACTACATCTGATAAGAGCAGTGACACTGATGGTCCATTTCTGAACTAATGGAGACACAATTACTATTTCCTCTCTTGACTCCTAAGAGAAAAAACTGAAAAATTGTAATGTCAGTATAAAAATATAAAGTATAAAAAATATTCAAATTTGAGTAGCTATTTCCGCCCAGAAGTCTCAAGAATTGTTGTCCTGGTCATCTTTCATTCTATCATTTTATATTTAATAAAATGTAGTTATGTATCACACTCTGAGAAATGTGTCATTAGGCGACTCCATCACTGGGCAAACACTGTAGTAGCGTGCTTACTGACACTACGGTATGGTGTCACGAGGTGAGATGGGCTAGTGGGACCACTGTGGACTAGAACGGCACATGGCTCAAGCAGTCTGTAACTAAATGTGAGGGGAATTAATACCCAAGATCACTGGAACCACAAAAGCATCAAGAATCTTCTCATTTCAGAATTTGTGTTTCTTTTACAATCCAGTTCAAGCCAGGTGTCATGAGACAATGCCTATAATCTTAGCACGTCAGAGGTGGAGGCAGAGGATAAGAGCTCATAGCCTACCTGGGCTACATAAGACCCCATCCCACAACACCGAAAATAACTAAATAAATCCAATTAGTCGCTATTGCTACCCAGCCTTCACTGACGTGCTCTTCTAGATCAAAACCACAGTAAGCAATCCATTCCAGGCCACACGGTCACACTCCAGACACAGCAGGACACACCTTATCTTGGCTTCTCTGTGGGGCCTGAGAGAAAGCATAGCCTGGTGCAGTGGTGACCCTCTGGAGTGACAGTGGCCAGGAGCCTGCCTGCGTTAGCACAGAGCAGTAGATACTATCCTGCACCCGAGGCAAGTTCCAAGCCAGCCTGGGCCACAGTAAAGGACCAAACCCAACCCAAAGCTTGCAGCAGCTTACTGAAACTATGCATTCCTTAGCCTACGGGTCACAAAAAATACCCACCGCACAGGTACACACTGCTCAAAGGTTTTTTATGAATCCCACGATGGTATTGTGATAGTGTTTTAGATACAGCCATGTGCCAAATAATCATATTTAAGTTAATGAGCAGTTTCTCAGGCTAAGAGATAAAACACAAGGGTTGCAGCTGTGTGTGCGGAGGGCAGGGAAGGGGGCATCTTACTGTGGGCCAGGCTGACCTGGGGCAGGCTCTCCTAAGCTGTCTAAGAATGTGGACTCGGGAGTATGGCTCCTGTAGAGTCTTGCCTAACATTCTAGAAGAAAGTGCTTTAAATTATTTGTGATTATAATTACATCATTTTCCCCCACCTTTCCTCTTTCCAAATCTTCCCACATACATTCCTTGCTCTCTTTTGTCATTAACTGTTGTTACATCTACACACACACACACACACACACACACACACACACACACACACACACACCTATATACATATATAATTATTAAATACAACCTTGCTCAATCTGTGTAATGTTATTTGTATGTATGTTTTCAGGGCTGACTAATTGGTATTGGAGAGTATTATATTATATTAAATATATATATAAAGCAAGTGTGGTCAGCATCTTCTCTAACACTATGTTGGCTCCTTGCAGTGGCCTCATTAGGCTCCTGCAGTCTGGACAGTAGATCCTGGCACCCCACAGGAGCCATATACCATCTAATGGCTTGAGAAACGACAGCACATGAAGTCGATGTGATTATGTGACTGCCATGGCTGTTCCCGCATCAGGCACATGTGCACTTCGTGGACCTTTGTAGAATGCTGGCCTTCTTTAGGATCTCTGGTGAGGTTATGCAGGAACTCAATTTCTGGTCACATTTCCCTTAAGGAGCACCATTTGTGACACAGCCTGGAAAAGACATTCTTCTTTAGAATGTTTTGCTTTGCTTTTCAAGACCGGGTCTCTCTGTGTAGCCTTGGCTGTCCTGAATGCTCTGTAGACCAGGCTGGCCTCGAACTCAGAGATCTGCCTGCCTCTGCCTCCCAAATGCTGGGATTAAAGATGTGCACCGCCACCACCAGGTGTCTTCTTTTGAGTTTAACCCTGTTTCTGTTCACTACAAGAGCAGAGCAACGCATGGCAGGGCTCCGTGGCTGCTCTGGATCTTTTTTTTTTTTTAATGATTTATTTATACAAATTTCATTATAGATGGTTTTGAGCCACCATGTGGTTGCTGGGAATTGAACTCATGACCTCTGGAAGAGCAGTCAGTGCTCTTACCCTCTGAGCCATCTCTCTAGCCCTGCTCTGGATCTTTGTAGGGATCCCAGAGACAATCGAATCGTGTGTTCTGCTGTGTCTGAGTCAGGGTCTCACTGGACTCTGCCTCCTGAGGGCTGGGATTACAGATGTGCCACTATGCCTGGCTTGAGAAACCCAATTTACTTTATCCAATGTTCTGCCCATAGCAATCTTAAATCCCTTTTTAAACACTTACTTATTCTGCAGCATGTGTGCACACACTCATACATGTATATATGTGCCCATGCCAGAACACATGATGGGACGACAGTGGGTTCTCTGCTTCTGGGTGGAGCCCAGGGACTGAACTTAGTGGTGCCCGGCAGCAGCTGCCATTACTGAGATGAGCCAAGCCCAGCCCTAAAATCCACCACCCCACTCCCTTTTTGAGAGAGGGTATCTCTGTATTGCCCTGGGTGTCCTGGAACTATGTTGACCAGGGTGGCATTGGGCTCTACTTTCTACCGGCCCCTGCTTCTCAAGTGTTGGGATTAAAGGTGTGCAGCCAGGGCCAGGTTTTATAAACAAAATGCCACCATTCAGAAGGATGCATGACGCACGGTTACAAATTTATTTCCTTGTTTTCTTTAAGGATTTAATCTGATACCATAAGTAAATTAGTAAATGACAGTACCTGATGCCAATCAGTGAATGAACTATATATGAACCATATAACCCGCAAGTGTCACGAATAGGATCCTGGTTACTGCTAGGGCTTTTGGTTTTTGTGTTAATAAGAATTCCAAAGATAATTCTTCCTGTGGAGGGCTGGAGAGATGCTCAATGGTTAAGAATATCAGCTGCTCTTCCAGAGGACCTGGGTTCCATTCCCAGGGGACCCAGTACCCTCTTCTCAACTCCAGGAGCAACCAGGTACATATGTGGCACACAGACACATGCAGGCAAAATACAGACATAAAATAAGTCTTAAAAGCAAAACAAAAAACCCTTCACATAAAAAATGCCCACGAGACCTAATTTGACTGAACGTGGCCTGCAGGTGTGTACTCCCCATCTGCAGGTGTGCACTCCCCATCTGCAGGTGTGCACACCCCATCTGCAGGTATGAACTCCCCGTCTGCAGGTGTGTACTCCCCATCTGCAAGTGTATACTCCCCATCTGCAGGTGTGCACACCCCATCTGCAGGTATGAACTCCCCATCTGCAGGTGTGTACTCCCCATCTGCAAGTGTATACTCCCCATCTGCAGGTGTGCACTCCCCATCTGCAGGTATGAACTCCCCGTCTGCAGGTGTGCACTCCCCATCTGCAGGTGTGCACTCCCCATCTGCAGGTGTGCACTCCCCATCTGCAGGTGTGCACTCCCCATCTGCAGGTATGAACTCCCCGTCTGCAGGTGTGCACTCCCCATCTGCAGGTGTGCACTCCCCATCTGCAGGTATGAACTCCCCATCTGCAGGTGTGCACTCCCCATGAAATACTTTACCTCCACATCTAGCTCAAGAATGTCTGCCGTCACATTCATCAGAGAGCCAATGTTCGGCTTGGTTCTCCCAAAGTCTCCGTGTACAAATTCTTTAATGTAGCTAAGTCTCTTTAAGGAAAAGATCATGCAATACCAACGACTTTGTCAAGTAGAAGGGAAAAATAAATAGAATAAAGATGTTACCAAAGAGAGGCCGTTTCCTAACTCTGACTTGAGATGTACACCTCAGAAAATAAGCTATGGCAAACTGTGCATTAGCTCAGATACCAATATCGGAACCAGGCCCTTGTTTACAGCAGACTCACCAAAGGCCATGGCTTGGCTTTGTTTGAGTCAGGGCACCATGTAGCCCAGGCTACATGAACGTGACCTGGACCCTGGACGAGACTGGAGGCTTTGGCAGTCCCGCACCCCACCCCAGGTGACAAGACTGGAGGCTTTGGCAGTCCCGCACCCCACCCCAGGCATCTCAAAATGCCAACGTTTAGTACACATTAAATCAGCTATACAGTTCCATTTTCTTTTGTTTGTTTGTTTTGTTTTGGGTTTTTTTTTTTTTTTTTTTTGACATCTCACTATGTAGACCAGGCTCACCTCAAACTCCAGAGATTCGCCTGCCTCTGCCTCCTGAATGCTAGGGTTAAAGGTGTGAACTACCATGACCAACCCAATGTTTTCCTTTTTAACCTTTTTTTTTTTTTGTCATCACCATTTCTATTTTGTTATCTGGTCTCATTTTTCAATAATGGTAATTGACATCTACAAAATGGTAAGTTTCCACAGGACTACACAAAACGTGATTTCAGTGATGGGGTTCATTATAATATATTAGCACTAAGATGGAAGAGAAAATTAAAATATTCATTTAGTCTTCTTTAAAAATAATTTTGTTGAGCCACGCGCGGTGGCACATGCCTTTAATCCCAGCACTCGGGAGGCAAAGGCAGGCGGATCACTGTGAGTTCAAGGCCAGCCTGGCCTACAAAATGAGTCCAGGACAGCCAAGGCTACACAGAGAAACCCTGTTTCAAAAAAAGAAAGAAAGAAAGAAAGAAGATTAACATCCCACAGGACTCTACTGTACCCCTATCTGAAAAAGACATAGTACCCGTTGTTCACTAAAAAACAGTAACTGAAAAGCAGCATTGCAATGCTTTGGTAAAAGCACAGTGCAGTGGGAAGTAGTAATGTTAGCTACTAGTTAACCCAGGGAAGTGGATGCGCCCTCAGGGACAGCTAAGAAGCAGCATTACAAGTTTCCTCACCGCCCCCACACTGCATGTCTTGACTCAAACAGAAGACATACACTGACCTAATAGCTCTTTTCCCCTGAATTCCTCATTTTTCCTCAGCTGCCATTCTTTTTCTCTGATTTTCGTTAGAAGAAGCTAGTATCAATACAGAAAGAAGCAGAGCAAAAGGCCCCAGAGAACACAATGGAAAGGTCTGGAGCTCATTCGTGCGGGAGCGTAACGCTGAAGGCACATGGCCCTGGCGCAGGGCGCTCAGCCACGAGCCTGAGCCGGCACAGGTGAGCGCAGCAGACTCCAGACTCTAGACCTCTGTGGCATCACCACGAGGCAGCCATAGCTTACCAGCTTTTCTTGGCTAACATATTAAGTACATGTATGTGGCTGCTTCCAAGCATGTCTTAACAGGGTTGAAAAGGTATTGGTTTCCTCCAAAGACACAGCAGTTCTTCTTGGCATGGTAAAGTAAAGACAGGATTGACTTACTGTGGCTTGTAATTGGAGGTAGGACGTGAAGACGTTAGGTGGGTACGTACTCAGTGTGAGGAGTCCTGGGCTCAACCCCAATGGCAAAATCAAAATAAATTTCAACTTATGATTTCTTTGAATTCCATCCACAATAGCCAGATATGCTCCAAACAGTAAAAATAAAACAACCCGCTCACCAGAATCTACACAACCCATTCTTGATTCAAACTGCACAATTTAAAAGCTGTCTGGAGCAGATAAGTACATGTCCAGTTCAGCTAGGTCAATCCAGGCCACTCTAGGGTAGTACAAAGGAAGGGGAGCAGGAGTTTATGAGGCGGAGAGGCACATTAGTGGGCTCAGGATGGAGATAAGATCATCTGGCGACTAGCCCTGACTCCTCCCACTTTGGAGAGGCTTGTGTTGTATACAGAATTATGTCATTACCTCCATACCAATTAGAAGAGATTTATCATTTCATGCTACTGGGTCTCTGTCTCTCTCTCTGTCTCTCTGTCTGTCTCCCCCCGCCCCACACACACACACACACACATACACACACTCAGACTCGCACCCCTCCCCCACTGGCAACGTTGAGAGGGGCACTAGGAGACCCAGGCATGGTGAGACATGCCTATAATCCCACCGCTTGGAAGGCAGACTCTTGAGATCAGGGTCAGCCCAGGACTCACAGTGAGATGCAGTCTTGTGAGAAAGTAAATATTAAACTCCGCCTAAGATGACAGGAGCTTCCTGACATACTTGAGTTGGAACCCTCTGACCCCAGGTCACAGTATCAGCTTTGGCACATAGCCATTTAGAACCTCCAGTGCTGATCTTTTCTACTTAAAATACAGTCAAATGCTGGAGTTTTGGAATGCTGTCTTCACACAGATATTTTATTGCTTAAGTGATATATAGTGTGGTGGTTTTGTCCACACAAGGCCTATAGGCCAAGAAGCACTGGACACGGTCATGTGTTTGGTTTTCTAGGAGGCAGAGAGAGACAGCTTAAATGTCTATGATGAGCCTGCCCAGGCAACATGGGGAGCTTGTCTCAAACTTTAAAGAAAGTAACATACCACGGTTTCCTTTTATCACCTGCTTAACCAGTTGAGCAAACACTTGGAATACTCAGAGGACCAAACAGGGCTATGAACATGTGACTTGTAAAACATGTAAGGACAGCAAGTGAATCAACTGAAAGTACTTCAGGGTATTAAATGCTAACCGCTGGGTAAGGCGCTGTGACAGAACTGTACACTTTAAAGCTGGCATGGAACTGATAGACACTTCATGGTTCAAAACACTGTTTTGAAACACAAATGAGAAAACAGACGTCAAACAAAAAAAGTATTGATTCTACTCCTAAATACTGAATTAATACATTCAAGTCCTTTTCAAAACATCCCAGACCATCTGAGGTAGCACAGGCCTGTAATCCCAGCACTTGGGAAGTGGAGGCAGGAGAATCAGGAGTTCACGGCCAGCCCGGAGTATATGAGCTCTGGGTACGTGAGAACACGTTTCAAATAAGTAAGCAAGTAAATAAGTAAGTAAACAGACCTCCCACATCAATTGACCCTGTTTGTTTTCTAGGGCAGCATTAGCTATCGTGATCCCGCTCTGATTAGCGCTCTGAGGTGCAGAGGCAGAAGGATACGTTCCTGCCTGGGTCTTCAAATGCAGACGAAAATGATGCTCATCCAGGTAGTGCGTCTCCATGCAGTGAATGGCGCGAGTCCTCACGGCCAACGGCCTCCGGTGAAGCACCCGGAGAGGGGTTTTCTGGTCAATCTTTAGGTCCTAGAGAAGGGTAGGATGCAATCAGAGTCTGAGGTGGCCCTGAGCTCGCCTCAGCTCACCACACACGCTGCCCGTTGCTGCCAGGGCAGGACGGGGGCATCTGACGTCAGAACAGCAGTGCCTCCTGAGGTTCTGCCTCACTGGGGCTTCTCATAGCCTAGTTCAGAATTACTTGTTTTTTTCTGAATACTACAACTACCCCTGCCTGCCACAAGAGGGGCATTCAGAAGGAAATGTCCCAAGGGCGTGACCCATCAGTCAGGGTTCTGGCACAGAACTTTGTTAGAAGACAGCATCGGTGCGTTTATTTTCTACAGCCACAAAGCGGCTGACATGAAAGTGGGGACTTCAGGCTGGGAGGGAGGCGGGAGGCAGGAGGAGGGACCCGAGTGTCGCTTGTGCATATGACAAGTGTGCACATGTATACTCCTATTTGGGGGGTTGTTGTACAACAGACCGTATCTGGAAAGGTGCACCCTTGTTTAGCAAAATGTTTCAGTTCAGAGAGAAGAGATATGTCTGTACGGTGACTCCGAGTCTTCCAGTACTTCTCAGCACATATTTATAAATACAACATCTGCATATATTTTAATGATTCAGTGACACAGGCTACTTTTTTTTCTTTCTGGTGGTTTTTTTTTTTTTTTTTTTTTTTTTTTTTTTTTGGCTTTTTGAGACAGGGTTTTTCTATATTAGCCTTGGCTGTCCTGGACTCACTTTGTAGACCAGGCTAACCTCCAACTCACAGAGATCCTCCTGCCTCTGCCTCCCAAGTGCTGGGATCACAGGTGTGTGCCACTGCATCTGGCTCTGCTTTTTCAGTCAAATTAGAGTTTTCCCCTTATGCTAGAAGATATAAATTAAGAAATAGGGATTAATACTATAACAAGTCAATGACCTCAAACTTTTAAAAATAGATTCTAGGCAAACCAGAAAAGTCGGTTCTCAGGAACTCTGAAGTCTGTGCAGTTTCCTGCTGGAACAGCTCCTCCTGATTTGCATGAGGAGTGAGCAATGCTGCTGTGCTAAGAAAGGAAAGCCTTCCCGACACCCAGGAGGATGAAGAGCAGGTTCCAGCAAAGCCCACACTGCAAGGGCACGGCGATCCACAGCAGCAGGAGCCAGCAGCCCCTCCCCACTGTGCCTTTCAGGGCTGTAATTCTTGTGAGATGAGCTGTCTCTGTAAGGCTTGACTCTTCTCTAGCCAAAAGGCCAATGTGCCCGAGACTGAGCTGTGCCACAGTTAGAAGGATGTATATCCCAATATTCAGAGAGCAGACACAGCCAGCCTTTACATTAGCAACTACTGCGCGGCACATCCTTTAATCATGGCACCCTGGAGGCAGTGGATAGATCTCTGGGAGTTTTGTCAGCCTGGTCTGTACTATGAGCTCTGGGACAGCTAGGGCTACATGGTGAGACCCTGTCCAAAAACTAATAATAATGATAAATAAAAATTTAAAAAATATAAGCAACTATGTAGTGAGAACTCCTCTCCCGCCTTCTCCTACTTCAAGGCAGGGCTGACTGAGCTGGCCACCAGAGCCACCAGAGCCACCAGAGCCACCAGAGCTGTTCCCAACAGCACTCACTCATCAGTGCGCAGGCCCGGCCCTGTGCCCTTTTTAGTCTGCTTTTTAGACCACAAAAGGAAACCATTACACCTACTTTTAGCACTGTTCTGTTATCCCACACTGAATTTTCAGATACACACACCACGACACACATGCGCGCACGCGCGTGTGCACACACACACACACACACACACACACACACAGTGTGGTTTTTCCTTAGAAGTAGGCTACCCTTTAAAAAGAGGAGACCAGCAGTGAACCTGCAGTGTTGCAGTGGTCCTTTTCTCAGAATAGAGAACTAGCTCAGCTTTATCTTTACCCCAATGGGAATTTTATAAATCTTAAAAGTGTTACTAGAAACCAGTCATGCCCAGCAGTGTACCTGGGAGTGGCCTCTGACTACTTACAATGTCTCTATAAAATCACCGTTCTGTGTTGTTTTTTAATTAGATCTATGGTAACGCTCAAAATACTCTTTTTTTTGTTTTGTTTTTTTTCACAGTGCTGGGAATCATCTCCAGGGCCTTGCACCAAATAGGCAAACTGTCACTGAGCTTTAATCTATTTTTAATGGATTTATTTTTCAGTGAGCCTCAATGCCAGCCCCTAAATCTGTTGTTTTTAATGATTTAAAAAAAAAAACAGCATTCTAAATGATTCATACATCTACATTTTTTGGTGGGTTTTTGGTTTGGTTATTTTGTTTTGTTTTTGATTTTGTTTTATACACTTTGTTTTTGTTTTATACACAGGAACTCACTCTATAAAGCAGGCTGGCCTAGAACTCAGAGATCTGTCTGCCTCTGCCTCCTGAGTGCTGTGATTAAAGGTGTGCCCCATTATACCCATGTGGTTTATAGTCTATGAAGGACTATATGACTTTATGTCTGTATTGTATCTACTTATCTGGAGCCACGGCTCATTTAACACAGTGCTTGCAAAGCATGTGTGATGCCCCTGGGCTCAATCTCCAACACAGCATAAAAACCAGGCATGGTGACACAGACCTGTAAGCCAGCACCCGGGAGGTGGATGTAGGAAGATTGAGAAGTTCAGCACCCGTGTTGGCTACACAGTCAGTCTGGGCAATGAGACAACCTGGCTCAGTTATAAAGGAACAAAAACAAAAAGTCCCCATCTCTCTGACAGCCTAGGCGGCAAGAGCCAAGCACAAAGCCTGTGAAGGCGGCAGGCGGCTCTAGGTGGACAAAGGCTGTGTGCTTTCCCTGGAGCACTTAAGGCCGTCGCTTTGCTTTTGTCTCATGAGTCGGACTCAGACACCATATGTTTTTCTCCAGCATTTTTGATATGTACAGACACACAGCAACCCACAGTAAGTGAAATCATACCTTGCTTCTCATTTTCTTTTTTTTCTTTTTCTTTCTTTTTTTTTTTTTTTTTTTTTTTTGGTTTTTCGAGACAGGGTTTCTCTGTGTAGCCTTGGCTGTCCTGGACTCACTTTATAGACCATGCTGGCCTCAAACTCACAACGATCCACCTGCCTCTGCCTCCCAAGTGCTGGGATTAAAGGTGTGCGCCACCATGGCTGGCCTGATTTTATTTTTAACAGCTACAAGATGCTTGTTCACTCTGCCACTAGTTTTTGTTTGCTTGCTTCGTCTCTGTAGCCCAGATTGGTCCTGAACCCACACCCTTTATGTGCTGTCCAGCGAATGTCACTTTCTCTCCAGCCTTGATGCTGTTGATCATGCCACTGTGAGCAAAGCCAGTAAGCCATCTCCCATGCACATCGTACACAGGAGTCCTGCCCTGCCCTGCCCTGTCACAGAGGGTGCACTGGGCACGCCAGTGCGGCTCTTCCTGCTTACAGTCACTGCCCTGTTGCCTTCCAAGTCTGAAGCCCTCAATATCTGCTGCCAGTGCCCGTCACCCCCTCCTCCTCCAGCTAGACCCACTGTCTGCTCTGCTGGCTTAAGAGGGTAGAGTGAGGTCATATATTACTTTGTCCTGAAGGTGGAGAAGCATTCCAAGTGATTCTTGGACATTTGGAGTTGTTCTTTTTTCAGACAACTCTTCAGACCCTTTATCCATTTTTTAAAATCTATTGGATATTACACTTTTCATGACTAACTATAAATCCTATTTATGGAAACTTTTGCCATATGATTTCTTTTCTCCATAGTCCCCCCCACACACACACACGTATGTGCGCACAGTACATCTAAATGTGCTGAAATCACAAGGTGTCACCCTCTAGTTATTCTTCCTGCTTTCCCCTTAGCACTTAGGACAACATTTTCCCTATGCCGGTAAATATCACTCTAAATATTTTGGCTCTTTGAGATAGGGTTTTGCTGTACAGCCTAGGCTGCCTCACACTTGTGATCTTCTTGCCTTGATCTTCTGAGCCACCAAACCCAGCTCTGCCACAAAACTGGAAAAGTATGGGTAGTAAAACTCCATTATACAGGTAAACCCTCTCTCTCTCCCTCTCCTTCCCTCTCTCCCCCCCCCCCTTCTCTCTGTGTATGAAACTAGTGTCCTTTGGTAGGCCAGCTGCACTGCTACAAAATCCTGCCCATTTAAATAGCATCAATAACTTACATACATTTTTGTGTTCATTTATGCTCATTCAATCCTTGCATTTGAAGTAAATTCGCATTCTCTCCCTCTTCCCCCTCTCTCACTCTCTTCCCCCCTAAACCCCCATCTCTCTCCCTCTACCCGCTTCTCCCTCCCTCCATCCCCACCCCGTATGCACAGGACAATAGGACAGAAGGTGCACGGGTGTCCTGCTCTAGCGCTCTCTGACTCACTCCCTTCAGACAGGGCAGCCAGCAAGTCTCAGTGCTCCTCCGCCGCCGCTGCCGCCGCCTCCCACAGCCCTAGGGTTACAGGCATGCATGCCCATGCCTCATTCTAACATGGGAGCTGAGATCAGACTCAGGCTCTCATGGTGCACAGTAAAGGTGCTCTCACCCACTGTGACTATCTTTACAGCAGAGAGATGAGGCCTATTCTACAGAACAGGCAGGTCCTCTACAGAGCCATGCTCACAAAGTACATTTGCTTCATACCATTATTGCATTTTACCAATTCATATATGTAATCTTAGTATCAACTCTGTTAAATGTTTGATTTTATATTTAAGTTTTACAGATAACTAACTGTAAGAGCATTACTGAGTATTTTCTATGTAGTTGATAACATCAGAAATGCTTTGTATAACTGAACTAATTTAGTCTTTCTAAACTAATTTTACAGATGAAGCACACAGAAGTTAAGGAACTTGTCCAAAGTTGCACAATTAAGAAGTGCAGACCCAAAGCCGGGCATGGTGGCACACGCCTGTAATCCCAGCACTCGGGAGGCAGAGACAGGTGGATTGCTGTGAGTTCAAGGCCAGCCTGGTCTACAAAGTGACTCCAGGACAGCCAAGGCTAATACAGAGAGAGCTTGTCTCAAAAACAAAAACAAAAACAAAAAATAAAAAAATAAGAAGTGCAGACCCCAGGCGTCTGTTTTCAGAGCCAGCAATACTGGTTCTCCAGAGCTGGACAGACATCCAATCACTGGGCTAGTGAGCAGGAAAGCCCGGATTTGAACACAGGTCACACCGACCTCAAAGCCTAGGCTCTACGGCTTGCCGGGAATAAACTAGAAGACAAAGAGCTTTTCCACATGCAGAAGAAAAGTGAAACAACCCAAAAGCCGCATGAGAAGCACCTTCAGGTCGTTGAGGAAGCCAATGTCTTCCTTCTGTATGGCTTTATTGGTCCATATCAAGGCACTGTAGGTCTTGGTCTTTTCTTCTTCACCTTCCTTCATGTGCCCTATTGCCTCTCTAAACGAAAGTAACCAAAGAGAGGTTGAGTGAACACATAAAATACACATGAACCCTGCCCCAAATCTGATGCTTACAACAGCTCGGCTGAGGTCTAGCCTGCATACACTTCCCCATTTAAAGGGCACACCCTGTGACTTTCACTGCTTACGGAGCTGCGCATCTGGCATAGTCTACCCCATGGCACTCCTCCTGCCCCAGGAAGGCTCTCCATGCCTTCCCCCAAGCCCACGCCGATCTGTCACTATTTGACTTTCTGTCATTACCATTTCCCTCAACAGTCAGGTCCAGCCACACGCCAGGAACCGAACCCGTGTCCTCTGCAAGAGCAGCAGGTGCTCTCTTGGTTTTTTAACCTGTGCTCTTTTTTTTTTTTAGTCAAACTTTTTTCATACTATTTATAGAATTCACTACTATTTGCAGTCTCAGGTGTCCACTACAAGTCCTGCGACACCCAAAGATAGGAAGGGACAACGATTTCACACAGTGATTTTCTACAGACAGACAAGTAGCATCTACCACTTCCTGTCTTGGCCCAGCAGCTAGTAGAATTACAGGGCTGCGCTACCACTGGCTACTTCTGCTTTGTGAAAGCACTGCTCTGTCCATACACGTGTGACCTTCGGTTGATGTATCCGTTCATTTCTATTGTTATGTCATATCTGGAAGTAGAAGTGCGAGGTCACTGGTCGTCTCACACGTGAGTTTTTGAGAGACCGTCACTGTGCCATTCAAAGCGGCCATGCCGAGGCGGTTCCTCAGTGTCCTCGCCAGCACTTGTGACTTCCTTTTTCTGCTAACAGCCATCCAGAAAGGGCTCGCTGTGGCTCTCTGACTTGCACAGTCCTAGTGTAAGGTGCTGGGCTCTGTTTCGTGTTCATGGACTACTCACGCCTGCATCCTCCTTGGAGAATGCCTGCTTAATCGTTTCCTGTTTTATTAGTTGTTAGATATTTTTTTCTTTTTAATGTAACTCTGTATGCAATTCCCTTACCAAATACATGATCTATGGCGACTTCCCTTTTGAAATCTCTCCAGCACATCCATCCTTACCTGGTAACAAGCTGCAAGTCCCGTACTTGGATTTTGTCCGACGATTTATTAATTTTCTGCAGTAACAGAGAAAGAAAAACAATGATCAACTCTAGCGCAGTCATGGTGCTGCAGGAACACAACACTTCTGTGCCACAGGCGTGGCGGGGCTGTGTCGCGGGTGTGGTGGGGCTGTGGCACGGGCGTGGCGGGGCTGTGTCGCGGGCGTGGTGGGGCTGTGGCACGGGCGTGACGGGGCTGTGGCGCGGGCATGGCGGGGCTGTGGCGCGGGCGTGGCGGGGCTGTGTCGCGGGCGTGGCGGGGCTGTGGCACGGGCGTGGTGGGGCTGTGTCGCGGGCGTGGCGGGGCTGTGGCACGGGCGTGGTGGGGCTGTGGCGCGGGCGTGGCGGGGCTGTGGCGCGGGCGTGGCGGGGCTGTGGCGCGGGCGTGGCTGTGCCACAGGCGTGGCGGGGCTGTGGCGCGGGCGTGGTGGGACTGTGTCGCGGGCGTGGCGGGGCTGTGTCGCGGGCGTGGCGGGGCTGTGTCGCGGGCGTGGCGGGGCTGTGTCGCGGGCGTGGCGGGGCTGTGGCGCGGGCGTGGTGGGGCTGTGGCGCGGGCGTGGCTGTGGCGTGGGCGTGGCAGGGCTGTGGCGCGGGCGTGGTGGGGCTGTGGCGCGGGCGTGGCGTGGCTGTGGCGCGGGCGTGGCGGGGCTGTGGCGCCGTTACCTGCTGGAGCTCCTTGATTTCTTGCGGAGTGAACCGCACTCTGTGAGGATTCAGCAGCTCCACCGCAAAGGGCCTTCCTAGCAGCGCGCGCCCCGTCAGGAAACAGACGAGTTGAGAGAGTTAGCATTTGGGCTTAGGAGGTGTGAGACACCGGGTGAACTCTAGAGGGCTGACGGTTTACTGACATGACTACATCGGGCGGGGAGGGACGAACGTGCGAAAAGAATAAAGGGGCTTCTGGGGGCCTAGAGCAGGAAGGCTGCTGAGCCCCATATCGGCAGTGTGTGAAAAAGACTGCGATCCCAGAGGTCCTCGCACAGGCCTGTGCTAATTACAAATAAAACTTAAATAGCCACTAAGTTGGTTACACTAATGGACCTGTCACCGTGAGCAGTGGCCAGACATAATGAAGGTGAGATGCACTCTCCCAGTTAATCTTCTAGTGACATGGAAAAACTGTGACCCACAGGAGGAACCAGGAACATCTGACAGCTCAGGACTAACTTTCCTCCTCCTCCTCCCTATACCTCAACAACATAAAATAAGAGAGCGATGAAGGCTAAACGAGCAGAATCACTTTCAAATAAAGAAACCGGTAACCTCTGCGATGCTCTTTGTTTGTTTTCTGAAACAGGCTCCATCTCCACTGCCCTGGCCATCCCGGGACGCACAGAGATCCGCCTGCCTCTGCCTCCCTCGTCCACTGCCCTGCCCGGCCCTGAGAAGCTCTTAAATGGAGTGACTAATAAACCTGGAGGGGTGCACATACAAGACATCACAACTTGCAGGCTGTGGTAAGGAAGCCTTGGAGGAAGGGGCCCTGTTCACACAACTCATAGTCTGCAAAGGCAGCTGCGTACTGCACAAGGCGCCCTCCGGGGCGGGAGGAGCCTGGTCCTCCCTTGCCTCTAAGTGGCTGCGGTAAGCAAGCCGGTTCTCATCAGCTGGTGCCGACGCCGTCTTACCATTCCCTAATGTTCTCACATCGACATCTTCTCTTCCAGAGGATGAGAAATTAAAACCTGCAAGGAACGGAACAAGAGAAAAAGATGAAAGACAGCAGCCTGGTGTTCTTTGTTCCAATCCCTGACAGAAACCCCACTGAAGGCCTGCATCACGGGAGGGGCCTCACTGGCTAACAAGCACCACATCTCTAATCACCATCTTGGCTAAAAGTAGTAACGGTGGTAATAAATACTACCCATTATTATCACGTGCTGGGGTAAAACTATATACACATCACTAATTCTTATTATAGGTTCATGAAGCATTAAATATGAACATTAAGCTCTATAAATCTAAGTAATATTCTGAGGGTCAAACAATCCAATAGCAGAGCTATGTATTTCTGACATGAAAGCCAAGTTTATGCAGCATCTGTATTCCATCTCATGGAAAGCCAAGGCTGGAAGGAAGGCCCCACCTCCCTGGCCACTGGCTTAGGGAAAACTTTGTCTTTTTTTCCTTCAAGAAAGCAAGCACAGCCAGGTGAGGTGGTGCACACCTTTAATCTCAGCACTCGAGAGGCACAGGCAGGTGGATCACTGTGATTTTGAGGCCAGCCTGAGCTACAAAGAGAGTTCCAGGACAGCCAGGGCAATTACACAGAGAACCCCTGTCTCAAAAAACCAAAACAACAACAACCCTTCCCCCCCCCACACAAAAAAAAACAAAAAAGAAAGCAAGCACAATACCAAGAGCCATCATGTTAAAATTAAACTCTATGGAGAAAACATGACCTTGAAATAGCAAATTAATTATGTAACCAAACCCGATATGGAGCCATGTTAAAACCAATGAACAATCCAAAATGAGTTTATTATCACAGACCAAACGCTGGAAATGTGAGACAGGGAAAAGGGTTTAACAGGTCTATATAATACGGCTCATAGGTACAGATCAAATGGAAAACTTCATCACCACAGCCAACACCACCTCGGCAGGCGTTACTCCAGATTGCCACTGGCACTATCTCCACTTTCCTTGTAAGGAAGGTGAGACAGGCAGGATGAATGCCTTGCCAAAAGTCACATCAGATTAAGAAACACATCTGGTAGTAAGGCGCTCTGACACCGGAACCAATTTCACTTAACCACCAGGCTACACTGGAGCACTGAGACACACAAGCACAGGGGCTCCGCCAGGCTGAGAAGGGCTGGCAGGCCTTGGGAAGCCTCAGCAGTCTCTACAATGATGAAATTTAAGGGCTCTGAACAAAGGGGTGGAAGACCAGCTGAGACTGGTTCACACAGGCACTGGCATAGTCATTCGGGATGTCTACCACAGCACCGCACCGCAGCGCACCACACCGTGCTTGACGTTAGAGACAAAGGCAACCTCACCCTCAGTTACCACTTATGGAGAATTACACACTGTAATGTAGACACAGGGCAGGAAACAAATGCAAGAACATCCTTGCACACATATTCCCACGAGCAATATTTACTATTGTGTTCCTGCGTATATGTGTGTGCTGCGTGCGTGCGTATGGGTATGTGCCATGGTGTACGTGCGGAGGTCAGAGGACAATCTGTAGAGTCTTCTCCTTCTACCGTGTGGAACCTGGGAATTAAACTCAGGCCGTCAATCTTAGCAGCAAATGCCTTTAGCCTCTGAGCTGTGTCATCAACTCCTTTTTAGAAAATGTTTCAAACCTGAAATCTCAGAAAACAGCTTGAACCCTAGAGTAAATCATTTATAGGAAAAAAAATAAACCTTAAAACTTTAAACCTTTCTTAAGTATATAATAAAGAATAAATAGCTGGGCGGGGGGATTCTTTAGTACTAGAAATATATACTTAAAACCTACTTTTCTAAACTTGAATTGTGCCTTGCCTTGTCCCCTAAATCTATAGGTTTTTAAAGCATCTCCTCAAAGGACAGGATATGTCAAAAACAAAATGAAGAGCAAGGGTCGTCAGCTATGCAGTAGCTCGCAGACCCAGGTCAGACGCAGATCATTGAAGGCTTGAATGGCCCCAGGATGCCACAACCCATGGCTTGGACTCTACCCTGAACCTGATCATGCTCACAGGGAACTGGCGCAACAAACACTCTATTCAGTAAATAAAGTAGTAAATGTAGTATTAGGGGGAAACTTCTAAAATTCATTGATCTTGAGAGTGCGTCAAAACCTACTAGTCATGAATTACAGAACTAGCTAATACGTAGCAGGGTGGGCCAGTTCAAAGCAACTGAGAGACAAGTTTTCTCTTTCTTCCCTAGGAGGTAGAACAGCTGGGTTTGAAACAAGGCCGCTCCCATCCAACACTGGTTTGTTTCATACAGCTGGCAACCTCATCTTCCCAGAGCCCTCAGATATGAACGACTGGTGGGAAACAACAAGTCGCCCCCTGAGAAACACGGCTGGAAAATGATGCTATCAGTCAGGGATTCTGAACAAGCTTGCATTCCCCCTCCCGCCTCCCTCCCCTACCTTCCTCCCACACTCCCCCCACTTCCTCACCCCCCAACCTCCCAAACACACACACACACACACACACACACACACACACACACACATACACACACACAGGAACAGGACTGCTGTTTCTCAGCTAGCTTTTAATCAATTTCTCAGTGAGCACATTGAACATAAATGTTTTTTTGTTGTTTTGAGACCGGGTCTCACTGTGTAGCTCTGGCTGTCGTGGAACTTGCTATGTCGACCGGGCTGTCCTGGAACGCGTAGAGATCGGACTGCCGTTGCCTCCTGAGTATTGGGGTGAAGTTATGTGCCACCCACCACATTTGGCCAGTTTTTGTTTGTTTGTTTGTTTGTTTGTTTGTTTGTTCTTTGAGACAGAGCCCAGACTGGCCTCAAACTCATTATTTAGTAAAAGTGATCTTAAACTTCTGGGTCTCCTGTCTCCACCATCCAAGTACTGGGGTTGCAGGCCTGTGCCGCCATGCACAACTTACTGGTGCCGGAATTGATCCCAAGGCAACTGAGCTACAGCCTCAACCTCACGGTTCAATTTCTTTTCAGCTAAGGGACAATATTGTCCTTGTCAAGTGGAAAATGACAAAATAAATAAATTACCTTTATGAAAACCTTAAGGGGGAGTTTCTGAGCCTCCAACAACCATGGAACCCTGAAGAAGCTAGGGGCTTCTTTGGGACCTAAACAGTCCAAAACGAAGATCCCAGAATCCCTATAGAAAGGAAGTCAGGCTCTACCCCCTCCCAAATTTTTGAGCAAGACTTCTTTACTTTTTTTGCTGTTGTTGATGCAGCGCTGTGAACCAAAGCCAGAACCTAGTGTACAGAGTGACATCATTAGTCCAAGAGATGTTTTTATGCTGAGCTTATTTTCAAGTCTTCAGAACCCATGTCTTATGAAAAAAATAGCAGTTTGTAAATATTAAGTAAGTAAAAGTTCATAACAATACCACAAAGTCTTTTTTCCAAAAAAAGAAAGAAAGAAAAGGAAAATACTAGTGTTCTAGATTCCTTTTTTCTCCATTCAGAAATAATCTATGGCCTCTAGGGAAACAGCTGAGTCACCAAGTGTCTCCTGCGTAAATAAGCAGGAGGCCCCTACTTCCCAGACTCAGCACCTCTGGGAGTACCAGGAGCCCAGGCGGGAGTTTGGTTGCTAGCACTCACATCAGGTGGCTCACCAACACCCAGAACTCCAGCTCCAGGAGACCCAACACTCCTCAGCTATGGTCACAGTGCTCATGTGCACATACCCACACTCACACACACACACACACACACATATACACACACACAAACGTGTGTATATATATACACATATACACATATATAATACACACACACATATACACACACACATATATATACACAGACACACACTCACATACATACATACACACATATATATAACCACACACACACACACATACATAATTTTAAAAATGAAAGTGTGACAACAGACACCTGTAATCTCATACTTGGTAGGTATGGTGAGTGTGGGCAGATGCCTGGAGTTCACTAGCCAATCTGGTGAGCACCAGGTTCACCAGATTTGCCAGTCTCAAAGTGAGGTGTAAAGCAATTGAGGGAGACGCCTGTACTGGCTGTTTTTGTGTGTCATCTTGACACAGGCTAGAGTCATCAGAGAGGAAGAAGCCTCGGTTGAGGTCCAGATGTAAGGCATTTTCTCAATTAGTGATCAATGGGGGAAGGCCCGGCCCACTGTGTGTGGTGCCACACCTGAGCTGGTGTCCTGGGTTCCATAAGAAAGCAGGCTGATAGCCAGGCGTGGTGGCGCACGCCTTTAATCCCAGCACTCAGGAGGCAGAGGCAGGCGGATCATTGTGAGTTCAAGGCCAGCCTGGTCTATACATCGAGTCCAGGACAGCCAAGACTACACAGAGAAACCCTGTCTGGGGTGGAAAAAAGCCAAAAAAAAAAGATTTACTAGCCGGGTGGTGGTGGTACACGCCTTCAATCCCAGCACTTGGGAAGCAGAGGCAGGCGGATTGATGTGAGTTCGAGGCCAGCCTGGTCTACAGGGAGTTCAGGACAGCCAAGGCTAAACAGAGAAACCCTGTCTCAAAAAACCAGAAAAAGAAAGAAGAAGAAGGAGGAGGAGGAGGAGGAGGAGGAGGAGGAGGAGGAGGAGGGGGAAAAGAAAAGAAGAAAGCAGGCTGTGCAAGCCAGTGAGCAGCACCCTCCGTGGCCTCTGCATCAGCTCCTGCCTCCAGGTTCCTGCCCTGTTTGAGTTCCTGTCCTGACTTCCTCCAGTGGTGGATATGAAGTTGTTTTGGTCATGACGTTTTCATTGCAGCAATAGAATCCCTAACTAGGACAACACCCAACACTGACCTCTGGCCTCTACATGCACACATACACAGAAGAAAACCATCTGTATAAGCTTTAAAGAGCAGGCGGGGTACTGAAGAGCGGGGTGCACTGCTCTTGCAGAGGACCTGAGCCCAGTTCTCAGCACCCACAGCCCTGTGACTCAGCCCCAGGGGAGCCACTGCCACCTACACGCATGTGCAAGTGCCAACACGTAAGAGCAAAGATACTAGAACACATAATAAAGGCGGAGCCTACCCATACGGCAGGCAATCATCATGAGAGAGATGTGGTCCCAAGTGTTTCTTCCTAAGAAGTCAGAGGGCTAGAAGGACAGCCATTGCTCACCTAGACCTCCACCTGACTTTGCAGCATGTCCCCAAAGCTTCTCAGAGGGAAAGGCGGTGCCTGGCTGATCCACAAGCGGACCCCACTCCCAACACTGCATTGCCCACCACCTTCGTTTTTTCTTTACGGTTGAGGCCTTTCCTTCGTATCTATTCCTATGTAAAATCACAAGACTGTCCACTGCCTTCGACTTACAGGCCTGCTGAGACCAGGGAAACATACGCTTCCCCAGACCTGACTCATCCCACAAGCCTGCCTCATTAGCGCCTGGAAAATGAAACCGCAGCACACTCCAAAAACCTCCGTAAGGTGGCTGCTCTTGGCCTCCTTTCTCTAGACCTGAGCTTCATCCCGCGGCACTCTGTAGCTTCAGTGGCTAACTAGCCCTGAGCAAGCACTGACAGAAGAGCTCCCCAAGATGCTTAGCCGAGGCTTGCCAAGGGTAGGGCTTAGTGCAGCCTTGGTTGTTTCTGAGTTTCCCAGGAAAGCAGTCACTGAGAAAGCGGCCATGCTTCGCTATTGCACTGCAATCTAGCCCTCTGCATGCTATCAGTGCCTGTTCTGGGGAAGCCAGGAGCCAAGGAGCCCAGGCTGGGTGTGACTAACAGAAGAGAGAAATGGTCCCAGAGCCTCTAGGAGTCTGCTCCTCAGACATGCGGTTTGTGAAACACTTACTCTCTGCTTGGAATTCTGCCAACAGATGATCCGAAATCAACTCCTCCACTGAAGAGTCCATCTTCCTCTCTCCATCAATTATCCAAGGAGTTTGGGGGAGGTTTCTGGAGTACTTATTGTATCTGCCTGCCAAGGGAATATCAGGTAGGTGGATGGCTGCTGTGCTCAGTGTATGAGGATAGGAGGGAAGTAACAACTACTTAGTACGTTTGATAGTCTATTGGGTAGAAAAGGAGGCCTAGCCTTTAACTGAGAAACAGTCTAACTGGGGAAGCCATCACATAAACATGGAGACAATTAAGTAAGATTTAAAGTTACAATAGAATAGACAGCTTAGAAACAGTGTATCAGGTGACTGGAATGATTTGATCATTTGACTTACAGGATATTGTGAAACAAAACAAAGGTCATTTTTTAAAAAACTTGTTTTTACAGATAATTAATAATAACTTAAATATAATGGTCATTAGTGATGATGTATCATTATAGAGAACTAAATTTGTGAGAATTTGTAAGTTAAAATAACAAACACCCCCTGCCTTATGAATAAAGCTTCCAAAAAGAAAAAGAAAAAAGAAAGAAAGAAAGAAAGAAAGAAAGAAAGAAAAAGGAAAAAGAAAAAAGCAGCTGCTGACACCTGAGGAGTCAAGACTAAAGAGCAACTTCATTTAAGCTTTTACTATGAAGCAACTACAACTTTTTTTAAAAAGATTTATTTATTTGTGTACGTATATGAGTGCTCTATCTTCATGTACACCTGCAGGCCAGAAGAGGGCATCAGATCTCATTATAGATGGTTGTGAGCCACATGTGGTTGCTGGGAATTGAACTCAGGACCTCTGCAAGAGCAGGCAATGCTCTTAACCTCTGAGACATCTCTCCAGCCCCCACAACTACAACTTTTAAAACAAAACAAAAACCTGCTGGCTCTATGCCAATTAGGGAAGCCAGTACAACATTTTCTTTTTCTCTGGATAAATAAAGCCGAGTGTTTAGTCACAGAGAGGACAGTGAAATTAGTTTTTAACTTTGTTCTCCATGTTACTGAACACCCTCTGCATCACGGGCTTTCTCTTGCTCAGCTTCAGGCCTCCTTACACCTGCCCACAGGAAGAGAGGGAAGTTCAGGAAGGGTCCCTGTGTGTATGTTCTGGAGGAGATATTTACCAGCAACGAAAACAGCACCATGAGTACATTCGATTTCAGAGACAGTGCATACAGTCTTCGGTGAGTTTGGAGGACAAGGAAATAGCCTGCAAATCAAAAAGGATGCTATGGACACTAATATTTGAGACAGGTATTGCACAGCTTAGCTGAGTCACCACTGCCTGACAACTCAGAACTCGAGCCTCAAGGACTATACTTGAAGTTCTGCAGCAAAAGGGTTCTTCCGGCCATTACTATTCAAATTTTACTGTTTTGTTTTAAAGGTTTACTTATTCTTATTTTATGTGAATGGATATTTTGCCTGCATGTGTGCAATGCCTATGAAGGCCCGAAATGGTCACGGGGTCTTGGGAATTGAACCTGGGTCCTCTGAAAGGTCAGCCTGTGCTGCTAATCACGAAGCCATCTCTCAGTCCCTATGTTCTGCTTATTTTGAGTCCCACCTGCATCCCAGGTTGGTCTGGAACTCACTATGTTGCACAGTCTGGCCATAATGCATTTACCCCAGCCTCTCGGGGACTAGGATTACAGGCCTAAACTACCATATCTATCAGCTGGAGAGCACCACTTCTCTTTAAGATTTACTTTTATTTTTATTAGTTTATGTGTATACCTCTTTTGCCTGCAAGTACATCTGTGCACCAGATGTGTGCCTGCTGCTGAGGAGGCAGTGAATTTCCAACATAGGTGCTGGGAATCGAACCCACATCCTCTGCAACAACATGTACTCTTAACCACTGAGACAACACTCCAGCCCTAAACACTTCTAACACAGAGAAATGGCACTAAGCCAAGTGGGGCTTTGATGTTGCCCTTCACAGTCAGGGGACCTGTCTTGCCCAGTGCTAACTTCTAACAGCCTTCAGGTTTCTGGGGGAAACCCACAGACACAAAGCAGAAGCCCCTCCGGGCTCTTCAGCCATTTTGCTGTACCTGGTCACTTGCTGCTGGCTTCATTACCCCTAAGTTGCTTGAATAAAACTGTAGTGGGTAACTGCTCCCGCTAAGTTACTTACTTACTTATCTGGAAGTAAGTAAAATCTGTAAGTGGCCAGGGGCCACTTATCTGTAAGTAAGTAAATTCTGATTTAACCCCACACAGGTGGCTTGGAATTTTTCTATGATTTCCTAAGATGCCTTAACAATGAAACCATTTAGAAACCTGGGAACTGGTATGTATCTGAAGTATCCTTTTTAGCTCTAACTTTCTGTGTATGAGCGTCTCACCTGCATGTACCTGCCTAGTGTCTGCAAAGGCCAGAAGAGAGCATCAGATTCCCTGGGTTAGAGCTGGTTTGTGAACTGCTGTGTGGGTGCTGGAACCGGGCACAGTCCACTTCTCAAGCCTCTAGATAAAGTACTCTTTACTTTTTAAAGTATAATGAAAATATATCCAACATGAGACTCTTTTTTTTTTTAGTCCACAAACAATAAGAAACCCTCATTATAATATCTGTTTGATATTTAGTCAAGGATCTTCTAGAAGTAAAACTACGGTAATTAGGTTTTTTTTTAAAGCACTGATAATTAAAATTAAAGTTTATTGCATTTCTACATATTTTAACAATTTATATTTTTGAAAATAGCACTGATGCCAAAAGAAACTAATACAGCTAAGATCCCAACCGTGGACTAGAGAACAGCTATGAAGCCAGGCTCCCTTGCTCCCTAGCCAGTGCTTTTTCTGTCCTAGTGAGGGCACCCCCAAGACACCCCCAAGCCTCCTGGTTTCTTTAGAGATGGCCACACTAGAAAGTATCAGGTTTGGAGTGTAACAGGAATAGCGCTAGGGCCAGGGGCCACTAAATTTCTCAGTTGAGAACTTAATTCCTTTTTTGGAAATCAATATCCTCTTCTCAAAATCAAAAGTTTGGGTTTTGACCGTAGAGACTGAACCCAGGCCTCAACTCCACCAGGTAAAAGCTATACCATGGAGTCACACTCCGGCCCCCTCTTCTATAAGGCTGGGAAGTTAGTCGACTCAGATGTTAATTTGATAAATGTTTCTAAATGCTACACATGTCAAGTCCTGTACCAGGGACAGGTTAGGAGAGGGACTAAGATGCGTACAGCCTGAGCGAGAGCCAGGCTAGCACCTCCAACCGCCTCATGTTTCTAAACATGCACTTCGCCTCCTTACCTCTATACTTACGTAAGGAAATCTTCTTCTTTTATTTTATTCAAAGCTTTCAAAACTGCCATTCTGGTGAAAACTGACTAGATAGGGTGAAATGAAAAGACATTTTATCAAGACAAGAACTGAAACACAGTTCATTAGAGGAATGGTATCATCCCACATATTTAATATCAAGAAATACTTCATAGTCCCAAGAAAGCAAGTCAAGCTGAAGTGCTCCTGGTCAGTGTGTGACTGGCGTGCCTCTCCAGGCCTTCCCTTCAGGCTGTCCTTAATGAAAGCAGCGGGGCAGGTCAGGGCGTGAGGAAGGCAGAAGCCATAGTGCCTGTGTTCACCTCACTCTCTCCCTTGTACAAGACGCCACGCCAGATCTTCCTTCCCAAAATCTTTTGTTAGGGTCTGTTTTCCCAGCACGGGGGGAAGTGACCAAGGTATCACCAAGAAGCTGGACCACTGCTGTGATGGGCCTCGTCACGTGGTTAATTGTGGGCTGGGCCACTGCTGTGATGGGCCTCGTCACGTGGTTAATTGTGGGCTGGGCCACTGCTGTGATGGGCCTCGTCACGTGGTTAATTGTGGGCGGAAGGCAGAAGTTTAGGGGTTAGAGCGCTTTTGACTGATGGGCCATTCCCATGGAAGCTTAAAGGGCAAGACTGCTGAGGAAATGTGGTAAGTACAGGCCGGGCTCGGGAGGTGTCGGGGTCCCAGGGCAGCAACGCTGACTGTGGGCCACTCGGGATAATTCCTCAAGAGAGATAGACAAGCTTCCTGCCTAGCACTGGGACAACAGGAAAGGCATCTTGAGGGCAAAATCCCACCCACTGGAGGTTCCATCAAATTCTGAAGGAAGTAAGCCTAAATCAATGGGGTTCTTGGCTCCTTGAAAGTAACTGCCAACGGAAGTGCTTCCCCAGGGTCGGCACACAGAAGCTGATACAAGCGTGGGCTGCGGAGCCAGGCTGCACCCTGGGCTAGCAGCACATCCACAGGGTACTGTTTTTGTGGGTACCGAAGATGCACGGTTAGAGGTCATGGAGGGCTGCTGGGCAGAGGCTGGGCAATGTGTGGCAGTATTGGAATCCCACAGAGGACCCTGGTGGCTACAAGCTCCAGGCCATCTCAGAAACCCAGAAGGCAAAAATAAATACATAAGATAACAATACATTGACCAAATGGAAATATTTAAAGATCATCTCTTGCCACATTCCCAGTGTATATTCACTTTGTTGATAATGTCAGAAGTAAATATACTTGCCTGTTTGTTTTTGGCAGGTTTGAAACAATCTGGGCAAACTTCACCTCTGAAATAAAATTCAAGTTAAGATAATAGTTTAGCCAGGCGGTGGCACACACCTTTAATCCCAGCACTTGGGAGGCAGAGGCAAGTGGATCACTGAGTTCAAGGCCAGCCTAGTCTACATAGTGAGTTCTGGCTAAAGAGTGAGACCTTGTCTCAAAATAAAAAGAAGAAGAAAAATGTTAAATTAGTTTATATTAGGTGAACATAATTCAAATATATTTTATATACTTATATTTACACATCTTATATATTATATATAAGTGTGTGTACATTTGTGAGCTGTATAAATTCCCCTCAGGAGTCTCTATAAAAGAACACCTTTTAAATCTAAGACATGACAACTTCTAAAATAGTTACAAGAAAGAGAAAATACTATCTTCATGAAAAAGAAAAGCACTAAAAAATTTACATGATTGACACTTTGTTACCAGGCGACTTACAGGAAGTGGCAGTCCTCAACTGTTTCCGGGTGGGCAAAAACCACACTCACTTCAAACAAGCTCTAAAAAGGACAAAGACAGTTTTTAAATGAGCAAGAAGAAACTAACAGCTAGGAGCTTATGATGGAAACAGGTCAACTCCCGAAGGCTGGCTCAGAAAAGCTGCAAGGACACTAGGAATTCCAGGGCTCTGAGACCTGCCTGTCTGCTCCGGAAGAGACGAGCTTCTTCCATAGTAACCAATGAGACCACGGAACTCTTAAAATAAGGGTGTTGGGGTTTTTGTTTTTTTGTTTTGTTTTGTTTTCTTATAAGATTGTAATGTAATTCAACATTTTTAAAAAAATCTTATTTTTCTTCCATCCAAACCTCCCCAGATACCCCTCCCCTAAAATAAGTTTTAAATCAACTTGTGTCAGTGCTGGACCAATGCACACATTAGAAAGAAAGTGAATAAGAAATCAGGAAGCTGGAAACAGATAACTCAAAGGCCAAAGAACTTTGTGCCCCTATTGACCAATTATTAGCAGGACAAAAACATTTTGTTCAAATCTTTAAGAATTCTGGATGAAGCTCTCTTCAACCCCCCCCCCCCCCGTGTGTGTGTGTGTGTGTGTGTGTGTGTGTGTGTGTGTGTGTGTGTGTGATTGTGTACATGCGGGTGCATGTACATGTGTGGATGTGTACGTGGAGGCTAGAGGGTAACCTCGGATATCTTTTTCAGTTCCTCACCACCTTACTTTCTGAGATGGGGACCTCTCACTGAAACAGTCCCTCAGCAGTTAGCCGAGGTTGGCCAGCCAGCCAGCTCTGGAGAGGGGCCTCTGCTTGGCTCTTCTGTGCTATTGGCCATCCTCACTCAGATGCAAACGTTTGTGCAGCAAACACCAAATGCACCATGTCCCCAGCTTTCAAACTTCATCATAAAGTATCCAAATTTAAAATTTTTAAAAAAACGTTCTTAAATTTTTGTTTTTCAAAAGTGATACTTCCAAATTATGAAATAAATCAAATACAAGACGGTTTTCCAATCCCATCCCACCAGCGTGGAGCCATAAGCTGTTCAGTATGTTTCTCACTCGCCATTTCTATTAGAACTTTTGGAAAGCTGTCTTGTTACACTTACTTCACGTGGACATTAAGTTATAGAAAATAGTCCTGTTATTTAAAAAATGGCTGCAACAAGCATTTTTGTATGTGACTAATTCCATGCTCTCCATATCCACCACTAGCCTCTGCAGAGAATATCCAAGATTTGATCCTGAGGAAAAAGTTACAGCTGCCACATGCCACCTGTCCTTTCAGAGTTCTCACTACACTAAGCTCACCAGGTCTTTACCAAGCGCAGTTTGCGAAAGTCACAGTAACAAATGGCTTCAGTTCTGCTCCATCCTAATCTACATTATAAAAATAAAATGAACCAAGTATTTTCTATTAAAGAAAACCCGCTGAAATCTACTCACATCATTAGGTCTTTTGTTTCTCACTTTCTGTTCTCTGACTCAGTATGTAAATTTTAAACTTCAAAACTGAACTCTGAGTTAAGAACCATTTACATTAATGACTTCTCTAAATTCCAAAGTACTTTCATTACCTCGTTTCCTTTTCAGGCCATCTGTGAGGTAGTTTTATTCTACCTCACAGCAGTCTCAGTGTTCAGTTTAGAGGGCTTACCCTGCGGTTGTAGCACTTAGGAGAGGGGCAAACCACACTACACATAAGTTAATTTAAAGGGCCTGTTTTTTACCGGAATATAGAGTATGTGATTTAGAATTATTTAAAAACCTAATTAGCTTTAGAAGATAGAGCTGGGATTTTACTTGTAGGGATGTATCTAACTCTCGGGGACCCTCCCTCAGGCAATAAGCCATGAGCCTACATTACTGAAGTCTAGTTTCTGATAAGCTGGGTGCCTGCCCTGTGTTTACTCAGGGACACTGGGTGAGCTCTCCCCGGATATTCAGCCCACTCCCAGGACTGAGGCCAGATCATCTCTAGAATTGGAAAAGTGTCCAGATGCCCCAGTTTCAAAAGCAGTCTCTGCCTAGAAACAGACCTCAAATACTTCCAGAATTAAGTCAATTTTCTGTCTATGTATGTGGCTTTTTTTATTAATTTTTTTATTTTTTACATATGTCTATGTATTTGAAAGCAAGATTAACCACAGATAAAGCAAAATTAAATAGCCCAGTGTTGAATCAATACTTGCTTAACTTAAAAAAAAAAAAGTAAGTGAGTTAGAGAGATGGCTCAGCGGTTAAAAGCACTGACTGCTCTTCTAGAGGTACTGAGTTGATGCCCTCTTTTGGCCTGCAGGTGTACATGCAGGCAGAGCTCTGTATACATAATAAATACATAAATCTAAAAAAAAAAGTATGTGTGTCTGTGTGCCTATGTGTTTGTGTGTCTGTGTCTGTGTGTGTGTGTGTGTGTGTGTGTGTGTGTAAGAGAGAGAGAGAGAGAGAGAGAGAGAGAGAGAGAGAGAGAGAGAGAGATGGAGGGAGGGAGAGTGGGGACAACCAGTGCTAACAGGTGGGTGTCAATGATTAAACTCAAGTGATGAGGTTTTGTGACAAGCACCTTTATCACTGAGCCATCTTGCTGGCTCCTTGCCCAGTTTTTAATACACTGCTTTGTCTTTCCAGCTAAACTACAAATACATCAGGTAGAGTTACTTCTAGCCTTTTAAGAGCAATATGGTCACATTATTTCTTATCTTCCTCAGTGTCTTGGATCACAAAGGAAAAAACAAACACATAAAAGGCCTTAACATCAATGTAGATCCAATGAACATTTAAAACCTTCAGAGGCCCGCATAAACGGGGTGCTTTTGGCTAACCACGTCTCAAGCATAGAACCAAGTGAAACTGGTGCTAACCCGGAGATCAAGAGTGCGTTGTCTGATACCTTTCCATCAGTGGGAACTCCCAGTTCCTCTGAAAATAGGGGCTGAGTTATCCACTTGTAGGCTTCTTTCAGCTGGATGACATCACTTCTTCCTAGAGACAGGCTCTGCTTCCTGAATAACACAAGAACTAACTCAGGGACATGAAAGACTTTACTGTTCATGTCCAAGAAAAGAATGTATGCAATTATTTTAACACAACGAGTGCCTACTATGTGTCAGGCACTATTTTAACACAGTGAGTGCCCACTATGTGTCAGGGGCTATTTTAACACAATGAGTGCCCACTATGTGTCAGGGGCTATTTTAACACAGTGAGTGCCCACTATGTGTCAGGCTCTATTTTATATAGTGGACAGAGCATCAGATAACCCAGACAAAAATCTCTCACCTATATTCTAGACCTATATTCTACTGAGCAAAGAACTAGCGTTTTTAGTGGCATGTGAGCCGATTTTTGAAGATTCGATGACAAAAGCACATTAATTTATTTCCCTGAGTTGGAACAGCCAGATTACAAGATTCATACATTCTGGAAAAGTCAAGAAAGATGAAGGTTTATTGCTTGGAAATGACAAAACTCTCTATTACAGTATTGTATCCATGTTACAAATGTTTCTATCTCTTCTCTTGCTGAAAGTGGGGCTTACTGATAGGAAATCAAAGTAAAAGCTGTACTCTCCCCGCCCCCTTACTGCTTAAGAGGAAACATTAAGTCCTGAACTATCAACATCCTAAATTGTTCACTTGTGTGCTATTAGTTAAATAAAAACCTCACATTCCCCTAAACCCCACTCATGAGCCAACATACTGGTCTTGATAAATGTCCATTATGAGAGCTAGCTTTACCATGTAGCCTACAATTGTAGTAAAAGGAACTGAGGAAATAATGCATAGCACAGTGTTACAAAAATCTGTTCTACTTTGCTGAGAATTCCTCCAAGATATTACTATAAAACTAACAGTCTGCATCATCCAAGTAATTAAAATAGCAAACACCCTGACGGCAGTTATAGGGCTGCTTGAAACAACAAACAGACAAATCCAATCTTGAGTCATCCCTTCTGTTTGTTTTTATTGTTGGTTTTCTGAGGCAGGGTTTCTCTGTGTAGCCCTGGCTGTCCTGGAACTCATCGTGAAGACCAGGCTAGCCTCGAACTCAGAGATCTGCCGGCCTCTGCCTCCCCGGGGGCTGGGATTCAAGGGGAGCACTACCACTGCCCAGCTCTGAGTGATTTCTCTTAATGTCTAATTTTCACCGATAGAGTTATTACCTACAAACAATATTCCTTATAATCTGCAGACCAATAGAAACTATCTACTGCAGGCAAGAAACAAAAAGTCATTTAGTTAATAGTTACAATTAACTGATCTGGGAGAGAAAAAATAAAAACTGCTGTTTTGGCATAGCCACCGCTAAGTTGCCCATGATCTGAGAAGTAAACCCACACCCCTGCAAAAGAAAAAAATATTTAGAAACAGTGTCTAATAAATATTATATATAAAACTACTGTTCCTCTAAAATGCAAATTTTAAAACCTAGTTATCTATGAATTCTATATCCAGTTGAGACCATGACTTCTATAGTTAAAGATGCTGTGGGGTTACAGTTTAACAAGGAAATACAGATACATTTATATTCGATAGATTAGCACATTAACTTGACTACATTCAAGAGCTTATTCAAACATTAAGTTTCATGAACTGTTTCTACTTCTGTGAATATCAGAAACATTTAGATATATATTAGATTTATTTACTTTATGTGTATGGGTGTTTTTGCTTGGAAACTGCGAAACTCTATGTCACTGGGCCTTGGCAATCTGCGCCTTTAATCCCAGCACTCAGGAGGCAGAGGCAGGCGATCTCTCTGAGTTCAAGGGCAGCTTAGCCTACATCTCGAGTTGCGGGACAGCCAGTACTACAAAGAGAGACCCTGTCCCAAAGTACAAAACAAAACTGCATGTCTGCGCACCATGTGCACGCCTGGTGCCCAAGGTCAGAAGAGGGTACCACGTGCCCGGAGACTGGCGCCACTGACGGCTGTGAGCCTCAGTGTGGGCGCTCAGAACGAGTGTTCTTAACCGCGGGATCAACTCTTCCGCTCACATTCAGATACTGTAGAAGACTATTAAGATACTGTGTCAACAGTGTAATGACACTTGCATAAACCAGCCTCAGAGTGGAAAGTGTATAATAAGATGTGAGAGGATGCGCTGCTCTCGCAGAGTCCAAGTTCCGCTCCTCCCCCCCCCCCCCGCCCCGCCCCTGTATTAGGGGGATCACAACTGCCTGCAGGGGATCTGATGCTCTCTTCTGGCCTCCAAGGCTACCTGCATTCATGTGTACATGCGCATGCACACACACACACACACACACACACACACACACACACACACTGAATCTTTTAAAAATGCATTAAACAGTATTTATGTGTGTATTTTGTCTGCATGCATGTATGTGCACATATGAGTGCCAGTGCCCGAGTAGGCCATAAGTGGAGTTATAGATGATCATGAATTGCTGTGCAGGTGCTGGAAAGCAAACTTGGATCCTCTGGAAGAGCAGCAAGTGTTCTTAACTGCTGAACCATCTCTCCAGCCCCAAGAAAATATATTTTAAAGGATAAATAGTAGAAACAGAAAAATAGACTATTTTAAAATTGTTTATAGACCCTAGAATCTAAAGAGCTACAGCAAAAGCTAATCCTGGGTTTTTTTTAATTGTTCATTATACATTAAAAAAAAAAGTCAGGCGGTGGTGGCTCACACCTCTAATCCCAGCACTCGGGAGGCAGAGGCAGGTGGTTCGCTGCGAGTTCAAGGCCAGCCTGGTCTACAAAGTAAGTCCAGGACACCCAAGGCTACACAGAGAAACCCTGTCTCAAACAAACAAACAAACCAAAATAGCCCTGCCAGCCATGACAATGCATGCCTTTAATCCCAGCAAAGGCAGAAGGATCTCTGTGATTGAGTTCCAGCCAGAGCTATACCGTGAGACCTTAGCTCAAACATTTTAAAAAGCCAGAAAAGAAAACTGGCTTATATAACGGATTTAGAAATTGGCAATTCAGCCAAAGACTTCCAACTGAAGGTACTTTCTCCTCCAGATTACAAAGACAGAGTACAGGGTTGAAGGATGACTTGAAAACCGAATTCACACATAGTCACAGAAATAGACTATTTAAGGTGAATCCTAACATGTGAATGTGGCTAATAGCGTTTCCAGGATGATTTTGGATGTGCATCCCCACAGAGGCCCTCGGCCTGTATCCGACTGTCCCCCTCGGAGGGATTAGTGCTTATGAAGGGGAAGGCAGCCAGCCCTTGGCACCCTAACTGCACTTCCCTCCGCTGTCAGGTACCCCTGATGACAATGCACACTAGTCAGCTCCCCCAGACACAGCACAGCCAGCATTCTAAAGAGCAGGGCGACCAAAATGGCCAAGCAATTATTTTGAGTTCAATTCCCTCGGTCAGTTCCCCAGTGGAATTCGCTGTGATGTGCTCCACATGAAAAGCACTGAGGACGCTGAAGGGCAAGCTGCACACGGAGCTGCTGCCCAGGACTCCCATCTGGAAACACAGCATGCTGCAGAACCTTCTGATGGGGCTGGAGAGATAGCGCAGGGGTTAAGGGCACTGACTGCTCCTCCAGAGGTCCTGAGTTCAAGTCCCAGCAACCACATGGTGGCTCACAGCATCTATAATGTGATCTGATGCCCTCTTCTGGCCTGCAGGTGTATGTGTAGGCAGAACAATGTATACATAATAATAAATAAATAAATCTTAAAAAAAAAAACTTCTGATGGGGAACGAAAGCAGTAACTCGCCAGCACATGCACATGGAAAATAAAAGCATTTAGAAAGTTGTCCTTTTTGCATTCGTTTTCTAAAAATATCAGACGAAAATCTGTTACACCTAAATCTTAAGGCTTTGAGACTGAGAAACCAAAACCTCCCTGAGCCTGCAACCTCTGATAAGCATGTGGTTAGTTCTCCTTTGAAAAGGGAAGGTGCAGACATAAAATACAAAACAAACAAAAACCAACATAACTATTTTTCTATAAATCTTAGAACCTCAGATGAGCTTCTAATATAGAAAGGTATGGTTTTTTTCTGGGTTTTTCTCACCATAGTACATAGGAACCTCCAATAATCACATGACCCCCTTTTAAAAATAAAATAAATATAACTGAAGATTTAACAGTTTAAAATAAAAAATGCTGTTGGCATCAAGCCCTGATTTGCACACATGAAACTGTTTACCTAACTGATGCGCCTGTTTTCTTCAGTACAGAAACAGCTCACTTCACTACACAGTGCCGCCCAAGAGAAAGGTGCACATTATGTGTGGTATTTAATACCACATTACATTGCTAAAAGCCAACGATCTAAATGCCAAACCTACTTCTCTTCAAGAGACTCAGGTAAGATATTGCCAACTTTTGTTTGCAGGTGTTACCTGTAAACTCACCGGTGCTGTGATTTAACTAGAACTTCACTTTTCATGGCTTATCATCTAGTTTTGTAATATTTTTTATAATTAGTACAAATCTAAAATTTATTATCTTAAGTTGACTTCCAAAACTACATTCAATAAATGCATAATGTTTGTAAATATCTACAATCATGTTAAACGGGTCCATCTTAGCAGGCTGAAAGCAAACTGGACATGGTACACAATAAGAATTTGCTGTGCCAACTTCTCTAGTAGCTACTGAATTTACTCTAAAAAAGGAGGTAGCGGGAGTGAGCGGGGGTCAGGCAGCTTGTATTGAAATGATGGCAAAAACTCCCTCTCCCATCACTTACCCCATTTCCTGCTTTACCAGCAACCATGCAGCATGCTGTAGGTAATTTAGTCACGCCCAGAAAAAAGAAAAAAAAAAAAGGAAAAGTGTTCAGTAAAATGACATCATTATCAAAGTACTTCAGTAATTTGCTGGTCAGACGCCTCTGATTAGAAGTCAGTATTCAACGCAGTGACCACAGGCTCCTTTACGATGAAACAGGGGGAGAGTTCATGTTGCAGTACTACTTGCTGTGGTCCAAGAAATCAAAGTGGCAAGGTCCTTGGTATACACTAACAAACCTAGCACTTGGGAGGGAGAGGCAGGAAGATCAGGGGTTCAAGGCCAGCCCTGGCTATCTAGGAAGTTTGAGGCCAACTTTGGCGACATAAGACCCTGTCTCAAAAACAAACAGCCCGAAGTGATTGAGTGAACACACAGCTTCTAAAATATAGAACTGAAAGCTCTGGGTTTTTGTTTGTCTGTTTTATTTGGTTCGGTTCTATAGCCCTGGCTGTCCTGGACTCACTTTGTAGACCAGGAATCAACAGGTGGCGGCCTCCGCCTCCTGAGTGCTGGAATTAAAGGTGTGCGTCACCAGACATAGCTGGTTAATATTGCACTTCTTCCTGCTCCTCTCTGAAACACAACGAAACCAAGATAGATTGCTGAATGGGTAAATGAAAGAATAATTATATAATAAGACTAATATAGTAAAATGGTAATAACTACAGAATCTAATGTAAGTTGACATTTCTTTCAACTTTTTTGAGTATTTAAAGATCCTATGTTAGGGAAAACATTCTGGGAAAGAATAGTAAACTTGCAAACCATTGGGGGCTGAAGAGGTGGCCCAGAGACTGAGCACAGGCTGCTCTTGCAGAGGACCCGAGTTCGGATCCCAGCACCCACACGGTGGCTCACAACCTCACTTACTCCAGTCCCAAGGGATCCCAAGCCCTCCAGGCATGCACATACATACACACGCATGCAGGCAAACACTCATATACATAAAAACTTTTTAAATCTTTTTTAAATTCAAAATTCCTAAAGCAGAGATAACATTCTGTTATGAGGAGTAAATGATAGTAATGTAAAATGCTTTGCATTGTAAATGCGTGACACAACACAACACACTTCTCCAGCTTATAAACAATGAATGCCCTGTCCTGCCACAGCACATGACATCTTGTGACCATGACAAGAACATATGTGGATCACAAAGACACCTCCAGTCTCTGCTCTTACCAGGTACAAAAATGGCCCGTCGTGACCATTCACATCCTCTTCAGACAGTTACACCTGCGCCATGTATGCAGAGCGCTGCCCTTCCTAAAAAGACACTAGAGACTTCTAAAACTCAGGACCACTCAGACACATTACATGCTCCAACTTAGCCAAGTGCCCTAAAGCCATCACTAGCTAAGAGAAGTGCTCAGCTTGCCGGCTCCATCTCCTAGTACCATCTGAGGGACTATACGACTCCTCCTCCATTTCTTCCACCTATCCAAACCCTATTCCACAGTGGACAGGCACGGGTCTAACAGGTGAAGGGAGAGAACGCACTAGGAGTATTGCAGTTTAGACTGCAGGACTTCCAGATTATAGAAATAATGATGATTTCCCAAAGCTGAAATGTCCTTGGTTACAGTGCTGTCCTACCCTTTTTTTTCTTTTTTTTAAACACATTTTTATTGAAAAATAAAACAATTCATATCCCATCTCATTTGCTATCCCATCCCGTGCATCCTCCCATTCCTCCCTCCCTCCCACTTTCACCCCATTCCCCTTCCCTATGACTGTGACTGAGGGGGACCTCCTCCCCCTGAATATGGTGCTAGCGTATCAAGTCTCTTCTGCTATCCTTCCTCTGAGTGCCACCAGGCCTCCCTATTCAGGGGACATGGCCAAAATGGGACACAAGAGATCGTGTGAAAGTCAGTCCCCAGGCTCCACTTAACTGTGGAGAATGTTCTGTCCCTTGGCTAGGTCTGGGTAGGGGTTTGATGCTGACTGCACGTATTGTCCTTGGTTGGTGCCTTAGATTGAGCAGAACCCCTGGGCTCAGATCCGCCCATCATAGTGTTCTTCTTTGTCCTACCCTTCTTTAGACTATAAGAGACCAATGCTCTTACTTATGTATATAGCATGTTCATATTTACCCTGCAGGAATATTGTGAGAATTTATGAAAAATACATATATGAACCAGGTAAGACTCCTGGCATATACTTGGTAAGTATTAGGTATTACTATTATGCTGGGAGTGCTGAATTCTAAGTGGCTACTGAGGAGAGGTGGGTGTTGTCCCCTGGAGAGCTCATCTGCCTTTTACAAACAATACAACCGAGAGTCCCCTTACACCTGCAGGGTCTGATCTGTTCCTCACGTCCCCAGACTGCTGCTATGGTAACTCTGGAGTCCCCCTCACTGGTCGAATCTGAGCTATAGAAAACTGCATCTGACACAACCTGAGACTCCTTACTCTGCGCTTGCGTCACTTTGAGACAGGTTCTAGCTCTCATCTCTACCCGGTCTGGAGCCACGTAGGCGAGGCCAGCCTTGAACTCAATAGATCTGTCCGCTTCTTCCTCCACAGTGCTGGCACTAAGGGTGTGCGCCACCATGCCTGGCTCCTCTGGACTTTTTAGTGATCTTGTTTGCTCTTCTTTTGGGTCACTTCCAGGTGATGTCACAGGTGGAAAAGTATCCTTCCGTACTGCGATGATAAAGCAGAAAACCGGAGGTCGCCAGGGGAAAGCAGATAACTATGTGCAAAGTAAATCACAAGTCCTCAGCACTGGCGAGTTGCTAACGGGCTTTCCTTCCTAATCCTCTGCAGGCTTCCTGCTCAAGCATGCTGCGGGTTATACATAGCAAGAGATAAAAGGTGGATGGAACCCAAAGAAGTCAATATTGCTCAATTTTCCATTTTTCACCATGTACTAACAATGCCCTGAACTTGATCCTGACTAGGAAAAAGAAGCGCATCTCTCCCTTTCAGGTCACCAAGATAACTTTAATAAATGTTCTGGTCTTTAGTCAGGGGGAAATCCATCCTCTAGATAATCAATAAGCTTATCAAATGGCATTGAAGTTAACAAGTTTAATCAAACTTGACACCAGAGGCAACGTGCCCCCTCCTGAAAGTTCAGGAGCCGCACAATTTACTCCTAGACTCAGTTAAAACCTTTAGCTGGGTTGGAGAGATGGCTCAGTGGTTAAGAGCACTGTCTGCTCTTCCAGAGGTCCTGAGTTCAATTCCCAGCAACCACATGGTGGCTCACAACCATCTATAATATGACCTGATGTGCACTGTTAATAAACAAATCTTAAAAAAAAAAAAAAAAAACTTTAGCTGAAGCCAGGTGTGATGGCACACGCCTGTAATCCCCACACTCAGGGAGGCAGAGGCAGGCCTGTGAGTTCAAGGCCAGCCTGGTCTACAAGGTGAGTCCGGGACAGCCAAAGCTAATACAGACAAACCCTATCTCGAAAAACCAAAACGCCTATAGCTGAGAATTCTAGCTAGGCAAATCCTACCTAGGGAAGTTGAGCAACAGCGTGCTGAGGGGTCGTGTTCTCTGGCAACACGCCCTACGTGGCACTGAGCATTCCAAAGCAGAGTGGGTTGGGCGCCAGCACCTCTGCCAGCCTCCTGACTGGTGCCACATTACCGCACCTGCTGTGCCTGCTCCCGCATCCTGCTGGCCCTGCCCCTCCTGGGACTCTGGGACAAAACACACTCTTCCTCTTTTGAGTTGCTTTTGTCACTTATTCTTCTGTGCCAGCACCAAGACCAGTGACTAAGAAAAAGTAGAATGTTCCGAGTGTCGGGTCAGACCGTGAAGCCCTGGGCTAAAACAACCATAACAAGAGAACTTCCGCATTTACACACGGTCCACCTCACAAAAATGCACAGGAGGTATGCTTGAGCCCTGAGGCCATTTTCATACCGTCACTTTTCTTAGGTGGTAGTGTAGGAAGGAGCTGAAGAATTGCTTGTTCTAGAACATTTATCACACGTGGGGAAATTCAGCACAAAAAAAAGTCCTAAGTTCCAGGGGTCTTGGGACGTGGAATGGGAGGTTTGGCTCGGATATATGTCAAGATACACTGTAGACGGGTATGACATTGACAAGGAACAAATAAAAATATTCTAAAAAAGAAAGTCATATACCCCAGAAAAATGAAGAGAGTATGACCAGCCCACCTTCGTTTCTTCCTTCCTATCGTCAGTAACTGCGGGCAGAGAAGGAGGCAGGCGCATAAGGCAGGCCCTGCACCTCCAGGCTACGGCTTGCAAGGTGGCTGACGTCATTGTCCCTGGGTATCTCAGCCATCAGTAAAGGAGTTCACCACTTCATTACTCCTGTGTAGTAAACTCTCACTGATGCAGAAAGAAAGACGAGGCTCTGTCCATGAGCAAACCCTGACATTAAAGGGAACAGAGGGCAAGTGAGGAAGTGCCATTTGCATGTCCTGTTAGCGTGTCCTGTTACATATCCTGCAGCGTCAAAATAACAGCCAAGAACACACTTTTTGAAAGCCGGAAAGTACAATACTTACGTGTCATCCCAACCACTTTCTTTACTCCAGGTTCCCCACTACATTGGCAATAAAAACAGAGTGGTAGAAGAAGGCTAGGCTCTGTCTATGTTGGACAAGGCAAGGACAGACCAGACCAGACAGATTAAGTCTGCAGGATCAAATTAGGTTACAGGCTTATTTACCCAGCTCCCAGAATGGCTATTTTACACTGAGTTTTAAGGCTTTCCTTTGTGCCTTCCATAACTGCTGGTTCCTTAGCTCTAAAAGACTTGACTGGGAACAACACCACTAAGAAACGCCAGGAATGAAGTGGGAGAAGAGGCAGGGAAGGCACCTGGCACACGCACCTGTGAAGAGGTAGGGAAGGCACCTGGCACACGCACCTGTGAAGAGGCAGGGAAGGCACCTGGCACACGCCCCTGTGAAGAGGCAGGGAAGGCACCTGGCACACGCACCTGTGAAGAGGCAGGGAAGGCACCTGGCACACGCACCTGTGAAGAGGCAGGGAAGGCACCTGGCTCAGGCACCTGTGAAGAAGGCTGCTGGTGAGCTGTACCTGGCAACTGGATTCAGGGAATTCTGCAGTTAAGGCCCTAAGTGAAGTGAGGAACATCTGCTGCCAACAGGTGTGGCCGGGACGTACAAATGCATTTCCCTTTGAATCTGAGGCTGGAACACTCCCCTACAAAGCACAGCAACTAAAACTTTGTCTAGAGGCCTCTGGGTCCCTTCCCAGGGCACAGGACTACTTGAAGAACCCTCACACGACCAAAGACAGACTGCAACTTCCATGGAGTTGCCTGTCATCCAAACACATAAACAAGGATGACACCAGCGGGCATGCCAACAACATGGAAGGAGAAATCTCATGGGCCCCCAGCCCTAGACGTAGAACTACAGGTCACCAAGGAGGGCTGAGAGCAGGAGAAAATTGTCTTCCCAGGGAAGAGCCTCCCAATTGGTTAACCTAATACCACGTTAGTGGTCCACCCTAAATCGCATGCACATAAACCATATTCTACATACAGGTTAACAACTAGAGAAAGGGGCCAGAGGCTGTGAACGGAGAGATAGCAAGGTGGGGAGGGGGGATGTGAGGGAAGAGTTGGAGAAGGGAAGGGACCGTGATATGATCATATGTCCAGTGAATACTGGCTCATTTAAAGCACCTCTGCAACAGGACTAAACCAGCCACAGGAAGGAAGCAAGCCATGTCGGCCAGGACTTCCAACTGCAGCTCAGCTCACGAGCATGCATGGCCACACAATAAATGAGTAAAAATAAAGATGACTGTATTCGCATATGCAAATGAAAGCAAGGTACAATAGGACACTCTGTTAAAAGAAGACTGAAAGACATCAGAAGATGAATATGTGCACCTGCAAAAAAGTTAGGATGTTCCACTGTCCTTTCTAATTTTACGTCCACTTGACACAAGCAAAAGTCATCAGAAAGGAGGGAACCTCAGTTGAGAGAAATGCCTCATAAGATCCAGCTTTAGCAGCTGTCAGTGGTGGCACACACCTTTACTCCCAAGCACTTGGGAGACAGGCAGGATCTCTCTGAGTTCGAGGCCAACCTGGTCTACACACAAACATACACACAACTTTCCTAATACCCAGATAAAAAACATTACAGCCAAGATTTAAAATATATACATTCACAATTACCTAAGATCAAATTTTACATAATTGAGATGTAAACAAATTGAAAAATATATAAATTTTTCCTAGACAAAAGTTTTATAAAAACTATAATCTCACACTTGTTGAATTAACCATAAACAAAAAAAAAATGGCAAATAATAGACTAGAAGAAATAAAACAGGCAAAACCTTAATAGCCATTACATCCCAGACAACTTTTTTTATTTTTTAAAAGATTTACTTCTTTAGTATTTATACAGTGCTCTGCCTGCATATACACCTGCAGGCTAGAAGAGGGCATCATATCCCATTATAGATGGTTGTGAGCCACCATGTGGCTGCTGGCACTTGAACTTGGGACCTCTAGAAGAGCAGCCAGTGCTATTAACCTCTGAGCCATCACTCTAGCCCCCAGACAACTGTTCTTACTCATATTTTTAAAAATCAGATGAAAAGATTAAAATGTGAGAAAACAAAACCAAATAGTTCTGTGTACTTGGGAGGGAGAGTGAGACAGATCAGGAGTTCAAGGCCAGTCTTGGCTGTGTAACAAGTTCAAGGGTAGCATGGGTTACATGAGAACCTGTCTAAAAAATTAAAACTGGCTCAGCAGTCAAGAGCAATTGTTTGTTCTTACAAAGGCTTAATTCCCAGAACCCACATAGTAGCTCACAACCATTAGAAACTCCACTCCCAGGGGACCCAAAGCCCTTTTTCTACCTTCTCAGGCACACACAAACATTTGGTGTACAGAAACACATAAGGGCAAGGCATTCACTCACATACAACACTAAAATAAATATGATTTTTTTTTTTTTGGTTTTTTGAGACAGGGTTTCTCTGTATAACAGCTCTGGCTGTCCTGGAACTCCCTCTGTAGTCCAGGCTGGCCTTGAACTCACAGAGATCCACCTGCCTCTGCCTCCCAAGTGCTGGGATTAAAGGCGTGCGCCACCACCACCCGGCCATAAATACGATTTTAAAGATAAAATAAAATAGCTGGTAAAAATACAAAAAGATTTTGGTTGAAAATCAAGTAAAAATAAATTAAAAGAAGATAACTTCTACAAGCTGGTTATAAAGTATTTTACACTATGACACTCCCAGGTTGGTGAAGGTGTAAGGCCGCAACATACAGTTGTAAACCGTTCCCCCTTCTTGGGAGATCAGTTTGTAAGCATTTACCATAGTGTAAAATGTCTGTTTCCTTTCATCCAACATTTCTCCATGTAAAAAAATTTTCAGACAAAAACAGAGATACATTAGCTCTTTGTGATGTTCACTGAAATATTCATTTGAGACAAAAACTGACGGCAATCTAACTACTAGTTAGTTTGGTTAAATAAACTGACTTAAGGCGGTATAATTTAACCATACATGAGCTCTGTATTGAAGAGTATCAGTTACATGTTATTGTTGCACTTTTAAAGAGCATGAATGTTCCATTAGAACCTGACCGAAAAGACAGCACATGCATTTGCTTTATGCAGACAGCTGCCGCACTAGCAGTGTAGGCAGTACACTGAGCTGCCGCACTAGCAGTGCAGGCAACACACTGAGCTGCCGCACTAGCACTGCCGCACTAGCACTGTAGGCAATACACTGAGCTGCCGCACTAGCACTGCAGGCAGTACACTGAGCTGCCGCACTAGCACTGCAGGCAGTACACTGAGCTGCCGCACTAGCAGTGCAGGCAATACACTGAGCTGCCGCACTAGCACTGCCGCACTAGCACTGCCGCACTAGCACTGTAGGCAATACACTGAGCTGCCGCACTAGCACTGCAGGCAGTACACTGAGCTGCCGCACTAGCACTGCAGGCAGTACACTGAGCTGCCGCACTAGCACTGCAGGCAACACACTGAGCTGCCGCGCTAGCACTGCAGGCAATACACTGAGCTGCCGCACTAGCACTGTAGGCAATACACTGAGCTGCCGCACTAGCACTGCAGGCAGTACACTGAGCTGCCGCACTAGCACTGCAGGCAGTACACTGAGCTGCCGCACTAGCACTGCAGGCAGTACACTGAGCTGCCGCACTAGCACTGCAGGCAGTACACTGAGCTGCCGCACTAGCACTGCAGGCAGTACACTGAGCTGCCGCACTAGCACTGCAGGCAGTACACTGAGCTGCCGCACTAGCACTGCAGGCAACACACTGAGCTGCCGCACTAGCACTGCAGGCAACACACTGAGCTGCCGCACTAGCACTGCCGCACTAGCACTGTAGGCAATACACTGAGCTGCCGCACTAGCACTGCAGGCAGTACACTGAGCTGCCGCACTAGCACTGCAGGCAGTACACTGAGCTGCCGCACTAGCACTGCAGGCAATACACTGAGCTGCCGCACTAGCACTGCCGCACTAGCACTGTAGGCAGTACACTGAGCTGCCGCACTAGCACTGCAGGCAACACACTGAGCTGCCGCGCTAGCACTGCAGGCAATACACTGAGCTGCCGCACTAGCACTGCCGCACTAGCACTGTAGGCAATACACTGAGCTGCCGCACTAGCAGTGCAGGCAGTACACTGAGCTGCCGCACTAGCACTGCAGGCAATACACTGAGCTGCCGCACTAGCACTGCAGGCAGTACACTGAGCTGCCGCACTAGCACTGCAGGCAGTACACTGAGCTGCCGCACTAGCACTGCAGGCAGTACACTGAGCTGCCGCACTAGCACTGCCGCACTAGCACTGTAGGCAATACACTGAGCTGCCGCACTAGCAGTGCAGGCAGTACACTGAGCTGCCGCACTAGCACTGCCGCACTAGCACTGTAGGCAATACACTGAGCTGCCGCACTAGCAGTGCAGGCAGTACACTGAGCTGCCGCACTAGCACTGCAGGCAATACACTGAGCTGCCGCACTAGCACTGCAGGCAGTACACTGAGCTGCCGCACTAGCACTGCAGGCAGTACACTGAGCTGCCGCACTAGCACTGCAGGCAACACACTGAGCTGCCGCGCTAGCACTGCAGGCAACACACTGAGCTGCCGCACTAGCACTGCCGCACTAGCACTGTAGGCAATACACTGAGCTGCCGCACTAGCAGTGCAGGCAGTACACTGAGCTGCCGCACTAGCACTGCAGGCAATACACTGAGCTGCCGCACTAGCACTGCAGGCAGTACACTGAGCTGCCGCACTAGCACTGCAGGCAGTACACTGAGCTGCCGCACTAGCACTGCAGGCAGTACACTGAGCTGCCGCACTAGCACTGCCGCACTAGCACTGTAGGCAATACACTGAGCTGCCGCACTAGCAGTGCAGGCAGTACACTGAGCTGCCGCACTAGCACTGCAGGCAATACACTGAGCTGCCGCACTAGCACTGCAGGCAGTACACTGAGCTGCCGCACTAGCACTGCAGGCAGTACACTGAGCTGCCGCACTAGCACTGCAGGCAGTACACTGAGCTGCCGCACTAGCACTGCAGGCAGTACACTGAGCTGCCGCACTAGCACTGCAGGCAGTACACTGAGCTGCCGCACTAGCACTGCAGGCAGTACACTGAGCTGCCGCACTAGCACTGCAGGCAGTACACTGAGCTGCCGCACTAGCACTGCAGGCAGTACACTGAGCTGCCGCACTAGCACTGCAGGCAACACACTGAGCTGCCGCACTAGCACTGCCGCACTAGCACTGTAGGCAGTACACTGAGCTGCCGCACTAGCACTGCCGCACTAGCACTGCAGGCAGTACACTGAGCTGCCGCACTAGCACTGCAGGCAATACACTGAGCTGCCGCACTAGCAGTGCAGGCAGTACACTGAGCTGCCGCACTAGCACTGCAGGCAATACACTGAGCTGCCGCACTAGAAGTCGGGAGGTAGGAAGGCAGAGCTGACCTCACACATGTGTGTGTCATTTCACTTTCCCAACAAGCCTGTGCTACCTCCTTGACCTTACAAAGAAAAAAAACTTCATGTCATCTTGTGAATCGTTTTAGAAACTTAAGTAATTTCATGAACTCATAATAATTTGTTATCTTGTACAACAGCAAATTTCAGCTCACCATCAAATTCATTTATTAAACAGAGATTAAACATACTAGATCATAACACTATACAGTATATTTGCTAGCATACTACTAAAAGAACCCTAATACTGATTTGACTAAAGCAGAAAGAATATTTGCTTTACTTTTCTTTTTAAAAATTTATTACAGGTGGCTCACACGTGTAATCTAAGTACTTGGGGAGGCAGAGGCAGGTGGATCTCTGTGAGTTTGAGGCCAGCCTGGTCTACAAAGCGAGTCCAGGACAGCCAAGGCTACACAGAGAAACCTGTCTCAAACAAAACAGACCAAAAAGCTTTAGTGTGTATTCATTGTACAAAGTGATGTCTCATAAGTTTTGTTCAACTATTAGAAGAATCTTTACTTATCTATTTGTTTATGTATTTATGTATTTATTTATAGACAGGGTCTCTCTCTGTAACCATGGCTGTCCTAGAACTTGTTATACAAACCAAGCTGGTCCTTTCACGTCTTCTACCCTCTGCCAAAGTTGTTTAGCTCTCTTTAGCATATCTTCTCTTTCAAGAAACAAACTAGATTCAGAGGAAGGTTTTACATGTTAAAAAAAAAAAGGGGGTGGTGGGCGCTGGAGAGAAGGCTCGGGTGGGTGAGAGTGCACCTGCTCTTCCAGAGGTCCTGAGTTCAATTCCCAACAACCACATGGTGGTTGACAACTAACTATAACGTGATCTCATGCCCACTTCTGTCATGCAGGTATACATGCAGCTAAAATACTCATATTCACTAAGTAAATAAATACCTTTTTTTAATGGAGTTGAGAGTTGGGTGGGAATATAGCGTGCTGATTGTTTGCGTAGCTTGCAGGAGCTCTGGGTTAAATCAGGCATGGTAGCACATGTCTGTGCACCTGTAATCCCAGCACCTGGGAGGTGGAGGAAAACAGGAGCATCAGTGGTTCTAGGCTATCCTCGGCTACCTAACATGCTCAAGGTCAACCTGGGCTACAAAAGACCCTGACTCTAAAGAAATACATCAGCAGCTTTAAGAGGACTCTCAAAAACAACAGGCTCTCAAGATACACACACACACACACACACACACACACACACACACACACACACAGTTATTGTTTTGTTTTTCAAAACAGGGTTTCTCTGTGTAGCCCTGGCTATCCTGGACTTGCTTTGTAGGCCAGGCTGGCCTTGAACTCACAGAGATCCACCTGCCTCTGCCTCCTGAGTGCTGGGATTAACAGTGTACACTACCACACCCAGCTACAAGATATTTTTTAAAAATTAGTTTATTTATTTTTATTTTATGTGCATTGTTGGTTTGTCTGTGTGTATGTCTGTGTGAGGATGTCCAATCTTGGAGTTCCAGACAGTTGTGAGCTGCCATGTGGGTGCTGAGACTTGCACTCGGGTCCTTTGGAAGAGCAGTCAGTGCTTCTGCCCGCTGAGCCATCTCTCCAGCCTCCCCTCAATATATTAAGGATCATACAATTAACATGTTAAGTACAAATTTGTTTTTATCTGTTCATTAAAAGATACCGCCAATCACACTTTCAAGGCAAAATTTGAATAAAAAAATGGAGTAAGGCAATGCATGAACTTATTACATGTATTTAAAGACAGTAAGTTCTACTATTTAAAAATAATCTGTTTTACCTTCTTCAGTTCAAAAGAGAACAATTCCCCAATCCTTTGTAAACCTCATCCCCATCTGCACTGGTCCTGACTGGCCTGAAACTTGCTACATAGGCCTGGCTGGCAGGTAACTTGCTGGGCATCGATCTCTGTAGGGACAAGCCTCCTGATAAGTTATCCAGTTTCAAGTGGTCAGGCCTAAACACATGTACATATGAAAAACACAGATGGGCTCTTTCCCGTTCCCTCTCCCCACTCCCCATCCGGGGTGGTATGTGTGTGTGTGTGTGTGTGTGTGTGTGTGTGTGTGTGTGTGTAAGTTAGTTCTCTCCTTCCACCATAGACTCTGGGAAATCATACATGAATGGAAGAGGAGGAGGAAGAGGAGGGGGAGGAGGGGGAGGGGGGAGGGGGAGGAGGGGGAGGAGGAGGAGGGGGAGGGGGAGGGGGAGGAGGGGGAGGGGGAGGGGGAGGAGGAGGAAATCATAATTTGAAAAAGAGGCAGAGAAGAAGCTGAAAGGGTAGAAGGGAGAACAGAAATGATATAACTACTGTACATATGTATGAAATTCTCAAAAAAAAAAAAAACCCTTTTTAAGTGATGCTAGAGAGAAAAGGCAGGACTCTCAAGTTCTCTTCAATATCTTTATTAGGACACTTTGACATAACATGTGCAAAAAAGTAAAAGGAGGCAGGGAAGGGAGAAGCAGACAGAATTCCAAAAACAAGCGAGAAAAGGAAGAAGAAAAACGCCCCACAGATTGCTAAGAATAACGAGGTGAAGATCTGTCCAAAAGCTGAGTCTACTGAAGGAGTGTGCTGTGCGGGAAATTGCCCTCGAGTTTCTGAAGAACGGCCATGTGATGAGGTGTTCATATGTCAGCGTTACTTTGTGTAATATGATGTAAGAATAGAAAGCAAAATAATTAAACAAAAACATCTAGGGGGTACAGAAAAGATGACTCAGAGGTTAAGAGTTTTTGCTGCTCTTGCAAAGGGCCTGAGTTCAACTCCCAGCACCCACAAGGTGCCTCACATCACCTGTAACTCCAGCTCCAGGGAACCTGGCGCCCTCTTCTGACTGCTGCAGGCACTGCACACAGGTGGTGCATATGCACACAGTCTCAGGCACATACACACAAAACCAAATATTTTTTAGCAATCTGTAAGACTTTAGGACTGTAGTGGCCAGTGGGTGAAGGCGCCTGCCATACAAACCCAGGACCTGAGCTCAGGCTCTGAAACCCGCACAGAGCTGGAAGGGAAGAGTCAACTCCACAGAGCTGTCTTTTCTTTTCACATCACGCCAGGGCACACATGTTCGAACATTCTTTCTCCCACATACAAAACAAATAAAAACTTCAAACTCTTAAATTTTTGTTTGTTTGTTTTTGGAGACAGGGTTTCTCTGTGTAGCCTTGGCTGTCCTTGACTCACATTGTAAACCAGGCTGGCCTCGAACTCACAGGGATCCGCCTGCCTCTGCCTCCCGCGTGCTGGGATTAAAGGTGTGCGCCACCACAACCTGGCTCAAACTCTTATTTTTAAAGGGGAAATGAGGAAAGAAGAAAGAGTAGCAAAGATGAGCAAAAATACAATGATGCATGTATGACAACACACCCAATTAGTCTGTATCCTGGCATAGTGAAAAAGGCCTGTTCTTTGGGGTTTCAAAACTGACCGTTCAGGGGCCGGGAGTGCAGCTGAAGTGTAAAGTGCTTGCCTAGCATACGTGAGGCACGCAGGAGGCGGAAGCAGACGACCAGGAGGTGAAGGCCATCGTGGGCTGTAGACATGGTTTGAGGCTAGCCTCAGCTACATGAGACTGTCTCAGAAAAAAATTTTGTGAGTCTAATTGATAATGAATTTTCCCCTCACTTTTCTTCTACCTAGCACTTTTCCATTATATAACCTTAATATACATTAACATTCTAAGCATCTAGATTGGACATAAATTCCTTTAACTCTAACCCCCCCAAAAAGAAAAATAAACTCTAAATATTAATTTGTCACACCTTTTTAAATATTACTCATAAGGTTAACTGTAAAACAAACAAACAAAAAGAACCAACTAGAGTTGATGCAACAGTACAGAATAAGACAGTGGTTGACAGAGGTAGGGAAGGCTGGTGGCAGAAGGGCCCAGGGAGGCTGGTCAGTGGGTACCAAGTCTCTGTCAGTAGGAATGGTTCTGAACCATCTGACAATGGGACAACTATGGTTAAAAATATATATATATATTCAAAATAGCTAAGCAGGGACATTTTAAACATGTTTGTACCACAAATAAGTAATAAATATTTGAAGCTATATACTAATTATCCTGATTTGATTATTATACAATGTAGACACACATAAAAAAATCACATTCTGCCCCATAAGTATATATAAGTATGTGTCAAATAAAGATAAATTTAAACAAGGAAATTTATAACCACAGCAACTCATATCAATATTCTTAGAAAGAAAAGATTGTATCTGTCGAACAAGACAACAGTCTTATTTTCCTAAAACATATACTCAAAAGTGGGCAAAAAATAGAAAAAAAATTAAGCACTATCTATTTTTAAAAGGCTCTGAAAATTATGTTAAGTGAAAGACATGCACGTGTGGTGTTATGGCCAAGTTTTATACAAAGCTTAGATCAAGCTCCAAATGCTAACCAGCCTCCCAGCACCCACGAGGGCAGTGCAGGCAGCTGCTGCAGCAAATACAACCTGTGCAGCAGGCTGCAACTAAAGGGCTCGCATCAAGCAGCCCGTGTTTTCTTCCTACACGGCGATCACTTAAAATGGAAGGAAAATGAGAGGACTCAGTGGCTAAGCGACTGCTTGTGCAGAGCACCCAAATTTGATTCCTGGCTCCCAGTACCCACCTCAGACAGACCATAACTGCTGGTAACTCCAGCTCCAGGGGACCTGACCTCTACAGAGACCTTGTGTGCACATATGCGTGATTAACAAAATAAGAAGCGGGCCGATCATAGTGGCGTAGGCCTTTAATCCCAGGAAGCAAGAGGCAGTTCCAGGCCAGCCAGGGCTACAAAGTGAGGCCCTGTGTCAAGATCATAAACATGTGAGCAAAGGGCCTGAAGAGAAGACTCAGTGGTCAAGAGCACTGGATGCTCTTCCAGAGACCCTGCCATCAATTCCCAGTGGTGGCTCACAACAGTCTGCAGCCTGGGTCTCAGTGGGTCTGACGCCCTCTTCTGGCTTCCAGGGGCATTGCACATGATACACGTACATGGAGGCAAAACAACCACACACGTGAAACTTTTCAAATTCTTTTAAGAACTTTCTTTTAATGTGGGGGGTCTAGCCAGTAGGAGCAGAGTTTACCTTGTAAGCTATCCAAGAGTCAGACTAAACCAAATCTCTGATGGATATGCGCTACTAGAGAGCTGCTTGGGAGCTGAACACAGGCCCTCGCTAGTACATGTAAAGACAAGCATTCTACCAACCCAGCTATCCCCAGGCACCTGCACTGTGTATCGGACACTCGAGCCCATGGTAGTGTCCACAGGAGAGGTATTTAAACCTCTCCAGCAGTGTACCTGGCGCATCTATTTGCAAAACAATCTGAGCTACATCACAAGGTAAGATGGTACCAAAGACAAGATCCTTTGGATACATCATTGCACTAGAACCTTCTAGGATGTCAAGTTAGCATTCATAGCTGGCTACTGCTTTGTGTGCTCACGGCTCAAATGTGCACGCCTATTTATTTAAGTAAGTGATGATTTCTGTGATACTTTCAAAAATGAAAGTCGCAGAAAATCACCAAGTTGTGGCTCCTAATATGAATTTTTAGTAGCTACCCGAAAGGAAAATCATATAATAGCCGGGCGTGGTGGCGCACGCCTTTAATCCCAGCACTCGGGAGGCAGAGTTGGGCGGATCGCTGTGAGTTCGAGGCCAGCCTGGTCTACAAAGTGAGTCCAGAACAGCCAAGGCTACAAAGAGACCCTGACTCGAAAAACCAAAAAAAAAAAAAAAGAAAATCATATAATAAACAGTATATCTATGCTAGCTTTCCAGGAAAGTTAAACGCTGATGTGAACTCAGTTCTAACTGAAACTCACTTCACATGAGCACACGTGTAGCAATTAGAACGCTATCCATGCCGGCCTTCAGATCCACTTCATTTTATTTTCTTTTGTACACTACATGACCATATTCAAATTTAAAATGGTTCTTTTCCCCCACCCAATTGATAAAAGTGCCCCTCATGTCTCTGCCCAGCTGCTCACAATAATACTTAGCCCTCACTTCAGAAATAAACTGAAATTTCACCTTGGTAAAGCACTAAGGGAATTAAGGCTTTCAACTCTGCTCAACACTGCACCAGTTACTAACTTGGATAACGTTAAAAACCATGATTTGACGAAAATACTGTTTAATATTTACTAAATGCACACATTTAAAGTTGTTCTCTCCCTCAGCATCTGCTCTGGCTGTCCCTGGGAAGACCGCTACCCCCGCAGCTCAGCTCTCACCACGGACCATTCAACCGCCACTTCCAAGCAGTGACAAGGACAGAAGCACGCATGCCTGCACTCCTGCGCTCGGCTTCGGAAGCTCCAGCAAGGAGGAGCCAAAGTTGGAGACAAGCTGCGGCTTCAGAGCCAGGGCTCGGGAAGCTGGGGTTAGAGCCGAACACAGACTGACTGTAAAATGAAAGGTGCAGGCAGCGTTGGACTACGGTCCCGCCGGCTAAACTTTCTATTTGGGGCTCTGAACGGTGCCAACATAGAAAACGCACACTAGTGCAGATCTTCCGTCAGTATTAGCCAGGGGTGCTAAATGTTAAAGGAGTTAGACACGGCAAGTCGTCAGCACTTCCTGACAAACCTGCCTGAAGCTGGCTGGCTGGCTGGCCCTCCTCCTCCTCCTAGGGAAAGAGGTGGCGCCCAGCAGTGAGAGAGCCTCGACAGTCACACAGTGGGTGCGCCCCACTTGCCTCCAGCCCCTTTTCTTGGACATACAGACATATTAGTGACAAAAAGCTATGACTGAAGCTTTATTGGCACTGCTAACCCCAATGAAGAGAGTTGACGTCATAATTCCTCATCACAGACATGCACCAATCAAAAAGCAAAGGAAAATCAAAAGCAGCACATCAAAGAAATGACTAGAGGTTTTTTATGCAAAAGTTATGTGCTAGGTAGGAGCCAGCAAGCTGAGAGGGCTCAGCAGGTAGAAGGCATGGAAGTCTAAAAGCCTGACTCTATCCCCAGAACCCACTCCCATGACCGCCACAAACACACCACAGCATGTGTGTACGTACACATGTACACACTCGGTTACATACCATGCATACATACATATACACGCATGCACACACACAATAGCACTACATAAAGAATTTAATATATCTCCTCTGAAAATCTCTTTGTACAAATTCTAGTCATCTATTAACAAAACTTGAGCTCTTTTTTTTAAAGCTTTATTTATTATGTATACAATGTTGTATCTTCATGTACACCTGCTCACCAGAAGAGGGCACCAGATCTTATTATAGATGCCTGTGAGCCACCAAGTGGTTGCTGGGAATTTAAGAGCATCCAGTTTTCTTAACCTCTGAGCCATCTCTCCAGCCCCGGCTTTTCAAGAGAGGGTTTCTCTGTGTAGCCTTGGCTGTCCTGAACTTGCTTTGTAGACCAGGCTGGCCTCAAACTCACAGAGATCCACCTGCCTCTGCCTCCTGAGTGCTGGAATCAAAGGCATGTGCCACCATGCTCGGCTAAAGCTTGAGTTCTTAATGTTTATCTTTTTACAAAACTTGAGTTATTAAGAACTGGTAACTTATTGCTCACTATAGCATCTGTTGGTGTGCTGGTGCTGCAGGTGTATGCGTGCACACATGCGTGTCAAAAGTCAGATGGGGGTGCTGCTCCTCAGAAGTTCCCCACCATGGTTGTCTGAGACAAGATATTCCATAGGGGGCCTGGGCCTCACTAATTGGCCCACATTGACTGGCCACCTCCCCAGTGTGGGGACCAAAGACACACTTCATCCACTGGGTACAAGGGTGTGGGGACTGAACTCGTGTCCTCAAGCTTGTGTGGTGAGACCAAGCCATCTCCCTCCACCTTCAAATTATTTCTCTTGTTGAAATATTCCAAGAACGCTAGCAGTATTTAAAGCAAAAACAAATACAAAAATAAAGGATTCTAGCTCTAACTTTGAAGCTCTCACAGCAACTGGAGAAAATACCAAAGAAGCTTCGAAAATGCAAGCTGTGTTTGGAGTCACAGTGTAGGCAGTATCGCAAGCAATAAGTAAAAGCATTCTCTTTGGAGCTGGCAAGCTCAAAGTTCAAATCCTACCTCTGCTATTTATCAGCAATGTCACCTTGAGCTTCGATTTCATCACAGTAAAATAGATAAGAACACCAGCCTTCTTCAGGGGGCTGTGATGATGGCAGAAGACTGCACTATATACTCAATAAATGGTGGTGCTTATTTTAAGAAAGGAGTTTTATCTTGCTGCTCCTAAAAAAATACAGCGCTCATATAACTGTTTTATATGTGACCTATCACTTTATAAACTCATATAAGTATAAATGATATGGAATTTACTATCATTATTATACATGACTTTTCAGAAGCAATCATAAAAGAATTACTAAATCTAAATCAAAGTGATTTTATCAATCAAAATAAAATAAGATAAAATAATTAAAAGATGGCTGACATGACTTCTCTGTGTGATGTGAAAACTGAAACCAAAAATAGGAAGAGCCCAAATTAGAAGTTCCCTTTTTGAAACTCAGTGCACTAGGTCACAGTCCTAAAAATGTATGCACCCAAAAAAGCATCTCATCGGGATCTCCACAGCTGTAAGTGGTCACTCAGAGAGAAACACTTTTAAGTGATTTGCTTTATCCTGTTTTCTGCTCTACTGCCAATCTTACTATAAACTCTAAAAGTGCTGTGATAATTCACACGTATAGGAGCATGCAAATTAAAACAGGAAACGTCACATGTTGAAGGGCTGTCCATGTTCTTAAGCCAGCCTGCACATCCACATGGGAGAAACCATAGCAACCTCATCCTTATTGCTCTTCCTCCACCTATCCTAGCTGGCAACAGGCCAAGAGTAAAAGGCAAAACTATAAAGTAAATACATGCCTTTAAGCATTTAAAACACATGCTTGGCTATGCTCTCAATTGCATTCCCGGATCCAGTACATTTCCATGGTGGTCCAGCACTACTTGACCACGGCTGGGACTAGACAAAAGACCATGAAGACACCTTGATGAAGCCTATTATTTTGTGTATTTAAATAATAAAAACAACATGAGTAGTTTTTTCAAAAGGTCTTTTCGTGAAGCCAAGATGATCAGGTAAAATAAAATACGCATAAATTCACAAGACAAAGAGATAATGTGGCTTTTAAAAATGTCTTTAAAGGAACAGGAAAACACATTCAAACTCCAACAAACATGACACAGGCTGTCACATGAATACATTAAGCTTGAAGAGGGCCATGAGATGGCGCCACAAGAAGGGTACCTGCCTCCACCAAGGATGACCAGAATTTCATCCCCACAGCCCATCTGACTCCCACAAGCTGCCTTCTGACCAGCACAATGCACTGTGCCATGCACACATGCACACACACACACGTACACTCGTAGCCAACTACTACTAATGGCATACTATTTTGCAACAATTGGCAAGATAGCCTGGCAGGCAAAGGTGCCTGCTGTGCAAGTGCAGCCAAGGGAGATGGGTCTCCCACATAAAGGGGAAGAAAACGCATTTACAAGGTGTCCTCAGACCTCAACACACCCACTGTGGCGTGGGCGCCCTCCCTCAGACCTCCACACATCCACTGTGGCGTGGGTGCCTCCCTCAGACCTCCACACATCCACTGTGGCGTGGGTGCCTCCCTCAGACCTCCACACACCCACTGTGGCGTGGGTGCCCTCCCTCAGACCTCCACACACCCACTGTGGCATGGGCATCCTCCCTCAGACCTCCACACACCCACTGTGGCGTGGGTGCTCTCCCTCAGACCTCCACACACCCACTGTGGCATGAGTGCCTCCCTCAGACCTCCACACACCCACTGGGGCATGAGTGCCTCCCTCAGACCTCCACACACCCATTGGGGTGTGGGTGCCCTCCCTCAGACCTCCACACACCCATTGGGGTGTGGGTGCCCTCCCTCAGACCTCCACACACCCACTGGGGCGTGGGCGCCCTCCCCCAGTATAGCACACACAGGCATATTAACAATGACAACTTTTAAATGGCTAAAGGCTGATCACCAGCTCCGACTCTCTGCCAGACATTCTCGAAAGGTATGAGTGGGTTTGCACCTGGAGAGGAGGTCTAGACAGGGCTGTGATAAATCGCAAGAACGCACACAATTATAATCTTTTAAAATAAATGCCGGGAAAAGCCAGGGAGCCCTGGTTTACATGAGTGGCACGGTGTCCTAAAGATCTGTGACCCCCGTGACTCTTTTACTATTATGGCATTCCTATTCGTGTGTATATGTGTGTGTCCTCGGGCATTTGTGCACACCCTTGTGTGCATGCTGAGGTCAGAGAGCAATTTGTGAGCACCGGCTCAATCCCTTCCACCATATGGGACTGAGCTCAGGGCTTCTGGCTTCCGGACAGGTGTTGACTTGCTAAGTTACCTCACTGGCTTCTCTGTGACCCTCAACGGCACAAACTGCGTGTGCTGGGACCCATGGGACAAGCTTCTGGAGAGGATGGATGTGGATGGTTGCGTGAACTTACCTGTGTGTGCTATGAAGGCTTTTAAAGGTGTGTCCTAGGGAATGGAAAGACGGTCCAGTGGGCAAAGAACACTTGCTACTCAAGCAGGAGAAGGTCCAATCCCCTGCCCCTCCCTACTTAAGCGGCCAACTGTGGCCGCACACAAATGAGTGACACTAGGATGGGGGGCATGTGGAGCCAGGAGGCTTGCTGCCTGTCGCCCAGCTTCAGGGTCGCTGAGAGGCTGTCCCAAGGCAACAGGGTAGGCAGTGACAGAGTTGACACCCCGAGTCCTGCTCTGGCGTACACTCATGGGCTGTGTGCAGTGGCACACCACACGTACAGTCGCAGCCTGGAAGGCTGAGGACGTGGCTGTCAGTGAAGCGCTTGGTTCCAAAGCATCAGGACTTGAGCTTGGTCCCCAGAACCGTGTGAAGAAGCCAAAGGTGGCAAGTGCATGACTGAAGCTCAGGCTGGCCAGCCAGCTTAGTCACATTCCCAAGTGCCAGGTCAGCGAGAGACCTCAGTCTCAAGCTCCTAGACAACTCCAAGGTTGACCTCTGGCCTCTGCATACACACACACACACACACACACACACACACACACACACACACACACATACAGGCATGCTCGAATGCTCACAGCCTGTGTACCTAAAACCTCTGGACCACAGAACTTGCAGAGATTGAAGGAAGTTCTAACTAACTAATCAGGGGCCGCTGATGCTAAAACAAACTTTAAACCCACCTCTCTAAGCTCAGAAAAGGCAGCGGAATAAAGCCGACCTTTGGTGTGTCGTGTATCTAGAAGGGGGTGTCTGCCAAACAAACTAAGTTGAAAAGCATGGGAAACAGAAAGGGAAAAAACCTAACTGCTGAATCAGAAGACAGCCAGCTCAGGCCCCCACACACGTTACGATCTTAAATGAGTGTCTCTCTGTATTTGCTGTTGGATCTGTGGGCTTAACATAATTAGAAAGAACACTGGCCTTTCAAATAAGAAAGGACATTAGCAAAAAGGGGGGATTTTATTGAAGAATCCAATTCAGAAAAACCCTAGGGTCTGTAAATACATGCAGGACTATGAGTGTGTGCATTCTACTTTGTTCTTTGTTTGTTTTAATATAGGGTATCACTATCCAGCCCTGGATAGCCTTGAACTCACAACCCTGTCAGCCTCCTGGGGGCTGGATTATAAGAACTGCACTATACCAGGCAAGACTGTACATTCCTAGGGCAAAGGAATTCACCATTTTCTTCAGGTCTTAAATGAGATCTACAGGTCCAAACTGGTAAGAAGCCCACTAATTTAAATAAAACCAATTTTTTAAAACATTAACTTATAACTTCCTTCCTTCCTTTACTTTAAATCCTGGTTGTAGCCCCTCCCAGTCCCACCCCCCTTCCTCCACCCCTTTCCCCTATAACTTATAAAATTTTAAGAAAAGATCATTCTAAATTAAAAAGTGCTGGCACAGAGTGAGTATTTTTTCCTAACTAATTTGGAGTTTTAATGCAAAGAATGGAGACAAGAAATACATTTTGATTTGGCAAACAAAGCATCCTACAGGTTGAGAAGCGAGTGTTTCATATGATCAGAGTAACATTTAGGTGACAATGTAACTCATTTAAAATCGCTGGGGGGGAGGGGTTGTTGGGTGGCAGTGCACACCTTTAATCCCAGCACTCGGGAGGCAGAGGCAAGTGGAGCACTGTGAGCTCAAGGCCAGCCTGGTCTACAAAGTGAGTCCAGGACAGCCAAGGCTACACAGAGAAACCTTGTCTGGGGGCGGGGAGGCGGGGAGAAGATCACTAAAAAGATCACTAGGGCAAGCAAAGGGGCCGCCTTACACTAGCCACATGTGGGAAATAACCAAGCTGGTGATACAATATCGCCCTCTGCTGGCAGATGGTAAAGCTAAACCTCAGAGAGTTGGGAAGACTAAGGGCTTAGTGGACTGCTCTTTTCTAGTCTGAGGCATCAGTTAGCAGTTTCTGGGTAGTGCTATGCTGTGGCTTTACAGAAGCCACTGTGAACACAGGGCAACAGCAGCAGCAGGAGTCCAACTGGCTTAAGGAAGGGACAAATGCTGTGACTGATGAGGTCAGAGGCTACAGTGGGGAGCTGCTACTGTTTCATTAAGCAGATGTGATATGGCTGTCAAACTCACTTCCAAACATCTGCGTTTACTCTCATCCTCCTGCTCTCAGCCTCAGTAACAGAAGGAAACTTTTCTTTGACAATGGGCGATCGCTAGTGCAGCAACTCATCAGTCAAAGTTCTGAAAGTTTATTGCTGTGGCCCCCCAAGGCCTGGAACCTCCAGCAGGGCAGGAGAGTGTAAAAGCCAGCAGACGGGGCAGAATATTGTACAGGCGGTTTCTCTGGGCTGAAACATTCTCTCATAAAAGGGACAGAGACACTCACAAGGCTCATGGCAAAATGCCTCAGCGGCTAAAGGTTTCTGCGGCCAAGCCTGACGACCATATTTGACCTGTAGGACTCCCAAATTTTAGGGAAAGAACCAATTCCTACAAGTTGTCCTGACTTCTACAGGTACACTGTGACATATGCTACACACACACACATACACACACACACACACACACACACACACACACACACACTCATACACACACGTACACAGACATATACACATACTCACATACACACAATATACTCACATGTGCAGACACACACAGAGATACATACACACACAAATAAAACAAAAATAAAATGTAAAAAAAAAAAACCTTAAGGTTTTCTCAAAGTGTAGTCTTTGTAACAACAACACAGGTGAGTTTGTCTAGAATGCAAATTCCTTGGCCCTACCTGACTGAAGACACACATCTCACTGGCATGGTACATAGAAAACTCTCCCTGTTGGGCTCAAACACCAGGCAACCATTCTGCCCACCCCCCACCCCCCACTCCACCAACTCCCCCCACCCCCCATCACCCTCCCGCCCGCTCCACCCCCCCACTCCCCCACTTCCTGAGTACCAGGATCCCAGGCAGGAGCTACCACACCTACTTATGGATAAATCTTAGACATCTTAAAAGTTAAGAAGCCAAGTACAGAGTACAGTGATGCACACCTATAATCCCAGCACTCGGGAGGCAGAGGCAGGCGGATCGCTGTGAGTTCGAGGCCAGCCTGGTCTACAAAGCAAGCCCAGGAAAGCCAAGGCTACACAGAGAAATCCTGTCTCAGAAAACCTAAGTATATAAATAAATGCTTAAGAGAAAAAAAACTTCAAATTCAAAAGTTCTCAAATTACATCCTTTTAGCTAAATGTGATATCTGTCAATGTGACTTTTTAGACTGTGGGTGGCAACCACACCTGGACTCCTGACTGAGCGTGGAGGGGTTGCAAGAAAAAGCTGACAACAGTAAAACGTATCTGAATATGCAACAACATTGATTCAAATCAACTCTGTAACGGATCCAAGGCATGTCTGGCCACACTTGCTCATATCCCATCATGCAACTGCACTATAACCTTGGTTCTGCACACACAGCACTCCCCACCATCCTGTTCCCATACCCAGTGCTGAGGTGACAAGTGTGAGCATCCACACCCAGCTTAAATTCCCACTCTTTTTGTTTTTTTTTTTTTTAGACAAAACAAACTCTTTGCAGCCTTGGCTGTCCTGGATTCACTTTGTAGACCAGGCTGGCCTCAAACTCACAGAGATCCACCTGCCTCTGCCTCCTGAGTGCTGGGATTACAGGCATGGCCACCACGCTCAGGACATTTCCACTCTTGTTTGTTTGTGTTTTAGGAATCAGGAGTTCCTAGCATACATTCCCTGTGTGCTCTGAAGCATGCAAACGGCCTTACCTCTCGGACAGAGAGCTGCGGTGGGAAGGAGACGGATAAAACCACACTGCTGAACTCAAACGCTGAGGCCGCAACCTTCTGGCACACCTACAAGAGTATCACAGATATGGAAAGTCCCAAGAATCGCTGAAAATGTGGCTCTAATGACAACACTTCTCCCAGGAGATGACACTGCACAACTTCCCAACGTTCACTTTGGAGCTGGGGGCAAAGGCTCAGAGATACTGTGCTGGCCTAGTGTGTGCCTGGCACTGCCCAAAACAGAGGCAAACAGTCCAAAATGCCCACAGTTGAGTGGGGGAGCTCCTCCTAAACATCATAGATTAGTATTTGTTAACTCTGACCTACACAACTGGTAGTTTCAGGACAATACGTTGAGTGTCAGACAGCTCTTACTAATTTGGCACTATGTTGACACAGTCTCAGAATAGTTGGACTCTTTTTTTTTTTTTAAGATTTATTTTATTTATTGCATGAGTGCTTTATCTACAGAAAAGGGTATCCGATTACATTATAGATGGTTGTGAGCCACCATGTGGTTTCTGGGAATTGAACTCAGGACCTCTGGAAGAGCAGGCGGCACTCTTAATCACTGAGCCATCTCTCCAGCCCCCAATAGTTGGACTCTTTTAATTAAAAAGAGCCTTTAGCATCGGGGTGGCAGAGACAGGTGGATTGCTGTGAGTTTGAGGCTAGTGTGGTCTACAAAGTAAGTCCAGAACAGCTAAGGCTACACAGAGAAACCTTATATGGGGGGGGGGGGGAAGAAGGAGGAAGAGGAGGAGGAGGAGGAGGAGGAGGAGGAGGAGGAGGAGGAGGAGGAAGAAGAAGAAGAAGAAGAAGAAGAAGAAGAAGAAGAAGAAGAAGAAGAAGAAGAAGAAGAAGAAGAAGAAGAAGAGACATTAGTGACCACCTGGACTAACCCAAGTTACCATGACTGGTTTCTTCTTCAGGAAAGCTATGTTTAAGAATTCTAAGCTATAAGGCTCACACTGTCGGTCCTCATGAGGAGTGGAGGTTTACCTTTGTAACAAACTCTTTTTCACAGAATCCCTGAAGAACTCCTAAGCAAATGTTGCACACGCTCAGGTTGGAAGGCGCCAAGGCAAGGTTTTCGTCTTCGGACACAGAGACCCCCTCCTTGCCGTTTCCACTCAATTCAGCAAGCCCATCTTCTTGGAGACGGATTTTCTTGTACGGTGGGTTTGGAACTTCCAAAATTAACTCATCTTTTTCAAGTTCTAGAAATTTTCGTAGATCAATGGACAACTCCTGAAAAGTTAATAACAGAAAAAGCAATAACATTTTCAAGTGGCTTTTTTTGGGGGGGGGGTGTCCCAGACAGGGCTTCTCTGTGTAGCCTTGGCTGTCCTGGACTCACTCTGTAGACCAGGCTGGCCTCAAACTCACAAAGATCCGCCTGCCTCTGCCTCCCGAGTGCTGGGATTAAAAGGCGTGCGCCACCACTGCCCAGCTTTTCAAGTGGCTTTGAGGGTCCTATGATGAAGCCTAAAAGTCAGCAGGGTGTGATGGCACCTCATCTTTTGTTCCTTAGTTTTGCTTTGTTATTTTAATTAGGCGTAAATGACCTTCCGAATAGAACTACACATCAGGTTTGTAAATTTGTTGATGGAGCCTTTCTACTTAAGGTTGGGGTTTTTAGCTTCATTGATTTGTGAAATTCTTCTGGAAAAACATTCACATGTATAATAGGTGTCTGGTTAGCAGTAAGAGCATTAATAATAAATTCATAGTCACCAGTAAGGCATGGGTGTCACACAAGAGATCTGCCCGCCTCTGAGCACTGGGATTTAAGGCACATAGGAGCAACTCTGGTCATGAAGACTAGCAGCCATTTAGAGCCCACTAGAACACTCAGAGGCAGAGGCAGCAGATCTCTTATGAGTTTAAGCCACCCAGGACCACATAATGAAACACTGTCTCCAAATAAGATGTAGAGAAGACTGTAACAGAGGAACTCATACAATGCTGGTTTGTATCAATCCCAGAGTAACCAACTTACTACAGCATTGGCTTTCCAGGGAGTCTAAGATGCTAAGATGCTACCCTGTACCACACATTATGACAGAAGTATCTCTTACATTCTAAGGGACTGTTACTTTTGCGGGACCCCACAGCCAGTAAGCACTGCACCCAGAAGTCACTTACAACTGTTATCCTACTGGCCTTTAAAAGAACAACGTAACAACCAACCTTGCTTGCCTTGAATTTCCCAAGCTAATGTATGGCTATAATTTTAAGTCATGTATTCTCCCATGCCCCTGACCCACGAGTAACGCATGTGTGTTTGTGTGTGTGTTATGATAATCATTTGCTGGAAACAGCAAATAGGCTAAAAGCAGCCTTCTATTTACCATTAATATTTCTGCATTCTTCACTCCTTGTGATGATTTCTATGCTGTGATGATTTCTATTAAAGAGACAGGGCTAGAGGGATGGCTCAGTAGTTAAGGGCATGGCTTGTTCTTTAAGAGGATCACATCAGTTAGCTCACAACTGTCTGTTTCTCCAGCTCCAGGGGCTCAGATGCCTCTGGCCTCTGTAGTCACCCCCACATGGCACCCATCACACAGGTACACTCATGACTAAAAATAAAATGTTTAAATATATTAAAAAAGAGAAAAAAAGCTCTTTGTTAGGGACAGTCAGACACATAAGGACGGACACACACACACACACACACACACACACACACGCACGCACGCACGCACGCGTAATTTTATAAGGCAGCCTTCAAGCAGGCACAGTTTCAGACTCACATGCCAAGGAGACAGAGAATGACAAAAGCACAAAGAGAAGTCAAATCCAGGCTCCCTCTTGGTTAAATGGCATCAAGGGGAAGTGTTTTGATTTCTGTCCTTAACACAACACTCATGCATTACTGGTGACTCTGAATTTATTAAGGCATTTAAAGTATACACTAATTAAACATCTATTATTCATGTGAATGTTTTTCCAGAAGAATTTTACAAATTGGTGAAGTTTAAACCCCAATATTTATTTATTTGTTTGTTTGTTTGTCTTTGTGGTTTTGTTTTTTGAAATAGGGTCTCTTTGTAGCCTTGGCTGTCCTGGACTCACTTTGTAAACCAGGCTGGCCTGGAACTCACAGCCATCTGCCTGCCTCTGCCTCCCACAAATTCACAAGCCTGGCTTGTAGTTCCATTGGGAAAGTCATTCACTATAGCTTAAGACAAAATTCAATTTCAATTACTAAGACAAAAATATAAACTAGGATGGAGATGTAGTTCAGTGGTAAAATACCTGCTTAGCATGCGTGAGGCCCTGGATTCCATTCCAAGTCCAACAGCAAAGAGTCAGAGACAGACAGACACACAGACATACAGACATGCAGACACACACACACACACACACACACACACACACACACACACACACACACACCCTGAGGAAAGTGAAAGCTGATTTTTACTCTTGCTAAGTTAATTAACAACCTCAGAAGCACAGTGTTAGTTAAGTGCAATCTCATTTAAAGGTTGAGCAAGGGAAGATTGAGAAAATTTACCAAAATACATAGATTTGGCAGTGCTAAAATTTGGTGCCATAATTATAATCCATTTATAAGCATTAATCGAAAGAAGTCCTCTTCTACATATTTTGTCTCGTTTCTGTCACCCCTTGTTTTAGAATGTTAAAAACAAGCCTCCACTTGAAAAGGCCGACACGTCTGCCCTCTAAATGCTCAGTTTCCTTTGTGTTTCTTCTACATCCGGCCGGTCTGGCTCTTCACTCGCTGGCTAAATTGTTTGAATTCAGTTAGATTGCACTAACTCAAGACAGTTTTTTTTTTTTCATTCAAACATTAAATTTTGTTGATGCATTAGCACTCCGATTTTCACAAATAATTCACACATACACACGTAGTGGTATATTATGACCCACACAAATGTTGATTGCTACCTGGCATCTCTAACATGGGTATAGCATAGCATGAACATGTGTGTGCTCGTGCATAGCATATGGCTGGAACAAAACAAAGCTTAAAACACTTCAAGACAGCCTTCAAAAATTTTGTTTATATTTATTCACAAAGAATATTACAAGTCAAAGTTGCTGACAGTTTCTTTATATAAAATGTATTTTGAATAAAATGTATAAAATAAAACATATATGTGTGTGTATGTGACATGTATGGAAAAGTATATAAGGACGATTACACAAAGCTGGGTATAAGCTGAGATTTACACACATAGCAACTACCACTGCCTATGTGCCATTTCTGGTTTCCAGCTGCTTTCACATACTTAATAGATAATGTCCCTTAAAGTCCCATGAAGTAGAAGTTATCACCATTCCCATGTACAGAGACGTAAGCTGAAGCAAACAGCAGGGAACTGAGATTCAAATCCACGTCTTCTATCTCCAAATTCTAGGCTTTGGATTCAGAAAAACTGTTCAATTCCTAGCTTGCTCATTAGCTGTTTAACTTTGGGCAGGCTGCTTAACCTCTCTGTGTTTCAGTAGCTTCATCTGAAAATAGAGACGATCATAGCATGGACTTACTACAGATCACATGAAAGCCTGACTTGCAGTAACAGCAGACAAACACTGGGCACTATTATTATTTCTAACATAGAAACAATATAATGATAGAGAAAATGACAGCAAGCCAGGTATCGTGGCGCACGCCTTTAATCCCACCACTCGGGAGGCAGAGGCAAGCAGATCACTGTGAGTTCGAGGCCAGCCTGGTCTACCAAGCGAGTCCAGGACAGCCAAGGCTACACAGAGAAACCCTGTCTCGAAAAACTAAAAAAATATATATAAATAAATTAATTAATTAATTAAAAAACTCTGACTGTATAAATAATAAATAAATAAATCTTTTTTAAAAATGTCTACACAAATATTAAATATAGCAAAAAAAAAAAAATTCCACCCAAGATTCCTTGGAACTAGAGTTACAGAGTGTTGTACGCTGTCATGTGGATGCTGGGAATTGAACCCAGGTCCTTTGGAAGAGTAGACCATGCTCTCAACCACTGAGCCATCTCTCTAGCCCCCAGGAGTAGTTTTATTAAGTTTCCTTCTTCAGTGGCGTTAGGGACCACTTGCTGTACTCAAAGCTAGTGCCATTCATTCCAAACTACAAAAGCATCCTTTAAGGGAAAAAGAAAATACCTGGGATGGGCGTTTGTAAGGTGCATGAAGATCCACCGCGCAGAATCTGAAGATACATCTTGGGCAGGTACCAGAACTGAACAACAACTGCGCCACGGGCTTGTTTTCCTCAGTCAGGGGAAACATGCTGAATAATTATAACTAGAAGAAAGAAAGGAAAAACGAAGTGAGCAGTGTCAGTCTTTTACTGGTACAAATATGCCCTTAAGAAGAAAAGCTTGCTTTCATTTGAAAATTTTGTGATGCACACTTATAATCGCAGCACTCAGGGAGGCAGAGGCAGGCAGATCTCTGAGTTCGAGGCCAGCCTGTTCTACAAGTCGAGTACAGGCCAGCCAAAGCTACACAGAGAAACGCTGTCTTGAAAAACAAAAACAAGACAGAAAAAAAAAAAAGAAAAGAAAAAGAAAAGGAAAGCCAAGCTTGTTCTGGACTTGACATTAAGAACGTTCAGATACCAGGGCTGCGGGTCACTCAGGATCGCCCACGTAAACCTTTCAAGAAAGTACGTAAAATATAGGGTTGTGCTCTATTAAAAAAAAAAAATCACAAAACTCTGTGTGGTCAATTGTTTACATCAGTATCCGAATCCTTTCTACCAGCTATGTAAATAACTCTGTAAAATGCATCCTCTTGCCAGGGATTGTGGCTCACGACTTTAGTTTCAGGACACAAGAGGCTGGGGCAAGAGGATCACCTTGAGTTCAAGGCCAACCTGAGCTAAACGGAGTCAAAGCAAGCCTGGGCTACATACGGAGTTGAGAGTTTAGAGAAGGGAGGGATCCTTACAGTCTCATAACAGAGAAACTTTACTAGTTATTTTATTTTTTCCTGTTTCGTTAACTTCAAGCATTTGATTCAATACAGAATTAATCTTTAAGTCAAAAAAAAAAAAAAAAAGCTCTTTAAAAGGACACTTCAGGCCAGGTGTGGTGGCGCACGCCTTTAATCCCAGCACTCGGGAGGCAGAGGCAGAGGCAGAGGCAGGTGGATCCTTGTGAGTTCAAGGCCAGCCTGGTCTACAAAGTGAGTCCAGGACAGCCAAGGCTACACAGAGAGACCCTGCCTCAAAACAACAACAACAACAAAAAAGCCTTCCCTCTGGAGTTAACTGACAACATTCAAATTTAGGCTCCTCCGTTGGCTTCAAGGATGAACGCTATTTCTCCATAGTTCACGAGAACAAAGGTATCATGCAAAGCCAATAAACACACGCCACAATCTGCAGGCTCTGAAAAGTCCCCAAACCTGTTAAGAATTGCCAAATCACACCAGGCACGGTGGCGCACGCACTCGGGGAGGCAGAAGCAAGCGTACCTCAGTGAGTTCGAGGCCAGCCTGGTCTACAAAGGGAGTCCAAGACAGCCAAAGCTACATAGAGAAAGCCTGTCTCGAAAAACAAAACAAAACAAAAACAAAAAGGAGGGGGCAAATCTCCTGTGCTGAGTGATTTGATGAGGTCTCAAATAATTCAAACAAACCCTCAAGCGTTTTGTTAATAAAGTACAGAGTTGTAAAACAACTCAATACCATTTTTACCTGGTAGTAATCCAACAGCTCCTCAATCAGGTCACCATTAAAAGAAACGGCATATACCTTGAAGACGGTTATTTCATCCCGATGTGATGAAATTGTAGGATTTCTTTCGTAAACAGAAATGGGTTGCGATCTGATACTGGACTTACCTCTGAAACAAGCCCTGAGAAATACCTCTAACACTGAGTTTTCCAGTGTGGGTCTCCGCTGGTAAGAGTTTTGCTGTTTGTTTCTTTTAGAGAAAGAACTGAAAAGTTGCAACAAAAGCCCCTCCCAGGTGTCAGGATCTCTAAAGGTACTGAGTCCCTTCTCCACGCGCCATATAACTAGCCCAGTCTTATCAAATGGAGAAGGACATATATATATATATATATATATTTTTTTTTTTTAAATCATCGAAAAGGGAAGAAAGACTAAAGCGGAGACCGGGGGCGGGGGGTGCTGAAATAGTCTGGGTTTCACTCCATAAGATCGCTTTCAATTCATTACCACATGCACAGGCGTGGTTCGTCCCCTGGCATGTGTGGGTTGGGAAATCTGGCCGAACAAGCCCTTAACTCTCTTAGCTAAGGCTCTAGAAACGTCCCACTCCGCCCGGCTAACAACACAGAAAGAACTCCAGCCGCACGTCTTTGGCACCCAGTCCCCTAAACCCCACACATAACCCCCGTGGTCTTACCTTCCTCTCCCAGGATGCTGGCGCCGAGATTTAACCCTTCTCAGCCCTGGGTGGGAACGGGGAAGACTAAAGACTGCGCACCTACTGCGCCCGACGGTTATGTTCCCCCAAGGAAACGAGAGCTTCAGAAGGAAAGTACCAGGCCTGTCACGAGAGGGGAGGCGTGAACGAACCCCCTCTTGTTACAGGGTGATCTGTGAGGCCGTCGTCGGACTCGCAGCCTCCGACCCCCGCTATAGCCCCGGGAAGGCCAGACCGCGAGGGCTACACTGCTAACCCTAGGGGTGGGACCCGCAAAGGGGCCTCGGAGGGACTCCGCATCTAGGTCCTACTAGCTGCTGCCAGAAATGTCGATGAGCCCCTAACTCAAATTGGAAGCCCGAATTAGGGAAAAAAAAAGGAAGGTACGCCCCGCCCCCTCTCCCATCCCCCACGAATGAGCCGTTCCCTTCCTCCCCGGGGACCTCAGCTGACGTCAGGCGTGGGCGGGGCTGAGGGTTCGGTGCTCTGCCCGTCGTGCCTGGCAAACGGGGCGGAGGGGGGGGGCGGAGGGGGGGGGCGGGGCGCCCGCTCCTTCACCGGGCGGCCTTCGCAGTCGATGCCCTGAGCCGGAGCGGAGCAGGCGGGAAGAGATGGCGTCCCAGCCGCCGCCGCCCCCCAAACCCTGGGAGACCCGCCGGATTCCCGGGGCCGGCCCCGGCCCCACTTTCCAGTGAGTGTGAGGTCTTCGGGCTGGGTGGTTTGGAGGCCGGAGCGGGGAACCGGGCAAGGGGCGGGCGGTTGTAGCCGTTTTTTTTGTTTTTTGTTTTTGTTTTTGTTTTTGTTTTCCGGGGAGGCTGCGGGCCCCGGGGGCGAGTTCGGAGCGGGTGTCCTCCGAAGTCTGACGTCCGCTGGCGGTGGCAGCCCGGGTTCTCAAACCCCGGGCGCCCGGGATGCCGGCTCTAGAAAGAACGGCGGCTGCTCCCCCATTCGGCGTTTATTTGCGGGACACGGGGGGACGGGAGGGTCGCGACCGCCAGAGCCGCTCCAAGGCATCGAGCTTGGGTCTGCCCCGGAGCCTGACGTCGGCCCTGCACGGGCAAGAATAGAGAGCAAAAGTCATTGGAAAAGCTATTTACAGCCTCTCCAGAAGTTAGTTGAACGCCCCAAAGGTCACTTTTACGCAACCTGGAACCCAGGCTTATACTCTCGGCTTTCTTTTCCAGCATAACTTAGCTAACGTTTAGGGTTAAGAATTGAAAAAACAATTGTAAAACTACAATTCTAAACCTGTGGGTTGCCTTTGTGTACAAAATGTGTGTGTGAGTGTGTGTGTGTGTGTGTCCGTCCTCTGCCTAAGGCCTATAAAGGTTTTATTTGTTTTGATTTAAATCAGTAACAAATGGGTCTGCAACTTTTTAAAAGTTTAAAAGAGAATTAGAGTTTCATAAACCTGTGTTTTTCTTTTGGGTAACTAGACCTCTTAATCCAGGCGATGTGATTCCAGTACACATTTGTATGTATTCGTGGCACGTCAGAATCTCAATATATTGGAGCTGTTGGGAAATCTGGTGATCTTTTAAAGTTAAAACACTGGACACAATAACTGATAGATAAAGTGATAGACTGCGTATACCATGTTAAGCCCCAGCCACACTCGGACCATCATTAGAATTCTAAGTATAATTCTTTGCTTTTGATACTTATCCCGTCTCTACCTTAGTTTTTTGTTTTGTTTGTTTGTTTGTCGGGGGGGGGGGGTTAGTGCCCGCATGCACTCTCCCCTCTTTTAATTTTATGATTGGCTTCTGCATTGTTTATATTTGTTTTACTTTTAGTATCCATAAATGTTGAACTAATCTTGCATTTTTAAATGAATCTACTTAGCTTTCTTTTTAATGTACTGTCCTGGATTCTGTGTTTTAAAGATTATACTTTTTTGACTTTACATCTTTTATAATGAGAAATTTTGCATTGAAAATTTTTTCAATTGAAAACTTTCAATTTTCTTTTATAGGTAATGGTTTTCTCTTTAAGGTTTTATATGATACCTAGATCCTCTAACATAATTATACACATATATCTTTATTTTTTCCATCCATGTCAGAGCTACAGTATTCGGTACCCAAAGTATTTAAGAATTCATTCCTTTCTTCTTTCTGTCTTTCTGTCTGTCTTTCTTTTCTCTCTTCTCAGGCAAATGTCTTGCTATGGAGCTCAGGCTGGCCTTGAACTCCCTGTGGTCTTCCTGCTTAAACTTCCCTAGCATTGAGATTTACAGATAATCACCTTGTTCTGTATTTTTCTTTAACTCAGCAAAGTCTTTGCAACAGTTAAACCTTTAAATATTGTTTGAACACTCTCCCACTTTAAACCAGTGGTTCTCGACCTTCCTAATTCTGTGATCCTTTAATACAGTTCCTTATGTTTTGGTGACCCCCCAATCATAAAATTATTTTTGTTGCTACTTCAAGTTAGGGATCATATGTAAATATTTTTAAAGATAGACGGTTGCCAAGGGGCGCGACCCAGGGATTGAGAACCTCTGTATTAAATATTGTATCAAATATTTTCTGATACAAAAAGCATTATCTAATGTGCTTTGAACTGTAAAAATACCTGCTGCTTGATTAGGAAATCTAGAGGTCTGTCGTAACATCAAGAGACTTAATTTTTTCTTGGCTTATTATCTGGTAGCCTTTTGATAATTTCAGTCATCTTTGTCTTTTTTGTTTTGTTTTGTTTTTTGTTTTTGTTTTTGTTGGTTTTTCGAGACAGGGTCTCTCTGTAGCTGTTTTTGTTTTTTGAGACAGGGTTTCTCTGTGTAGCCTTGGATGTCCTGGACTCACTTTGTAGACCTGGCTGGCCTCGAACTCACAGAGATCCACCTGCCTCTGCCTCCTGAGTGCTGGGATTAAAGGCGTGCGCCACCATGCCCAGCCAGCCATTGTCTTATTCTTGCCTGAGAATATCTCTCCTCACCTGCTGCTGCTGCTTTCACTATTGTTGTGATTGTTGAATCATTGTTTGTTTGTTTTCAGCAGTCAACTATTTTAGGTCTCCATACATTCCTCTTTGTATTAGTCAGAGAGGGGGTCATAGGAGTATTTAAGTCTGGCTTGGGTACCTTTCGTGAATTTCAGAAGTTTTTCAGCCTTTTTCCCCCCTTCAAATATTGCTTCTGCTTGTTGTCTCTTTATATACTCTCCCTTTCTAAAATTTTTGTTCTGTTTGTCTTTTTGACTCAGTCTTGGTAAACTGTCCAGGTTGACTTCAAACTCAAGATCCTCTTGCCTCAGCCTCCCAAGTACTGGATCACAGGCACTACACCCCACCTGGCTAACGTGCAGTGCAAGCGCACGCGCGCATCCACCTGTTCTTTGAGACAGGGTCTCTCACTGAACCTGGATCTTGCCCTTTAGGCTGGACCGTATCCCGGGAGCCCCGGGAGCCTCCTGGTTCTCTGTCCTTGGGATTATTGGAACATGTCTCCATGCAGCTTTTTATATAAGAGCTAAGAATCCAAACTCAGGTCCTCCTGCCGTCACAGCAAGGACTTCACCTGCTCAGCATCTCCCTGGTCTCGGCCTTTATTTCTTTATGTACCCTGTATCCTTCTAAACCATTCATTGAGTTCATAGATTAAAAGACTTTGTTGTGTTTATAATTTCCTTGGTCTGGTTTTTTGATTTCTTGTTTGTTTTTTGTCTTCTATAATCTGCCAAGAAATCCTTGTCTCTTATTTTTAATATGCTAAGCATAGTTTAAGTTTAAAATTTGTTCTATTTTCTGGATTCCTGTATAGATATGGACCTCTTTGTATTGTCTGATGGTGCTCTCTTTAAAAAGGTGTATAATATTGCCATCATATAGGCCCAGTAATTTTTTAAATGAGAGCTGAACCTTATGTAGAGATATTTAAGACGATTCAGGACTTAGGAACTGTACCTTGCTCCAGACACTGACTTCTCACCCACTGTCAGAGCATAGCCATCTAGGATGACTTTAAACTAGGCGAGGACTAGGCTGATTGGAAGCATGTTTGTGTTTGTTCTTAGGCTAAGGCTGGTCTCTTACTTCTCCATCTTTTCTCCCTTACTCCTAGCATGTAATCCCTCAAGGTCCCCGCCTGCAATTGCTCCAGGCATTGTGTTAGACGGCACTAAGCTGTTGGACCCGCAACCATCACTGGGCTTGCTGCTGGTGTTAGAAACACATCTGAAAACGTTGGACTCTGGATTTCTTCTTCTTCTTCTTCTTCTTCTTCTTCTTCTTCTTCTTCTTCTTCTTCTTCTTCTTCTTCTTCCTCCTCCTCTTCCTCCTCCTCCTCTTCCTCCTCTTCCTCCTCCTCCTCTTCCTCCTCCTCCTCCTCCTCCTCTTCTTCCTCTTCCTCCTCCTCCTCTTCCTTTTCCTCTTCCTCTTCCTCTTCTTCCTCCTTCTCTCTTGACTTTAAATTTTTCGGTACCTTGTTCTCTAATGCTTTAGGCAAGCTACTCTTGTTCTGTGAAGGCCCCAGCAGCTTTTCTGGAGAGCTGGTCTGATGATGAAGCCTACCCTGGCATACAGCTCTTAGGCCCCGCTCTCCTCATGTACAGCGTGTGGTTGTCTTCTGTCACACCTACAAGGAGTTCCCTAAAACTGCGGCAGCATGTCTAAGATTCCTAATACAATTCTTCACAATTACATGTTTTTATTTCATTTGTTTGCTTTGCTTTTTTGAGAAAGGGTCTTACTATGTATATGTGGCCTTGGCAGACTTGGAACTTGCTGTGCAGTCTCAGCAAGCCTCAAACTCAGAGAGGCACCACAATGCCCAGTTCACTTGACTTTTTTTAAAAAATGATAATACCACTATCTAATTTAAAAACAGATAATATCACTGATCATTTTAAATATCTAGAATCTTTTTGTTTTGTTTTGTTTTTTCTTTGGTTTTTCTTTTTTAAATATTTATTTATTAGTTATACAGTATTCTACATGCATGTGCCTTACACACTAGATCTCATTACAGACGGTTGTGAGCCACCATGTGGTTGCTGGGAATTGAACTCAGGACCTTTTAGAACAGCCAGTGCTTGTAACGTCTGAGCCATCTCTCCAGCCCCCTTCTTTGGTTTTTCAAGACAGAGTTTCTCTGTGTAGCCTTGGCTATCCTGGACTCACTTTATAGATCAGGCTGGCCTTGAACTCACACTGATCCACCTGCCTCTGCTGGGATTAAAGGCCTGCACCACCACACCCAGCCCAATATCTAGAATCTTTATATTGGCCTATTAAATTTTCTTTTTAATTTTTATTAGTGATTTTTGTTAACCTGGTGTTTACTTTTTCTGTTTTCTTCATGTTTATGGCTTTTATAAAATTAGGAAATTTAGAATTTTGCTTTCTTCTGCATTTTTCTCTCTCTGCATAGTAGTCTCCTTGCTTCTACCTGTGTACACCCCTACCTCCCAATCCCACATATACATCTGATTCTTATCAGATGTAAAACCAGTGGATTAGACCAAAGACTTTACACATTGTGGAAGTTAGTTTGTTTCCTGAGCTTGAGGTGTTCAACCCCTTTCGTAGGTTGGTCACTTTCTCTATAAAATTTTAAATATAATATCTTATGTTTATTCTGTGAAATTTTCATACATATAAACAACGTGTCTTGATCATACACACCTCGTACTCCCCCAAGGCACCTCCAAGCGTACCTCGCCCCACAGTTCCTCTTCACACCCTTGTGTAGTCCACTGAGTAATTGCCTATTGGAAGGTTGACTTATGGTACAGTTGGCTTGATCTTCTGCAGGTTTTATGCAGGTTGCCATAGCTGCAGCGAGCTCATGGCTTGTGATGGCCACATCGTTCCAGAAGACAGCATTTCATGCCTCCTCCCTAACCTTTGGCTCTCACAATTTTATCTGCCTCCTCCTTCCCAGTGTTTCCTAAGTTTGTAGAGCAAGGGTTGATCGAGATGTCCCAGTAGGGCTAAGCAGTCAATAGTCCCTTACTCTCACTTTGACCAGTCAGCGTCTCGGCTCTTAACTGCGGAGACAAGCTTAAGCTTCTCTGCCCAAGGCTGAGGATAACCCTGTGTGTATAAACACAGATACTTAGAAGATAGTTTACACGTCCATTTAGCAAAACCAACAGGATCAGATGTGTGTCGTCGTGTGTGTCCATCCTCCACCCCACCACGCCCCAAAGCCTGCGACTAGTCACGGGGGTTTGACCAGATTTATAGTGCCACACATGAATTCCTTCCATGGAGTGGGCCTCAGATCCAATCCGAACGTGCTAGGTTACTCTTTGCCATCATTGGGTGCATCTCGCCTAGCAGGTCGGTGTTGTAGCACGCAGGGTTCGCTGCTGGGTAATGCCCCTGTGGCCTGCGCAACACCTGGCACGGAGGAAGCTTCTGAGTCAGTTCCAGCTTGATTTCTATATATTCTGCAACCAAAATATGCTGCTCTTAGCAGTAGAGTTTTATACTGTCTGGTTCTGGAAGACAGCCAGGAATAAGGCAGCAATTTGTTTTGTGAAAGTCTGTAACTTTCTTTTTAAAAAAGCAGGACAAAAACCAGTTTGCAGCAAATTTTGTCATAGGCACAGAGGTGCCGACTCCTAGCCTCAATGACCTAGCGCCATCTGAGCGGAGCACTTCTTTTTTGCTGCCTCTAGTTTGCTGACATGCAAGTCAGTGGGCGTGCAGCATCAGCCTTCATCACAGCGTGTGTCTGTTTGTGTTTTATTCCCTAAGTGTATTTGTCCTGTATCAAATCTAAATATACTAGCTTTTCTCCAGTCTTTCTCTCTGGAGTAGGGCTGCTTTGTAAGAGCATGAGTGTGCTATTTGCTAGTTGGCCCTTTTCAAGTTTTGCCTCCTCTTTTAAATATTGGATTCAGTTATTTGTTTTTTAAGTAAGAGTTGTAGTGACTTGTTGATAATGTTAAGTTAAAGCCTTATCCTGGGCTCAGATATTATCCTTTTGCAGTTATACATGAAATATTTGATATAATCAAGGATCATGTGTGACTGACTAAGCCACATGTGTGGAGATTGAGAACTACTTTTGGGAGTCAGTTTTCTTCTCCCACTGGCTCTAGGGATCAAACTGACGTCATCAGACTTGCAAGACAACAGTTTTTATGCACTGAGCTCTCTTGTCAGCCCCGATTGTCCTACTTAAGAATCAATATACTGCTGGGCATGGTGGCGCATGCCTTTAGTCCTAGCACTCAGGAGGCAGAGGCCAGCTGTCCAGGACAACCAACGCTACACAGAGAGTTCTGTATTGAAAAAACCAAAGACAAACATAGAATCAATATACTAGGAAGGAAAAGCTAAATGGGATGTGTAAAGTAATTAAATCTTTTATTTAAAACCAGTTTTTAAAGACATTTTGAGGGAGCTGCTGTTGCAGAGGCCCAGGCTTGGTTCCCAGCACCCACGTTGCAGTTCATAACTCTTCTGTAACTCTAGTTTCAGAGGATCCAGCACCCTCTCCTGGCCTCCACAGTTACTGATGCATGTGATGCACACACATACACGCAGATAAAACGTTCATCCACAGAAAGTAAAAAAAAAAAAAAAAAATTTAAAGAGACATTTGACTCTTCCAACTCAACAATAAAGATACATACTACAAAGTCAGTGATAAAAAGCTCATTTCATTGTGAGGAAAGTAAGCCGGTGAGGTAGCTTAGTGGGTAAAAACACCTGATGACACCCTGGGGCCCACATAGGGGAAAGAGAACCCCACGCTGTCCTCTGACCTTCATATGCACACACAGAACAAGTAAATTAAAAAAACTTAAGTGAGGAAAGTATGTAGCAGATTCTTCTGATCAGGTTGTAAGTAGCCAAAAAAGCATAAAAAGATACAATATTATTACTCTTCAGAGAAATGCCAATCAAAACTCACAGTGACACTGGATGGGGGCAAATGCCGCAATCCCAGCATGTAGGCGGTGGAAGCAGGAAGATCAGAAGTTCAAAGTCACCCTTGGTTTTGTACCAAGTTTGATGCTGGTGGAAATATTCGAAAAGTGCTATGGTTGCTTCGGAAACTAGTCTGGCAGTTTCTTCAAAGGTTAAATATAATATTTAGTTTACATCCCAGCAATTCACTATAGGACTAGACCTGAGAAATACACAAATGTCTATACGAATCTCAAGTCTCCATTAGTGGCATTACTCAAAACAGCCAGAGCATGGAAACAGCCTAGTGTCTCCTAACTGACACACATACACACACTCACATACAGCCCAATTACTCCTGGTACACACACACCCCTAATGTCTCCTAAATGACACACTCATACACACACACTTGGGCTGTAAAGAGTAACAAATGTTCCAAAATCTGAAAGGCCTTGAGTACTGACATAACGCCACGGCCTGTGGTGCTAAATAGTCTGTTTGGTTCTGGGCTTTTCACATTGATTTAACAAATTGATTTCACTGTTTAAAATGGCTCCCTAAGTAGAGTTATGCCTAATAGTCCAAAGTAAAGAAAACGAAAGTGTATTAGATTTGACCATGAGTAATTAATATATTAGCAATATATCTTTAATAGAAATGTACATAAGGCAAGCATATATATATTAAATGGCTGATGAAAATATGACTTGAAAGCCAGGCATGGTGGCACATGTATTTAATCCCTATACTAGAAAGGCCAGCCACGCAATGAGTTATAGGCCAGAGTGGGCGATCTCAAACAAACCAAGTGAGCTGACGCCCACGGGACCTTAAATCTTTGTACTACTCCCAGGAGTAATCACTAGGTATTGGTATACTCTATAGATGTTTTAAGGATATAACTACCTCAATAACTAGAACCAACTACATATGAAATATTGGAATAGACAAGGTCATAGAGACAAAGTAAGTGTGTGTTTACCAAAGTTAGAAGTGGGAAAGAAAAGGAAGTGACTGCTGCTGAATACAGGATATCTTAAAGCTAATTAATGTAGCATGGCCAGCAATGGGTTTCATTATGGTATTTTAACATGTCATTATGCTGTTACGATTTATCCTCACTCTCGTTGCCCTCCCTGTGAATTCAGCGTATCTTTCAGGAGTAATGAAAGTGCTGCAGAACAAATGTGATAGTACAACTAGGAATATTAACAATTTATATTAAATGGCTGAACTGGTAGTAACTAATTTTTACTTCAAAGCCATTTATAAAACATTTCTGGGAGCTGGGTGTGGTGGTACATGCCTTTAATCCCAGCACTTGGGAGGCAGAAGCAGTCAGATCTCTCTGAGTTCGAGGCCAGCCTGGTCTACAAAGTGAGTCCAGGACAGGCAAGGCTACACAGAGAAACCTGTCTTGGGGGAAATAAATCTGGGAAATGGATTAGTTTTTAAATTAATTGAATTTTTTATTTATGAAATTTCTAGTTTTCAATGATAGGGTAGTGGAATTATTTGATCTAAACTATTTTCTCTTAGGAAATGCATTCTGGGGTATTTAAGGGGTAATGTATCAAGTATAGAAGTTAACTTCAGATATTCCATGAATTTTTGTACGAAAGCGAGGTAAAAAGTATATATGATATGTTCATGGTAGTTATTGAAGCTACATAAAAAAACATGTACGCATTCTGCCAAGGTTTTTTTTTTTTTCCTGTTTAAAATTTTTCAAAAGAAGAAGTTGCGTGGAGGAAAGTAAGCACAGCATTGAGGACGTGTCTTTCGTCCTTCTGCCACAGGCTTGCTTAGTTTTCTTTACTATGCTAGTTGTAATAAAAAGCAAGAACTGTGCTCTGGACACTAGATGCTCTGAAACATGACACAGTAGGAAAGCACCGAAGCCTGCTGCCGTGGCTGTCAGAAGAGGGGGGTCGAGTCCCTGGTACTCCAGTTTTTGGAGTTACAAATGGTTGTGAGCTGCCACGTGGGTGCTGGAAACCAAACCACCATCTCTCCAGCGCCTACCATACAGACTTTTAAAGTCATAAGCTTAATATATGAGAGACAGTTTTTAATTTTAAAAAAGTTTTTAAAAAAGGAATTTTCACAGCAAGTTATATACTTTAAAGAGAAATGGGAAGTCTAAAACAAACAACAACAAAGATGCAGTAGCCATAATTAAAACTTACTTATTGGTCAAAAGATTTATTTTGTGCTTAAGTAATTCAGATTTTTGTGTGTTTCAGATCTGCTGATTTGGGCCCTACTATATTGACAAGACCCGGACAACCCGCACTCACCAGAGTGCCCCCACCTATCCTTCCCAGGCCGTCCCAGCAGACTGGGGGCAACAGCGTAAACACCTTCAGGCCTGCTTACAGTTCCTTTTCTTCTGGGTACGGAGCCTATGGGAATTCATTTTATGGAAGCTACAGCCCTTACAGTTATGGATATAATGGTTTGGGCTTCAACCGCCTGCGCATGGACGACCTCCCACCCAGCAGGTTTGTTCAGCAGGCCGAGGAAAGCAGCAGAGGTGCGTTCCAGTCCATCGAGAGCATCGTGCACGCCTTCGCCTCCGTCAGCATGATGATGGACGCCACCTTCTCAGCCGTCTACAACAGCTTCCGGGCTGTGCTGGATGTAGCCAATCACTTCTCCCGCTTAAAAATACACTTCACAAAGGTTTTCTCAGCCTTTGCGTTAGTTAGAACTATAAGATACCTTTATAGACGGTTGCAGTGGATGCTGGGCTTACGAAGAGGCTCTGAGAATGAGGACCTGTGGGCAGAAAGTGAAGGAACTGTGGCCTGCCTCGGTGCTGAGGACCAAGCAGCTAACTCAGCAAAATCTTGGCCAATATTCCTATTCTTTGCTGTTATCCTTGGTGGTCCTTATCTCATCTGGAAACTTCTCTCTACACACAGTGATGAGGTGACAGGTAAGAGTAATTAAACTACTTCAAACCCATGTAACAACCTCAGAGTTAAAGAGTAGACTTGTTAAATTAGCAATCCTTATATTCAGTTGCATTTTCTATTTTAACACAATTATACTTTTATTTAAAAGCTTTAAAACTAGAAGAGAATATTTATGTAATAGAGGCAGACTCACTGATTAATTTATTCAATTTAATAGTACACATTAACCTAACTCGTTTACAAAGTACTGAACTTAGTGCTGTGGGGATGTGTAAAGATCTAAAGAACACTGAGGAGAGTTCATTACGGCGAGATCCAGGCCCTTCCATAATCTGGGGCTAACTAGCTGACCGCTAAACCATCTCTGTCAGCTGGTAAAGAATTGTAGAAGAGTGAAGCCACCGTTTTTGGCCATGGTCACTAGGAAGAAATAGTACTGAGTCAGCTCTTTATAGCTCACTAGTATGCACGAAGCCTGGGGGTCAAGCCCTAGTACCACTAAGAAGGAGAAAAAGGAAGAATCATCAGGCAGTCCTGCTAGGGTGGCGCACGCCTGTGATCCAGGCAGTCTGCAGGCAGGCAGATCTCTGTGAGTTTGAGGCCAGCCTGGTGTACAAGGCAGGTCCAGGACAGCCAAGGCTGCAGAGAAACCTGTCTCAAAAAACAAAAAGAATCACCATGCAGTTACAGGTAGGCAGGGCAGCTTGAACAGAACTACGTGGGCGGAAAATGTGGGCCCGGCAACAGGTGTCTTTGTGCGCAGAGTAAAGGAGTAGTGAGGCTTTGATTGACAGCTAACGGTGAGGGAACGATCTCAGGCGCTGGTGCGAAGCGCACGTTTCATTTAGTAAGCAAGTGGAAGGTTTGGGCTTTTTTTTATTTTTTTGTAGTTTTTTATGTCAATCATTTTTAATACAAATAGTTCTCTAAAGAATTGAGGCTGGAGATTGGAGCTATAACTTCTGGGTGAGGTGTTTGCTTGCTTACCATGTGTGTGTAAGACCCTGTGTCTGAGGCCCAGCTTATGAGAGCGAGAGCAATAACAGTTTGTCCAAAATGTTCGAGATAGATCCAGATGGAGGCAAATTGCAGTTAAATAAATAGTAAAAGTCATAGAGGTTGGATTAGGTTCATGATTTAATAACCTGTTTGACACATTTTTTTAAAAAAAGTCTAACCACTTGTAAGGTGAGGAGTTCAGCTGGACTTGATGGAAGAGACTGCAGAGCTGACTGGGGTATGTGAGGAGCAGGACGAATACATTCGCTGTGGCTTATAAGAGCAAAGAAGGAATCAAAATGCTGTGTGCTTTTAAATGAGTTATTACGGATATTTTACTAATTAAACAAGTGTTTACTGGATGCCTAAATACAGAAGGTCAGTTGTAGTTCTAGAAGACGGGATTATAAAGCACATCTGGGCAGCAGTCGGGTGGGAGGCAGTAAACAACAGAAAATAGTAAGTACTGTAGGAAAGAGAAAATAACGAGGAAGATTGTTATGGCTTCCTAGAGGAAGGAGAGGTGTGGAGTTACAGTGCTACGAATATTCAAGGAAGCTTCCTGAAAGAGGTGAGTGAGCCCAAAGCTATTGGAGAAGAGTTTGAAACACTGAACTTCAAATGTCCTTGAGTAGCAATAGGGTTACATCCCTACAGTAATGAAAAACTCTCAAAAGCTAACTCTGATGCCTGACAGACAGTCAGCAAGGAGGCAGCGCGGTGATGCCTGACAGACAGTCAGCAAGGAGACAGTGCGGTGATGCCTGACAGACAGTCAGCAAGGAGACAGTGCGGTGATGTGTGACAGACAGCAAGGAGGCAGTGCGGTGATGTGTAACAGACAGTCAGCAAGGAGACAGTGCGGTGATGCCTGACAGACAGTCAGCAAGGAGACAGTGCGGTGATGTGTGACAGACAGTCAGCAAGGAGGCAGCGCGGTGATGCCTGACAGACAGTCAGCAAGGAGACAGTGCGGTGATGTGTGACAGACAGCAAGGAGGCAGTGCGGTGATGTGTAACAGACAGTCAGCAAGGAGACAGTGCGGTGATGCCTGACAGACAGTCAGCAAGGAGACAGTGCGGTGATGTGTGACAGACAGTCAGCAAGGAGACAGTGCGGTGATGTGTGACAGACAGTCAGCAAGGAGACAGTGCAGTAATGCGTGACAGACAGTCAGCAAGGAGACAGTGCAGTAATGCGTGACAGACAGTCAGCAAGGAGACAGCGCGGTGATGCGTGACAGTCAGCAAGGAGGCAGTGCGGTGTGGCATGGTAAGAGTAGCAGGAAATGAGGAGGAAGAAAGCAGTGCTCGGGCTTCTGTTGAGTAGTTGTACCATTGGGATGTTTGGAAAGGGTGTATGTGGTGGCGGGGAGGTGACTCTCATCCTGTACTCAGGCTGACTTTAAACTTGGAAGAGTCCTCCTTCGTCAGCCTGCCAAGTGCTTGGGTTACAGATATGTGTTGGGCTGTAGAAAGCACTTTTAAAAGCACGTGGGGCTGGGTGGCCAGGGACACACACATACACACACTTTGAGAAAGAGAGAGAGATCCCTTTCAGATGGTTCAACACGGAAAAGTTCTTGCCACCAAGCTTGACAACCCCACATTGATCTCTTGAGCCTACCTACATGGTAGAAGGAGACCCAAGTTCTGCAAGTTCTGTGACCGCAACACTCAATACATGTTTTGTGGCAGGCACATAACTAGGAACCGTAAAAGAAAAAGGACAGGGCAAGATCTTAGGAAGTAAATACGATTCGTGAGTCATTCACAGAGAGTGATAGTTAAAATAGTTATTGGGTGTCAGTGTGATAGAGAAACCAAGAAGAGAAGACAGGCTAGAAATCACCTAAATCAGAATTAGAAGTAGCCACGCTATTGCTGCAGTAGAGAAGCAAAGGTGGAGAGAGAACCTTCTAGACGGTCCTGAGTGCTGTTCTGTAGGAAGATGACAGACCATGTAAAGATTAGATTTGGCAATTAGAGCATCTCAAGCTCAGAAAATACTTCTGGGAAAGTGGGAAAGAAATTTCTGAGGTGGGTAAGGGGTAAATTAAGTCAGAAAATGGGGTGGGAGAACAATTAATAGGAGAGGGGAATCTAACAGGATCCGTGGGTTCTTTCTTGGTTCTCACACATGCGGGCTGAACTGAGGGCCTTCATGCACTTGCAGTAGTCTTCCACGGAGCTGCACTCTAGCCCGCTTGGTCTTTTAAGGAATTAGGTCTCTGGGGGGCGGCAGTGGCATACACCTTTAATCCAGCACTCTGGACATAGAGGTGGGCAGATGTGTTCAAAGTCAGCCAGGGATACATGTTAAGATTCTGTCTAGCAGGGCGTGGTGGCACTGCCTGTAATCCCAGCACTTGGGAGGCAGAGGCAGGTAGATCATTGTGAGTTCTAGGCCAGCCTGGTCTACAAAGCGAGTCCAGGGCAGCCAGGGTGACACAGAGAAACCCTGTCTCGAAAAAACAAAACAAAAAGATTCTGTCTAAAAGGGGAGAAATTAAAGCTCATAGTATTTTTAGGCCAAAGAAAAGAAGGAAAACGACATGGTGACGCACGTGCCATGTGCTCTCAGCCTCCCAGTGCTGAGGAAATACGGTCCCTCTAACTCAGTTCCTTGTTGCTTAGGGCAGACTTCCATAAACAGGCCTGTGCTGACGCTGCACAGCCCCGCTGCTGTTGGCATGCAGGGTAACTCCACTGTTTATGCTTTTCAGTAATCAGAAAAAAAGAATATTTTTAAAATCAGAAGAGAGGCTGGACAGGTGGCTCAGTCAGTAAAGTGCCCTCTGCACAAACAGGAAGACTTGCTTGAGTCTGGGTGTGTGGCTCCAGCACGGGGAGGGGCGGAGGACGGCTGGATCCCGGGACTAACCCCAAGCAGCCTAACCAGTGTGTGAGCTCCAAGTTCAGTAAGAACCTGTGTCTAAAACAAGGCAGGCGGTGACAGAGGGAGATACCAGCATCACCCTGTCACACACGCGCACACGCACTCGTGCGCACACACTTAAATGAACACATAGACCCCACACATTTTTTTAAAAGAATAATTTTGGCATATGAAGATTATAGGAAATTCAGATGTGTATACAGTTTTATTGAGACAGCCATGTACACAGTGCTGTGGTTGGCTTTGTGCTGAAGCTGCAGAGTCGCTGTGATGGCTTCACACGACTGGACTACACACTACAGACCTCCAAAGCTCAGTTACAGCTTGGCAGCGTATAGACTGCCACATGTGCTTTTTACACTGCTGTGGTGGTTTCAGTGAGAATGTCCCCACAGGGAGTCACCAGGGAGGGGCACTATGTAAACAGAGCGGGAAGTGTGGCTTGTTGAAGGAGTTGTGTCCAGGGGATAGGCTTTGAGGTTTCAGAAGCCCGGGCCCGCCCCAGTGGCGCCCTCTTCCTGCTGCCTTCGGGTCTGGTGCCGCCATGCTTCCCACCGTGAGGATGATGGCTTGAACCTCGGAAACTGTAAACCAGACCTAGTCAAATGCTTTCCTTTGTGAGAGTTGTTGTGACCATGGTGTCTCCTCGAAGTAATAGAGTACTGACTAAAGCAGTAGTTTTTGTTGTTTGTGGTGGTGGTGCTCGGAATTAAACCGAGACCCGTAAGCATGCTAGGCTAGTGCTCTGCTTCTGAGCAACCTCACATACCACAGTTCACGAGCACGTTATATATAGCACATAAGAACTGGAAAGGAAGTGTAAACCTTGAGAGTTAGACTTGAAAGACACAGTACTGTGAGCTTTAGTTAAATACTATGTCCATTATGCAATGGCACAACAGCTGTGTCAAATGAATACAACTGCCAGACTGTACAGTACTCACAGAAACCAAAACTTAGAAAACTTTTTTTTTTCCGAGACAGGGCTTCTCTGTGTAGCTCTGACTGTCCTGGACTCACTTTGTAGACCAAGTTGACCTCAAACTCACAGCAATCCCCCTGCCTCTGCCTCCCTGAGTGCTGGGATTACAGGCGTGTGCCACCACACCTGGCAACTCTTAGAAAATGTAAGATGTGCTGGACGGTGGTGAGCACACCTGTAACCCCAGCACTCAGGAGGCAGAGGCAGGCGGATCTCTGAGTTTGAAGCCAGCCTGGTCTACAAAGCTAGTCTTGAAAAACAATGAACAAACAAACAAAAACTTAAGATGGAACTTGACCAGAAATTTTTCCTGCCTCCTCCCCCCCAAAAAAAGGGAAATAGAAGCCACGACCAAAGTTTCATTTGCTAACCAGTGGAGGAGATCTTTACTGATGATAATTATTGCAACAGCCAAATTTATCCTCAGCCACTGAGTCTTTTAAGACTATTAGCCTATCAGTGAGGACAGTTTCTTAGCTTTCACAATGACATCACCAACTGAAGACAAATGAAGGGCGATGCTGTACTTAGGTATCAGAGCATGGGTTTAGCGTGCACAAGGACCTGGTGTCAGACCTCACCGCCCCCAAAACAAGAAAAAGGGGCAGCTTATTTGAGCAGCTTTCTCTGGCTCATGGTAACCCAGTAGATGCTGATACATCTCAGTCGCTTGAGGAGGCAATGGTAAGTTTGAGGTGATGATATATATAGTTTGCCACTGTAAATAACTAACTATACAATTGACTGTATTTACATTTAGAAGCACTGGGCTGGAGAAATGGCTCAGAGGTTAAGAGCCAGTGGGTTCCTCTTCCAAAGGTCCTGAGTCCATTTCCTGGCAACCACATGGTGGCTCACAACCATCTAGAGATCTGGTGCCCCCTTCTGGCAAGTGGGCAACATGGAGGCAGAATATTGTATACATAATAAATAAATAAATCTTTTTTTTTCTTTTTCTTTTTTAGGTTTTTCGAGACAGGGTTTCTCTGTGTAGCCTTAGCTGTCCTGAACTTGCTTTTGTAGACCAGGCTGTCCTCAAACTCGCAGTGATCCTCCTGCCTCTACCTCTGCCTCTCAAGTGCTGGGATTAAAGGTGTACATCATCATGCCTGCATAAATCTTAAAAAAATAAATAAAATTGAAAGCACTAATTTATTACAGCCTGAAGTAGAATCTACTAAGCTATATTGCAACTGATGATAAAAATATAAGGGAAGTCTAAAAAGGGTTTAGTTGAACGAAATTTACAAATCTTTCAAAATCAAGTTTTTAAAGTATGATTATTCATTGTTTTATTTAGCAGCAGATCACACTTATTAGATATTACTGAACCAGTAGTTTCAAAGGTAAACTTTCATTTACTCTTACGATATATAACTATTGTCAGTTATATTAAGTTGTGTCAAATGTTGAAGTGGGGGCTGGAAAGATGGTGCAGCAGCTATGAGCACGCTGCTCTTCCAGAGACTGAATTCACTCCCAGCAGCCGCACTGGCTCCCTCACAGGGGATCTCTCCTGGTCTCTGCTGCCACCACAGACGTGTGGCACCACAGAAACAGATATACATACATACTAATAAAAAAATCTTTTAATAGAAATTGGAGATACTTTGTGTTGTTGGCTCTGCTTTACTATTTGACAAGGTCTCATGCACATATTGAAAGGAAAAGACAGATTAGTTGGGAAGAACGAGAGGGTGAGCAGGAGTAAGAAGGGGCCAGCGGTGAGGTGGGGGGTCACCAGATGCGTTGTGTTCACTTATTAAAGGGTCGTAATTAAATCTGTTATTAATTAGGGACTAATATATCCTAATTATTGTTACCCTCATTAATATATGCTAATAAAATGTTAAAATAAGTGATATTTTTCACTCCCATACAGGTTTCCAGATTCAAACTAAACAAGAGAAGCAGTTAGAATCCCAGATGTAAAGGAGGTGCCCACACTGGAGCATCTCCTGAGCTGTGTAACTGAAGAGCCTGCTTGTCTGTGGCTTGGAAGTGCTTAGTCATCAGTCTGTTAACACAGCACACCCAGGAGATAGTCTAGTTAGTCTGTTACTCTTCCAAGTATTGAATACGCTTAATCAAATCGGCTGCCCACGAACTGCACCTCAAATCTTACTACCAATTAGCATTCAGAAATAGATATTTGCTACTGAATCCAAAATAAACAATATATTATCCTCCCCCTCCCAAAAACATTTTTTTCTTCTTGTTAGATGTGTACTAATTTTTTAAAAAACTATTTTGAATTTTTCCAAAAAACATGAAACTTCTATTTCTTGTTATATAAATAGTCATATAATAAATATCAAGAAACGTTCCTCCGACCTTGAAGATCTAAATGTATATCTACTACTGACCCTCTATAGGGAAAAGGGAAAAAACCTGTCAGCCTCTGACTGAAAGTAAGAGTTTAAGAAGCGGGGAAAGCGTAAGAGACAGGACTGGAGCCACTTTCTCAGCTCAGGGCTCGCTCACTGTGGGATTTACTTAGGAACGGAGGTGTGCAGCTTACAAGACATGCCAGTGAGGACCTGCGTTTTGCACGTTTATTAACCTAACTTTATAATTTTGTTTCTAGACAATATCAACTGGGCAAGTGGCGAGGACGACCATGTAGTTGCTAGAGCAGAATACGATTTTGCTGCTCTGTCTGATGAAGAAATTTCCTTCCGTGCTGGTGATATGTTAAATTTAGCCCTCAAAGGTAACAAGTCATAAGTAAGCTATGAAAGTGTTTACTGTTTGCAAAGGCAGTGTTTGAAACTGACACAAAGAACCTTACCCACTAGTTAACTTACAAATGGTTACAGTTTTGCTTTTGTTTGGTTTTTGTGTTTGTGTTTTGGTTGATTGATTGATTCCCCCCACCCCAGGGAAGAGATTGAGACAGGGTCTCCCAGGGTCTCCCGCTGTGTAGCCAGGCTGGCTTCAGACTCAGGCACCCTCCTCCCTCAGCCTTCCAAGTGCAAGGGTCACAGGTGTTAGCCTCCAGGGTCCACGCTACCTCCCCTCCCCGCCTGCTGCTGCTCACCCCCTTGCTCTTCCCAACTACTCCTGCTACTAAGTACAGGAGACCCTGTGTCACAAAGCAGCAGTCAGAGAAAATACCCATAGTGTTTTCCCAACAACACTGCACTATTTATTCGCTTCTAAATTTAAAACACCTGAGATCCAGACTGCTAATCCCTATACAGTATACAATACTTAGAGTATTAATTTCTCAGATTCTCATTTAAAATTTGAAAGACATTGATTGGTTTTTGTTGATTTATTTGTTTGTTTTAAGCAAAGTCTGAGTCCAGGCTGCCTCAATCTTGTCATCCTCCTGCCTTGTCCTCCTGAGTCCTCACAGTACTTTATTTTTTACCATTTACTATATTTTATTACTTTATTATACTATGAATTGAAGACTGGAGCTGAAGTTTGGCACGTGCCTGTCGTCCCTGCCACCCAGGAGGCTAAGGCAGGAGGATTGCCAGCTTGGGCAACTGTGAGAATTCCCTCTCTTCGTTTAAAAGAAAAGTGACTCCAGAAGGGTTAAGTGTGCTTTTGAGTGTGTGCACACACCCCGCTTGTCTACATGCCTCACTGGGAGACGCTGATTTGCTTAGCACACTTTATTATTAGTGTTCTCTTATAGCCCAGTGAGTAGTTACAGCGCTGTTCTCTCTCTCTCTCCAGAACAACAGCCCAAAGTGCGTGGCTGGCTGCTCGCAAGTCTGGATGGTCAAACAACAGGACTTATACCTGCAAATTATGTCAAAATTCTTGGTAAAAGAAGAGGCAGAAGGACGGTAGGGTCGAGCGCAGTGCCCAAGCAGCAGCAGGCTTTTAGCAGCCCAGCCGTAGCCAAGGGAGTCACTGCTGCCGATGCTTTGGACGAACAGGAAGCTGCCTTTGAGTCTGTTTTTGTTGAAACGAATAAAGTTGCGGGTACACCTGATTCTACAGGGAAAAATGGAGACAAACAAGACCTTTGATGTCGTTCATGTTTGCGTGCAGGTGAACAGTACTCTAGAGTACTTTTTGAAATTATTTCTTACAGAGAAAATAATTTGCAGTTAAATGAAAGCATTTGCTGGCGGCTGTGCCAGGCGTTTTGCTGGTAGCAGCTAATTAGTCACACACTGGTGTGCTAGCTAGTGATCTGGCGACGCTGACCATTTGCTGGACCATGAGGACTGTCGTCTCACCTAGCTTTTAAGATTATGGAGATTGTTGTTGTTAGCTTCATCTTATCTAAACCCCTCAGCTTATAGAACAATAAATTTGACAAACAGTAGGATACACAAGTTGCCTCAGAAGGGATTATTAATGCTCAAAATGTTTTAATTGTATTGTCAGCTCAGAGGAAAATATATAAGGACTGTTAACACATGTGCATGCTCTCACATCCTTTCCAGTACATGGCCAGTTACAGTTGCTCATTACCTGAATACAGCTGCTCCTTACTTTGTGCTTTCTTTAATGGAAAAGGAACAAATTACAGTTAATATTATTTTTCCAGACATTGTTTCTCTGTGTAGCTTTGGTTGTCCTAGACTCGCTCTGTAGCCCAGGCTGGCCTCAAACTCAGAGATCTGCCTGCCTCTGCCTCCTGAGTGCTGGGATTAAAGGCGTGCACCACCATGCCCGGCTTAAATTTTTATTTTTAATAGATTGTGAAAATACTTTTACTGGAGAATTAAAAATATTTTAAACTTGATTTCTTTTTTCAAGATAAATGTTAACTTGCAAATCAGAGTCAACAGAGTCTGTTTTCCTCCCCCAGAACACTGTGTATATGTTACTACAAAGCAAAGGGTCTTGTTCTATTTCTTTTCCCTTTTTTTCAGAACCAGGTGTGTCTGTGAGCGCTGACTGTCCTGGTACTCACTCTGTAGCCTATTGAGCACACAGATCCTCCTGACTCAGCCCCTGCTCCCAGCGCTGGGATTGAAGGCGTCCCCACCACCACCTGGCTGTTTCTTTTTGATTAAAAAAAAATACACTTGTAGAAAAATTATCTACAGGTGAGTTAAATAAAAATACCTCAAATTTAGATTTTGGGAGACCTGGGCCAGTGAGACGGTCAGTAGGTAAAGCATACTCCCCACCAAGCTGGACTTCCAGAGTTCAATCCCCAGACCCGTGTGGTAGGAGAGAACTGTCATCCGACCTCACAGTTGACACACTAGTAAAGATGGATTTGATTTTGAAGACCTGGATTCCAGACTGAACACTATGACTCGCTGTAAGTTTTAAGTTTCAATGTTTATTTTTTTAGTTTCTTTATTGGTAACACTGAGGATAGTTGTTGCATCTGCCTCTTAATGGAGGCTTTTTAAAGCATATTAAGAAGTAAAATGGCAGCTTTGTTAAGTTTTTCCTTACACACTTCAACATCTTAAATCCTCTGTAAGAGTCACAGAGTGTACCAGCCTCAGCACAGGCTCCTGTGTGCGCAGTGAGGGCTTACAGTTAGGGTGTAGGAAGACGGCGGGCAGTCAGGCGCTCGCTCACTGCTCCTGCAGACACTCTGGGCTCAGCTCCTGATGCCCACATCCCTCTGTGATCAGCTCCAGGGGATCCAGCGCCCTCTGCTGGCCCCCACAGCATCTGCATGCATGCGGTGCACATAAGCTCATGCAGGCACATGTACATACACAGAAATAGCACATTAAAATATTAAAATTAGTGCTGAGCATGGTAATGCAAAATGTAACTTTTTTTAACAAGCAGAAGCTGGGCATGGTGGTACACACCTTTAATCCCAGAGAGGCAGGTATGTCTCTGTGCGTTCAAGGCCAACCTGGACTACTTAATGAGCTCCCAGACAGCTAGGACTACACAGAGAGCCCCGACTAAAAAAGAAAAACAAGTGGAATGGTTATCAAACTCAAAACATTTTCTTTTCTTGGTGCTCCCTTTCTGTATTGTGTAGCGTTGGGGAGAATAAAGTTTTGTTTAAAGCCAGTTAGCTACTTAAAAATCATGTGGCAACTTAGAATATTTTGTATTGTACATCAAGAGAGAGTCTTTAACCGAGTCTTAAAAGTGTTTCTGCTCACATAAAATAAATTCTGTTTTTTGCCCATTTATTAATTCTGTTTGTCATTGGTGACACCAGTCTCATCCCACACTTTTCTCCTTCCTGCCTGCTTAGTGTTTGTCTCTCCCAGACAGCAAGTGCCCATCCTTTGGCTACAGTTCCTTAAGAAACTAAAAAGGCTCACATAAGTTATACTGGATGTGAATTTTATTCTGCTTGTTTTATCTTTATAAAATTGGGTTTTCAAACCTACTGGTGTGCTTTTTGGCGCTCAGTGCTCCTATTCTGTGTCCGCCTTTCGTGGCGCCCCTTGCTGTCTAGTCATAAGTGCTGTCGCCCGTCCCGCCAGCTTCTGCAGACCTGTCTTCCTGTGAGTGTGCCTGGTCACTTCTTGGGTTTACTTGTCTCAGAGTAAATGATGTAGGTTTTCCACATGAGCATAGTTAATGTAGAAGCTACGCTAAGCCTGGATTCTCTGGGAAGGTTGTCCGGTTTCCCATCCACCAGCAAAATACGAGCATTTCTGTCTCTTAACATTTTCTTAGCACTTCATCTTTTTATTTTGTTAATATGATGCATGTAAATCGTTAATCTGCATTGTCTGATGACTGAGAATAGGTATTAGTTAACTTCCTCACTGTGACCACCTGACAGAAACAACCTAGTGCAAATGTTTGCTTGGGTCCCAGCAAGCATCACAGCTGGCATGAGGTTAAGAATGAAACATGAAAAATAAAAAAAAAAAAATTTAATTTAAAAAAAGAATGAAACTTGAAGCCGGAATGGTGATGCATACCTTTAATCGCTGAGAGTTCAAGGCCATCCTGGTCTACAAAGTGAGTCCAGGATAGCCAAGGCTACACAGAGAAACCCTGTCTCACAAAAAAGAATGAAACTTGAGTCAGCACAACTTTAGCCTGTGCTGGCTCAAAAATGTCTAGAGTCTGCCAAGCTTTATACAGTAAGACTTTCTTTTTTATTATTATTATTATTTTTTTATCTGTATTGTTGTTTTGCCTGCATGTATGTCTGTGGGTGTCGGATCTTGGAGTTACAGACAGTTGTGACCTGACACATGGGTACTGGGAATTGAACCCGTGTCCTCTAGAACAGCAGTGAGTGCTCTCAACCGCTGAGCCATCTCTCCAGCCCAGTAAGACTTTCAGAAGAGCTTTCCATGAGAGAGTTATCATAACAAAGCTTTAGACACATCTACATCGAACTCCTTTGTGCCTGTGACCTTTACCAAAAGGATGGCTTTGGTTGTTTTTTGTTTGTTTATTTTTGGTTTGTTTGATTGGTTGTTTTTGTTGTTGTTGTTTTTGGTTTTTGTTTGTTTGTGTGTTTGTTTGTTTGGCTTTGGTTTTTGGTTTTTGGTGTGTGGGTTTTTGTTTTTTTGTTTTGAGACAAGAAGGTGTGCGCCACCATGCCCAGCTAAAGCCGGGACAAGGGCCTGAGGAGGAGGGGTTTGTAATAAGCATAAAGATGGGTTCTGTGAACTGCGAGTGTAAAGTACACAGGACCTCTTTCAGAAGGATTGGTTCTAGTCACTGAGAGACAAAGCTCAGGAGCTCAGGATTGGCGCCTAAACAGTGCTCAGAATTTTAGCAAAAGACCACCAAGTTGTTATACAGCATCCACTCCAGCCCTCGGGGTGAACAGCCACCAGTCACTTTCTTCTGAAGAAAAGGCCTGCATGTTTAACAATTCTTTGTTTTTTTTAATGTTTTCTGAAAGCTGTGCCCCCTCCAGGTTCAGTGTTTGGAAAGTGTCAGTTCATCGTGGCAACAGAGCAGGTCCCATCCAGAAAGCAGGGAGACCACAGGACAGGGCAAACAAACAGCCCAAGGACATGCAGTTACCTGCTGCTCTAAATACTCCGCCACCTGCCTGCACCTGCTCACGCTGATACTGCCCGTCACAGGATTAACCCACTTACTCGATCAGAGAGCTCAAAATATAATCATCTGGAGTTGTCATCTCCAAACGCAGAGTGTGCTTTCCCAACCCAGGCATTTATCAGTCCAGTTGCTAACAATATTATCCATCCAGGGGAAAATATACTGTTTTCAGCCATTCCAGCTTTCCATTTGTGGGCTGTACTTACGGTTTGCTCACTTTTCAGTATAAGGTACTGTGTATATTTTAATATCATTTGCCTGTCAAGTTGAGAAGTTGAAGATAACTTAGTCTTGTCATTGTCATTAATTCTTATCTTTGGTATTTTTAATACAATGGAAATTCACCCTAGTTGTTTTTTCACATCTTCCTTTTTTTGTTATTTTATATGCATACACACACACACACACACACATACACACACACACACACACACACACACACACACGTCTTTAATGGAATTGAATTTCTTAGCTGTAGTGTGAGGTTTGAATCCAACTTAAGTCCTCTGCTCATTAACAAAAAGAGTTAGCCAAACCCTTTCTTTCTCCTTCTATTTATAAGAGAAGAAGAAGAAAAAAAAAAAGAGGCATAGTGGTACAACGCTGTAATCCTAGCACTTGGAAGGTAGAGTTGGGAGGATCAAGAGTTCGAAAGCATCCTCTGCTACAGAGTGAGTTGGAGGACAGTCTGGCCTGCATGAGTCCCTGTTTCAAAAGGCAACTGTATCAGCACACATGTTACTTTGAGGGAAGTTAGAACTTAACCCCATTGAGATACTTGAATAATAGATTATTATTTCCATTTTACATAGTGAATCTTTTTTTAACTGGATGCTCTCTTTTTAATTGTTTATTTACATTGGTGTTCGGCCTCCATGTTTGTGTAAGAGGGTATCAGATCAGCTGGGGCTGGAATTACAGGTGTGAGCTGCCATGTGGGTGTTGGGATTTGAACCCGAGTCCTTTGGAAAGCAGCCAGTGCTCTTCACCATTGAGCCATATCTCTAGCCGCAATTTGTTTTAACTTCATGTGTGCTGTAGCGAGGAGGCTTACCTAAAGGGTGATCCCTCTGTCGTGCCGTTTTCTAAAGCGCTGTACCTTTCTGTAAGCCTAAATGCCCTTGTGCCTATTGTATTGTGTTTTCTTGGTATACTGAGTAGAATTGTAACAGCTTCCCTAACACTGTCTACTAAACAACACAGTTTCCTCATTTCGCTATGGACCAAATCCTCTTCTATGTGAAAATACTCTATCAGTGTATGTGGCTCCTCCCCACCCAGGACAGTGCTTTTTTGTCTGTACACACACTGTATATGCAAGGCCATGCACACGTGGTCAGAAAACAACCTCAGTGTGCTCCTCAGCCTCCTCCTCACTTTCCCACTGTGTATGCCAGGCTACTAGCCTGCAAGCTTCCGGGGGATTCTTCTGTCTTCCTCCTCCATCTCCCTGAAGGAATGCTGGGTTACAGGGACATATACACCCAGCTCTCCATGGGCCCTGGGGATGCAAACTTAGGTTCTCAACTTGCGTGGCAAGCACATTACCCATTGAGCTATTTCCCCAGCTGACAAAATTGTCTTAACACAACTTTATAACATGTCTTCTTGTCTAGTAGAGGAATAACTCATCCGTGAATTACTGTTAGAAATAACTACTTGGAGAGTTTTATTCTTGTGTATCAGTTTAAGCATCAGTTTACCAATTCCCTAAAACAAACTGATGGGACTCCTATTGGAATTGCATTGAATCTGTAGATGGATTTAGAAAGAATTGACATACTTATCTTCAGTCCTTACCCTGCTTACCCCCTTTGTTGGTCTGGGCAGGTTTGTTAGTCTCTGTTTCATAGTAATTGTACTAAGCAGGCCTTGTTATCATCTTCCTACTCGGGAGTCTAAAGCTGCTCAATGAAATGCCATGCTTGCCATGAGCTTTTTAGTAGTTAGTCTTTGTCAGAAATCCCCCCTTAAATTGCTAATTTAAATCTTTGTTTCCTTAGGTGGTCTAGTTTTCCACATTTGATAACAATAATATAATGAATGATAGTTATTTACTGATACTAGCCAGCAGCTATGGTGCATGCTTGAAATCCCAGGACTCAAGAAGATGAGGTAGGCGGAGCCCTGTGCTCAAAGCCAGCCTCCACCTAATAATAAGAACGTCTCAAAAGCCAAAGCAAATGGATAGACATTGATACTAACCATTTTTGCATTGTTATTTGATAACATTTTTAAGTGAAATGATTTAATCAGATATGTATAATATAAATGAGTGTGCAATGACAAAGTGAGCCACAAGGAAGCCTGGCCACATACAGAAAGTCCAGTGTCGGCACTGCCCGGAGGAAACACCAGGCATGAAGCACTAGGTCATAACTTGCAAGTACCTTTTCTGGGAAAGTGTTTGGCACGCCCTTGAGCAAATCTTGAGAAACAGAGGACCGTCCATTATAAGTGCCCTTTGAAAAAGACTTCTGGCCGCTAGGAGTGGCTGCTGCCTGTAATAGAGAGGAACACTGCAAGGGGGACTGGGGTCCCAGGCTGGGACAACCGAACCATCCTTCAGACAGGATTTATCAGAGCCGGACAGGGTCTGATTTTGAAGTAAAGGGCTTCAGCCACCCAGGTCCCTAAGGTCCCTAGTGAGAGAGTAAATTGCAAGGAGGTAGTTGCTGTGTGGAAACGGGTCCGTGGTCAGCTGACATGACCTAGCTAGACTAAGAGACACTGTTTGCTTGTACTTTTGGCTGCCGCAGGGACATTCTAGATAAGGAGAGCCTGGAACAGTGAGCCTACTTAGTGACAAAGATCACTTGTCCTGCCTGTAGCCTTTCCCTTTAGGGCCTTGCCATCAGGAAGAGCCTGTTTCAGATAGGAGGCGAGAGGTGCTGGCTATGTGACATGACAGGCTGTTAAGTCAACTTTTCTCCTTTTAAGCTCTCTGTAGCATGCACTAGGAGTAGATCAAAGAGGGATACTTGCGAGTTCCCAAATGGTCCATGGGGTGGTGCTTGAAGGAGACAGCATGGACTTTGAGCCTCACATGCTCCTGCAAACCACAGACAGGAACATGAGGCTCACCCGAGCTCTGCAGGCTAAGGTGCAGCACAGCAGAGGGCGGCGAGTCGGGACCGTCCTCATACGCCCGTGTCGTCTGCGCGGGCTCCAGCGGCTTACTCTGATGCACGGCTAGCCTGGCTCTGAGCCATTCACTCCAAGGTCCTCTGATCGCTCCTCTTTCTGTACTCCAGGCTTGCCTCCTTGAGTTTCTCCCTGCTGTCCTGACCAGACAAAACATGCTTTCTAGAAGAGCTGGAAGCTTGCTGCGTGGTGTGAAGTGAGACCTTGACCTTGAGTGTCTTCAGATGGCTGTGATTCTGCTCTCACTATTGACTTGCACGTTGAGTTTGCTACGTTGGAACGCTGAAGGAGCTTCTCCGTTTCCTCCAGCTCCTGCTGTGCTCACTGAGTGCTCTGTCTGAAGCTGTCCTGATGTAAAAGCATGCAGGGTCGTCTTTGGCTGCATCATTTGTAAAGTTTGCAGTGTCCCTCTAATTAGAAGTTGATATCCTTCAGATCTGGAAACTCATTTCTCCCCTCTGAGCATCTTTTCCTTTTTCTTTTTCTTTTTTTTCTTTTCTTTTTTTTTTTTTTTTGTTGTTGTTGTTTTGTTGTTGTTTTTTGTTTTGTTTTAGTTTTTCAAGACAGGGTTTCTCTGTGTGGCCTTGGCTGTCCTGGACTCACTTTGTAGACCAGGCTGGCCTCGAACTCACAACGATCTGCCTGCCTCTGCCTCCCGAGTGCTGGGAGCCCAGCACTTTTTTTTTCTTATAACACCTTTTGCTAGTCTAGTCTATCCTCTTTTGTCTGTCTAGGGCTATTAATAATTGTGAATTATTTTGCTCAGTTTTTATTTCCCTAAATGTCATTTTTCCCCTGTAAGTTATTTGTGGGTGTTCTATGTGACTTTCACAGTGAGTGATATATCCTGCTGACCCTAATTCCTGCTTAAGTTTAAGAGACTGGGCAGCTGGTTGAAAGCTTTTTGCATACAGGTAGAACATGCTGGCTATGAACTTAATGCTTAATCTAATTTGAAAGGCATAGTGTAGAGCTTGCTAATATTTCCTTTAATTTATCTATCCCGCCTCAGACAGTGACCTACCAGACTTACATGTAGACCAACCAGGACATCAGGCCAGAAAACCTTTTTGTTTTGTTTTGTTTTTGTTTTTGTTTTTTTGTTTGTTTGTATGTTTTTCAAGACAAGGTTTCTCTATATAGCCTTGGCTGTCCTGACCAATTGGCTTTATTGATGCTGGTGCTACAAAGGGTTTCCAGCAGTCACAGCACAAAGACTCCTGCAGAGTCACCACCCAGCAGGCCTCTTCTGTGGAGACCCTGACCTTTGACCTCTGCTCTCACTAGCTCCTGGGACCTGGGCTCAGCAGGACTTCAAAGCATAGCCACCAGTTTGAAGGTGCCCTCAGGCTTGGCAGGAACCACGTGGATGAAAGTCTTGTAGAGTACAGCGCCCTGGGCAGACTGGTGACCAGATCCACAGCCTCCGAGTTCTGAGATTGGGCACGTAGACCGCTTTGGTATAGCAGACTATTCCCCTTGTTCTTCCCAAGTCCCACATGGGCACCTGGGTACCATCTAAACTGATGCTGAGTCCCAAGGATGCTGCCAGCGTGAATGTAGTGACCTTCTATTTTCTGATGCCGTAGCATTTGCCTCATGATTTCCCACCAAGAGCTGTCGCCGTCTTCTTGGATGCACATCTGACAGTGAGAGCTGCAGGTGCTGTGGGGGCTCAGCAGGGCTGCTGCCTGCGTAATCAGCGGAAGAACAGCCAGCCAGTGCCATGTTTGCTTCCCAGGAAGTCCTTTACGTACCGATAGGCAGCTGCTCTTCGTAAGAAGAAGGAAGCACTAGAAAATACTAATATGCGGAAACATGGAAGAACTGGTTTAGGCTGAGTCATGGTGGCTTGGACTTAAGCTTTTCGGTTTGTCTTTATAGTTGCTTGTGGCTTTGGTTTTGTTTTGTCAATTTACTGTTGCAAAAAGGAATCCCAGAGTGCTGGGATTCCAGGCGTGCGCCACCATGCCCAGCTTATTCTGGATAATTTTCAAATGTGTGTTTTCCTGCTTGCACAGCTGTGTCTTATCTACCATTCCTTCGCTGAAGTTTTTTTAATTTCCATAATTTTTATTTTTAATAATTAAATTTTACTCATTATATCTAGAATTTGTCCTTTTAGCCTCCCATTCATTCCTGGTAGTTTATTACCCCCTTTACTTAGCACACCATGAAGGACCCCAGTACCTGCAACTCTCAGGAGGAAGATTGTGTTTTTTCACTGACTCGCAGGGTCCACCTCTATATGAGCTTGCAGCGATCTGTATGAGCACCCTGATGTTAATTTATGTGAATTCTGCGCTGTGTGAAACTGAACCCCACACAGGCCTTACTTCACCTCTGTTGGTAGGTAGGTATTAATAGTATTGGGGCACTGCCGTTTTGAAACTCCTCTATGAAGGTCTTATACAGGAGTGGGAACCCAGAATGCCCTTCTCCCTCGCTCTGCTCACAGCCCATAGCCCAGCCCCGATGGTGAGGCCACTTTGAAGGGTGTCTACCCTCACTGCCTCCTCCCAGCCTCCCAGTCTCCCAGTCTCCACCCAGGGTCCTGATTGCCTGTGCTCCCCTCTCCCCTCTCCTGTAAGGCCGTCAGGTCTCTTAGTGTGTGTCAGCCAGAAGCAGAACTTCCTTCCAATTTCCAGGCTTTAATATGCAATAACTTTTAAGTTTTACCTTGTGGGAAATCATTTATAGTGGGTTTGCTTCTTTGGGTTGTTTAAGGTTTTTAAGTAATAGAAATATTTAGTTTCCAAAAATTAGTCCTTAGAAACTGAGAAACGTGCTCTTAGGATACGAGGAAAAACAGGGACTAAAAGATACTAATGCTAGAAAATAGGGATATAATTTTAGGGAAAAATGGTGTTAGCAAACACATTTTTGTCACAAATCTTACATAGCCTTAAATGGAAATTAGCATTTGAAAATGTGTGCCTTAAGACCTGGGAGACTTAATCTGCCTTGCAGGTCCCCAAACACCTGCCAAGGCAGAAAATCCCACATTCCAAATACACCCTAATTCTCACCCCCCCAAAAAAAAAGACCTGGGAGACTTCCTAAATACTTTATAACTCATCAGAGAAAAGGGAAATACTTTTATAATGTGTGGCTCATGTATATTTTGAATTTATAGTAATGTTCTTCGAAAACTAGTCAGCCATGTATGATACACGAGAACTAAATCATAAGTTCATTGGAAAAACACACCTCAACCATTGTATTAAATAGTTTTGTATGTTTTTCCACTTGTAGTTCCGTGTGTTTTTCCATAGAACCCTTGAATAACCAACAAGCAGTTGGCAGTAGTGAGATAGTGCAGAAGTTAGGAGGCTTTCAGTACACACCAGGTGTCCTGAGTTCAGTCCCCAGAACCTGTGTGAAGCTGACAGCCACACACACACACTTAACAAAAAGAATAGCACTGGATATGTGGCTCAGTCACAAAGCCCAGGCTCAACATGGAGCACTGTGTAAACAGGTGAGGTGGCACATCTGTCTGTAATTGCAGCACTGGGAATTGGAGGCAGAAGAATTAGAAGTTCAAGATCATCCTTATGTGCACAGTACATTGTTAATTCAAATGGCCAAAAAGTTTTCCTTCCCCAAGTTTTTAAGTACTATAAATATTTACTTTCTAATACCTAATCCTTAATTTGAAATTGACATTATTCCATATGTTGAAAATGGATCAAGATCTTTGGGGTTTGTTGGTTTGTTTGTTTGTTTGTTTGTTTGAATGGAAGATGAGAAGATTAAGGTGTTTGGTAAATTAATAAAAGTTACTGTATGAGACCTGATAGGCTGTGGTCAGACAGTGGGGGAAGAGGACCCTACCTATCAGAGGTCTAGGGGAGGGGAATAGGGCAGAAAAGGGAGGGAGGGTGAGAACAGGGTTTACATTTGGGCTGTAATGTGAATTAAATTATAATAAAGTTACCGTAAACATCCAATTGAGTCTTGTTTTTTTACCTTGAATAATTACATTTTCAAGCGTAGAATATTTCACTTCTGATTGTTTTTTTTTTCTTTTTATGCTTCAAAAAATAAAAATAAGATAAAATGCTTCATCAAGAGAGGGGTATGATGGTGCATGCCTTTGATCTCATCACTCGGGAGACAGAGGCAGGCAGGTCGCTGTGAGTTCAAGGCCAGCCTGGTCTACCAAAGTGAGTCCAAGACCAGCCAAGGCTACACAGAGAAACCCTGCCTCAAAAAACCAAAGGAAAAAAAAAAGAAAGAAAAATGCTATGTCAAGCCTCAGTTTGGATTCCAGCTTTGCTGTTTTACCCGTTAACCCCACTTTCCTCATCTATAAAGTAGGGATAAGAATCCTACTTCATGGGTTGTTGAGAAGACTAAAGGCTTCTTTGTATTATGTGCTTAGCCAAGCACTGAGCATAAGCTTTTCCAGCTTATTTTTTACATTTTATTTTATGTGCATGCTTAGTGCCCACCAAGGTCAGAAGAGGACAGCAGAGCACCTGGAGTTTCGGATGGTTGTGAACCACTTACATGGGCTGGGGATCAAACCCACAGCTAGTGCTCATGACCACGCAGCCATGTCCCCAGCTCTGGGGCAGGGCCAGGACCAGTGAAGTTCCTTGTTAGTCTCACAGTTCTCTGTAGTTTACAGAGATTGCAGAGACTCCACCCAGAGAAGCAGGTAGGCTAACCGCAGCTCTTCAGCTCTGCCTCAGCTCTGCCTCAGCTCCTCCAAAGCCAGTCCCCCAGTCTTATCCCCAGCTCTAGCAGACCACCTGGCGTGGCCTTGCTTCACTCTCTGCTCCCATTCCTGGGGCACTAAACAAATCTTGGTGGAGTACCCTACTTTCTTCTCTCCTGTGGACCTTCCGTAGTCCCTCTCCAGCCCATCCCTACCCCTAAGTGTAGCTCCCAATTCCTAGAAACACACTTTACCTGGAACCCCCAGTAGCCAACCTATCAGGATCCCAGAAGACTTTCTTACCAGGAAACACAGTCACCACACTCTCCTAAGAACCAGAGGGTAACAAACACCAAGGAAAAAAACATACACCCAACAAAGACACAAAGCACCTAGAAGTACAGTCTTCCTAAAACCACATGTCCAGACTCCAGGGTTAGAAACACAATTAACAGCCAGGACAGAATGTCTCCAGCAATCCCACCACAGCCACCCTGAGCATTGTAACATGGCTGAAACACAAGAAAAAGACCTTAAAATAGCCTCATGACTATGTCTGAGGTCCTTAAAGAGGAAATCAATAAATACCTTAAAGATACCTATGAAAACACAAACAGGTAAAGAATAAAACAGTTCAAGACCTGAAAGTGGAAATCGAATCAATTTAGAAAACCAAACTGACAGAAATCTGGAAATGAAAATTTTAGGAACTTAAAACAGGAACCTCACAGGTAAGCCTCCGCAACAGTACACAGGATGTGGGCAGGAGAATCTCAGACACTGAAGTCATGATGGAAGAGCTGGATAACCTTAGTCATGGCAAATGTTAAGTCTGAAATCATGGCACAAAACATCCCAGGAAATGTGAGACATTATGCGAAGACCAAAGCTAAGAAGAACCCAAATAGAGGAAGGGAAAGAGTCCCAGGTCAATGGCACAGAAAACATTTTCAACAAACTCATGGAATAAAATTCTCCTAACCTAGAGAAGATGTCCATTAAGGTACAAGAAGCAGACAGAACACCAAATATACTGCATTAGAAAAAAAGATTTTACTCACCACATATTAATCAAAAGAGTAAATGTGAGCCAGGCATGGTGGCACACGCTTTTAATCCCAGCACTCAGAGGCAGAGGCAGGTGGATCAGTGTGAGTTCGACGCCAACCTGGTCTACAGAGTGAGTTCCAGGACAGCCAGAGCTGTTATACAGAGAAACCCTGTCTCAAAAAAAAAAAAAAAATCAGCAGATACAAGAAACTTGGAATAACACCCTGCATCCTCTCTGACCTCTGTCACTGCTCTAGAGGCCGTGGGACCTGGGAGAAAGGAGCCAATTAATGAGGCAGACTAAAGTCTCACGCAATAGCCAACTTTATTCAGAGCCTCAGACAATCTATACTCCTAAGGTTAAGAAAGGTCACATGAGCTGGGCAGTGGCGGCACACGTCTTTAATCCCAGGATTCAGGAGGCAGCGGCAGGTGGGTCTCTGAGTTTGAGGCCAGCCTGACCTATAGAGCAAGTTATAGGACAGCCAGGGCTACATAGAGAAACCTCATCTTGAAGAGGGGGAAAAAGAAGTGGGAAAAGAGTAAGACAGTTTTTTAAAGTCACATAACTGAAGTTCTCGTGAGTCGAATCTATATGCAATCACATGATAAGCTGCGCATGGCAAAAACATGTTTTCCATAGAGGCATTTAAGGGATAGGTTAAGCATTTGGCTGAATAGCAATGGCAAGCAATAATAAATAATCTGACACAAACCCCTATCCGTATACCTGGGAGGAGCGCAAAGACACGTCCCAAGAACAAATTTTTGTTTTGAAGAAACTGAGGCCACAAGACTTACAAATGTTAGGTCCACACCGTATAGCAAGTAGGGACCTACATCAAACACTCAGAATTCTAAAGATTTAAAAAAAAAAAAAAGACTTATGTATACAGTATTCTGCCTGCATGTGTGCTTGAACACCAGAAGAGAGCACCAGATTTCATTGTAGATGGTTGTGAGCCACCATGTGGTTGCTGGGAATTGAACTCAGGACCTCTGGAAGAGCAGTCAGTGCTCTTAACCTCTGAGCCATCTCTCCAGCCACTAAACATCAACACTGCAGGCACTAAGATCGACAATTAATGAATGGGACCTCAAAACTGAAAAGCTTCTGCATGGCAAAGGACACCATCTTTTAGACAAAACAGCAGCCTATAAAATGGGAAACGATTTTTACCAAATCTATGTCCAATAGAGGACTAATATCGAAATATATAAAGAACTTAAAAAACTAGATGCCAAGAAAACTAATAACCCAATTAAAAGTAGGGTACATATCTAGCCGGGAGGTGGTGGCACACGCCTTTAATCCCAGCACTCGGGAGGCAGAGACCCGTAGATCGCTGTGAGTTCGAGGCCAGCCTGGTCTACAAAGTGAGTCCAGGACAGCCAAGGCTATACAAGAAACCCTGTCTTGAAAAACCAAATAAATAAAATAAATAAGTAAATAAATAAAAGGATACATATCTAAACAAAAATATTAAAAAGATGAACTTCATATGGTCAAGGAACACTTGAAGTGTTCCACATCCTTAGCCATCAGGGATATGTAAATCAAAACGACTTTGAGATTTCATCTTAGAGCATCAAAATGTCTCAGACCAATAAAACCAGTAACAGCTCAAGCTAGCAAGGATATAGAGTAAGGGGAACTCTCGGCCATTGCTTGCGGAAGCGCAAACCTTTCAGCCACTATGGAAGTCACTGGGGGTTGCTTCTCAGGGTCATGGATTGATTATAATATCAAGATCCAGATATTTCACTCTTCGGCATTGTATTAGTCAGGGTTCAGAGTAACAGAACTTAAAGAGTGAATCTATGTAGACATATATAGAAAGGGGATTTGTTGTTGTTGTTGTTGTTGTTGTTGTTGTTGTTTTTCGAGACAGGGTTTCTCTGTGTAGACTCGGCTATCCTGGAATCACAGTGATCTACAGGTCTCTGCCTCCCGAGTGCTAGGATTAAAGGCGTGCACCACCACGCCTGGCTGAAAGGTGATTTCTTAAAATGATGTACAAGCTGCAGTCTAAGTGATTCAACAATGGCTGGTTGTGAGCGGAAAGTCCAAGAACCCTGTAGTTGCTCAGTCCACGAGGTTGGCTGTCCCAGCTGGTCCTCAGTATACACTGGAATCCCAAAGAAGTCGGCTCTAATGCCAGGGAAGGGATGGGTTGCTAGAAAGGCGAGGGCAAGCAGGCAGAGAGCAAAAGCTCCCTCGTTCCATGCTTCCTGCTCAGCGTGGGGCTCAGGTTAACGGTGTGGCTTCCCACCTCAACATCTGAACTAAAGGCGTGTCATCCAACTTGAAAGGTCCAGATTAGAAGTGGATTTTCCTACTTCAAATTAAGCAGAAAGCCCCTCACAGGTGTACCCTCCGTTTGGGGTTTAGTTCCAAATGCAGTCCAGTTGACAACCAACAACAGCCACCACAGGCATTGTCTTAGTTAGGGTTCCTTTCGTTGTCTTAAGAGTTCCTTTCTTAAAGAACCGAAAGGGTGGCTATATCCACAATGTGCTGGGGCCATCCCACACCGCTTACTAATTAGGAAAATACTAAGTCTGGCAGTGGTAGCACTCACCTTTAGTCCCAGCATTCATAGTAAATCCCATGAGGCATGAATGGCTGGGCCTTGCCCCCCCTCCCCTAGACTTCTCTAATGATGGTGAGGTCTGTTTCCAGCCTCTCAAGGCAGGAGAGTGGCCAGGTTCCACCCCACAGGGGAGGGGAAAAGCCCGTGATCAAGCCACAAAGTCCCGCCAATCCCAGGCCATCCTGGTCAGCTATACACACACACACACACACACACACACACACACACACACACACACACACACACACACACACAAAAGCCCCAAGAAAGCCTGCCTCCTGCTCAGTTCTTTGCTGCTTCTCACCCAAGCAGAGGCAGCCATCCTCCTGTGGCTTTCCCAAAAAATCTCTTGTGTGCCGTTTGCTGTGCGGTGTGACTTTGTGGTACTTCTTGGCTCCTGACTGCCAGGATACTTTGCCTTCAAAGTTGTAACACTTGCATTGGGAAAACCTTATCCCTCAGAACTGCAAAACCTCCACTTGAGACTCCTTTCCCCTCAGAGCTGGAACACTTACACTCAGAAGGCAGAGGCAAGCAGACCTCTGAGTTCAAGGCCAACCCGGTCTACAAAGCAACTTCCAGGACAGCCAGGGCTATGCGGAAAATCCCTGTCTCAAAACTAAAATGGAAAATGGAGGGATGGAGGGAGGAAAGAAAGAAAGAAAGAAAAATAAAAAATACCCTAGAGGCCTGCTTATAGCCTGATGTATTTGTTCATTTGTTTGTTTTTCTGGTTTTTCGAGACAGGGTTTCTCTTTGTAGCCCTGGCTATCCTGGAACTCACTTGTAGACCAGGCTGGCCTCGAACTCACATAGATCTGCCTGCCTCTACCTCCCTAGTGATGGGACTAAAGGTGTGCATGCCCTGATCTTATGGAGGTGTTTTCTCAATTGAGGCTCCCTCCTCTCCAGTGACTCCAGCTTGTGTCGAGTTGACATAAAACTAGCCAGCACTGGCACATACCCAGAGGACACTTCATCCTACCACACAGACACTTGCTCATTGCTGCTCTACTCATACTAGCCAGAAACTGGAAACAACCTAGATGTCCCCCAACAAAAGAAATGGTTTTAAAAAAAAAGTGGTAGATTTACACAATGGAGTATTACTCAGCAGTTAAAAAAAAAATGAAAATTTCAGCAAATGGGTGGGACTAGGGGGGAAAAAATCATCCTGAGTGAGTATCCCAGATCCAAAAAGACAAAAGATATGTATCCACTTATATGTGGATATTAGCTGTTAAGGCAGTGACAACCCAGCTACAATCCTATACAGGCTAGGTATAGAGTAAGGCTCAGGAGGAATATGTAGATCTCCTTAGGAAGGGACATAAAAGAGACAGTTATGGATGGATGATGTGGGCTGGGCTGGGAGGATCTAGTGGGGAAGGGAAGGGGAGGGGAGGACAAGGGAGAAAGGCAAAATTAAGGGCCATTTGATGGTATGTTAATCTAATATAGGAGAACTTGGTAAAAACATGCACAGACATGAAGGCGATCTAAATGAACTCCCTAGATTGGGGAGCCAAAGCCCCACCTGACCATCCCTTGTCGACAAATCAAGCTTCCAGTCCTGACTTGAGTTTCATCTAATTGAGTTGCTGGATAAACAGGTCTCATAGGGCTCCCCCAAACAACCCAGGCTGTTGCCCAGACTATAGACTTCTCTCCACAAACTGACAGCAGGGCCTCGTTGCTGAAAACACCCACACAACTCACTGAACATGGGAAAGTCCAGCTGGGTACACAGAGCCTTCACCCCTGGCTTCTACGGTTTTGGTACAAGAAGGTACTCTGCAGGCTTTAAAAAAAAAAAAAGCAACAAAAACACCAAGCCAGCCACAAACCCTCTGGTTGACAATGGTGTCCTGCCCAAAAGATATGCTATTTTAGTGGTGGCACAAAGCTTGTCATCAGCGAGCCTCTGATTTGATTTAAAGCCCACTTCACAAGCTAGAACCCGTACCTATCACTGCTTGGTTAATCAAGAACCTGAGACTATAGCCCAGGGACCTAGGGTAAAAGCTACTACTGTTCTTAAAAAAAAGAAAGTTTTTAAAAAATTTATTTTAAAGAACTATTGTGGGAGCTGGAGAGATGGCTCAGTGGTTAAGAGCGCCACCTGCTCTTCCAAAGGTCCTGAGTTCAATTCCCAGCAACCACACGGTGGCTCATAACCATCTGTAATGTGATATGGCGCCCACTTCTGGCTTGCAGGAGTACATGCAAGCAGAGCAATGTATACATAATAATAAATAAATAAATTATAAAAAAAGAACTATTGTGGGGATTGTTTGTTTGTTTGTTTTTTAAGTCACAATCAAAGGGCTTCTAATGCCATTCTGCTATTTTCATAGAACAGTATCTTGCTCAGCCATCAGAGATGCTTGCTCCTGCAGTAGATAGGAAAAAATGCAGAAAACACAGCCAGACATTATGTGGGAGGAGGTGGGGGGTGACACTCAGCCCTAATGGGATGTATCCACCAAATCTCTCCCCTCAGGGCTCAAGGTAGCTATGGAAGAGGAAGTAGAAAGAGTGTAAGCTCCAGCAGGCACAGAAGACACCCAGAAAACAAGGCCCTTTTATAGCATCATGATCAAAGCACATAAGGACTGGCAGAGACTGAAGCTGCACGCACAGAGCCTGCACCGGGTCCTCCGCGCATACGTCATGGCTGCCAGGTCAGTGTTTTTATGGTGTGTGAACGTGTGGGTCTCTGTTTCCTGTGTCTTCCTCGTTTCCTTCTGTCTGTTTGTTTGTTTTGTCCAATTCTAAAGCGTTAGTTTTGTTTTATATTTTATTAAAAAAGAATAACTGTATAAACCGCATAGTGCTACAAGGGTGACTAAGCTAGGTAGTAGATGCACACCTGGCACATATTTTTAAATGCTCCATAGATGCTTGGCTTCCTTTACTTCGTGCATTAACTTGATAAATGGGCCCTTCGCAAGCCTGGTTGTTAAAACCTGGGTGTCACAAAGCCTTCATAAGCCAGGAACAGTAGGTACTTGACATAGGTAGCAGCATCCGTCTGTCAGCAGCTCCCCACCTCGACTGTCCTAAAGCAGAGCTGTTCCTAGAAGGTGTGCTTGATTGTCTTTTGGCGTCTGTGAGGATGCTGAGTTCCTCTGTAAGGGATTGCCAGCAAGGATGCTAGCGTGATCCAAATGTTGGAGTGGCTTACGTGGCTTCAGGTGACTTGGACGCTTGGAGATGGGCAGCCACTCGCCTAAGAATGAGACCAGGACCATCAGCTCCCAGCAGAAAGCCTATGAGTCTCTGCAAAATGAGCACAGTGCTTCCTTTATGCTGCTCAGAGCTGCTCTCTCTGCTCGCACACTGGTTTACTAGTGGACACTGTTTTGGTCGAATCATGCCAAAACCAAGGCGGGATGGGCAACACCAACTCACATGCCGGCCTCTAATCCAATCCACTTCCTTCACTTCTCTAAGATTGACATTTCCCACAACGTATCTGAGAGGTCACTGGCTTTCCAGTTTACAGTATGTTTTTAACTGCCAGCCAACTGCCAGCATATAATTTTTCTGCTCTATACCAAAATGACAAAGATCTACTCCATCCTTTTCATTCGAATTCCCAGTATCTCCCACATATCCCACTCTCGCACAACGCGTTGGTCATCTAAGATCAAGCCCCGGGGATCTAGTTGCTAAGAGACAGGACGCTGAGAGGGTAGGGACGCTGCACTGCGACAGGCCTGGGGACGAAAAGCCAGAGGGGACAGGGTGAGGAGCAAGGCGTGGCGGAGAGGTGGGCAGCGCTCCGGAGCGGCCCGCACCCGCCCACCCGCGGGAGCTCGTCGCTCATTGGGTCGTCCTCTACGGTGCTAGCCTGCGATTGGCCGGGCAGGCCGGCGCTCCGCCCCTCGGCACCAGTGCGGGGCGGCCAGCTAGCGGGCGCGGGCGGGAGCCGCGGCCTCAGCCGGGCTCGTGCGCGGGGAGGAGCGCGGGCGGTGCGGCCCGCTGCAGGTGACACGGGCGCCGTGAGGGCCGCCGCGGGCCTGTGGAGGTGAGAGAGACGCGGGGGCGCCTACCCGGGAGTCGGAAGTGGGCGAGGGCCGGGAGCGCCGCCGCCCTATCCGTCCGTCCCGGCGGGCGGGCCGTGCGGGGCCCCGGAAGCCCGCGGATGCCCGGGCGCAGCCGTCCGCTCCGTCCCGCCCGCGCGCCTGGCGACAGAGCGCAGCCTCGGCCGCCGGACTCCGGCCCTCGCTGTCCCCCGCCGTCCCCGCCGGGCTCCTTCCCGACGCCTTTGTCTGCCCCTCCCCAGCCCGCGCCCCGCGTCGGCGCCCACGCCGCGGGATCCGGGCCCCGTGGATGCGCCGCGCAGGGAGCCTCGCACCCGGGGTTGGACCGACTGGCTTACCCGGGTGGGCAGCGATGTTACTTCCTTCAGAACCAGGGCTAACCGCCTAGTTCTCCTTGTGGGCGAGGGTCTGGAAGTCTGTTGTAGTTGAGGATGAGTCAGTGGTAACAGCCTCCCTCTCTGGTGTCAGAGGCCTTCCACCTGTCCCGTTGTCCCCAACTCCTGCCTCTGCCTAAGGGGGGGAGGGGGAAATCAAGAGCCCCCTTTTCATTGAATATTGAAAAAGCAGATACTTGTGCATATGAGTAAGCCAGAATAAGAAAATAAATTCTTTTAAAGTGTAATATGTTAAACAATGGGATTTCTAATTTTTGGTAAATAATGTTATGCTTTAAACGCTTTTAAAATACAGTGTTTTAGCATGCATGAGCCGATAATTTTGAGCTTCAGATATTTTCTTTTGGTCATAGTTTTTTTTTATATACGTTTATACCTTTTCCAAGAATGACATGCATGCACCAGCTGTTCTGAGAGACTGCATGTTTTAGTGAAGATTACTTGTCAGTGCCTTACTTATCATACCTGTAGTCAGACCGTAAAGGAAACGTGCCTTAATTTAACTAGAGTACAGAATAGTTTTTCTCTTGATTGGAAAAATTCAGTTGTGTCAAAAGAAAAAAAAAATCACAGCTAAATTATTTAAATCATCCATAAACATGAATAAATGAGTATCATATTTGAAATATACAAATTTTAAGAACTTGATGGAGACAGCGTTCTTGACATTTTAATTAAGAGCTGGGGATTTAACCGTGCGTCATGGCAGAGGCAGGTGGGTCTCTGAGTTCGAGGCCAGCCTGGTCTACAAAGCAAGTCCAGGACAGCCAAAGCTACACAGAGAAACTCCGTCTCAAAGAGAGGGGGGCAGGGAGTAGGTAGGTCTGGAAGTTAAAAGCAACATTCAAGGGGCCTTTGTCTTGAATTCTACTGTAGCCTGCGTTCTTGCTTTTTTTCCTTCTTGGTGCTAGCTGCCCAATTCAGGGCCTCGAACCCACTCATCCACATTCCCAGGTTCTAAATGTCTATTAAGGTCCACACAGAGTATAATTAAACACCCCTTTCCAAATCATGTGTGAAGAAAAGGGATGCATATATTACCCATGTACATACAGAAAGTGTTTTATGCACTGAAAATTGAGTTTCCACATTTATTTTGTATAGTGTAAATACTTACGTATCCACATAAGTTGCGAATCTTCAACTTAGAATAGGTTCCAGAATTAAAGATAAAAGCTGAGTGCATCAGTACACACCTGTAATGGCTGTGCTCTGAGGCAGGAGGATCATGAGTTAGAGGCCCCTACCCGAGGTGGATGAAAATTAAGTTCTGTGCTGGGCAGTGCCCTCTAAGTGATTGAACTAATTCTTGAAGAAGAAGAAGAAAAGTACATCGATAACGGGGAAAGTAGGATAAGGAAAAACAATCGGCGCAGTAAGTTGCGGCACGCGTTTTGCATGGCAGGCCCCGTGCTGGGTGCTTTGTGGTATTTAGTTCTCACAGTAGTCTCAAAGGCAGTTACCATTTTCCTTCAAGGCTGAAACAACTGAAGTCCCTGGTTGCACTGCGGGGGATGGAGAGGCTGGATTAAGTATTCACAGGCCACGTTATACCTTGCATTGGCAGCATGCTTCATTTTACGTTTTTGTTGCTTTATGCATCTCTTTAAGGATCTTAGAAACGCTACTAGTACTGCTACAAACACCCAGCCCTCACACCGCCAGGTGCCACTTCCTGTCCAGAGTATCCCCGTCCCAGAAATACGGAAGCTACCTCCTGTTTTACCTTTGTTTTTCAGATGAGGAAATTGAAACACAGATTACTTGAACTAGATGATGCCTGAATGGTAGAACCAGGGTGCAGAATTGCACAGTTTGACTTGAGAATTTATACTTGTAACTGCTGCACTGGACTGGTCCTGCAATAAGGTACATCTCTCTGGAAGCTATGATTTTTAGTGTGCGTTTCTTTTGTGGTTTATATTTATTCATTTTTATTTTAGGTGTGTGTATGTTTGCTGGCTTGCATTTATCTGTGTGCACCATATATGTGTCTAGTGCCCATGAAGGTCAGACGGGGGCATCATAGCCCCGTGATGAGTTATTTATGGGCAGCTGTAAGAACCACTAGGTGCTGGGATCCAAACCCAGGGTCTTACCCAGTAACAGTGAATTATCTTAACTGTTGCTTTGTTGTTGTTGTTTGGTTGTTTGTTTGGCTTTTTCGAGACAAGGTTTCTCTGTGTAGCCTTGGCTGTCCTGGACTTGCTTTCTAGACCAGGCTGGCCTGGAACTCACAGCAATCCACCTGCCTCTGCCTCCCGAGTGCTGGGACTAAAGGCGTGCGCCACCACTACTCGGCAACTGTTGCTTTTTAATGTTTATGCAAACAAATAGGATTATGTTATTGTGGCTGCCGTTTGCTGTCCTGTGGCAATATTTTATTTAAACAGCTACCTAGTCCTAGTGACTGCTTGTGCATTTCCACTCCAGTGTGGCACTGTAAATGTCACAGCCCTAGGAAGTACCTCTTGTCTTTACATGTTGCAAAGTGTCACATGTGAAGCGCTTCCTCATCTTCAGAGCACTTCACAAAGTGGTCTCTTTCACTCTCTGCACTGTCGGGCTTCAGGCTTTTAGTCTGCAAGAGATGACACCAAAACTCAAACAGACCTGAGTGGCCTTTGCCCTACATTATGCCATGGTTTTCCCCAGCACGGCTTATGGTTTGAAGAGGTATTTCTAACCCAGAACCTAATGACAGTTAAACTATAATCATGAAGCCATAAGCCTTCACCAGTGTGTTCTCCTATAATTGTAGCTTCCAACTTGATCTGTAATGCCTGACACCTAGCTGGGTACTCACAAATGCTTGAGAAAAGTAGTGTGTCTTAAATCCACTGACATAGAGGGCTTCCTAAAATATTTTAGCTTGGGATGGATAGTTTCTTCCTTCCTTTTTGTAATATCCCCAGCTCACCTCAGGAGCCAGAGCTTTCACAGTTGTCTCATTGGAACATAACTGGCATTACAGTCTCTTGGAGACTGCCCTTTCCTATCCTAAACCCTCACCTCCACCTCACTACCTCTGCGTGCCGTGCCCTTATATAGAATGGAAAGAGCTTGGATTTAGATTGTCGTGGGACCCCTTAGTCTGTATCTTATTAGGTCTATGGCATTGAATACATTACTTAACTCCTCCAAATGTGTTTCCTTATGTTGTAAAATTAGGAGGAGCTCCTCTTTCAGAGCTAGCACAGGCTCCTCTGCCTCTCCATGGTGTGACTCCATCTTGGCTCCTCTGCCTCTCTATGGTGTGACTCCATCTTGGCTCCTCTGCCTCTCGATGGTGTGACTCCATCTTGGCTCCTCTGCCTCTCCATGGTGTGACTCCATCTTGGCTCCTCTGCCTCTCCATAGTGTGACTCCATCTTGGCTCCTCTGCCTCTCCGTGGTGTGACTCCATCTTGGCTCCTCTGCCTCTCCATGGTGTGACTCCATCTTGGCTCTTGGTTTTTCTGCCATTCTATCAATCAGGTTAGTTTCATTGCTTCCGAAGATAAGGGCTGAAAAAGAACTTTCCAAAGAAAAACTGTTTCAAACATAAAAATAACACTACTTGGGCCAGACATGGTGGCGCACACCTTTAATCCCAGTGCTTGGGAGGCAGAGGCAAAGTTAGAGGCCAGTTTGTTCTACAGAGTAAGTTCCAGAACACACACAGAGAACTCCTGTTTCAAAAAATAAAACACACACACACACACACACACACAGCTTAATAGCCACAGACACATTAGCTGTTATGCTAAGTTGCCAGGCGGTTTCATTTTATTATGTCTGTAAAAGTTCAGTATGCTCAGCTGTGGTGCCATGAACGTTCATTCAGGGAAAAACAGGAGGGAATGACTTAGGCACAGAATGAATTTATAATTCTTTTTTTTTCTTTTTTCTTTTTTGAGTCAGGACTTCTCTGTGTAGCCTTGGCTGTCCTGGACTCACTTTGTAGACCAGGCTGGCCTCGAACTCACAGAGATCTGCCTCCCTCTGCCTCCTGAGTGCTGTGACTGAAGGTGTGCACCACCTGAAGTTATAATTCTTTGAGCAAGCTACATGTTTTGATTTCTTCACAATTTGATTACATTATCTATGAATAGTCAGTCTATAAACCAGGCATGCTTAGTGAGTTTTTTAGAAAAGAAAGTATATCCAACTTTTCCTACACATTTTATTTGGAAAAAATTTAACATAGCAGAGACAAAACACCCAAATGTTTGCTACTTGGAGTCTGCCACTAAGGCTCTGCCAGCTGGCAGTGGTAGCACACACCTTTAAACCCAGCACTGGAGAGGCAGAGGCAGGCAGATCTCTGAGAGTTCAAGGCTGGCCTGGTCCACAAAGTGAGTCCAGGACAGCCAGGGCTACTCGGAGAAACCCTGTCTCAAAACAAAGTCGAAACTCAATTCTTTGTTTTATTGCATATTTAATCCATCTGTTCATTCTTATACGTAGCCATCTTTCAAGTCATAATAGCCAAAGCTTTTATGTTTTAAGAGATTTTGGATGGATATTCTGTGTTTGTTTTAGGTCAGTTGTATTTTTTTTTTCTTTATATAGTGGCAGGTCATTTTCAGGAATGGACTATAACTAGTCTGCAATGTTCTGGGGATATCTGAATTTCAGATGTAAATTTGACTATGTTTTCCCTGTTTCTAGCTCTAAAAGATGAGTCGTGGATATCCAGAAAACAACAATTTCCTGAACAATAATAACCAAATGGTATTGGACATGATCCTTTATCCATTAATTGGAATCCCTCAGACCATCAACTGGGAAACTGTGGCAAGGCTTATGCCTGGATTAACACCTAAGGAGGTGAGTAACGATTCCCAGATACCTCCTAAGAAACAAAAGATGACAACAGCAGCACTTTAAAAACAGGATACACACACACACACACACACACACACACAAACACACACCACACGCACACACACCACACGCACACACATACCCGTGTCCTGTGGCTCATGATCTTTAAATGTGAGCTTTAAAGAAACATCTAAGTGAAAAAAAAATTCTTTTTATATTTATTTTGTTTTGTGTGTATGAATGTTTTGAATTTCTGTGCACTGCATGCGAACAGTGCCAAGGAGACCAGAAGAAGGCATCAGATCCTCTGGAACTTTAATTTAATCCAACACTTGATAGTCAGAGGCAAGTGGATCTCTGAGTTTGAGGCCAGCTTGGTCTACAGAGCAAGTTCCAGGACAGCCAGTGCTACCCTGTCTCAATAAATAAATAGGATTCTTAAAATGTCCATCACTAAGGGAAAAAGATAGAAATAAAAAGAGAACTTAGTAGAGGAAAAATGCACTAGTGCTAAGAGAAGGCAAATAATGTAAGAACACAGGCTGGCCTTCAACGCAGGTCTACCTTCCTCTGCCTCCCAAGTGCCGGTATTCAGGGCCTGCAGCACCACCATCCTGCTGTGATGAACGCTTAAAGTATTTCTTGGTAAAAATTAAATTATAAAGAGTTTGGGCTCTGAAATACTGATAGCCTAGTCATCTTGACAACATAGTTGACTTTATTAATTTTATACTCAGAATCAAACTTACGTTTAAGAATTCTTATAGGGAAAGCATAGAGCCTTGGAATTCATTCACAGACACTAGTTAGAGAATCACAGACTTTAGCCTCTCTTTGTCTGTCTGTCTCTCCTCTGTGTCTGTGTCTGTCTGTGTGTGTGTGTCTCTGTCTCTGTCTCTGTCTCTCTCTGTCCGTGTGTGTGTGTGTGTGTGTGTGTGTGTGTGTGTGTGTGTGTGTGTTACAACATAACCCAGGCTGGACTGTCTTCTGCCTTAACCTCCAAAATGTTGGGATTATAAGATTGTGCCACCATGTCTGGAACTCACTGTGTAGCCCAGGCTGGCCTGGCACTCATGAAGATCCCCCTGCCTCAGCTTCTGGAGAACTGGGATTACAATATCTAATAGTTCCACCGATTGTTTTATTTGACTTATTTAATTTCAGTGTTGGGTCTTCTTGTTTTGTTTTGTTACTTGAATTTAGGACTTCTAATTTGTCTTAATGTCACTGAAGTAAAAATCATGGTAAAACATCCCATCTTTTACAAAATACTAGGTTGACACAAAAAAACAACAAAAACTATTTGAGTAAAAAATGTTGTTATTGTCTTTTGTCTTTGTTTTTTTGTTTTGGTTTTTTGAGACAGGGTTTCTCTGTGTGGCCTAAAAAATGGTTTTGTACGTGAGATAAAAACAAAGAATTCAAATATAACTCAAAACTTAAGAACAGCCATCTCTATCCTTTATTTCCTTAAAAAGTATATATGAATATCAAGTCAAACCCAGCAGGGTAGATCTGCCTTAAAATGTTACCTACATGGACTCCAAGTAGACCACAGGACCACAGTATCCAAACGGCCTTAGGAGGCTCTGCCGTCAAGTGGGCGACAGTGAAAACATTTCTCTCAAATGGCAAAGAGTAAGACAAGGACAGAATGAAGGGGGAAAGGGTTCAAACTTATCTTCTTTCTTTGTAGCTTGTCACCCCTACTTTCTAGGAAAACTCCTTGGCCTCCCCTGTGACCATGATGTCATCTTTACCATTAGGTGTGGCCTAGTCTGAGATAAGTTTATTTCCATCAGTTCTGCTACCTTCTGTGGCCTCCTTGGCACTTTGGCATCTTTATATGTAGAGAGCTTTCCTAGTACGTGGAGGCCCTGGGATAATCCTCAGCACATAATAACAAAAGCCCGAGATACTCAGTGGAAGAGAAGAAAAAGAAAGTGTAATGTCACAAATCAGATCCTCCATGAGTTTCTTCCCTCTAAAGGGTGGAACTGGTCTCACCAGGGCGAGGGCTGCTGTGTAGTGACTTTCCTGGAACTATCAGACCTTGGCCTCATCCCCAGTTCCAGGCTAGGGTGAGTGTATGGCCGTAGCACCCATAACATACCCAGTCTCATTTGATCTCCAAAGAAACGTCAGACCTGATTAATACTTACAGATGAGAGAATTAGGTGTTATTCCTAGTGGAAACACAGTACAAAAGAAAAGCCAAGGATTTTCCTTGCTAATATTGTCACCTGATAACAGATGCCTGCAAAAGGAAAATGTGGCTGATGAAAACAATCTCCAGTCTTCTTCAAGAGAATATACTCATGGTTCCTTTGAGTTAAGCATCTTTTGCCTTGTTTATTTAAGTATTTTATGGGCTGGAGAGATGGCTCAGAGGTTAAGAGCACTGTCTGCTCTTCCAAAGGTCCTGAGTTCAATTCCCGGCAATCACATGGTGGCTCACAACCATCTATAATGAGATATGGGGCCCTCTTCTGGCATGCAGCTGTATGTGCAAATAGGGTGCTCATATACATAAATTAATAAATAAATCTTTTTTAAAAAAGTATTTTATGTCTGTGCATGTTTTGTCTGCTTGTGTGTATGCACCGTGTACCTGGTGCCTTGGAGGCCCTGCATGTGTGTATGCACCGTGTACCTGGTGCCTTGGAGGCCCTGCATGTGTGTGTGCACTGTGTACCTGGTGCCTTGGAGGCCCTGCATGTGTGTATGCACCGTGTACCTGGTGCCTTGGAGGCCCTGCATGTGTGTGTGCACCGTGTACCTGGTGCCTTGGAGGCCCTGCATGTGTGTATGCACCGTGTACCTGGTGCCTTGGAGGCCCTGCATGTGTGTGTGCACTGTGTACCTGGTGCCTTGGAGGCCCTGCATGTGTGTGTGCACCATGTACCTGGTGCCTTGGAGGCCCTGCATGTGTGTATGCACCGTGTACCTGGTGCCTTGGAGGCCCTGCATGTGTGTGTGCACCGTGTACCTGGTGCCTTGGAGGCCCTGCATGTGTGTGTGCACCGTGTACCTGGTGCCTTGGAGGCCCTGCATGTGTGTGTGCACCGTGTACCTGGTGCCTTGGAGGCCCTGCATGTGTGTGTGCACCGTGTACCTGGTGCCTTGGAGGCCCTGCATGTGTGTGTGCACCGTGTACCTGGTGCCTTGGAGGCCCTGCATGTGTGTGTGCACCGTGTACCTGGTGCCTTGGAGGCCCTGCATGTGTGTGTGCACTGTGTACCTGGTGCCTTGGAGGCCCTGGCACTAGAATTAACAGATGACTGTGACCTGCTGTGGGTGATGGGAACTGAACCTGGCTTCTTTGAAGGAGCAGCCAATGATCTTAACCACTGAGCTGTCTCTCCAGCCCTGAATTAAACACATTAAAAAAAAAATTCTACTCTTTTAAAGGAGAAAAAAAATTAAGTTGCAGGCTTTTACATATAGAAATACAAATTTTGTTTGTGTTTCCCCAACAAATTAATAATCACAAAAAAAGCATAGAAAAGTATCTTTAAGGACTGGAGAGATGGTTCATGGTTAAGAGCACTTGCTGTTTTTACAAAGGACCAGGTTCTGTTACAGCACTCAGGCAGAGGCTCACAGCCACCTATAACCCCACCCCAGGGACAGAACACCCTCTCCTGGCTTCTGTGGGCATTAAGCACTCACATGGTATACATACATGCAGTGGGCAAAACACTTATACACACTAAGTAAAATAAATAAATCATCTTCAAAGAGAAGGCAAGAAAATATGTTTTTCCATTAATTGTTTTCATTTTGCCTTATACATAGTTATATAACCTTAATTATTGAAGTTGACTACTCAAAACTATAAATAAATACCTCTTCTCTCTTATAAGTTAGAGCACTCAACAATATACATTAAATTTTATTGACTGAAGATTATCATTCATGGTTATTCTTATATTACTCAATGATAATATGTATTAAGATAGTAAGCAGGTATAAAATCAGTATGTACTTTAAAATCTTTTTTGATTAGCACAGGGAGTACCACTCTAGCGTTTTTGACAGAGTGGTTTTGTTTGGTTGGATTTTTGTTTTGTTCTGTTTGTCTTTACCTCAGTTTTTACCGTTTTATGTCACTGCAGTGTGCGAAAAGGTTTGACGAGCTGAAGAGCAGTGGGAGCTCACCTGTGGACAATCAGTACAGCCCCTTACTGGCTGCTGGAGAGGGCCCTGTCCAGACGCTAGCCACCTACATAAAGTCTTCCCTTCTGGACACGCAAGGAGACTGCCAGGAGACAGTGGATCAAGATGCAGTCTCCAAAGCAGGTAAGGCTGTGACATGAAAGGTAGTTCTTGTCCTTACGGAAAGTCTACATTTTGGGCCAGGCGTGGTGGCGCACGCCTTTAATCCCAGCACTTGCGAGGCAGAGGCAGGCAGATCACTGTGAGTTCGAGGCCAGCCTGGTCTACAAAGTGAGTCCAGGACAGCCAAGGCTACACAGAGAAACCCTGTTTCGAAAAAACAAAAACAAAAAACAAAACAAAACAAAAAAAGTCTACATTTTGTACATTGTAGTCAACCTTCCTTTCTTAATTTAAAGCTAATACAGACACTTGTGTAAAGCTCTTAGTATTTTTATCTTCGTCAATGTTAAAAAATTCCATCGTCTTTGTTGTTTCTCAAAAAACTGTAAATGTATAGGTTAGGTAATATTTCATAACAAAATGTTGACTATACCTTATTTACTTCAGTTTGTCAACCTAGTTTTTCACGTACTGTTTATTTGTTGTTTGTTTTGTTTTGTTGGAGAAAGGGTGTCATGTGCCCTAGGCTGGACTTGAACTCACTGTGTACTTGAGAATGACCTTGAGCTTCTGAGTTTCCTGCCTCCCGGCTCCAGGGGCTGAGAGGTGCTTGCATCCTCACACCCAGCTGTCGCAGGGCCGGCGGATGAGCCACTCGTGCTTGACAAGCCCTCTACCAGCTGCACTAGATGTCTAGTCTTCACTACGTATCTTAAACGAATTTAACATAGTTGCTTTGTAGCAAATTTATATTTCATTTTCTCTCTTGTTTTCATAGTTTATTTGTAGATTTCCCACTTAAAGAGTAACAGATTGTTCTTCTCCCAGAACTACATCAAAGTCAAGTTGTAAGTCCAGCTGTGCTCTGACCTATGAATTTTACATTTACTTTCTTTTTTTGGAGACAAAGTTTCATGTGCCCCAGGCTGGCCTCAGACTTGTGGCGTAGCTGAGGATGACCTTGAACTCCTGATCTTCCCAAGTGCTAGGACAAAGGAATACACCACCATGTTTGGCCACTTTTAAATTTTATTTTGTTTGTTCATTTGTATGTTTTGAGATAGGATCTCTCTATGTAGCCTTAGTTGTCCTGGAACTTACTATATAATAAACCAAGCTGGTCTAGAACTCACTGAGATCCACCTACCACTGCCTCCCAACTGCTAGGATTATAGGCATGTGCTACCATGCCAGGCTACATAAAAAATTTTTTTAGAGAATCCTGCTCACATCTTACATCATCTTTTTTTTTTTTTTTACAGACAGTCTTTACTGCAGTTAACAGAAATTCAATTAACACAGTGACAAAGTTGAAAAGATGTTTTCTGGAATTACGTTTGAAAATCGCAGGCTTTAGAAGCCCTCAGAACCAGTTACTTTCATTTCAGCAGCAGTCAGAATATTAAAACAGAAATTTCCTTTGGGAAGAAAAGCCTATGCTGTGCTGTTGAACCCATGACTTAGTTTGGAGTACTACATCACAGTCTTTTGAAAATGTTCACTGTAACTTTAGCAGTTTATGATTCATTTTCTACCTGTTTCTTCCATATGTCTTTAAAATATGAATATTAAGGTGAGAGATGCCACCTGATAAATACCATCTTTTTTTTATTTGTTTGATTTTCAAGACAGAGTTTCTCTATGTATCCTTGGTTGTCCTGAACTCCATTTGTAGACCAGGCTGGCCTGGAACTCATGGTGATCCGCCTGCCTCTGCCTCCCGAGTGCTGGGATTAAAGGTGTGCGCCACTTTGCCTGGTCCCGACAGATACCATCTTAACTGCCTTGGAAACCATGTGTCTACCGTGTAACCATCCATCTCAGCTAGAAATGCTAACCCACCCCTCTTTCTGTGTATGTCTGTTTCTGTATTTAAGGAAGACATAGTATAGCTTCCACAAGGAATTGCTCTTCAGAAACTGAAAACTGTACTGCTCGGAATGCTGGAGAGGAGCCCGGAGAATCTGCAGGGTAGGAGGCTGGTTGTTTGCTAGGAGAGACTTAATGCTGACGCTGCCTCTAGCCATGAGAGGGTGGTTGCTGGTCATGTCTATCAGTTACCATACGTTAGAGGGGTGCATCACACAATAATTGCTTAAACCCTGGAGTCAGAGTCATCTATGCATGAATAACAAAATACCTAATATATGACTTGCTTGTGTTATTTATAAGTTTTGGAGAGTTTTTTTCATTCTTAAAAATTAATTGGCATATTTTTTAAAAGTTAGAACTAATATCTTTTTTTTTTTTTTTTTTTTTTTGGTTTTTCGAGACAGGGTTTCTCTGTGTAGCCTTGGCTGTCCTGGACTCACTTTGTACACCAGGCTGGCCTCGAACTCACAGCGATCCGCCTGCCTCTGCCTCCCGAGTGCTGGGATTAAAGGCGTGTGCCACCACACCCAGCTAGAACTAACATCTATTAACATAAAACATTGGAAAGTAAATTTCAGTGCCCAAAGTTCTCAAACTTTATTAATGAGATTACAGGTGTATTTTAGAACTATTTGAATATAATTGCTATATAAATATTTAAAAATCAGAATATATCTCAGTATGCTTCAGGTTGACAATTTGTATTGTTCTGTGTGTTCCTTATACAGTAAATTGCATGCATAGTAAATGTTTACTTGTTTTGACAAACAGTGTACCATATAACTATCACCTGATGAATATACAAAACATTTTTGTCATCTCTGAGGTTTTCTTCCTGCACCTCTAGCTTTGGTAGATAACAGCTCTATTAATCTAAGGTTCACACACCACAGCATTCATCCGCCCCGCCAGCTTTCTTCCCCACTGTCTCCCTGCTGGGGAGGGCTGGACCTAGGGCACCTACCATACCACACATGCCAGGGAGCACTCAACCGCTGAGCTTGTTTGCAGCCCTTTTAGAAGTTATCTTGAGTCAGACTAAGCGGTTTCCAGGCTAGCCCTGAGCCTGCGCTGTCCCTCTCCATGAGCAGGAGTGTGCCAGGTGAGCATGTGCCACATCAACGAGTATGGCCACCAAAGGATGATTGGTAGGAACCGGTTTCAGGCTTGGCACCAAGCACCCTTCCCACTGAGCCGTCTTCTTGGCCTTTTTACAAATTTTGATACAACATTGATTATATTACTTTTTTCATAGTCCAACTTTATATAAAATACTTATTTTATATTTAGAATTTTAAAAATTGAATTAAGCACAAAGCAATTCACATTTATAGTATACTACTTTTTCCTGTTTATTCCCTTTTTGTTATGACATGAAGACAGTGCATCGCACTGTTTTAGGTTTCTTCTTTTTTGTTTGTCTGTTTGTTTTTGTGTATTCTATTTGTGTGTGTGTGAAGGTGCCTGTATGGAAGCCAGAAGACAGCTTTGGGTGTTATTCCTTTGTTATCATCTACCTTTTTTCTTTTAAGATATATCTATTTACTTATATGTAGATGAGTGCCCTATCTGCATGTACACCTACAGGCCAGAAGAGGGCACCAGATCCCACTATAGATGGTTGTGAGCCACCAGGTGGTTGCTTGGAATTGAACTCAGGACCTCTGGAAGAGCAGACAGTGCTCTTCACCTCTGAGCCATCTCTCCAGCCCTAATTTTTTTTTTTTTTTGAGTCAGGTTCTTTGTGTCCTGGAACTTTCCAGGTTGCTAGACTCTGGAGTTACAGATCATGTTAGCACATTGAGTTTTTAAAAATGGCTTCTGGGTATTCAGCTCCATGGACTTTACCAACTGAACTCTCTTCTACCCCTACTTTTTCTTTTTTAGTTGACTTTCATATTTTTGACCCACTCGATAGCCCAGGATGGCCTAGTAAAGACTGGCCTCCGACTCACGGCAGTCTTACCACTGCAGGTTCCCCGCCCTAGGGTCACACACAGGAGCTGCCGTACCTAGCAAAATATATCACTTACAAAGAAGGTAAATTCAAGGAGTATGTGATTTTTGGAGCAAACTTTCAGATGCATTAACTAAACTTACTAAATCATTTTAAGTATGTAAATAAGCTCATAGTCTTAAGAACTCTTGTAGCTGTGAGCATTAGTATATATATTTCATAAATGCCTGGGCCCAAACTTTGTTGATGCTAAAATTAGCTAAGTAAGTGATACTGTTTTTTATTTTGATTTTTTTGTTTGTTTGTTTGCTTGTTTTGTTTTGTTGTTGGTGTTTTTTTTTTTTCTTTTTTTTCGAGAAAGGGTTTCTTTGTGTAGCCTTGGCTGTCCTGGACTCACTTTGTAGACCAGGCTGGCCTCGAACTCACAGCGATCCTCCTGCCTCTGCCTCCCCACCCCCCAAGTGCTGGGATTAAAGGTGTGCGCCACCATGCCCGGCTTTTATTTTGATTCTTCAAGGAACCATTTTAGATATGTTTTCTTTTTCAAGTGTATAAAGATGTTAGTCATTAGTCAAGAATCAAAGTCTATTATTAACTTGTTCTTTGGGAGTTGAAACTTGAACAATCAAATTGAAGTTGTGTAAAGTAGTAGTTCTTTAATAACAAGATTTAAGAATTTTTTTTATTAAGTAGGTAGCTTACTAAAAGTAATGATAATCTGAGGTAGAATCAGATAGACAAGGCACGAGGAATTCTGAGTGTCAAACCCTGTAACACAGGCCTTTGTAGTCCAAGCCTTCAGAAGTAGCTGTTTCCTAACGTGCATTAACTGTCAGCGCTTTTGCCCCCTCCTCTCACACGCTAACACTCTCGTTTCTGTGTCACGCTCTCTTACAAAGGCCAAACATGGTGATCCATGTGTGTGATGAAGCCAAAAACCTCAAAGAGGACTTTATCTGTCCACGGGATCTTCTGATATCAGAAATGAAGTACTTTGCTGAGTATTTATCCATGGATGCCCAGCGCTGGGAGGAGGTGGACATTTCAGTTCACTGTGACGTTCACATTTTCAACTGGTTGATAAGATATGTTAAAAGGAACACTCAGGAGAATAGAGACTGTGAAATCCCAGCTTTAGGTAAAAAAACAAGCTGTTGCTTATTTTGTAGTGAATTTTATGTGTCATCCAGTAGCTCTTTAAGGTGTAAACAGATACAGGAGTGTATTGAATGTTAGTGTTCATGCTCATATTACATACACTGATGTTTTACACACCCAGGAAAGGGTCCTAGAGACCGTCTAAAAGGACGTCAAGGTCAACAAAGTTCACACAAGGTTGGGTCAGAGCGTGCAAAGGCAATGGTGTGCAAGACTGTTGAGCTTTATAGCGCAAATCAAAGCAGGGACAGCAAGTGGATCATCGTTTTCTCCAATACCGTGCGCTCATAGTTACGGAAGGGGAGGGGATGTAGGCTCGCTTGTTCTTGATGAAGCAGTAAAAATGTCTTCATTAGTCCCAGCCGTTGGGCGTCCATTCTTTTGGAATCTCGTGATGGTCCTCGTCACTGCTGATGCTCGGCAGTGTGTGGCACCGTGAGGGAAAGGGTTTAGACAGCTGAGACCAGATGGCTTGGAAAAGTAGAAAAACATGCTGAGACAAGAGTATTGCCATGAGTTCAAGAACAGCCTGGGCTACAGAGTGAGATTGCTTCTCAGAAAGAAAAAAAGAATCAGATCATGTGAATTCTGCAGTCTTCGCTTAGACACTGAGGGGATTTGCAGAAAATGTCAATGAGTGCCACTCACTATTATTTTTCATTTTGAAGATATTTTTCACAAAAATATGTTTATATGTAATAGGGTTTTATATTTTAAAACTGACTTCAAACTTAAAAAAAAAATTATTTATATAGTATTCTGCCTGCATGTGTGCCTGCACACCAGAAGAAAGCAACCAGATCTCATTATAGATGGTTGTGAGCCACCATGTGGTTGCTGGGAATTGAACTCAGGACCCTTTGGAAGAGCAGAAATCTCTCCAGCCCCTAAAACTGACTTTTAAAGATTGCTGTTTACATAATTTCCAGCATGGTAAATACTGACACATGAATAAAAGCTGCTTAGGAGTCTCAGTTTTTAAGATTGGAAAGGAGTCTAGAGACTGAAAATTTGAGATCAGTGTCTTAATGGTGATAAAACAACTGCAATGGATGTGCACGTATGAAATGCCGTAGTGAAACCCATTATTTTACACGTTAAGATACTAACTGAAAGGGGAATAACTAATAAGCAGACTTTCAATGGGCATAGATTTATATAAGAAATAATAAAATCTATGTGCTAGGATAGCAATATCAGGGAATTTCCAAACACATAGTAGAGGTTGGGAGTATGGCTCAGTGGTAGAGTGCTCACCTCGCATCCATGAAGACGTGGGTTCAATTCTCAGCACTGCAATCAAATGAAACTACTATTAATATGCTTACAGTATTAAAAAGATGTATAAAGTTTAACCTTTATTATATTATAGTGACCAGGCTAATAGGAAAGATTTCTAAATTAAAATGCTTTAAATGAAAATTCAAATGCTGTGATTGTTAATTCCAACTTGCAGCCAGGCTGGAGAGATGGCTGTGACTAAGGGCGGTGTTTGCTCTTCCAGGGAGCACAGGTTGGCTTCCCAGTACGGCGGCTCATGACCGTCTATAACTCAGTCTTAGGAGATCCTGTGCTCTTTCCTGTCTTCTCAGGTACTGCGTGCACACAGTGCAGACATACGTGCAGGCAAAACACCCATACACATTAAATAAATGTTTACAAAAATTTTAAATGTCTTTTTAAAAGTTCAAGCCAAAGACCAGATTTCAGATTATCTAGCTATGAATACATGCACACATATTTATATGTGTGTGTGTATATGTATACCACCTCTTTTATGGCAAGTAGTATATATATGGAAATTGTTTACTGCAGCATATTCATGTGCATATAGTAAGAGCGAAAGAAATAGAGAAAAAACTGCTTATCTTTGGTTTAAGTCATTGCTATAAATATAAAGGTTTTTTTTTTAAAGAAGCAGTCTTTATCTGACCCAAGAAAATACAAGGATGCTTAATTAAATCTCCTATAATTATGGTTCTTAATTGAATGGTGTGTCCTCAGGTACAGTTTTCCAATAAGCTTTTCTACCAGCTTGAGAACCTTTAACTAGAATTGATATTTGGGAAAGATTGGAATTACTTACCCATTGTTCTCCTATAAGGGTTTAGGATGATTGGCAGTACCAGAATGGTAGGAAATGGCTGGGTTTTCTTCTTAAATATATTTCATAGAGATAATAGACTTACCTCCTTCCCCTGTCTGTGTGCCTAGAGACTCACTTAGTGCGGCAGTAGTGTATAATTTCAGCATCTGTCAATAGTTAATTTTTATTACATTTCAGATTTTTTTTTTAGATTTTTTTTTTTAAATGTATTAATTTTATGTATATGAGTGCTGTATCTGCGTGTACACCTGCAGGCCAGAAGAGGGCACCAGATCTCATTCTAGATGGTTGTGAGCCACCATGTGGTTACTGGGAATTGAACTCAGGACCTGTGGAAGAGCAGACAGTGCTCTCAACCGCTGAGCCATCTCTCTAGCCCTAATTTTTCTCACTGTGACTTTTTACATGCCATTGTGTTTAGCTAGAGTCTTTGCACTCAACATGAATCTAGTTCAAGGCCAGTTTACTATGTTTATCTGTATCCTATGATTTAATGTTAAATTTTTTTTCTTTTGTATATCCAATCTAAGTGATAAAGGTAAGTGATAAATCAACTATTTGATTTTACCAAAGAAGGCTCAGGAGTCAGATGCCAGGTTAAAGCCTGCTAGCTCAGAGAGGCAGAGAAATACCCAGCTGACCTTCCTACTCAGCTCACGCCCCAATGGAAAAGGCCCACAAGGCTCACTAGCTCAGCCCAGGAGGAAAAGGCCAAAAAACCCCAAGGCCAAAGGCTTGCTAGCTCAAAGCTCAAAAAGCCCGAAGCTTGGTAGCTCAAAGCTCAAAAGCCTAAAAGCTCCCTTCCTATCCACAGTCTTTTTTGTTGTTGTTTTTTGAGATAGGATTTCTCTGTGTGATAGCCCTGGCTGTTTTGGACTCACTTTGTAGACCAGGCTGGCCTCCAGCTCACAGCGATTTGCTGCTGAGTCTGGGATTAAGGCCTGCACCACCACTCCCAGTTTATCCATGCTGTCTTAAATACCCTTCAGCTCAAACTCCCCCTACTCTTTCGTCCTTGTCAGCGGTTACTTGCTCTGACTCCTGACCTAGGGTTGACTTTATTAGATCCTGTGCGCAGAAGCTCTTTGACTAAAGGTGTATGCTAGGGCCAAACCATGGCAAACAAGAAACAGGGTTTTTAGCTCACCATCTTCGGGTTTACAAAACCCACAACAATCAGGTTTTTTGTTTTGTTTTGTTTTTTAATTAAAGTAACATACTCTTTTAATATGAAAAGGGAAGATTGAGTTAAAAATGAAAAGGAAATTTCATGTTTTTTTTTCTTTTTATTAGAACCAGGAAATGTCATTTCAATCCTTATTTCTTCAGAGTTCTTGAAGATGGATTCATTAGTAAGTATTCATTTTAAAAATCTAAGCCCTGCTGGGCGTCGTGGCACACGCCTTTAATCCCAGCACTTGGGAGGCAGAGGCAGGTGGATTGCTGTGAGTTTGTGGCCAGCCTGGTCTACAAAGCGAGTCCAGGACAGCCAAGGCTACACAGAGAAACCCTGTCTCAAAGAACCAAAAATAAATAAATAAAAATAAAAATATCTAAGCCCCTTTATTGACCTAAAGCTTTTCCCTCTTTGCATGTATAGAAAGCAAAAATAGTATAATTTTTAACAATAATTTGTTCTCTTGAGAAGGAGTTAAAACTACTGGGTATCATTTGTATGTTATTTCTGTAATTGGAGCAACCACTGTATAATTTGACACTAAGCAGAATAAATTTTATTTCAAAAGATTTTTGTCGTATAACTAACAAAAGGAAAATTAATTGGAATATATTTTGTTTTACTATTTAAATCATTTTAAGTGTGTTTTACTCTGTGTCTCTCATTTTTAGTTCAATGAGCAAAATCTAAATATCCAGCTACTAAACAATGTGGTTTTGTGTTTACATCATAGTGCACATCTGTTGCTTAAGAATGGCTGATCAAATATAAAGCTATAACTTATACATATCTGCTCCAAGCTATAATATTAAAATGTTTATTTTCTTATTTATTTAATAAATAAATACCTGGGCCAGCCTAGGATATATAGACTTGATCTCACAAAATCAAAACCAAAAAAATCTGTAATTCAAATGGTTTCTTATGCCTTCATGGTTGACATTTTGTAGTTATTATTTAAATAAATACTTGAGGTTTGCTCCTGATAAAACTATATAGTAGTATACAGAGTAGAATACTACTTTGCTGTGGTCAGATGAGCTTATTGGTTTGTTTGGAGTTTACTAGGTACTGTATTCCTCGTACTCCCCAGCCAGCTGGTTTTATTGGTTTCAAGCAAAGGCTACAGAAAAGAAGAAGAAGAAGAAAAAAGCCAGAGGTTGGAAACCTAAGCCCTGAAAAGATTAATTTTGTGCCATCAGTACAGTATTTGGAAAAAATATGAGATGACCCTCTCTTTACTGTGACACTAAATAAATCCACCTCAGGTTAGAATCAGAGGGATGTGAGAGAGCAAATTAAATGGGACTGAGAAAATCCTTAAATGGCTGAAATTTGGTTTCTCTTACCTACAAGAATGAGACTTAGTAACTAAATTTAACTGTAAGAAGTCATTTGAATATGCACGGTAGTATGCAGAGTAAGATTTATACCTGCTACGGCCATTTAAAATATGCTATTGCTTTAAATAAAGGGAATTGGAAATAATTTAGCTATGTGTGTTTATAGTATTTACCTATTAACAGTGTAGATCAACACAGTTGGCAAAACCCAGTTACTGGCTGTGCATATGTGGGTTAGACTTTTTGTCACTTTTATGTTTGAAAGGTATTACTCTGACAATATCATTTGTATTATTATTTTTAACATTAATTTTCTATTCTGTGTTTTTCAGGTTGAACAATGTATTCAGTATTGCCACAAAAATATGAATGCCATAGTAGCTGCTCCATGCAACATGAACTGTATCAATGCAAACCTTCTCACCCGCATAGCTGATCTGTTCACACACAATGAAATCGACGACTTAAAGGACAAAAAAGATAAGTTCAGGAGGTAATTCTTTAAACTTCAATTTTAAACCTAATACACTTTGTTAAATATATTTCTATTTAATTTTAGTGAAATTTCTATTTTAAAATCTATATAAAATATACTCCTATTTTATTTTTAACTAAAAAGCCAGTAGCTTATGGTAAATCTTAATGATCTAAACGTTTTTATTACATTTGGTTTTAGTATGTCTGTAGGGTATGCGTGTGTGTGGGCGCATGTGCGCACGCACAGTGCACCAGAGCACATGTGATCAGGGGACCACTTACCAGAAGAAGTCTTTTCCTTCTACAATATGGATTCTGGGGATTATATTTAGGTAATCAGGGTTGATAGCAGATACCTTTATAGGCTGAACCATCTTGCTATCTCTTTTGTATAATGAATATATGGTGATAAAATTAGGGCTTCATTTTAAGGTGACAAAGTGGTATGAGATGAGACCAGCAGTGCCCATACCTTCCAAGGGCCATTGAGCTCAGAGCAAAATTATACCTAGCAAGGCGCGGTGGTGCCCGTCAATTTTAGAATCTTTTTTTAAAATTTATTTTATGTATATGAGTGTTCTATCAACATGTATGCCTGCAGGCCAGAAGAGGGCATTAGAGGGTATAGATGGTTGTGAGCCACCATGTGGGTGCTGGGAATTGAACTCAGAACCTCGGGAAGAGCAGACAGTGCTCTTAACTGCTGAGCCATCTCTCCAGCCCCAATTTTAGAATCTTAATACCAATCTTATTGTTGGCAAACACAATATAACTTTCTACATACTTATTTAATTTCTCATTGCTGTTATAAATAACATTCTAATTTATTTTCTCTTAGCAAGGGAGTATTAATATTAACAAAGGCTACCCAATACCTAAAGGTTTGACAGAAACAGAGCAGACAGGGGACTTTAAAAGGCCGGTGAAGTAGAAAAGAAGGTAAAATCAAAGGGGCAGCGAATGGCCACTACTCATGTACACAGGGAGGCAGAGTGGGGCCCTGGACCTAGGAAGTTTTCCAGATGTTAGTTCTCAGTGATTGCTTAGGAAAATAAAAGAGCAGCAGTGTGTTAGGGTAAGTGGGCTCAAGAGAAGATTGTTTAAAGGTGATTTTTTTAATGTGCTAACCCAGATGGTCCATTAAAACAAAGAGAAATTGATAATGAAGAGGATTGCCCAAGAGATCAGCCCTCAGGGGTAATATGTGATGAAATTACTTAAGAGCACATCTGAGAGTGCGAATGAAATCCAGAACTCCAGCAAGTGTTATGTTAAGGAAGATGGTGGTGGGAGACTTCAAGTTCTGTTATATTGTACTTAATAAGCACTTAACATTTATTTATTAACACTGTACCTGGCATTATTTTAAAACATACAATTTAATCCTCATAAACCTTATTAGCTTGTAATTATTATACTTTTGTTTGATTTACTATTAGAGTGCCTATGGGCATCTGGCACTGTGTGCCAATGAAAGTCAGAGCATAACCTTTGGGAATCAGTTATTTTCTTCTTTTTATATATATATATATTTTTTTTTTCTTCTTTTGCTTTTAGCCACCTGCTGGCCCCATTAGCCAGATGTTATAGATGAGCAAAGTAAAAATGAAAAAAAGCAGGTGGCTAACAATCATATATGCCCAGTTAGGTTGTTAAATTCTCAAGATTTTAGTCCTGCACCAGTGTCCAGCAGCTCCAACTGCCCGGAACTGCAGCTCCAGGGCGTCTGAAGCCCTCTGTGGGCACCAGCACTGGCTCATACTTACACACACACACACACACACACACACACACACACACACACACACACACACTCACACACACACTCACACACACACACTCACACACACACACTCACACACACACACACACACACACACACACACACACACACACCTTGAAAAGCAGGAGGTGGGAGGGAGGAAGACAGACCACTAACTTTAAGATACTAAATACAGACATTTAATTTCTTGGTCATTTGTTTTAATAGTAAACTGTTTTGTAAGAAGATTGAAAGACTGTTTGATCCTGAATACTTCAACCCAGATTCTCGAAACAATGCAGCAACATTGTATAGGTAACTTGCTTTTCTCAGAATGCTGTATGACATAGCCATAATATTATTACAGTAGATTCTTTTCTTGAATGTTTTTGGCATTTCCTTTTTGCTACAGATGCTGTCTGTGTAAGAAACTTTTAACCAGAGAAACGGAAAGAAGAATTCCTTGCATCCCTGGGAAAATCAATGTGGACCGACATGGAAATATTATCTACATCCACATAAGGTGCAGTGACGATAAAATACAGTTTTGTGTGTGAAGTTCAAGAGCACTTAGAGAAACATAACAATTTTCTGGCCTTTTAAGACAAAGTCTTGTTTGTAAACTAACAAGGTTAGTCTAAGCTAACGTTGAAGTTAATGTCTTCCTCCCGCCTCAGCTCCCAAGGGCCAGAATTACACGCAGGCAGCACCGTGCCATCCTGGGCAGCTACCTCTGTAACACGAGGACAGCACCTGAGCGCATTTCTAACTTGACTAAGAAAAATGCTGCTTTCAAATCAAAGTTACTATAAAAGTTGTATTGTATTCTAAGTGAGTTCCATACTGTGCCAAAACTTAAAAATGTTATGGATTATTATATATTAGTCTTGAAAGACTCTGGTCGGTGCCATTAAAGTGATTTATCGCTAAAATATTTTTTTGTTTTCTGTGTAAATATTATATTGAATTTTACAAAAGAACTAAATTTATTTTCAGTTCTTTCTTGATGACTGAGAAACTGCAGTTATAAGGTTGGAGTTTCTATAATCTCTCATATATTTGTCATACTTTACTAGCATATAATCCATGCCATGTTATATTTAACACAAATTTCATTCTGAGTTGGTGAAATGTCTCAGGAGGACAGAGACGTTCAGGACACACATGTTCTTTGACAACATCCTGCTGCTAGGAATTTTTACAAAGGGGCATCGCTGAGTCTGTGAAAGCATTAGCAAGGGTCCTCATGGCTGTAGTAAGTATATTAATTAGCTTCCCTCCTTCCAAGAAACCAGATGACTAGACAAGCTAAAATACAGCAGTATTGCTGTGTAAAACACAGCAAATCAATATATATATTTTTTGTTGTTGTTGTTTTGTTTTTTGTTGTTTTTTGAGACAGGGTTTCTCTGTGTAGCCTTGGCTGTCCTGGACTCACTTTGTAGACCAGGTTTGCCTCAAACTCATAGCGATCCGCCTGCCTCTGCCTCCTGAGTGCTGGGATTAAAGGCGTGCGCCACCATGCTTAGCCTGCAAATCAATTTTTTAAAAATACACTTTTAATTATCTGAATGGGAGGTCATGCGTACACATTGGCACTACACTGGTTGACAGCTGTCTGATGTGAGTACTGGGGACCAAACTTGAGTCCTCTCGAAGAACAGCACACACTCTTAACCCTGAGCTGTCAGCCCAGCCCCTCAAGTCACTTCTTAGTTTCTCAGTGTCTTCTCCTTAGTGCACTCCCAGCAGTGTTTCAGACTGGGTCTGATGCTGTAGCCCTGTAATCCCAGTGCGCAGGAGATGGAGAGTTGGGGGTTAGCCTGTATCATATAACACATTTGAGGCCAGCTTGAGCCACATGTTGAGTTTCAGTGAACTCTTGGCCGGCGCTGGAGAGATGGTTCAGCGGTTAAGAGCATTGGCTGCTTATCCAGAGAACCGGAGTTCAATTCCCAGCACACACATGGCCTCTCACAACTGTCTGTACTCCCCAGGTCTAGGGAATCTGCCACCCTTACACAGACATACATGCAGGCAAAACACCAGTGCATATAAAAATTAAAATAAGTTATTAAAAATAATAAATAAGAAGATATAATTTTTAAAAACCAGAAATACAAAGCAGTCCTTAATTTGATGTTAGTATTAGTAACACAGTCAACTTTAAAATGTTTCATTTTTCTCTCAATAAATAATTGGAGAATTTTCACTACTTATAGGCACATGGAATCTTAAGTATATTTTTTGACTTGAGACTTTATTTGCTTTTTGAAAATTACTTCAATGACAGCAATAACTATTATTAGTAGTACGTGGAAAAGGTAATTGGTATTAACTTCAACATCCATTTTTGGTACTTTACTTAATCTTCTGCAAGGCAACAGTTGATACATATATTTTTTTTTTCTGAGACAGGGTTTCTCTGTGTAGACTTGGCTGTCCTGGACTCGCTTTGTAGACCAGTCTGGCCTCGAACTCACAGCAATCTGCCTGCCTCTGCTTCCCTGAGTCCTGGGATTACAGGCGTGCGCCACTGTTCCCAGCTTGATACATGCATTTCAAAAACTGTCTTTAGGGGCTCATCAGTTAAGAGCACTGACTGCTCTTTAGAGGAGCCATGTTCAATTCCTAGTGTCCACATGGCAGCTCACAACCCTCTGTATTTCTAGTTCTCGGGCACCTGATGTCCTCTTCTGGCCTCCGAGGGCACTGTACACACCTGGTACACAGACACACATGAAGACAAAACACTCATAGGCATAAAATAAAAAGTAAAAGAAACAATATTTTTTAAATAAACAAATTGCTTTTTTGTTTTGTTTTTTGAGACAGGGTTTCTCTGTGTAGCGCTGGCTGTCCTGGACTCGCTTTGTAGACCAGGCTGGCCTCGAACTCACAGCGATCGCCTGCTTCTGCCTCTCGAGTGCTGGGATTAAAAGTGTGTGCCACCACGCCCGGCAACAAATTGTCTTTAAAGCCAGATCTGGTTTTCTCAATGCCTATAATCACAGCCTTAGGAAGGGTGCTATAGGAGACGCACTGCAGGTTCAAGACTAAACTGGGTTACAGAGTGCAATCCTGTCTTAACTTTTATTTTATTTTATTTTATTTATTTATTTATTTATTTATTTATTTATTTTTGGTTTTTCGAGGCAGGGTTTCTCTGTGGTAGCTTTGGCTGTCCTAGACTCACTTTATAGACCAAGCTGGCCTCAAAAGATCCACCTGCCTCTGCCTCCCTAGTGCTGAGATAAAAGGCATATGCCACCACGTCTTAACTTTTAAAAATTGTCCTTAAATAATTTTTAAGAAAGCTGTGCCTGTGTGATTTGTAATGACATAGTTTTTCAGGTTATTTGCTCAACTAAGCACCAAAATAAAGTTTAAAAAGTTTTCAATGGAGCCTTAGAAAGAAGCTGATATCGTAACCCACCCCTGTGGCCCCAGCATTCCAGAGGCGCAGGCAGTGAGCTCTCAAGTTTTGAGGGCCCACTGAGCTATGTAACAAGTTCCGGGCCAGCCTGGCCTACCTAGTAAGGACCTGACTCAAATAAATAAATAAGCGAACACCACAGTTACATATGTCCATAGTAAATACGGTTTATGCCTTTGCTGGATGCTAAAATATATAAAGTGAAGACTTGGATTATAATACTATATTGCTCAAGTACTAAAAATGCTGTTTAAAATAATATAAGGAGCCATCACATTACTGGAGCACTTAGAAGCACTAATGACTAACAGCAGCACACCTGACGACACGGACAGACTCATGAGATGGCTTGGTAGGCAAAGGTGCCTGTCGCCAAGCCTAGGGACACGAAACCCCTGTAGTGAAAGAGCAAATTGACTCCCAGAGATCGTCCTGTGACCTACACACACAGTGTGGCACGTGCATGCATGCCAGCTCACATACACAATAAATGAAAATTTTTTAAGTAAAAAATAAAGATCGTCTTTAACAATCATTGAATGATTCTTAACTACTGACTTCTTCAAACTGTTTAATTAATAATATTTTAGCTCATCAAAATAAGTTTGTATTCAGCATCTTCATCCTGTCTTCTGTTGTCCACAGAACACATGTCCAAATGAAATGTGCCACTTTTCAGTGTAATCCATTCCACATCAATCATGTGAAGAGGATTCGTGGAATCCAGGCACAAATGCCAAACATTTGGTTAAAGTAAATCATATTTCTCACCTAGAGTAACTGAGGCTTTCTCTGCAGAGATAGAACCTGGGATGTACATGAGTATTTGAATAGTCTTTTTGAAGAGTTGAAGTCTTGGAGAGACGTATATTGGCGCTTGTGGGGAACGGTCAACTGGCTGACTTGTTCAAGGTGTTACCAGGTGAGGCTTTAAAGGAAGCGGTGGTGCAAATGGTGGTGGCTCTGAATGTCTGCATCTGCCTTTATGCCTTCTGCCGTTTTGCCCTTCCTTCTTACTCCTTATGCTTCCTGCTGAAACGATTCTTGTCAGACTTTCAGATAAGCAACAGGTTCTTTGTGATCTAATCCAGTTTTTCGACGTAAAATATATATTTTTTAAATAGTTTCTTTATTTTTATTTTATGTGCCTTGGTGTTTTACCTGCATGTACGTGTGGTGAGGGGGTCAGATCTTGGAGTTACAGACAGTTGTGAGCTGCCATGTAGGTGCTGGGAACTGAACTCCGGTCCTCTTGAAGAGCAGTCAGTGCTCTCAACCGCTGAGCCATCTTCTCCAGTTACAAAAATATAACATCTTTATTGCTCTTATTTTCATCCAAACTATTTCTTCATTGGGCCATAAAGTTCCTTAGAGATTCTGAGTCACCTTCTGACCTTGTGCTGTTGTGATTTGTGAGTAGCCTATGCTGGCCTTGAGCTTGTGGTCCTGCGTCAGCCTCCCTAGTGTTTCTGTTGCTTCACGAACCCTGGCTGCTTCTTAGTGATGAGTGCATTTTCCAAAATATTTTCTTCTCTCCCTGACCCCCATACTAGGGCTCCAAAGTTGGACCTCAAGCCTAACATTCGAGTTGTATTCCCAGCCTTGTTTATGGTTTTAATAATTTAAATTTATAGAAAAACCACAAGTAGTTCCTGAAGATACTTAAAAACAGTTTCTGCACTCCCTAAAATGAACCAGTGGACAGCGCAGTCTCCACAGGTGTGTGGAGAGCGGGGACTGACTCTGACGTGAACTCTGGTGCCCCATATTTGACCACCTCCCTACCTCCCCCTTGAAGGGGAGGGAGGCCTGGTGGCACTCAGAGGAAGGGTAAACAGGCTACCCGGATGAGACCTGATAGTCTGTGATCACATGGTGGGGGAAGAGGTCCCCTTCTATCAGAGGTCTAGGGGAGGGGAATATGGTGAAAGAGGGAGAGAGGTGGGGAAGATAAAAGTGAGGGGATAACAACTGAGATGTAATCTGAATAAATTATTTAAATAATGAAAGAAAAGGGAAAAAAACAACTTTTGCAGTCACACTCATTCCTAAGGAAATTGCATTTCCTTGTGCAAATATAAACTTTTCTACATAAAATTTCGTAATGTATGGGGCTGGAGAGATGGCTCAGAGGTTAAAAGCACTGGCTGCTCTTCCAGAGGTCCTGAGTTCAATTCCCAGCAACCACATGGTGGCTCACAACCATCTATAATGAGATCTGGTGCCCTCTTCTGGTGGTCAGGCAGAACACTGTATACTAAAAAAACAAATAAATAAACATTTATTTAAAAAAAAAAAAAGCCGGGCGGTGGTCACTTGGGAGGCAGAGGCAGGTAGATTGCTGTGAGTTCAAGGCCAGCCTGGTCTACAAAGTGAGTCTAGGACAGCCAAGGCTACACAGAGAGACCTTGTCTCGAAAAACAAAAACAAAAAAAAAAATTCGTAATGCATGCCCTTCCTTTAGGTTTTTCCCTCACTTGGTTTTCAGGAGAAGGAAGGAAGAACAGTTTATCAAAACTGTCAGAGTTTAGAACGCCAGACAGTGTATAAGGCCTACTCAAAGGGCTCCCTGCGTTCCAAAGTTCTGTAACCCAGGCTTTGATGACGTGTGTCTGGTAGAGTCCTGGTCATCGTTTTGTGAGGTTGATACATACAGTGATGTGGCTGCCATCGGGGCATAGAACATATGCACGGTTATCCCCTGTCCTCCTCCTCATGGGTGGCAATCACTGTTAAACCTGTCTGTCTATAGTTTCTCCTTTTCCAGAATGTCATATAACTACTTGAGTGGAGATTCTTTCATTCAATAGAATGAATTTGAAATTTAACCATGTTACTGCATGTATCTATTTGTTTTCTTTTATTGCTTAAGTAGCCCTTTGTCATATGAATTACGTAGGATAGTGATTTTAGTCTGGAGCCATTGTGAAGACAGCGCTGTAAATACCTCCATGCAGGTTTTCATATAGACATGGGCTTTTAGATCTCTTAAGTGATTACGTAGAATTAGAACTGCAGTGGGATAACGTAAGCTGCCTTTCCCCAAATTTCCTGAATCCTTATGCGCACACAGTCGGTCCGTGTCTTGTTAACAGGCTTTGCTATTTGTCTGTTGTTAAGGTAATTGTTAATTTTGTTTTTACCTTTAGGTTTTTTTCTGAACTTAGGTGTCTGTTTGAAACCTATTTCATAATCATTCCGTGGCAGATTATTTTCTTTAGTGACAGGAAGCTAGGCCGCAGTTTTCATTAATATTGATCCTAAGTAGTTACCATCAGGTCAAGGAGTAACCAAGTGAAGCGAAATTATTTTGTATTTCACCAGTATTCTTAAAAATTATTGGTCAGCTTTAAAATGAAGTGTATATACCAAGATCAGTTTTACTCATCTGGACTTACAGTAAAGCAGCTTTGGTTTTGCTCTGTAGAAACTTCTTTGGGGTGTAAGTGCACACTATAAAATTCATCAATTTTCAGTGAACCCCACAGTTGGTACTTTCCCATCAGTCAGAAAGAGCCTCATGCACATCTGCTTTCACTCAGTGCAGTTGCCTCAAGTCCCACAAGTGCTCACCTACTTTGAGCCTCTATAGATGGACTTTTTCTCTACAGGGCATATAATTGAGACATGCAATACATGGTCTTCAGAAAAGTTTTTTTGAGACATTTCATTGTGGGGAAATCCATTTTTTTTTTTATGCAGGCTTTCCTCTGTATTGAATTCTCTCATTGTCAGTATCACTCAGAAGTGGTGGTTTATTCTACCACAGCAAATGCACTGAGCACTGTGGGCACTGGAATTTACCCCTGCTGTAACCAGAAGGTTCTTCGCTTTGATCCCACTCAGCTCATAAGGGTAAGGTTGCTTTGTTTTCATCTCTGATTCTTTGAAAGTCTCCTGTGTCTATACATTGTGTATTGGTCACTCCCATCCGCCACCATCCCCTCAGCTCTCCCTCTGACCCCATCCCATCTCCCCCTCCCGCCTTTGTGGTTTCGTTGTTAATAACAACCCTCTGAACCCACTTATTTCTGTCAGGGGAACTAAAGGTAAGTTCTGAATATTTCTTTTTATAGGTCAGCAGCCCCTAACATTTTTATGTAAAATCTTTTTCCCTTTTAAGTGTAAATATATATATAAACCTTCACAAGCTGGGCTTGATGGCACACGTCTGTAACCCCAGCACTCTGGGAGGCAGAGGCAGGCAGATCTCTGTGAGTTGAAGGCCAGCCTGTTCTACAAAGCGAGTCCAGGAGAGCCAGGGGTACACAGAGAAACCCTGTCTAAAAAAACAAAAACCCTTCAAAGAATGCATACAGAAATAGAGAAAGGCTGAGGTCTCTCTGAAATCTCTCTTCCCACCACTTCCCAGTCTCTTAGAAGTGACAACAGTTAACACTTGGCTTTCAGATCACTTTTTATCTGATTACTTGGACAGTTTCACATGTGGATAATATATCTGGACACACTCATCCCCCGACTCTCTTACCTTCTCCTATCTCTCCTGTCTCCCCACCCTTCCTGCCAGGAAGTCCCCATCACACTTTCCTGTCTTTTTGTGCTGTTTCTGTTTGTGACACACTGGGCACAGCCAGGCTCACTCACATAGGCTTTGTTTTGAAACTGTCTACTGAAGCTTGGATCACTCACAAGTGACTGCATCACTGAGGACAATGGCTTCCTTTCCTCCAGCAGCCCTCAGCTGCCATCAGCTCCTCTGGGTAGGGTCAGGCCCCTTAGCCCCTCCCTATCCACGACAGAATGTTTACTACCAGGCCTGTCAGACAGCCACAGCTGCTGTGAGCTCAGGAGTACCATGGCCATGTTACACCACACAGCAGGATTTCCCAGTCCTCCCTCGGCATCACCCAGCTCTTACACTCTTCCTCTTTCCTCTTTGATGTTCCCTGCCTGTTAGAAGACAGTATATGTTTACCATTCTTGAGGTGGTTGGACCTTGGAGAGTGGAGCCTAAAACTAAGGCCATCTAGTCTCATACGGTAGGCAACGTTTTTCAAAAGCCTCAGACAAGAAACATATCTGAATAAGTTCTCATGAGTTAAGATGTACATAATCACAAGGACAAGCTGCACGTGGCAAAAACATAGAGGCATATAAACAAATAACAACAGCTGTCATGTGTGATCAGAAGAAAACTCACTGCTGTCTGCCACATCTGGAGGACACTCCGAGAACAAGTCCATGTTTTTGAAGAGACTGGGGTCACAGGACTTTCATCTTGCTTTCTTGGGGTTTCTCATAAATACTCAGAATTCCTCTCTCATGATTCCATTCTTGGGTCTTGTTCTGACAGTATGGATCTTCTAGCTAAGGGCAATCACACAGCAGTCACATGTTCTCTGCACCCTGACCAGCGAGTCTCCACATTAACCTTAGCGTGTGACAAAGAGAAGCTAAAGGCAACATAGTCCTGAGGCAACTCCAGCACGCTCCCTACTTCCATGGTCTCTGCTAGCGTGTGGCCTGGCTACCCTAGGCTCGCTCTGTAGACCAGGCTGGCCTCAAACTCAAGCAGTCAGCCTGCCTCTGCCTCTGCTCTGCCTCCCTGGCTTTGGTCACACTTTTAGTCCCAGAACTCTAGAGGCAGAAACAGGCAGGTCTCTCAGCTTGATAGGCCAGCCTAGTCTACATAGTGAGTCCCAGGACAGCCAGGTCTGTATAGAGAGACCCTGTCTCAGAGAGAGAATGGAAGGGTGGGGAGAAGATACAGTGGAATACTATACATTAAAGCAGATATTACAGTTACATGTAGTAGCATGGTTTGGTTATAAAAACAAAGTTAAAGAAAACAAGACAAAACTAAACTCTAGGGTCTGTGCATATACCTACAAGAGGCAAAAGGATAAAGGAAAGAAGAGACTGTCAGACTTGTGGTGCAGGACAGAGGGTTGTCTTTGAGAGGAAGGAGACAGTTACATAAGATGGAATGGGAGCAGGAAGAACTACCCAAGTGTTCTGTTCCTTTTTTAATGATTATTACATTTGGGAGGCACATACGTGTGGAGATCAGACAACTCTTACAGGAGTGGATTCTCTCCTTCCAGCATGTGTTCCCAAGGGTCAAAGTCAGGCCCCTTTGTTCCTCCCCAGTGTTCTTCTTGTTGTTATTGTTGTTGTTTTTTGTTTTGTTTTGTTTTTTCTGTTTTGTTTTTTGTTTGTTTGTTTTTAAGGAGAGGGAGAGAGAAAGAAAGATGTGTTTTCTTTTTAATTATGTGCCTGTGCCTGAGTCTGGGTATGTACCTGTGAGTGCAGGTGCCACCGAAGCCAGAGCTGTTGGGTCACCTGGAGCTGGAGGTGCAGATGGCTGTGCGCTTCCTGATGTGGGTGCTGAGAGCTCTGCAAGAGCAGCGCATGCCTTAACCACCAGCCTCCAGACTTGTTTCTTAATGTTAGTGGTGATCATCTCAGCTGTTTGTCCAGATGCACGTTTATGTTTTGATTCCTTTTCTGCATTTTTATAAATATTTTATTTATTTACTGTTTATCCAGTACTGTGCTCCCATGTACCCCTGCAGGCCAGAAGAGGGCGCCAGATGTCATTCTAGATGCTGTGAGCCACCATGTGGCTGCTGGGAATGGAACTCAGGACCTTTGGAAGAGCAAACAGTGCTCTTAACCTCTGAGCCATCTCTCCAGCCCTTGCATTTTTTTCTTAAGGGAAAAAGTGTAAAATATGATGACTTGACTTAAAAGGGATTAGTGTGATCTGTAAAGTATTTTTCCTTTATTCCTGAGATTTTAATATAGGTATAAAAATATGACCCTATCAACCTTCACATCTCCCTCCTAAGTTCATACTTTTTATTCTTTCTCTTTTTGATAAATCTCTAAGTTCAGTTAGTGCTACATGTATGTGCATGCATGGGTGTGTCCAGTGGGACGTGGGACCCTGCCAGCGGCCACATTGTCCAGGATGAGTGCTACCCCTCCTCTAGTAATGACCAGCTCCCTTCAGTAAGGCCTGGAGCCTGAGGTCATCTGCCCTGTCTGTGCCACAACTCAGGTTGCCTTGCTCTTACACTGGCATCTTAGTCGTCATGGTGTTGCTGTGAAGAGACACCGTGACCGAGGTGACGCTTATAAAGGGAAGCATCTAATTGGACTGGCCTACAGTTCCAGGGGTTTAGTCCATTGTTATCACAGCAGGTGTGGCGGCGCACGGGCGAACATGGTGTTAGAGAAGCAACTGAGAGCTCTACATCTGCATCCTTAGACAGCAGGAAGAGAGGGACACTAGACCTGGCTTGGGCATTTGAAACCTCAAAGCCCACGCCCAGACACACTTCCTCAAACAAGGCCACACCCACTTCAGCAAGACCACGCCTCCTAATCCTTCCCAGGTAGTGCCATTCCCTGATGACTAAGCATTCAAATCCATGAGCCAATGGAAGCCTTTCTTATTGAACCACCACACACAGGTAACTCCATGGGCGGTGAGTTCTGGAGTGCAGGATTCATGCCATGCCCAGAAGCCAGCGTCTCACAGCACTGCTCCCTATCTTAGATTTTCCCCCTCCTTTTCTATAATGTTCCCTGAGCTCTGGTGGTGTATATGTGGCATATTAATGTAGGTGTCCCATTTATGGCTGACCACTACATCTCTTAAAGGATGGTTTTTATAATGAACCTGCCTCTAACAGTGTCTCTTGTGCCTGACAGGGCTGTAAAGTGAGGGACCACATGGTTATTCTTCATGATCAAGGAGAACATGATGATGTGCTTTCTTGTCCAGCCACTAGAATACTGGAGGATCTGCACATGCACAAGGATGTCGTTGTTGTGCCTTTTTCTAAAGATGCAGTTAGGTGAGGAAAAAGAGCACTAGCTCTCAACTTTATTCCGTGGCTTCCATGTCATAGTCTACTGTCCCCAAGTGTTTTACATATCAGTATTGTCAGTTCTCAGATAGGTATGATTCAGAGCGCTAACTGAAGGGCTGAGGATATGGTTTGGCGCTACAACAGCTCTTTACCCTATACAAGGACGTGGTTTGCTCCTGACATTAGTTACTGTTCCTATTGCTTCGGTGCAACACCATGACCAAAAGCAAGCTGGGGAGGAAAGGGTTTATTTGGCTTACACTTCCATAGTGTAGTCCAGGCTGAAGGAAGACAGGACAGCAGCCTGCAGGCAGGAGCTGATGCAGAGGCCATGGAGGGGTGCTGCTTATTGGCTTGTTCTTACGGTTTGCTCAGCCTGCTTTTATAGACCTAGGGACCACAGCCCAGGGATCACTCCCCATCACTCACCGAGAACACGTCCTACATTGGCTGCCACATGATCTTTTTTTTCCCCAAGATATATATTATTTTATTAACTTGTTCTTGTTACATCTCAATGGTTATCCCATCCCTTGTCTCCTCCCATTCTTCCCTCCCTCCCATTTTCCTCTTATTCCCCTCCCCTATGACTGTTCCTGAGGGGGATTTCCTCCTCCTGTATATGCTCATAGGGTATCAAGTCTCTTCTTGTTAACCTGCTGTCCTTGCTCTGAGTGCCACCAGGTCTCCCCCTCCAGGGAAAATGGTCAAATATGAGGCACCAGAGTATGTGAGAAAGTCATATCCAACTCTCCACTCTACTGTGGAGAATGTTCTGACCATTGGCTAGACCTGGGTAGGGGTTTAAAGTTTACAGCCTGTATTGTCCTTGGCTGGTGCCTTAGTGTGAGCGGGACCCCTGGGCCCTGCCGCATGATCTTATGGAGGCGTTTTCTCAGCTGAGGTTCCCTCCTCTCAGCTGGTCTCAAGTTGACATAAAAAGTAGCCAGCACAGGGGCGAGGGAGAGAGGGAAAGAAAGCTGCACTGAAATTAAGATGCTTTATACCAAGAACAAACAGATTTGACAAATAAAACAGAAAAACACACAAAGCCCAAGGGGAGGAAAGGCTAACAAAAAGAATTTGGCAACTAAAAATGTTGAGATCCTAAACCTGAGTTTTGGAATTTTTGAGTTCTTTCCCCACATTTCTTAGCCCACCCCCAGCCTGGTCTCACCCTATCATCCTGGGCACTAACCCTGAGCCCCAAGCATGCTGAACAAGCCTTCCACCGCTGAGCCACCCCGTGCTGAGACCTTCTTACATACTGATTGGCACAACTGGGGAAGAAGTTGGCAGTCAAAATTGTCCTTCTGTAGCTTTGAACTCTTAAATTCAGTCGTTTTTGCCATTTGTTCTGCTGTTTTGTAACTGCAGCAGGCTGTCAGTTGGGCTAGAGGACTCTGAAAGAGGCTTTTTAGAGAGAAGACAACACCGCACCCTTTGTTACCACCTGGCAGATAGGATTTGCTAGTGTAGCAGTGTGCTTCTTGCTTCTTCTGCCAGAGTAAGTAATTACTAAACGTTAAAAGTATAACTATCACCAGGCATAGTGGTGTGTGCGTTGAATCCCAGTACTTGGTAGGCAGAGCCAAATGATCTCTGAATTTGAGGCCAGCCTGGTGTACAGACTGAGTTCCAGGATAGGCAGGGCTACACAGAGAGATCCTGTTCCCCCCCACCCCGCCAACCCCAAAAAAGAAGTAAATATTTAAGTGTCATCCTTATAGCCAAGAATGAAAATTCTGTTTCTTTTTTAAGATTTATTTATTTATTTATTTATTTATTTATTTATTTATTTATTATACATAGTCTTCTGCCTGCATGTACACCTGCAGGCCAGAAGAGGGCACCAGATCTCATTCTAGATGGTTGTGAGCTACCATGTGGTTGCTGGGAATTGATCTCAGGACCTTTGGAAGAGCAGCCAGTGCTCTTAACCTCTGAGCCATCTCTCCAGCCCTGAAAATTCTGTTTTTTGTGGTGGTAAGGATCAAGACTGGGACCACTTGCAAGGACCTGTATTTCTTAAGCTATAAGACACATTGGCAATAACAAGGTGGTTTGCATATATATATGAGCACCGTGAGGTGCCTAGGGAAGCCAGAAAGGGTGTCACATTCGCCTGAGCTGGAGTGACAGGTGGTTGTAAGGTACAGTGCGAGTGATGCAAACCAAACCAGGTTTCTCCACAGTAGTAGTGAGTGCTAAGCCCTCTCTCCAGCCCCTCCTGTAAAGTGTTAAGAAATTGAATGTTTCTCTGTAAAAATGTCTTTGTCATTTAAGTGATCCTGGGGTTGGCTCCAATGATGAAAAAGGCCTGGAATGTGATGTTTTCCTGGACCCAAATGCACCATGGGGCCCCAAAATCGGGGAGCTCAATGCTGTGAGTAACTTTTCTGTTGAATGTATGTATAAAAAACTATTGATGATAGTTGTCTCTGACAGGAAAGTAGTATACTTAAATTGAAATGAATGGATTATCCAATTATAATATGATCATATGCTGAGCGAATAAAACTTTTAACAGTGATAAGTAATATATTATTTGATTTCAAAGAATTGATAACTGATAAAATTTTAGAAAAAAATCTTATGTTTAGGCTTTCTGTTATGGATAAATAATGAATTGAAAATGAAGAAAATGTAAGTGCATGTTTTGTTCCCTTATTCGATAATATTTTGGTATGGCTATTTTGTTGAGGAATGTGTTTCATTTTTTAAAAACTTCAAAATTGAAAAATTTGAAAAGTGACCAGAATGGCTTTGATTCCTCTTGATTCAGTTGGTTTTTGTTACAAAGGCCCAGGGATTCTGTTAACATGCTGTTTTTGATAGTTGAGGTAGAATTTACTTGAGAAAGTGAAAAAAAATCCAGAAAGCTATATAAAAACTAGATGATGCATAGTTACTCAGAAATTACGTATACACTATGTAATTAAATGGTTCCTTAATTTACAATAAACAAAACCATGTTACAGAAATAAGTTTAGAGAAGAGACAGACAGTAGAGGGAGAGGTACAAGAGAGAACAAAGGGAAGAGACTGAAAAGACAGAGAGCAGAGAAGGAGAGGAAGTGAGGAGGGGAGAGGAAGTGAGGAGAGGAGGGGGACAGAGATGAACCGGGGAGCGGTAGGAGAGAGAACAAAGCACGTCCACTGTTGTATGCCCTAATGTAAGAGCAGGGTATCTCTCAGAAGACGCATTCTCAGCCAGGCAGGAGAGAGGGGTAGAGAGGTGAAATAATACAGAAAGGGGAGAGAGACAGTGAGCGGAGAGAGGAGGTGCATAGGAGAGAGCAGCAGGGAGACGGGCACACTGGCCATTTGTGCACTACTGTAAGCACACAGGCAGCTCCCGGGAATGCAAGCTGAAAGGCAGCACTGCCCTCGGGGCAGAAGGAGAATAAGAGAAAGATATATAGAAAGAAAAAGAAGGAAGAAAGAGAATAGGCAAAGAGTGAGACGGAGGAGAGAAGGAAAAGAAGGATAGATGAGAGAGAGAGAGAGAGAGAGAGAGAGAGAGAGAGAGAGAGAGAGAGAGAGAGAGAGACACTAAGTGGGGAGATCTGGGAGGAGAGAAGCATCCTCCATTTTGTGCACAAGTGTGCAGAGCCCAGGAGAGGAGCAGGAAATAGTATTGTTCTCAGGTCAGGTGCATTCTCAGTGGCCCCAGGGCAGGAGGAAAGAGCGAAGTGAGCTAAAGATAAATGAGGAGTGGAGAGAGACCGTGAGAAAAGAGCGTGAGGGGAGAAGGGGGAGTGTGAGAAAGGCAGGGAGAGCACAGAGTGGGGGGAGAGAGCAGGAAAGAGTGTTAGGAGAGAGGTGTGAGAGGGTAGAGAAAGAACAGAAGAGGAAAAAGGAAGCAGAGAGAGAAGGACAACAGAGGAGATAGAGAGGAGACCGCAGCAGAGATAGGAGAGAGGGCATAAAAAGAGACAGGAGACTCTGAGAGTGCGGAAGGCAAGAAGAGAGAGTGCAGACAGTTGAAGGGGAGAGACAGTGAGGAGATGGAACGGAGGACTGTAGGCAAGAGGACAAAGTGAGAGATGCAGTCCACCGATCATACACTAATGTGAGAGCACAGAAACCAGGTCCCAGTTAAAGGAAAAAGCAGGATGTTTTTTTTTTTTTTTTAAGATTTATTTACTATTGTGTACACAGTACACATACACCTGCAGGCCTGAAGAGGGCATCAGATCACATTACAGATGGCTGTGAGCCACCATGTGGTTGCTGGGAATTGAACTTAGGACCTCTGGAAGAGCAGTCAGTGCCCTTAACCTCTGAGCCATCTCTCCAGCCCAAGGATGTTTCATAGGAAGCACACTCTCCACCCTTAACCAGGCAGGAGAGAAAGACAGAAGAGATGACAGAGAGAGGAGAGACACAGAAGAGGGACAGATGGCTGAGAGAGGACAAGACAGGGCAGTGATTAAAGCGGAGTGAGACAGACAGGAGAGACAGGGAAGAGAAAGGAGAAAGGCATGTCCTCCATTTCATATACTAATGCAAAACACCGAATCCAGGTCCCAGTGAGAGCTGCAGGACAAGCAGGTGTCTCCCCAGACGACACATTCTCAGCCATGGTGCCATGTCCAGCTCTGTGACCTACAAACACCCATGTAAATGCATACGTTTATGTACATTTATACATATATATATCTGTATATAAGGTGAAACCTAGGTTTTACATATACAATAAAACAGGCAATATTTGTCTTTCTAATTTTGATTTATTTTACTTAATACAGTGATTTCCAGGTTGCATCCATTTTCCTGCAGGTGTCATTTTTTTTTTTCATTTTTCTTATAGCTACATAAAATTCACTGTGTATATATACTATATTTTATTTATCCATCCTTTGTTGATAGATATCTACTCTGGGTCTATTTCCTGGCTTTTGTGAACAGTACAACAATAAACATGAATATGTGAATATCTCTGTCATACATTGAGTTGGGGATGTAGACAAGAGTGTTGTTGCTGGGTCATATGGCAGCTCAAGTTTCAGTTTGTTTAGAAACCTACAAAAAAGCTCCTGCTAGCAGTGAGGAAGGGCTGCTTCTCCTGCATTCTCACTGGTGGTGTTGTTTGTTTTCTTGATGCCAGCCATTCTGGGCAAGAGGTTTTAAAACTGACATATCATTAGACTAAGATACTATTTTTTTAGCCCAAGTTTTAAATTATTTAAACCTGAGAATGAACCATACTTGTAGCCATGTGAAAATAAGGAGCTGCCACGGAGGGCTGCTAACCTACTGTCCCTCTGCCTTGCAGTTCTTGTCACTGAAAAACTGGACCCTGCAGTTGGTAAGTGAGCCACTGGGCTCAATTTCTTTGGACTTCTTGCTCCTGTATTGACGTTTGATAATGATGTCTTACAATCTCTTTTTACAAATGTTGGTTTAATGTTTGTCTTCTTGTCAGCCTTTCCAGTTTTACACTTATGAGTAAAATACCATAGATTATTTAAGAAAAAATTATACCCTGCTGTGGTGACTTAGGCCTATAGTCCCACCATTTGGGAGGCTGAGGCAAGATTCTTGTTTGTTTGTTTGTTTGTTTGTTTGTTTTGAGGCAGGGTTTCTCTGTGTAGCCTTGGCTGACCTAGATTCACTTTGTAGACCAGACTGGCCTCAAACTCACAGCAATCCGCCTGCCTCTGCCTCCCAAATGCTGGGATTATAGGCATGCACCACCATGCCCAGTGCAAGATTCTTGTTAAAAGACATTTTTATTTTAAATGTGTGTTTGCCACCAATGTCAGGGTGCCCTGGGGGCCAGAAGTGGGTATCAGAACCCTTGGAGTTAGAGTTCCCAGCAACTGCGAGCCACCTGGCCTGAGTCCTGCCAGCTGAACTGTAGTCCTTTGCAAGAGCAGCAAATGTTCTTAACCACTGAGCCATCTCTCCAGACCAGGGTTTAAAGATTTAAAAAGTCACCTTTAATCACAGTTAGGGGCTTGTGACGTGGCACAGCAGTGAAGGGTGCTTGCCACCAAGCCTGGCCACCTGAGTTTTATCCCTAGGGCCCACAAGGTGGAGGGAGAGAATTGGCTCCTGCAGCTTTTCTTCCAGCCTCTGCACATGGCCACATGCAAATAATTAGATAATTAGATAAGTGCGACTCAGTCACATGAGGAGGTTATGAAGTCTAATAAGTTCTTTTTTTGTTGGACATTTTGTTTTGTTTTCCGGTTTGGCTGCTCAGATAATTTCATGTTGCCCAGGCTGGCCAGGGATTCACTGTACAGCTGAGAGTGACTGTGAGGTCTTATCCTCCTGCCTCCCCCTTCCCAGCGCTGGGGCTCTGGCATGTATAACTAGATGGTGTGTGTTTGTTCACTTGTTTGTTTTCCTGAGACATAGTCTCCATGTGTAGAGCAGGCTAGCCTCAAATTTGCCGTACTTCTGCCTTGGCCTCACAAGTGCTGACATTACTATACCTAGTATTTTATTAGTCCATTTTAAAAAATGTTTATTTTAAGTTGTACGTGTGTGTGTATGCGCGCCCATGCATGTGAGTGCCCACAGTGGCCAGAGGCATTGCATACTGTGGCTCTCGGGCTGTACGCGTCAGTGAGGCACCTGATGGAAGTGATGGCATCCAGCTGTGTCAGTCAGCGAGCAGACATGCTCATCACTGCTGAGCCGTCACTCCGGCCCCGTTTTATTAGTTCTCACTTGACTCTCCGTTAACTAGGTAAATGTGACATGTCTCTCCCCCCACTTAGAAACAGCAGTCGTTGTTCTCAGAAGAGGAAGAGTACACCACTGGGTCTGAGGTCACTGAAGATGAAGTCGGTGATGAAGAAGAAGTGTCCAAGAAACAAAGTAATGGCTCCTAATTACAGTCAACCTTCACTGTTTATGGACAGTTATATTCTGGGTATTTTAATGCAAGCATGGTCTGTTGGCTTTACATGTCTACATGTCAGATGACACTGAGAAATAGAAACAAAAAGGAAGTTCCATTAAGATTCCCTGACCCACCGGGCTGGACTGCTGGCTCATCACATAAAGGTGCTGGCTGCCAAGCCTACCTGGGACCCACACCTACATTTGTCCCTCTGGCCTCCCCATTTGCACGTGTACCATGGTGCTCACACGTTCACACAAACACAGAGAAAATAAGTAAGTAAATAAACCCTGGTCCTCTGTGTATGTTATCTTTACTCTTTAGAGAGAGGGGAGGGGAGAAACTGAGCAGTTAAGAAAGTAATCCCAGCACTCAGGAGGCAGAGGCAGGAGGATCTCTGTGAGTTTGAAGCCAGCCTGGTCTACAAAGAGAATTCCAGGACAGCCAGGGCTACATGAGAAACCGTATCTCAAAAAAGAAAAAAGAAAAAAAAAAAAAGGAAAGAAAGCAAGCAAGAAAGAAAGAAAGGAAGAAAGAACAAAAGAAAGAAAGAAAAAGAAAGCATGCTGCTTTTCCAGAAGACTTGAGTTTGATTCCCCGTAACCACATCAGGTAGCTTATAATGTCCTGTAGTTAGCCACTAATTTTAACAATAATTAGTGGCTTCCATGAGTGCTTTTCTCAGTTGAAAAGATCATTTCTATTTCTGCATTGCTAGGTTTTTATAGTGGATGAATTTTGTAGTTTATCAAATGTTTTTTTTTGTTTTTGATTAAGATCATACAAATTTTTTCCTTCATGATGCTAGTATAGTACTGACTGACTTTCAAGTACTACATTACTCTTCTGAGGTCAGTTCCACTTGTTAAAGAGATACTATGTTTTACGCCATTTGACCTACTAATATATTACTGAGAAATTTTTGTTGGTGTTCATTGGAATATTCAGTTCTCTTAGGAATCTATTTTGAGTTTTTATATCAAATGTGTCATAACTCCCTAAATTACAAAGTGTACTACTCACTTTTTTTGGTAGGGGTAGGAGGTGGGTTGGGGGCTGCTAAGCAAGCCTGCCACTACTGAGCAGCAGCCCATACCATACCATAGGTGACTATGGACACAGGTGGGGAAGCTACCAGGCCTGGGATTTTCCCCGTAGGGGGTTTAATTATGGATTTAACTTCTTTATTGTAATGCTGCCCACGTGTTCAATTTCTTATCTGCTTTAGTAATATAAATCACATCTTGCCCAGTGCACTGGCAGTGTATCGGGAGGCTGTCTAACGCTGGCGTCTCTGCCTGTGGTGTTAGGAATTTGTTTCTTTTTTTGTCTTGCTAGTTTGCTGGAATTTTAATTACTATTAACATTTTCAGAGAAGCAGATTTGGGTATATTTTTCTGTAGTTTGTTTTGGCATTTGCTCTCAAAGTATTTCATTCTTTATAATTATTTGGAACTGAGTGTGTTTTCATATCCAAAATGTGCTTCTTGGGGTGGTCCCCCTCATCTTGAATTGGGGTGCTTTCAGGGCTGCTTCATCCTGAAGGAGAATCCTCCTGTCAGCCGTGCTCTCCGTGTGGGCTGACAGGAGAGTGGAGCAGCCAACACGCGGACTGCTGTTTGTGCGTGGGTAGTGATGGCGGCAGGTTATGTGACCTGAGCATGTCACATCCGAGACACGGAATGCAGCAGGCACTCTTCTCGTCTTTGCTCTCCTCTCCTGGATGGGGCAAAGGCGAGTTTTTCTAAAGCGCATGGTCTCTCTGGGAGGTCACTGTCAGAGATGTTTTTAATTCTTAAAGTAGAAGCCTGGATCATTGGTGTGCCTGAGGTGGGAAGGGCAGTTCCGTTTCTGCTGTTTTCAGACGGGGTCTCTTGTAGCCCAGGGTGGCCTTGACTCGCTGATCCTCCTGCCTCCACCTCTGGACTGCCCAGGTTACGGGTGGGCACCATCACATCCAACTAGATTTTTGGTTTCTTTTTACGTTTAAAGAAAGCAGGGGATATTTAAAACTGTTTTACCAGCCAGATCTCTGAGTTTGAGGCCAGCCTGGTCTACAGAGCAAGTTCCAGGACAGCCAGGGCTGGGGGGGGGGGGGGGGAGTAGCAATGACATTGTGGAAGAACGGGACTCATGTTCCTAATGTTGTCCTTTGTTTGCCAGGGAAAAGGGAGAAGCCAAAGAAGTTTAATAAGCAACCAAAGAAGCAGCTGTCCTCACCCTGTTCCCAAAAGAAAGAAAAGGCGCTGGAGAAGGTAAATGGAAGACGCAGTGCAGTTTTAACGTCCGTATAAGAAGTAAACAAGCAGGGCCAGGCGTGGTGGCGCACACCTGAAAGCCCAGCCCTCCGGCGGCAGAGATGGGCAGATCTTTGTGGGTTCGAGGCCAGCCTGGTCCACAGAGTGAGTCCCGGACAGCCGGAGATAGGGATCCAGAAGATACAGGAGCACTGGAAAAGGACGGTGCAAAACACTGCATAGGCACGACACATCATCCTCTGTAAGAGAGGGATACGCGTGATTCCCTTCCACTCACACAAGCACTTGGCGAGATTAACTACATGTGGAAAGGACCACTAAAGATAATTTTTATTATATGTGCTGTTTAAACTTTTTAATATTTTTACCAGTAGTATGGATTTATAAAAAGTAAATAGACTTTTAAAATTGACATAAATTCTGTTTCATGACCTAGAAAATTCACTTTATTTTCCTGACAAAACAGTAGTAGCTTCAGGTGACTGAACAGAATCCCTGAATCCCAACATGTATTAAAGGCTATTTCTAAGATAAGATCCACACAGGAGCTGGAGAAATGGCTCAGTGGTTAAGAGCACTGGCTTTTCTTCACAAGGACCTGGGTTCAATTCCTACCACGTGCATGGCAGCTCACAACTACCTGGAATTCCAGTTCCAGGGCATCCAGCACTTCACACGCACACACATGCAAGCAAAACACCTGCACATAAAATATTTAAAAAGAAAAAAAGCAAAAGGTAAGACCCAGTTACATTGAATCTTAGTTAATTAAGTACTACAGATGTATGAATGTGTTTTTTCAATATTGCATAAGCTTAGCATGAGTTCAACAGGTAGACATTCAAAGTCTATATTTTTTTCTCTCTGATAAACTTTCTTCTCTGAACCTGTTTACCATGAAGGTCATAATAAGCTTTTTTTCACTACTATAGACGTTTTTGCTGCAGGGCTTTGTTTGTTTTTGTTTGTTTGTTTGTTTGAACAGGGTCTTACTATATAGCCCTGGCTGGCCTGAAACTCACTATGTTGACCAGACTGGCCTGAAACTCATGGAACCCTGCCTGCCTCTGCTGGGATTAACGTGGGCACCACCACTCTTGCAGCTGTTGTTGCAAGGTTTAAATAAATCACAGTTTCAGATGTTCTTGGTATAGTGTCTTGAACTCAAATAAATGTAAATTGCTCTTATAATTAATTGGAGCCCTAACTAATAAATATGCTCGGATTAGACATTGTTATCTTTTCTTTTTTTCCAGTCAACGTCTAGAGATGTTTCTCCTTTCATGTGAGTATCTGTTCTGTGTCCAGTTGGAAATCCGTCCCTTGTTCGGTTTGGGCACGGGCTGTGTGGCAGTCCCCTCTGACAGCAGCACCAGTGCTCTTGCCTGTCCCATTTCTCCAACAGCGTGAGTGCGCAGAAGAATAAGTGGGATGCCACCAGGTCCCTGAGGTTCAACCAAGATGCACAAAGAGAAGATGGTAAATTTTATTATCTGAGTAACATACAAGCTAGGTATAAACAACAGTGTTTTTATTATTGTGTGTATTTGTAGGGGTGGTAAGTGCAGGTACCATTAGAAGCCAGAAGAGGGTGTCACCTATCCTGCGGCTGGAGTCACAGGCAGCGGGGAGCTGTCTGAGATGGGCCTAATGTGGGTGCTGGGAACCAAACTTGGGCCCCTTTGAGAAGAGTTTGTGCTCTTAACCACTAACCCATCTCTCCAGCCCCATGAATTATATGCTGAATAGTCTTGAAGGTTCCAAAATAAGGCCCCACGTGTGCACATTCTCTTTGTACCAATCAGAGTTTCATTACTAGACCATGCAGTGGGTAATACGTTGTTTATGCATCTGTGACTTTAAGATCTCTTACACTTGTTTTTACATATTTTACTGTAAAAAATTACTAAATATGTTTTAGGCTGTTTCTTGACATTGTGCTTTTATAACAAAATACTCAAAGCTGGGTGTTTTATAAAGAAAAGACGTTTATTCCGCTTACAGTTTTGCAGTGCTGTAAGTGTCTCCTTGGCTCTGGTGAACACCTTCTGGCTACAGTGCTAACATGGTAGATGTCATCCTAAGGAGCATGTATAGGAGGAAACAGTCACGTGGCAAAAAAGCAAACAAAAGCCTCGAACTCACAGCAATCCTTCTGCCTCTGCCTCCCGAGTGCTGAGATTAAAGGTGTGTGCCACCACGCCCAGCAAGAGATTCTTTTTATAACAACCTGCCCTTACAGGAATTAAACAGGTCACAAGTAACTCCCTTGATCCCTTCTAGGACTGGTGGCCCCAGTGAGCTAACCACTTTCCACCAGGCCCCAGCTCCTCAAGGTTCCTGCACCCCTCAACATTACCACAGTAGGGATCAGACTGCAGCACACGATGCTTGGGAGAGCCTCACACCGCCTCACGTGCGGCCATCTGAAAGGCAGTGCAGCTGTCATGTGTTAGCCGTTTGCTCCATGCTACCTTACACTCTTCACAGATAGATTGAAGTATGCACCTGAAAAGAACAGCAACAGGCATTTTTATATGCCTTTGTTGATTATAGTCTTTCTTTGAAAATGACACCTGTTATTCTTAGGAAAAGCAATTTTCTGTTTTTTACTTTCAGATCAGCGACGGATGTCTGAAATTACAGGGCATCTGATAAAAATGAGATTGGGCGATCTGGACCGAGTCAAGTCAAAGGAATCAAAAGAAGTAAGAATATGCACCAGGGTGCTACGCTTATATTCCTTCCTGCATTTATTTCATCACGAAAAGTAACTGTTGTCTTGGTTAGGGTTTCTACTGTTTATAGAGACACATGACCAAGGCAACTCTTACAAAGGAAAACATTTGAGTGAGGCTGGCAGGTTAGAAGTGTGGTCCGTTGTCATCATGGGGGGAAGCACGGCAGCATGCAGGCAGACAAGGTGCTGGAGGAGGAGCTGAAGTTCTGCATCTGGATCCACAGGCAGCAGGAAGTGAGAGAGAGGGGGGAGAGAGGAGAAAGAGAGGGAGAGAGAGGGAGAGAGAGAGACAGACAGACAGACACAGACACGGACACAGTAGGCCTGGCTTAAGCATCTGAAACCTTAAAGCCCGTCTCTAGTGACACCCTTCCTCCACAAGGCCACACCTCCTGATAGTGCCCCTCCCTATGGGCTTGTTGGAGACATTTTCATTCAAACCACCAAAGCCATTATACTGTACTTGAGCATGGAAAATATTTTTCAAATTTTTAAAAAGGATGTTAAAAGAGCATCTTAGATATTTTTATATTCAATGTCAGTTAACCAAAATTCACATACAAGTTTTCTGTCATCTCTCATTATATATGGTCCATAAGTTCTCTTCTCATACTTGATAAAGCATGTTATCCTTAAAGCATAATGTCACACCAAGAGTAGATTAGCTGTGTACTGTTGGCCAAGTGAAGAGAGTAAGTGCTGCATTTAGTCATCTTTCTTGCCTAGATGTCACTCTGAGGTAAAATGCTGTCTTGCTGAGACTCGGGGCTGAACTCTACTTGTACTCCCAGAAGATGTATATGTACTAGCATTGTGTGTTATGCACATTTGTATCATAAGTGCACCGCAGCTCCTGCCCTAGTCCTTACTGGGATGTAGCTCATTGGTGCAGTGCATGCCTAGAATGCACAGGACCCTGAAGTCAGCCCCCAAGAGCAAAAGTAGAAATAAATGGGGCAACAGCTATTTGCTTACCCATAAAATTTACAAAGGAAAACAAACTGATCCTCAGTTAGATAAAACTTCCTTAGCTAAAAGACCTGTAAACTTGTGCAATACACACACACACACACACACACACACACACACACACTTAATTATTAAAAATGTTTTAGTTTCTTAACTTCAACACTAAAGCGTTAGCCACAAAAGAAAAATTAATCAGCTGGGCGCAGTGGCACACCTGTAATCCCAGCTCTCAGGGAGGCAGAAGCAAGCAGATCTCTGTAAATTCAAGGCCAGCCTGGCTTACAGGGTGAGTGAGTCTAGGACAGCCAGGGCTGTTACACAGAGAAACCTTGTCTCGAAAAACCAAAAGAGAGGGAGAGGATTAAAAGTTCATATAAAATAATAAACTATGTGTAAAATTTTGTCTGATAAAGAATTTCTGGAAAAGAAAGGGAGAATATTATAATTAAATTATAATCTCAAAGAGCTCAATAATAAAATAATCCAGTAGAAATAAATAGGCAAACTGGGTGTGGTGGTATATGCCTTTAATCCCAGCACTCAGGGAGGCAGAGGCAGTTGAATCTCTTTGAGTGCCAGGCCTACCTGACCTATATAGTAAGTCCCAAGTCAACCAGGGTAGCCTGTCTCAAAATAATAGAGTCTGGAGAGGTGGCAGAGCACTTACAAGCACTGGCCGCTCTTGCAGAGGATCTGTGTTCAGTTCCCACCACCCACACGGCTGCTCACAACCCTTCCCAACTGCTCCAGCCGCAGGGGTTCCAAGGCCCTCCTTGTCTCCAAGGGCACTACATAGCTGATACACAGCTGTGCAGGCAAAACACCTATACACACAAAATAATTTAAAATAACAATGAGTAAATAAACCAGGCTTAGGATTAGCCAAACATCTTGAAGAAGGAGATGCAGGTAGCAAGTAAACACACACAAAAAAAGCATTAGTAGTCATTGGAGAAATACAAATTAACATCCCTTGGTGCGTGCAGTGGAGCTCTGTTCACTCTGCTCCCATCCTGACTCAGCGCTGCTCACTCCTGCTGAGGAACAAGTCAGGAAGCCTTGGCCTTTAAAGATGCTGGAAAGACGCCCGTGGAACCCGAGGTGGCCATTCACCGAATTCGAATCACGCTCACCAGCCGCAACGTGAAGCCGCTGGAGAAGGTGTGTGCCAACTTGATCAGAGGCGCAAAGGAGAAGAATCTGAGCGTGAAGGGACCGGTGCGCGTGCCTACCAAGACACTGAGACTCACTACAAGAAAACCCTGTGGTGAAGGTTCCAAGACTTGGGATGGTTTCCAGATGACAATCCACAAGCGACTCGTTGACTTACACAGTCCTTCTGAGATTGTTAAGGAGATTACTTCCATCAGTATTGAGCCAGGAGTAGAGGTTGAAGTCACCATTACAGATGCCTAAGTCAACTATTTTAATAAATTGGTTTAATCGGTTGTTAAAAAGAAAACAACAAAAAACATCTCAGTGCTATACTGCTTCTGCAAGCTCTGAAAATTTTAAGTGCTTGTGAGGATGTGAATGAAGCAAATGAAATTCTGTACAGGTTGTAGGGATGCAAAAGGGAATGGAAAATTGTTTGGCAGCTTTTCATAATGCCATGCATTTATAGCAACATTGTTCATAATTGTGAAAAACCTGAAAGACTTCAAAAATGATGTCTTAGCCGGGCGTGGTGGCGCACCCCTTTAATCCCAGCACTCGGGAGGCAGAGGCAGGCGGATCGCTGTGAGTTCAAGGCCAGCCTGGTCTACAAAGCGAGTCCAGGACAGCCAAGGCTACACAGAGAAACCCTGTCTCAAAAAAAACAAAAAAAAAAAAAAAAAAAAAAACAAAAAAAAAATGATGTCTTTACCTAACAAATATGACAAGAAAAATTCTGAGGTTGCTTCAATTTAAAAGGGTAGAAACAAGACAGCGGAAGCCTAACTGAAAACAAGGTATAAGCTGCTCACCTGTAGCCTCAGCACTCAGCAGGAGGAGCGTGGGCAACAGCTGCAATTGAGTGCTTGCAGTCCCCAGGCCTAGGGGCATCGTCCCTGTGGGGCTGTGCCAGGGTCTGCCCTTCCTTTTCCTCTGATTTCTATAGCAGCTCGATAACCCTTCTCTCTCAAAGAGCCCTCAGGCTCACGAGTATTTGGTTGCTGGGGATGTAGTTGAGTTTGTAGAATGCTCGCCCAGCATGCCAAAGGCCCTGGCTTGGATGCCCAGCAGCACATAAAGCAGATGCGGTGGTGCAGTCCCTGCACGTGAAAGGTGGAGGCAGGAGGATCAGAAGTTCAAGGTCATCTTTGGCTACATAGTTAAGTTCAAACCCAGCCTAGTCTACATGAGACCCTCCCTAAGGGGAGAGGGGAGTTTGGGGTTTTGCAAATAAACTACACGTTTAAAAATAAAGACAGACAGACTCGGGGCCAGAGAAGTCACCTGGTGGCTAAGAGCGGCATGGGAGCAGGAGCTGGGATTCCAGCCCCAGACAAGAGGCAGCTGTGCTGGAGCCAGGGCCTAGGGCAGAGGAGACAGAAGGGCGCGCTGGCTCAGCCAGAGGCCCTGCTCAGAGGCACAAGGTGCTAGAGGATTACTGATACCTTTCTCCAGCCTCCACAGGAGCACACACACACAATAAAATCCTCCTATGGATAAATCTGTACATTATACTAAGTCAAGGAAATTAAAAGATTGAAAATGCTACATACGGGGCTGGAGAGATGGCTCAGAGGCTAAGAGCACTGTCTGCTCTTCCAGAGGTCCTGAGTTCAATTCCCAGCAGCCACACGGTGGCTCACAGCCATCTAGAATGAGATCTGGCACCCTCTTCTGGCCTGCAGGTGTACACTATATGCATAATAAGAAAAGGCTACATGCTGCATGACTCCTAATGCAGCGTGTTCTGGAAAATGCTAACCTGTACAAACAGACCAGCAGGTTGGTGGTTGATGGGTGTGCTACATGGATCGGCTTCAGGAAGGGGGATTTTTTTAGGGATGATAAGACAGGTCTGTGTCTTCATCGTTGAAGGGTTTTACATTTGTCAACAACCCAGAAAGTGGTAAGTTTTACTGTACGTAATACTTCAAAAGCCTGAGTTTTATAGCTCAAAAATGAAATTCCTTTCTAAAATTGAAAGTGTGTCATGTTGTGGGTCAGGCTTTATTTCCTTGACGGTAACTCGACTTTGTCTCTTTATTTACAGTTTGCAGGGGGTATTTATTCTAGGCTTGAAGCACAAGTCAAAGCCTCGGTGCCTACCAGTGCCCGACAAAACAGCTCGGACAAGAATCCAAGGTAAATGAGCAGGGAGTGAGCAGGATGCCTCTAGCTCTGCAGAGGCTAAAACACTAGAAGCATGCAGTAAGCTTTCAGTTTTTATCTCATCAAAGTCGGAACTGATTTTAACTTAAAAATATTTTTAAAGGTCATAAACATAAAAGGTTTAGTGTTTTTTTAATTTAAGTTTTCGGTTTATTTGGCCAAGTCCATTTGAGTCAGCTGGTAAAAATGAACTCGGCAGGGGTTGTTGTGTACAGCCTAGAGGTAAGCAGCTTCCCTGGCACACTCAAGGCCTTAGGTTTGACCTCTAGCACACCGTCCTCCTCATCGTCATGTGCTAGTCATAATAGTAGTGTGCAACTATGAATTGGCAGGATTGTCCAACTGTGTACGTCATGTGTTAGTATTTATGGTAATCCCTGAATCTTCCCTGTCGCTTGTTTATTCTTTCTCGTCCCCTGCCGGCTCCTCTGTCTGCTCTCGCTCAGACAGACTGTTGGAGATAGAGGGCGGCATTTTCTCTCTCTCCCTCCCTCCCTACACTCCCCTCCCCTCCCCTCCCCTCCCACTCCTCCCCCCCACCTCTCTCTGTGTGTAGCCTTGGCTGTCCTGGACTCATTTTGTAGACCAGGCTGGCCTCAAACTCAGAGATCTGCCTGCCTCTGCCTCCCCGAGTGCTGGGATTACAGGCGTGCCCTACCAAGTAGTTGACAGACCTGGTTACTTCCTCTTACAGAGAAGGCAATGGGATGTCCTATTCTTTTATGAGAGAGCCTCCTGAGTCTATAGCAGCTCACTTCTCTTCATAAAGCTAACTGGCAAGTCTGTGCCCTTCATCACAGATGTTCTGTTGAACTTAAGTTCCTGAGGTGTGGGCACTAGTACTAGCAATGCTAAGGTGACCAGCTTGTAATTCTGACACCTACAAAGCTCAGAAATCAAAAGCCTTGTCAAACGTTTGTGGTAAGTTCATCCTGAACTGCTGCGGTTTTACTCTTCTCACAGTCTGAGTGACGGTTTGTTTCCCTGAGGAAACATTAGTGTGCTTCACTAGACTGGCCCTGGCCTATGCTATGCAATACACATACTACATTCTCTCTAAAAATATTGTTAGCGGCCGGCCATGGTGGCGCACGCCTCTAATCCTAGCACTGTGGAGGCGGAGACAGGCGGATCTCTGTGAGTTTGAGCCTAGCCTGGTCTACAAAGAGAGTTCAGGACAGCCAGGGCTCTGTGTAGCAGAGAAACCCTATCTTGAAAAACCAAAAGTAATTAAAAAATAAATATGTATATATGTATATATATAATTTTTTTAAGGAAATCTGAATTCCAAACTGCAGCTCACTCCAGGGGTTGTAGAAGATTCTCAATGAGCGACACTGTTCACTGAATGTAGATGTTGTCAGGCACAAAGACTGAGGCAGCTACAACATCCTGCTGCCCTAGAAGCAAGTCTGACTTTGTTTTCTGTTTAAAAAACCTAGGTCTAAAAGTCGTTTTGGTCAAGGGCGTCCTGCATAAAGCACCCTAAGTATAAAAAGAGAGAAGGCACACTTCCTGGACATCTGAAATTGCTCTTTCTTGAAGATCTTCAAAACAATGACTTCTAGGTGTCTTATTAGTTATTCCACAAACCACATAAATCATGCTGAGATAAATACATAGTTAGGGGTCACTAAAATCTAATTGTAAATATAAATTTTCTTATATAAATATCTGTATAATTCTAGGCTGTGTAGAAAATAACTGCACTCTTTACATAGTTAAAATCCCTAGAGTTTGTTTCTCTTTATTTATTTGAAAGAGAAGAGGCCTCAGTTGTCAGATGCCTGCGTTTTGGTAAGAAATTAGGGGATGTGCTTGTACCGTTCCTGTGCACGTGCACTGAGGATTATGTTTTGGTAAGAAAGACCATAAGAAATTAGGGGACGTGCTTGTACCGTTCCTGTGCATGTACACTGATGATTACGTTTTGGTAAGAAAGACCATAAGAAATTAGGGGACATGATTGTACCGTTCCTGTGCACGTACACTGATGATTATGTTTTGGAACCATTAAGTCTCAGGCGTAGCGTTGGTAAGTGGATGTTATACGGTGAACTGTCCCGTGATGCTGAGGTTAGTTTGTATGAACACTAAGGAGCGACAGATCAAGAAGCTGAATTCATGGGGTCTCAAGGTGAAGTTATTTCAATACCATGTTGGGCCAGAAGGATTACTCTTTTCAGTATTATTATGTGGAAAGTACAATATTAATCCCACTTTTGTTTCTTTCAGTTTTACATGCTTATCTGTAAGTCATCTGAGCCTGAACTGGTTGTTGCCTCTCTCCTCTGTGACTCTGGTGACATTCTGAATTTCCTAATGCAGCCTGTGATGGTTTAGGTAGCAAGTCATTGCAGTCCTGTGTCACAGTCACTTCCATGGTTTTCAGACCAATCTACTCACTGAATCAATTTCAACAGACCCTCAAAAGTTATGATTGCTAGTTACTTAGAGGTATCTTAAAATTTCATACATTCAAGAAAAATAAAACTATTTTATAGATCATGTTTTAATTTTTCCTAACCAGGTAGATAACATACTCAGGGAAATTTTGTTCCAGACTGTAAACATGTACTAAATTATGTGTTTGGAAATTATTTATAGGTCTCTGAAGACCATAAGATGCATGCTATTTTTGTTTGTTTGTTTATTTGTTTGTTTGTTTTTTGAGCAGGGTTTCTCTGTGTAGCCTTGGCTGTCCTGGACTCGCTTTGCAGACCAGGCTGTCCTCGAACTCACAGTGACCCGCCTGCCTCTGCCTCCCAAGTGCTGGGATTAAAGGCGTGCGCCACTGCACCCTGCTGATGCACACTATTTCTGTTTTTTGTTTTCCTTTGCCTTGTGCTTCACACCTTCAAATTATTTGGAGAATAACCCATGATAATATGTAACAGAATAGCAGTTCTAAAAGAAAATTTCAAGTCTTTTTTGTTCCTTTTTTATTTTTATTTTTTACATATACATATATATTATTACACATATGTCAAATAAATTACATACAGCAAAAAGAGCCACACAACAATCAGGAATTATATTAATGTTACATTCATAGTTTTTTTGCTATTTGTATTTGGCAACCTTGAAAGAAAACATCTTTCCTATCTTGGTGCAAGTAGAATTCTGAATGTAAATCAGTGTCTATCATATAAAAGCCAAGCCTTACCCTCAGTTCACACAAAAAGAAATTATAGCTTTTAGTGTACCCTTTAAATGCTATATGAGGCTCATAATTGTTTGACAATTATGTTTTTAATATGTTTGCAAGTTTTGGTCTAGACTATAATTGCTTTTCAGTTGTCTGATACTTTGAAATAACTTATACTATATTTATTTTGAAGAGAGTGTTTGTTAGTGCATGATGTGGGCCCCGTTAGCTACCAGCTGTGTACTGGCTCCTGGATTCCCTAGTAGAAGGATCTGGATTTATATGTGTAAGCAGGCCGTGGTCACTGTACTTAGAAGGGAATATGCTCTTTTGATTTTTACAGATGATAAAAGTGCACACTGCTTCTCCCTGAGGGGCCTGAACTACTGATTGATGTTAACAAACCAGACTTTATTGCAATCTGATTTTATACAGAATGTGCTTTTTATTTTGTGTCTGTCTGTGGTACACAGACAGGCGTTCCTTCTGCCAAGACCTTGAAGGTTTTCCTCACATTAACTCTGAGCTCATAGTTCTTTAATTGAAATAAATGACAATGACAAAAATCATGGAGAACGTCCCGTGATCCGACTCCGTCGCTGTGTGAGAAGTCCGGAGTGCTCTGTGTTCTGCACACTTCCCTGGAAAGTCAGCTGTGGCGCAGGTGAAAGCCTTAGGCTTTAAGATTATGTGTTGAGTGTGGTGGCGCACTCCATCACTCTGGAAACCAAGGTAGGAAAATCTCACATTCAGCTCTGTCTCAGAACGCTTAGCACAACATTCAAGGGTTGGAATGCTACAGAGGATCTGGGTGGAACTCGGTCGTAGAACCAATACTTGCCTGGATGCAGGGGAGCCTGGGTTTGATCCCCCCCGAACACAGGTGTGGGCAGACATGCTGCAGGAAGGGGATCAGGTCACAGTGCTGGGTGCACAGTTTCTCACCGTGTGTGTTACCTTTCTTTGGAATGCTCAGTCGGGAATTGTTTTGGAAGCTGAGGCTTCCGATGAGGCTGATGCTGTCTTTTTTTTTTTTTTTTTTTTTTTGATGATGGCAAATTTAAATAAACATTAAAAAGCCTTTTGTCTCCAAACCTGGCAGCAATTTTTCAGCCAGTCTCTAGCTATGCTTGAGCAACTATTACGCATCTCCCAGGCCAGAGGCACTGGGGTACCAAGCCAGTCCAATTCTAATGGGTTAGCTCTCCCATCCCCCTAAAATCTGGTCTATATGGGAAGCTAATCCTGGGATAATGTTATAGAATTGCTGGGAGTGAGTAAATTAATAGGTGTAGATAATTAGTACAGTACTTGCTGGCTTATAGCAATCTCTCCATAAATATCATGTATTTTTTAAAAGATTAATTTATTTATTATTATGTATACAGAGCTCTGGAATCTGAAGGCCAGAGGAGGGCATCAGATCACATTATAGATGGCTGTGAGCTACCATGTGGTTGCTGGGAATTGAACTCATGACCTCTGGAAGAGCAGTCAGTGCTCTTAACCTCTGAGCCATCTCTCCAGCCCAAATATCATATATTGTTGCAGTGATATCATTATTTGTTTGGAAGGTAGCTTCAAAATCTTTTGGGTGAAAGTTTATTGTACCTCTTCCTATAATTTGAGTTTCTAAGGTAGGGTGTGTGTGTGTGTGTGTGTTTTCAGGAAGGGCATTGCTTAGCCAGAGCCATCCCCTAGCCCATCCACTAAGTTAGTTTGGTAGGAATGCCCACCATCTGATGATCCCCATGGGTGATCAGGGTCCATCTTCTGCAGGTGATGTCTGACCACCTGGCTTGTCCTCGGCAAGATTCTGATTCCATCTCTTTAGCCAGAGTTAGCCTCTCCAAATATTTCCTCTTGTCCGTTCCCTGACCCCACAACTTCCTACAGAGTTGAGCCCATTGCATTGGTCCCTGTCACTGTGGTCCTCAGTAGTGTCTTCCTGTTATGACTTAACAAGTGCCATTGGATGTTTTTCTTTGACAGTGTGTATGTGTTTGGGCCTAGAAAGGATCACCTGGGGGCTGGAGAGATGGCTCAGTGGCTAAGAGCATTGGCTGCCCTTCCAGAGGAGCCAGGTCACACCTGTCTGTGACTCAAGTTCCAGTGGATCTGACTCCCTCACACAGACATATATGCAGGCCAAACACCAAATGCACAAAAAAATTTTAAATGAACAAATAAATTATTTTAAGAAAGAAAGGCCCACCTGACCCTGTTCCTCTCCACCTCCCCAGCCTCCCCTGTCTGTCTTTACAGGAGTGCTGCAAGCACTCTCTCTCCCCTGACGGTCGTGCTGCAAGCACTCTCACTCCCCTGACGGTCGTGCCAACTTCCTGCTAACTTGAAGTTCCCACACACAGCAGCCTCTCTTCTCACAGACCACATTCCAGTGCCTGCCCCTCCCAGTAAGTGAGCACATGGTCACTTCACATGAGCTATGCCCCTTGTCCACAAGGCTCTTCCTTGTAAACCACGTGCGAATCCTTTCCACTGCCCGGTTGCATCTCATCATGGTTTGTTTCGGTAGGTTTCTGGCATTACCACTCGTATAATGCTTACTTGTTGGCTTGCAATGTCTCCCATTCTAAAATGTGAGCCGCACAAGAACAGGCCCAATCTAAGAAGACCAGCTAGGTGTCCCAGACCATACAGTGATTAGAGGCGATGACGCCGAGCTGTGTCCCCCTGCTGGCCACCTCTCGGGCCCAGACTGTCGCAGCATGGCAGCATGGTCACTGGCATCTGCTGGATTCTCATCACCTCATGACGGCTTCTCAAGATGGATCTGCCTGTCGCTCAGAGACAGACAGACCAGTCCAGCTCCCTTTAGACAGACACCAAGTGCGTGCTGTTGAAGCCTGGCCAGCTTAAATTATAAGCAGAGAGCCATGGCCACGTGATCTCTCAGTGACATACTAAGCACTGGATGCCTGAATAACGAATAGGCACTGTAGCATTTCATAGGGAGATACAGTGAAATTATAGGCGTCTGTCAATGGTTGTCTTTGGAATCTTCCTCTTTAATCATTCTCCATCTTATCCTTTTGAGGCGGAGTCTCTCACCTGGAGCCTGCTATTGTTCTGCTGGGCTGATGGCTAGAGAGCCGCTCACTAGGGCTGCAGAGTACACACAACACTCTCAGACTTTTGTGTGAGTGCTGGAGATCCAAATGTGGGTCTTTTTGGTCGCTGAGCAGGCATTCCTACCCACTCAGCCATCTTGCTAGCCCACCAGAGTAGGCCTGTGCAATTATTTTCCATCCTTATATTTCATCCACTGTTTTCCTCAGCTTTTTCTGCATAAAAATATTACAGAATTTTGGGGATGGCTCCATGGGTGCTTGGTGCACAATCAAGAAGGCCAAAGTGTCCCCAGAATCCAGGTAATAATCTGGGTACAAACATGTGTTTATAATCTCAGCAGCTGGGGGACAGAGAAAGGCAAACCCTGAGACTCCACAGCAGTCAGGCTAGCCTTCCAGTGAGAAACGTTGTCTTGAAAAACAAGGTAGATGGAGCCTAGGTTCTATGTGTGCTGCCATGCACCTGTGCAACATGCAATGCACTCATTTAAAATAGTACAGAGCCAGGCACCTGTGCAACATGCAATGCACTCATTTAAAATAGTACAGAGCCAGGCACCTGTGCAACATGCAGTGCACTCATTTAAAATAGTACAGAGCCAGGCACCTGTGCGACATGTAATGCACTCATTTAAAATAGTACAGAGCCAGGCACCTGTGCAACATGTAGTACACTCATTTAAAATAGTACAGAGCCATGCACCTGTGCGACATGCAGTGCACTCATTTAAAATAGTACAGAGCCATGCACCTGTGCGACATGCAGTGCACTCATTTAAAATAGTACAGAGCCAGGCACCTGTGCGACATGCAGTGCACTCATTTAAAATAGTACAGAGCCAGGCACCTGTGCAACATGTAGTACACTCATTTAAAATAGTACAGAGCCAGGCACCTGTGCAACATGTAGTACACTCATTTAAAATAGTACTAGGTGCACGTAATGAACGTGGGAAAGGTCAGATGGGGAAAGCAGAAGAAAACTTAGCACATCTGAGAAGTTCCATGGACATCAAGCGTTTACATGCATTCACAAACACATACCTGTAGTGACAGGGCTGAAGGACATCGTCTTGAGAAAGGTGACTCGTCACAAGGAATCCCACTAAGACCCACTTACCAGAAGCAGAGGAGGGCTGGGGCAGTGCTCAGAGAGGACCCTGCAGCCACGACGCATTGAACAAGTGTCTCTGAAAAGTGGAACTAGACTAAGTGAATGTGTGTGTGTGTGGCAAGCTCGTTGACATATGTGCATCACCATTGTGCACAGGACAGTATTCTTACCTACTTGTGGATAAACAGCCACACAGATGGCAGCTCATCTAAGGGAATGACACACACAAAGTGATTTGCTAGCGTACTCCATTGGTACCTGCATGTAGCACACTTGGATGTACTGCCTCACACATAGTAAGCACTCAGAGAAGCATCTGTAATCAGTCTATGTGAAGGTTGGCTCGCCCACCTAGACTGCAGTGCTTTGCTCAAGGCCTGGCTGACTTCCCCCCCCTGCCCTCACCCCTACCCCGCCCCCACTCCCCCCCCCAATCTGCCTACTGAGTTGCTCTGCACCCAAGATACTCACATGGGCCAGCAGACTGCAGCTTTGTTGGACCTGTTCTGTACCTGTAAGGAACATCTGAAACATGGCAGTGTACATGTTAGTTAATTTTGAGGGAGGTTGTTTGAAACTTCCTTCTTACCTCTGATTAATATATTTTCTCAATTAAAAAATTAACAAAGTTGCTGGGCAGCAGTGGCACACGCCTTTAATCCCACCACTCGGGAGGCAGAAGCAGACAGATCTCTGCGAGTTCGCCCAGCCTGGTCTACAAAATGAGTCCAGGACAGGCAAGGCTACATACAGAGAAACCCTGTCTTGAAAAACTTATTCTAAAAAAATTAACCAAGCCGGGCGTGGTGGCACATGCCTATAATCCCAGCACGCGGGAGGCAGAGGCAGGTGGATCGCTGTGAGTTCGAGACCAGCCTGGTCTACAAAGTGGGTCCAGGACAACCAAGGCTACACAGAGAAACCCTGTCTCGAAAAAAAAAAATCCAGCTGGGTGTGGTGGCACACGCTTGTAATCCCAGTACTCGGGGAGGCAGAGGCAGGTGGAGTTTAAGGCCAGCCAGATCTACAAAGCAAGCCCAGGACAGCCAAGGCTACACAGTGAAACGCTGTCTTGAAAAACAACAACAACAAAAATTAACAAAATTAAACTCTCCCGTAAGAAGTGTAGTCACCTGGCAGAATTATCTTATATCAGGAGTAAATATGTCAGAGAGATCTTTAGTGTGTGTCACTCTAGCCATAGTCATTAATAACAGGTGGAGTCACATCCTTAGGGGAGAAAGCTGACTCCTATGTTGGTATTGGAACTAAGTTGATTTTGTTGGTTTTTTAATGATGCCTCATTGTGTCTGACAAGTAAGGACTGATAGTCCTCTAATAGTGGCTCTGGAGCCAGGGGTGGCACTGAGTGACTCTTGTGCAAGTGGATTAAAAAGTGTGTTGCTGTTTGACCCAGTAATCTTTGACCAGCACAAACCCTCCACCACAAACCTGCTCAGGAGCATGAAGGAACCAGGAAAGCATTGGCTCTGATGGCAGAGCGTCACCATAGGGGACTGTGGGTTGGGCTGTGCACATACTGTTTTACATAAGTGCACATGTGTGAGCTGTGTAGATGGAAACAGAAAACTGTTGAAAGAAAGAGCTGATGGGCTGGGGGGAGAGGGGCACTGAGGGTGGGGGCAGAGGCAGGGGGATCTCTGTGAGTTAGAGACCAGCCTGTTCTACAAAGAGAGTCCAGGACAGCAAAGGCTACGAGAAGCCCTGACTCTAAAACAAACAAAAAATTTAAAGAAAGAGCTGATGACAGAAAAATTGCTAAAACAGAGAAATCTAGAAGGAAACGAGAAATAGAGCAAAGAAGACTACTTACAAGATTAATTTTAAATTTTATGTCCTTCTGTTATGGGTTCAAGAATAGCCACACACTGACCACTCAAACACCAGAAAGTTTTTTTTTGATGAAAGTTTATTTGAACAATGAGCAAAAACTGAGCAGCCAGGCACATAATCTGGGCTCAAAAGCCAGTCTGTCTTTATTGTAGGCTTTTTATACAAAAAAAAAAACCATAACCAGGTAACCAGCAAGGAGCAGGGCAGCATTACATTGTTTGGATTAGGTAAGCACAAGAGTCGATTTTGTTCTGAGCACAGTGTATCCAGGAGGCTAGACAAAGCTGATTGGTTGGGATTTGGGGTAGGGGAGCTCTTGGGGGCTTTCCAGCTCTCTGGGAATGAGGAACATAGCAGGGGGCTGGAGAGACAGCTCAGAGGTTAAGAGCATTGGCTGCTCTTCCAGAGGTCCTGAGTTCAATTCCCAGCACCCACATGGTGACTCACAACCATCTATACTGGGATCTGGTGCCCTCTTCTGGTGTGCATGAAGACAGAGTACTCATATACATAAAATAAATAAATCTTTTTTTTTTTTAAGGGAACATAGCAGGATGTTGAGGTCTTAACTCCTAACAGAACATACATTTATGATCATTGTTTTATTCTAAGCAGCAAGCATTGAACCTTCCTGGTTTCAGGCACATAGGGCCTGAGAACTTGAACTTAATTTCACCTTATAATCAAAACAAAGATGGGAGTAAAATGGCTTCTGATATGCCAAGAGCGAAGCTGGTATAAACAGAAGAGCCGGGCGTGGTGGCGCACGCCTTTAATCCCAGCACTCGGGAGGCAGAGGCGGGCGGATCGCTGTGAGTTCGAGGCCAGCCTGGTCTACAAAGTGAGTCCAGGACAGCCAAGGTTATACAGAGAGACTCTGTCTCGAAAAACAAAAAAAAAAAAAAAAAAAAAAAAACAAACCAGAAGAGCCACAGTTGTGCTAGGAACTAAAGTAGCTCTCAACAGAGGGGCTATAGAGTTTAAGCAGGTTACACTTCAAAAGCCAGAATTGCCCATTAATAAATCTGTGGATTGGCATATGTATTTATTCTATGGGTTCTATAAACATTTAGTCTCTAATTGTCCTGAAAACATAAAAGGGTAAAAATGTTTAAATGGTCTGAATGAATCAAAGTAAGTCATAGCAGACTGATCAGTGCATACACTTTAAAAATCAAATATTTCTACTTCAGTAAATATTGTTATTAACTTAGCAAGACACCACCTCTGATGTATAAACATTGCAGGTTACTTAGCTTGCTAAACTCTGCGCGCTGACCTGGGTGCTCACTTGACCTGCCATCCTCATTGAGAGACACAGATGTGGGAAACCAGGGCAGATTTACACCATATGTCAGTAGCCGCTGGCTGAGAGATGGGACAGAGGGGCGAGGTACACAGGAGAGCACAGCATCCAGTTACCCACCTAGGACCCAACAGGACAGTATTAGACACTTATTAGAAATAAAGTGCCCCACACCCATTCTATGCCAGATAATATTTTACCGCTTCTTTTCCCAGAAGTGAACATTCCATTGAACATTCCATTTACTGTGCATGTCAATATGTATCTTTGTACTTTGACCCACAACATAATGTGGTGTGCAAACTCCGTGTCGTGGCCGCATACTGCACACGCCCTTCTGTAGGTTTTAGATCCTAAATTACACCTTGTAGAGAAGAACACTTTCATGAGGTACTGAAACTCACAGATCCTCAGCAGTGTTCTAGGGTGTGAATCTCCTAAAATACACTCACCTAGTTCTTGTCGGTGTGTGTTAGCATTATGGTGTGGCCCAAGCTGGTCTCAAGCTTGTTATGCAACCCAGGTTGGCTTCTCGCTCCTGATCCTTCAGCCTCAGCTCTGGAGTGCTGCGATCGCAGACACCCAGCTCCGACCTTTCCCTGAAAGCCTCTGAACATTGCCTGTGTGTGTGTGTCGTTAGTGGACATGTACATCACCAGTCTGTCAAGTTCTCCTCCAGAATTGTTCCAACGTGGGCTCCCACCAGCAGCACCCGAGACTCCCCGTTCTGCTCGGCCACCAGCGGTTACCTCAGTCAGCACAGTCCTGTTACAGTAATAGCCAGAAAACCGCAGCAGCAGCAGCTCAGAGGTTGCTCCTTGTTCATGAAGTGCTGCTCAACATGTCCCTGTGGACGAGGCTGCTGGAGGCTGCATCTGACACTTGACTATGTGAGGGGGCAGGGAAAGACGTAGCACGCTCAGCTGCAGCCAGTAAAGCTCCTGCATAGAAATGATAAGCCACGGCTGGAGAGATGGCTCAGAGGTTAAGAGGACTGGCTGCTCTTCCAAAGGTGGGCAGGCAGGACATTGTATACATAATAAATAAATCTTAAAAGAAAGAAAATGGAATATAAGTAGATAAAGCTTCTTCCAGAAGCCTTGGGTTCCTAAATGAAAATTCCAGGGCCGGGAGTAGGCTACCTCCCTATGCGCTGTTGGTCAAGGTCTCTTACCCATCCCGAACAATACAGGGCACTGCTGTTGGTTCCAGAACTGCCTGCTAAGACCATGGACAATGTCATACGCTTTGGTCATAGGACATAGAGAACCTGGAACCAAACCAGAAGCTTCCTCTCTGCTGGCTAGCCCTCATGGTACCAAAAAGTCCCTATGCAGGGTGCCTGGGAGAACTGTCAGCACCAGTCAGCAGTCGCACTCAGCTGTAGACCTGTGTGCACCAATACTGACCAGCAGCCCAGGTGGGCCCACTGCAATAGCATGGTGTTGGGGGAGTAAACTACTGCTTTTTGGTTGGCATTACAAAAAAAAAAAATTGGAGGGGCACAACAGTTAAGAGCACTGGCTGCTTTTGCAGAGAGCCCTGGTTCAATTCCCAGCATCTACATGGTGGCTCACAATCTTTTGTAACTCTATTTCCAGGGAATCTGATGTTCTCTCGGGCTCTACTGGTACCAAGCACACATGTGATACACAGGCATATGTGCAGGCAAAACACATAGAATAAAAATAAAGGAAAATATTTGACAATTAAAATATGGGAAAACTATACCTTGAGCGTAAAAGGCACGAATGTCAAAAAACACTGTCCCTACAACCTACCTCCCCAACACACACACACACACACACACACACACACACACACACACACACACACACGAGCCTAGAAGAGGTCTTTTAAAACTTTTTCATATTTGTTATTTTTGACAATACAAATAGTAATTGCGCCAGTGGCAAAGATTAGCATGGCATCTGTGCCATAAGAGTACACAAATGGTGCCAGGCATGGTGGTACACGCCTTTAATCCCAGCACTCAGGAGGCAAAGACAAGAGGATCGCTGTGAGTTCGAGGCCAGCCTGGTCTACAAAGGGAGTACAGGACGGCCGAGGCTACAAAGAGAGACCCTGTCTCGAAAACAAAAAAAGTACACAAATGTGTGTGATTTTTATACATATTTTACCATGATAAAAATACAGTAAGATACATGCTGTACCATACAATTTAATGGAATTCTAAAGTACCCCAAACTATTTATAGGCACAGCAAGTCCATCTCTGGTTGCTTGAGGCGGGGGGGGGGGGGGGGGGGGGCAGGGAGTCGATGCAGAAGAAAAAGAACCGTGGTGGGAATGGAACCCATCCCATCTGGGGGTGATGAGAATGCGCCATAACTTACACATGGACGCATTTGATTTGTCCAAGCTGCACGTCGGTGTCTTGTTTTGTTTTTCCAATATGGAAGCAATTCCAGAGACCTGGGGAGGACCACAGTGATTCTTTGGTTTTGTTTTCCGAGGCGTACATTGAGGTGCAGAGAGGCCAAAGGCGGCAGCAGCTGGCTGCGAAACTGCCACAGACTTGAGTGTCACACCTCCACAAGTTCAGTGTCTCTTCGTTCACAGACAGCGAGCTTAAAAATCAACTTTCTCCTCAGAGCTGGGCGTGGTGGCGCACGCCTGTAATCCCAGCACTCGGGAGGCAGAGGCAGGCTGTCGCTGTGATTTCGAAGCCAGCCTGGTCTACAAAGTGAATCCAGGACAGCCAAGGCTAACACAGAGAGACCTTGTCTCGAAAAACCAAAAAAAAAAAAAAAAAAAAAAAAAAAATCAACTTCCTCCTCAACGAAGATGGGAAGTAAAACACCTGGTTTAGATGCAGGTTGGAACTGGTCCTCTACCGGGGTCAGCGCCAGCTGTTCTCTGTAGCAGGAGGTCAAGGTGGGGCTCCTGCTCTCCAGCAGGGACACGCCCACCTGCAGTTCTTCGTGGCCGGCCCTTGGAGAAGGCAGAGTTGTGAGCATGCGCAACACGCATCCAATAGTCCGGATGCCATGTATTCTAGGCAGACCTCCAAGTCCTATGTAGCTGAGGCTGGGGAGGCTAGCGTGAGACCCTCACCTGAGTATCTGCTCACTCACTACCACCTGTGGTATTGGGACTGGGAAACACTGGGACGGGGCGGGGCTTTCATCCCTGATGGGTCAAGGCCTTCCAGGTGGGGTCTGTTGATGGAGCAGCACAGCATCCCGGTGAGTAGGCCCTCACCTACGCTCTGTAAGGAAGCCCTGCTGTTGTTTGTTTCGGGCGTTGTGTGGGTAGTGTGGCCTGCCTTTCGAGACAGCTGGAAGGGTGTCACATCCCTGAGGTGGGACAGTGTCCCAAGGGTACCCTGACGCACCTAGCCCAGGAACCTCACAGCTCTGAGAAGAGGCCTCAACAGAGACGATGCAGCGTCCAGGGAAGGGTTGCCCCAAACCCTGAGGAGCTGAGGAGCCTTGGAGCCCGAGTCCTGCTCCTTCTCCAGCCCATGCGGCTCCCATCCATGGGGAACACGGCACAAAGACAAACTGGAGAAAGAGTTGAGAGTTCTACGTCTGTATCTGCGGGCAGCAGGAGGAGAGACTGTGCCTGGCATGGACTTTTGAAACCTCAAAGCCCACACCCAGTGACACACTTCCTCCAACAAGGCCTCAGCTCCTAATCCTTTGAAGTAGTGCTACTCTCCGGTGACCGAATATTCAAATCTTCGAGCCTAGGGAAGCCATTTTTTTAAAATTGAAACTACCACATTCATCCCTGGCCTCCATGGGCTTGTAGCCATATCATAATAGAGAAATGCATTCAGTCCAATTTCAAAAGTCCCCATAGTCTCAACACTGCTTAAAAATCAAAAATTCAAGTCTCTTCTGAGACTCATGGCAACACACACACACACATACAACCACCTCTCTGGTTTATTGTTTTGCTTTTGTTTTTCGAGACAGGGTTTCTCTGTGTAGCCTTGGCTGTCCTGGACTCACTTTGTAGACCAGGCTGGTCTCGAACTCACAGAGATCCACCTGCCTCTGTCTCTCAAGTGCTGGGATTAACGGAATGCACCACCACACATGGATCATGGCAATCTCTTAACTGTACTGTCTATAAAATAAAAACCAAAAAGCAAATCACACTTTGAGCATAAGACGGCACAGGATATGTGTTGCCATTCCAAAAGAGAGCATATTGAGAAAATACTGGACCAAAGCAAGACCAAAAACTGCCTTGACCCGCTGGGGTTCAACTAAAGCTCAGGAGGAAATTCACCTGTATGAGGGACAAAATACAGACACGAAGAAAGGGAGCAAGTCTGAACATTGATCAAGCTCTCAAATTTTATTTTTCTTTTTTAATATATTTTATTCATTTATTCATATTACATCTCAATTGTTATCCCATCCATTGTATCCTCCCATTCCTCCCTCCCTCCCGTTTCCCCCTTACTCTCAAAATTTATTTTTCAAGCAGCAGTTTTTATAAGGCAGGAGACAGGGAAGCCTATTGCTATGGCAACCCAGCTGCAGGCTATCTCAAGACATGGGGAATTCCAAGCAGGTCATAACATTCTGCCACACCGAATATTTTTGCTCTACCTTTATCTAGTCTAACTGATAAACCACAACAGGGTGGCTGCATCTTAATCTTATCTTTAGTCTAACTGCCGAACCACAACAGGGTCAGCTGGTTTCTGGTAAATGACAGACTGCTGGAGAAATAGAAACCTAAAGGTGCAGGCTCTGACAAGATGGCTGAACACCGGCCATATGGCCTACTGTCCCCAACAAAAACCCAGCTGGACAAACTCCAGACTCCGCACCTCCATGTCTGATGTGAAAGTGCTCTTCAGATCCTCTCAGCGTTGTAGACTGCAACACACTTCCCTCTCCTGGGCTGGTTCCACTTCCTGTTAGCAGCTTTTTCCTTGGCAGGCATCCCATGACTCTGGCATCTCCAACATCTTGGGGTCTCCAAGGCAACCCAGGCTTTACCTCTACAGCTCCACACAGTGGCTTCTCTGGGCCTCCATGCAGGAACACCCCTGACACATGCCTGGCCTCAGCAGCTTTCCTTAGCTGCAGAGGGAGATTCCACAGCCCCTTTCTTGTATCCTTGACTCTAAAGCCAGAGTCACATGGCCGAAGCTGCCCAAGTTCTGCTGCTTGCTGGGGGGTGGATAGAATATGGCCTGACTACACCTGCATCAACTTCCTGTTTCTGATGTTTCCTTCACTGCTGAAACTTTAATTCCTTTCTAAAAGTTGGGAACTCAGCTGGGTGTGGTCTTGCCCCGACGTCACCGCTGCCTTTACTCCATCCAAAAAGTTCTTTGAACTTTTTATCTCTTCCAGCACCATACTTAGCTCCATTGCACTTTCTGGTGCTCCTTTTCTCCTCAGACTGTACCTTTGTATTTTTCCTTACTGAGCTTGCTCCTTTTCCTTATAGATCCTCCTAAGCCTGACCACTAATAACCACACGACACAGTCAATATTAGGCTGTATTAAGATATCCAAAACTCTTCAATTTAGCTTCAGGTAGATTTTTTTTTATTTTTTAATACATTTTTATTAATTTATACATATTACATCTCAGTTGTTAGCCCATCCCATGTATCCTCCCATTCCTCCCTTCCTCCCACTTCCCCCCTACTCCCCTCCCCTCCCCTAAGTCTGTGTCTGAGGGGGACCTCCTCCCCCTGAATATGCTCATACGGTATCAAGTCTCTCCTTGGTGACCTATTATCTTTCCTCTGAGTGCCACCAGGCATCTCCGTCCAAGGGACATGTTCAAATATGGGGCACCAGAGTTTGTGTGAAAGTTAGATCTCCTTCTCCACTCAACAGTGGAGAATGTCCATCGGCTAGTCCGGGTAGGGGTTCAAGGTTTTTACTGCCTATTTTTTCCTTGGCTGTCGCCACAGTTTGCAGAGGACCCCAGGGCCCAGACTCGCCTATAGTTTTCCAGGACCCACTGGATCCTTCCATTTCCTCTTTCTCCCAGGCTTCTCACACCTAAAGTTTCAATAGGATGTCCTCCCCTCTTACCCACTATTCTGGTAAGTACAGTTTTTCATGGGGACGTACACCTTGGACTAGTGTCTCGATATAAGTGAGTATATACCATTTATAGATTTTTTTTTAAACAAAGGCAGAAATCAGCCATATTCTTTGCCAAAATATTCCAAGAGTGGTCTCTAGGCCACATTTGTCCCCTCTGAAGCTTCTTAAGCTGGTCCATCACCATCTGCATGGCTCTCAGCACTGCTGTCGTTCATGGCCCAATTAAGCGCCACTTAAAAACATTCACCTGCTTTCCTAATCCAAAGTTCCCGAGTCCACATTCTGCCCACAAGCAGCACAGTCAGGCTGTCACAGCAAGACCCCACTCCTGGTACCAAGTTCTGTCTTAGTCAGTGTTCTGTTGCTGTGAAGAGAGACCATGACAGGACAGGAACTCAAACAGGACAGGAACCTAGAGGCAGGAGCTGATGCAGAGAGGCCTTGCAGGTGTGGCTGCCGTGTCACGTGTGTGTTAGTAGGTGGCGGGGAAAAGAGAGGCTGTGCCTATGCTCAGTGTTCTGACCTGTCAGCATGAGAATGGTTAGTAGCCTAACAGTCCCTGGAAAGAGCCTGAGAGGACCACCAGACTGGTGCTGTGGGGCCAAGACAGAGATGACCCTTGCCTGGCGCCATGATGTAGGAGTGGGGCATAGCACTCCTGAGACACCCCAGACACCCAGAAGCCCCAGGCCCCACTAAGATGACCAAGTAAGTGGTGGAGAGATGGAAGAGAAAGAGAAGCAGACAGACGTGTGCACAATGAAGAGAGGCAGAGCTAGACTGGGGGGTCGTGAGGAACAACAGCCTGGTGTGAGCAGCAGGTGATGCCACCTGGGACCATGGTGGATGCTGGCCTGGACTGCCACAGGAGGCCACATCTGGGTCTGTGGCCTAGCAGCAGCAGGGGTCTGTTACCACCAAAGGTCTAGTGGATGTCTCTGGGCTGGGCTGCTGCCCGGGGACATAATATCTGAGGGCTGTGCAGAACTGGCCCCACCCCTCACCTAGGCATCTTGGGAGAGCTGGCCCTGTCCCTCACCAGTAGGCCCTGTACCTCACTTGGACAGCACAGTAAAGCTGACCCTGGTGGGAGGACTGGGGGGGGGCAGGGAGCAGCCAGCCCTGAGAGTGTGAGCATGGGAGAGTTGGCCACACTGTTTGTTTGCCCTTCGGTGACATGGGCAAGGGAGAGATGCCTCCTCACCCCTTCCCACCTATGGCAGGCAGGAGAGTTGGCCTTGAGGTCAGAGCAGGAGAGCTGGTCCTGTCCTTCACCTGCTGCAGTATTTGGGAGAGCAGGTTCTGTACCTTGTGTGGGCAGCACAGCAGAGCTGGCCCTGGATGTGGGGGTTGCAGGGCATGAGCACAGGAAGACCTGCCCTGCCTCTTGTCAGCTGATCAGTGGTGAGAATGGGGGAAAGATGCCCTCCTCCCCTCTCTCATCCCTTGCTTTCTACGGCAGGCAGGAGCGCCGGCCTTGGGGTCATGAGTGGATGAACTGGCCATGTCCCTCACCAGCTTCCTCTGGTTGCAGCTTTGTTGGTGAGCCACCTGAGGGCTTGAAAGCAGAAAAGCCAGCAGACTGACTGGCTCAGATATTTCTTAGACCCAAATCCAGGGCTTTGAATTGGCCCACCCCAACATCTGCATGGGAGAGTTGGCCCTGCCATTTGTCTGCCCTTTGGTGACATGGGCTGTAGGAGTGCACTAAGGGGCTAGTCCAACACATCCAAAACTACAGGATCTCCATGACACAGGGCAACAACATGATATCCGGGAGGAGACCCATTGAGGTCTCAGTATTTATAGAGTAACAGAAGCCAGAGACCTTGTGCCAGATCAACTGCAGTGAACATTTGCAAACAGAGTGTGGACAGAAGGGTATGCTGTAGGACACGCTGTGAGACATTAAGCTTCCACAAGGGGGGAGCGTGGGTATGAGAGGACAAGGGGATGAGTGGGATTGGGGTACATAATGTGGAATTCACAAAGAACCAACAAAAAGTTAAATAAAGAAGAAGGAGAAGAAAAGAGAAGAGGAGGAGGAGAAAAGAAGAAGAAGAAGAAGAAGAAGAAGAAGAAGAAGAAGAAGAAGAAGAAGAAGAAGAAGAAGAAGAAGAAGAAGAAGAAGAAGAAGAAGAAGAAGAAGAAGAAGAAGAAGAAGAAGAAGAAGAAGAAGAAGAAGAAGAAGAAGAAGAAGCTTGTAGGAACCAGGCCCGACTGGGCTGCCTGCCTGTCTTGCTGTTTCATGTCCTGTTTCTAGCAGCTTCCACGTCTGTGTTTATCTTGGTTAGCTAGTCATGTTTACTGCTCTGAGAACGCGCCCCTCCATTCCTCAAGACTTTTCCTCCTGTGTGTGATTACCTCTTGAGGGATTTCACCTGGGAGGGGGAATTCCTGTTTGGCTGCCTATAAGAAGGCTCTTTGGAACTCTGAAGGGAACGAGAATAAACCGCTGCTGCTGTGGCTGCTGCTTTCTTAGCAGGAAGGGCCCGCTGTGTTAGTGTGTGTGTGTGTGTGTGTGTGTGTGTGCGTGTGTGTGCGTGTGTGTGCATGAGTTAAATCCGCAGTCCCTTGCCCTCAACTCCGTACTGCGGTGGCGTGGGCGCCACAAGTGGAGGTTCCACGGAGATCAGGGAAAGAAGGGAGGAAGCTGACGGATCGCCCGGGGAAGCTGGCCAGCGCCTCAGGGAGGTAGGAAATGGGTGTATTGGAAATAGGTGCCGAGGTTCGTCCATGGTTCTGGTGGGCTAGTGATTAAGGCGCCAGGAAAATGGGTGCCACAGGTTCGTCCACAGTTCTGGTGGATCAAGTAGTGAGATTGTTAGAGGATCAAGGCACCGGGTTTAAGCGTGAGAGTGTTAAAGATTTTATAAAAACAATAGAATTGAGTAGTCCTTGGTTTATGGTATCGGGAGAGCTAAAAATCCAAGATTGGGATCAGGTGAAGTCTGATCTCCAGAGGACTTTACGAAATGGAGGGTCCAACAGTGTTCCTATTGCTACCTTTTCGTTATGGCGTCTTGTTAGAGATGCGCTTAGGAGCGAGGATGAGAAAATAAGAGAGCAGCTAGGAAGTTTGGAACTTGCCCTAAATGAAGTGCAGGAGGAGCGATCTGTAAAGTCTTTGGCCCCATCTGAGATTGCCTCTGATTTATCTTCTTCTAATTCTGAGGAGGAAGAGGCAACTTTAGCCTCTGAGATACGGGCCCTAAAGAAGAAGTTGAGGGGGAGTGTAAGACTGAAGGAAAAGAAACTAGAGGAGAGCGGCCCCCGGTGTATAACCCAGATTATCAAAGTCAATTATCTTTGGCAAAGCCTTCTGCTCCCCCTCGGGGAGTAGTCTTTCCAGTAGTGGAAGTGCCTCACCCAACTAACCCAGGGCAAGAGCAGAGACAGCATGAAGCCCTCCAGTTTAAAGACATAAAACAGCATAAGGAGGCAGTTATGGCCTATGGTCCGCATGCCCCTTTTACTATTGCCATTTTTTAATCCTTCACAGGACAATTCTTAACACCTAGTGATTGGCAACAAATGTGTAGGGCAGTCCTCAGTGGGGGGGATTATTTGCTTTGGCTCAGTGATTATCAAGAACAGTGTATTCAGACTGCCACACATAATGCGGCAGCTGGGGTTCCACAGAGAAACGTGGATATGCTAGCAGGCATGGGTTTGTATACTGAACTTAGTGCCCAGATACAACATGACCCAGCTGTGCATGCTCAGATTGCAACTTGTGCCACGAGGGCTTGGAAGTCCTTGCCTAATAAGGGGGCAGGAGAACAGCTGTCTAAAGTGGTTCAGGGAGCCTCAGAGCCCTTCCAGGAATTTGTTGATCACCTTATGCAATTGGCAGGAAGGATTTCTGGAGATGTGGAAGGAGCCATGCCTATTATTAAACAATTGGTCTTTGAAAATGCTAATAAGTATTGTCAGGAAGCCCTTCGGCCTTATAAATATAAAAGTGTGAATGACTATCTGGAAATTTGCCGAAGTATAGATACTACTCACATAATGGGACAAGTATTAGCTTCTGCTGTTCAGGGATGGTCACCTTCTGGGGGAGTCTGGCCGAAAACATGTTCCAGATGTGGCCAGATAGGACACCTTAAGAGAGAATGTACTCGAAGGGAGACTGGACAAGCTCGAGATAGAGTTGATCATACTAAGCCAGGTTTGTGTCCTTGTTGCCAAGGAGGGTATCATTGGGGGAATGAGCGCCTCTCAAAGGCAGATAGGCAAGGGAGGCCATTGCAGGGAAATGGGCTCCGGGGTCAGCTCCGGGCCCCGTCAAGACAGGTGTGCGGAGCATTGCAGACACCTGCCCTTCAAATGATTCAACCTGTGCGTTCTATCCCCCAAAGAAACCCATCTTTATCTGAGATCTCACCCGGGGGACAGCAGGCAGCGCAGGATTGGACCTCTGTACCTCCACCAGAGTCACATTAACACCTCAGATGGCCCCCACGCCACTGGGACAGGAATTTTTGGTCCGTTATCTGATGGCTCGTTGGGACTGTTGCTGGGTCGAAGTAGTGCCCTTATGAGAGGTCTTAAAGTTATTCCTGGAGTTATTGATGCTGGTACAAGGGGAGGAATAGAAATTATGGTGGAAACTACTAAGGGTATCCTAGTGATTCCCCAGGGAGCCTATATAGCTCAAATAATCCTAGTACCTCAATTCCAAACAACCAACCCATTTTAAAGGAAAAGAGAGATGAGGGAGGGTTCGGCTCTACTGGGCCAGTGGCTTATTGGAGAGCAAGCCTTAATGACCGCCCTATGCTTACACTGAATATTGATAGCAGAGACTTTAAAGGCCTACTGGACATGGGAGCGGACACCTCTGCCCTTTCTCTCTCCTATTGGCCTACAGCCTGGCCACTGCTACAAACAAATACCCAATTGCAAGGAGTGGGAACAGCCAACACTCCTTTTCGCAGTACTAAGATGTTGACTTGGAAGGATGAGGAGGGACATCAGGGAATATTTCAGCCATATGTCCTCCCTCATATTCCTGTTAATTTATGGGGAAGGGATATACTGGAAGGAATGGGGGCTGTATTGACCACACAGCCAGTACAAAGAATGTTAAATCAACAAGGATTTTGTCCAGGACAAGGTTCAGGCAAAAACCTACAGGGCAATAACTGTCCTGTCTCAGACCAAGAGATAATTCTCCACCATCCTTCTGATAAACAGGGGCTAGGGTATTTTCCATAGGGGCCATTGTTGAACAGCCTCCAATTCCTGCTACTCCTATTAACTAGAAAAATGATACCCCAATTTGGGTTGAACAATGGCCCCTGTCTAAAGAGAAGCTGGAGGCTGCCAATATGCTTGTACAAGAGCAGCTCGCTCTAGGTCATATTATACATTCTACATCCCCTTGGAACACACCTATTTTTGTTATAAAAAAGAAATCAGGAAAATGGAGATTGGTACAGGACCTTAGAGCTGTCAATGCTACGATGGTAGTTATGGGGGCCACTCAGCCTGGCCTCCCTGTTCCAGTAGCCCTTCCTAAGCACTGGCATATGATTGTAATTGACTTGAAAGATTGTTTCTTTACTATTCCCCTACATCCCAATGACTCACAACGGTTTGCCTTTAGTGTTTCCTCTGTTAATTTGCGAGAACCTTATAAAAGACATCAATGGGTAGTATTGCCTCAGGGTATGGCTAATAGTCCCACCATTTGTCAGAATTATGTGGCATCTGCCGTAGAGCCTGTCAGGATGCGTTTCCCTGCTGTATATATTATTCATTATATGGATGATATTTTGATGGCTGCAAGACAGAGGAGGTATTATCTGCTTTAACTGACTTACAGGAGATGCTGAAACGGGCTAATTTACAGATCTCACCTGAGAAAATTCAAAAGCAATTTCCTTATCAATATTTAGGTCATCAGTTGTTGCAGAGTGGTGTTAAATCTCAAAAGAGTACTTTAAGATTGGATTCCCTTTCCGCTCTCAATGATTTTCAGAAGCTTCTGGGAGATATTAATTGGATTCGTCCCAGCTTAGGAATTACTTCCAGCCAATTAAAACTGATGTTTGATATTTTGCAAAGAGATCCTGATCCTACTTCTGCCCGACATTTAACACCGGAGGGTCGTACTTGCAGAGAACTTCTGAAAAAGGCCCTATCTCAGGTCCATGTTAATTATATAGATTATAACCAACCGTTATTGCTATTGATATTCTGCACAGCCCATGCTCCTACTGGAGTCTTTTGGCAGACTGGGCCTATCTTGTGGGTGCACTCCCAGGCCTCGCCTGCTAGAGTAGTAATTTCTTATCCTTAAGCTGTAATAACGCTATTATTTAAAGCCCAGAAATCCAGCCTGCACATTTTTGGAAAAGAGCCTGATATAGTAATCTCTCCTTTTTCTTCGGCCCAAGTAACACGGCTTCAAAATAATAACGATGATTGGGCAATTTTTATGTCTTTTACTCTCAGCAAATTTGACAATCATTATCCTCCAAATAAGTTAGTTGAATTTTTTAAAATGCACCCTGTTGTTTTTCCTAAAATTATACAGAAGCAGCCTATTCCTCATGCTAGGGTGGTCTTTACTGACGGGACTTCTAAAGGTATTGCAGCGGTCTTTTCCCGGGAGGTAATCAAACAAATTACGGTTGCCACCCTTTCTGCAGGTGGCAGAATTGCAGGCTGTTCTTTTGGCTCTGCAGTTATTTCCTAATTCACCTATAAACATTTATTCTGATAGTAAATATGTAACTCAAATTCTCCCTCCCCTGGAAACATCTGCCTATGTAGCTCCTATTTCTTCGGTACATGGCCTTCTCTTACAGATTCAGGGATTGATTTGGCTGAGACAAAATCCTCTTTTTATTGGACACTTAAGAGCGCACACATCCCTGCCTGGACCCTTGAGTGAGGGAAACAGGATGGTGGATGCCCTTACTCAAGAGCCCATAGCTCTGACAGCAATCACAGGCGTGGATAAAGCTCAGCAATTACACCATAAATTCCACCTCAATGCCAAGTCCTTACATTATCATACTGGTGTTGCCAAAGATCAAGCTACCCAAATAGTTACAGATTGTCCATCTTGTGCAGAGTTCCTTCCAGTTCTGCAAACTGGGGTCAATCCTAAAGGGCCCCTGCCGAATCACATTTGGCAAATGGATGTAACTCACTTTCCCAGCTTTGGTAAATTACAATATGTTCATGTGTCTATAGACACACACTCAGGTTTACTTTTTGCTTCAGCTCACTCAGGGGAAAAAATATGAAATGTTAAGGAACATCTGCTCTTGGCTTTCACCCAAGCAAATAAAAACTGATAATGGCCCAGCATATATTAGTGCTGGTCTTGCCAAGTTTCTAGATGACCACGAGATCATTCATAAAACCGGGATCCCATATAATCCCCAGGGACAAGCATTGGTAGAACGTGCACATCGCACCATTAAGGCTTCTCTTGCTAAAATAAAGAAGGGGGACTATGGAGGAAAATCCTCCCCGCATTCTCAATTAGCTTATATTTTGTATATTCTCAGTTTTTTAACTGTGGACGATTCAGGCTTATCTGCTGCGGGTAGACATTGGAGACCTCCCAAGTCACATAAAGGACTGGTTAAATAGAAAGATCTTTCCACTGGTCAGTGGAAGGGTCTGGATCCTATACTGGTGTGGGCCCGAGGGTCTGCTTGTGTCTTTCCACAGGACAATGAAGTACTAATCTGGGTTCCTGGGTGTTATGTGCGTCCTGTTGGTCCACATGGGTCAGCCCAGCCTACAGGAGACCGTTTGGGCTCTGGTGAAGAGCCCTCCCCCATCCTGATGCCAGTAGGTCTGAGCAGACCAGGATGGCCATATTTGACTAATTGCAGCCTGGGCAGGGCTGCTATGCCTGAGGATCTGGAAAGGAGTAAAAATATCATCATAATTTCAGCTATCTGTGCTGTAGTACCTTTCTTTTTGTTGTTACTAATGACTCTCTTGAGCGGGAGACTTTAAATTGTTCCCTGCAGGTTTGCTATCTAAGAAGTTGCTGGAATGATGAGAAGACTGCCGTGGTGGCACAGACATCTGGACTGGTTCCCTTTCCTGTGACGCATGACGGCTGGCAAGGCCTGGTGATCTATCGTGAAAGGAGAGATTTCGGAACTACTGCCGCTGTTATTGTCGCCATTGCTGTAGCAGCTGCTGCCGCAACACAGCAGTCTGTTAACTAGTGTGCACACGATGGATAAACTCTCAGGTGAGGTGGCCAGTGCATTGGTTACTCAGAATGCTCTAAATTCTATCATACAATTGGCTATCTAAAATCTTAATCAGCGAACAGCCTTATTACAGGAGACTAGAGTCCCACCCATTACGGAGGATGCCTTGATAAAGGGCTACAGATGTTGGGAAACTTGCTAAAAGGCTGAAGTGATGCTATCGCACTAGGCATCCTGCTATGTGGCTTAGGAGGTTTTCTGTTCTGGAGCCTTTGCCGCATGACAAAGCAACAGGCATTTCAACAGTTCCATGCACAACAGGTCCCTCGTGCCTTTTGCAGGGGATAACCCCACTGCCCTGGCTTGGCTGAGCCTTGATAAATGAGTATCCAATGATGCATAAGACCATGGAGGTACCTATTGACCTAAGACAGGAGGGTTTTGAAGTACAAAGCCTTTCCAATGACAGGTAAGATAGGAAACTGTCCTGGCAACCTAAGACAGGAGCTCATTTGTATTTTATATAAAGGGGAAACCTGTAGGAACCAGGCCCGACTGGGCTGCCTGCCTGTCTTGCTGTTTCATATCCTGTTTCTAGCAGCTTCCATGTCTGTGTTTATCTTGGTTAGCTAGTCACGTTTACTGCTCTGAGAACGCGCCCCTCCCTTCCTCAAGACTTGTCCTCCTGTGTGCAATCACCTCTTGAGGGATTTTACCTGGGAGGGGGATTCCTGTTTGGCTGCCTATAAGAAGGCTCTTTGGAACTCTGGAAGGGAGATAATAAACCCCTGCTGCGGCTGCTGCTGTGGCTGCTGCTCTCTTAGCACGAAGGACCCCCTGTGTTATTATGTGTGTGTGTGCGCGCGCGCGTGTGCGCATGAGTTAAATCCACAGTCCCTCACACTGGACTCGGTAGGGCAGAATACAATGCTATCACACTAGGCACACTAGGCATATTCCATGGATAAATTATCATGTGCTACTTTAAGCTTGCCAAAACGGGGACTTCGGGACTGAAAAAGGCACACTTACCCCAGACTCAGCATGTTTACTTTAAGTATTCCCCAAGATGTCCTGTCCTGGCCGAGTTAGGCCACTAACTCTGTGGCAAAGAGAAAGAAAACTAGCTAAGGGTAGTAAAGCCATCGTCACGGCCTTGCAAACAGCTAGAAGGAAAATTGTTTTCACAGGCATTTTTTATCTCCTGTTATTAAGATGTCAGTATGAGAACAGGAAGCCAGGTTTCCTTGGAAAAAACTCTGCTCTGCCTAGGGCTCCAGTAGACTAACTGCAGCCATCCCCAGCCATTCCAGCCCATGCTGTAAGCGCCCGATGATGTCATTCCAGCAGATGCTGTAAGCGCCCGATGATGTCATTCCAGCGGATGCTGTAAGCGCCCATGTTGATGATGTCATTCCAGCGGATGCTGTAAGCGCCCATGTTGATGATGTCATTCCAGTGGATGCTGTAAGCGCCCATGTTGATGATGTCTTAGGGATGAACTACCTTTTCTATCTGATACTTTTACTTGCTGTACAATTGATAAACTCAGTCATTCAACATAGAAAGTATGACTATTGTACACCATCCTCTACACGGACCACATGGCAACATCAGCCTCACGTCACAGGGGTGCGCTCAGCCTCACATCACAGTGGGTGTGCTCAGCCTCACTTCACAGTGGGTGTGCTCAGCCTCACATCACAGTGGGTGTGCTCAGCCTCACATCACAGTGGGTGTGCTCAGCCTCACATCACAGTGGGTGTGCTCAGCCTCACGTCACAGTGGGTGTGCTCAGCCTCACATCACAGTGGGTGTGCTCAGCCTCACATCACAGTGGGTGTGCTCAGCCTCACATCACAGTGGGTGTGCTCAGCCTCACATCACAGTGGGTGCGCTCAGCCTCACATCACAGTGGGTGCGCTCAGCCTCACATCACAGTGGGTGCGCTCAGCCTCACATCACAGTGGGTGCGCTCAGCCTCACATCACAGTGGGTGTGCTCAGCCTCACATCACAGTGGGTGTGCTCAGCCTCACGTCACAGTAGGTGTGCTCAGCCTCACGTCTCAGTGGGTGTGCTCAGCCTCACATCACAGTGGGTGTGCCCTCTCCAATCCTTACAGAATTGTTTGAAGAGGATTTGGTAGAATCCCAAGTGAAGCAAAGTCACTTGTGGAGACATTTTCTATGGCTGATTTAGTCTCATTGTGGATTCAGTTTCATTCCAGGTTTTCTGATTTTTCACAATTTTGTGTTCTTGGAGTATTATTTCATCTAAGTCTGTTTTGTAACATAAAGTTTATGGTATTCCCTTTTTAAAAATTCTATTTTATTATCTTAAGTGTATGTGTGCTTTGTGTGTGTTTCCCTTGTACGTGTGTGCTTGTGTGTGTGTGTGTGTGTGTGTGTGTGTGTGTGTGTGTGTGTGTGCACGCGCATGGGTGCATGTGTGAAGAGGCAATGGATTCCCTGGACCTGGAGTTATGGGTGGGTGTGAGCTGCCTGACATGATGTGGGTGCCGGAAACCGATTTCCAGTCCTCTGAAAGGACCACCCATGCTCTCAGCACTGCGTCTCACAGCCTAGCATCTCTTACAGTCCCTTGGTATTTCTGCTGAGTTGCCTGCACTACCCTGCCCTGAATAATTTCTGAAGGAGGCATATGTGGTTAGGCTCTGGAGAGCCATTTGTGAGTAACTGGACAGCCTCACCAAGCATACAGTCTGATGCATTTGAATATGATTTAAAGACCAAGTTTTGGGGCTACAGAGATGGCTGAGCATTTAAGAGCACTGTTTGCTCTTCCAGAGGTCATGAGTTCAATTCTCAGCAACCACATGGTGGCTCACAACCATCTATAATGTGATCTGATGCCCTCCTCTGGCCTGCAGGTGGACACGCAGGCAGAGCACTGTATGCATAATAATAAAATAAATGATTAAGAAAAAAACCCAAGTTTTGTCCTGTGGTTATTAGTATTTAATAATGATTCATATAATTAAGGCAGCAGTTATTCCTTGACCCACTGTTATATAAGTAAAAGGCACAGAAAGCTGTTAGAATTTTGATAAGCATTAATGCACTGGGGCTGGGCAGTTATTAACCCTTTGAGCTATCGTTTCTACTTCCTAATCCAAAACCCCTATAAACACTTGCACATGTTTCCCATTTAGGCTGCTTCTTTCTATGCCAATCCTCAGAGCAAGCTAGTCTCTGCCACGTGCCTCTAGTTCACGCTAATGCATGGCGATCTGCTCCTTACACGCTTTCTCTCTTTCCCTTGTGGTCCTCCTGTCCGGCAAGCCCATGAACCTTGCCTCCGCCTACCTCTCTCCTGCCCTGCCCAGGTGTAGGCAACTTTATTTGCCAATCAGGGATGATTTGGGAGGCAAGGTTCACACCACATCATTTTGGATGCATGAGAATTTGCTCATAAGGATCTTGGGGAGCAAGCAATTAACATTTGAATACATAGTAGCTCCAGATGAACCCTAACAAAATTTGGCTATCTTTCTAATTCCCAGAATTATATTAATTCTGGACATGGTGGCGCACGCCTTTAATCCCAGCACTCAGGAGACAGAGGCAGGCGGATCTCTATGAGTTCAAGCCAGCCTGGTCTACAAAGTGAGTCCAGGACAGCTGAGGCTACACAGAGAAACCTAGTCTCAGGGAAAAAAAAAAGGGCACAAGCAAATGTACACTATCCATCTCCACATTGAATGCAGGGGACAGGCTTATCTCTCAGGCGTGATTGTACTCTGTCTGCCTCAGGTCTCCTGTGTCATCTGTGTCATCTGTGGTGACGATCCTGGAGACAGAAACAGCTCAGCACTGCTCTCTGCCTCACTCTGCCACTCAGGCCTGGAAATGGCCCACTTCCCTTCATATTGAGGAGTAACGGCCACACAACAGAGGGCACAGAGTGTACCGGTGTTAGGTACACAGTTTGGGGTTTGCATAACCGTTACTAGATTTTTTTTTAAAAAATCATTTCTATCTCCTTGGAAGCAGCCTTCATGTGTATAAAGAAGACAGGAGTGGATTGGAGAGATGGCTCAGAGGTTAAGGGCACTGTCTGTTCTTTCAAAGGTCCTGAGCTCAATTCCCAGCAACTACATGGTGGCTCACAACTATCTATAATGTGATCTAATGCCCTTTTCTGGCCTGCAAATGTACATGCAGACAGAGCATTGTATACATAATAAATAATGTTAGAAGAAGAAAAAGAAGAAGAAAGAAGAAGAAGAAGAAGAAGAAGAAGAAGAAGAAGAAGAAGGAGAAGAAGAAGGCAGGAACAGATTCCAGGCCTCACAGCCGCATGGAGCAGAAGTGTGGTAGAAGCTATGCGCCTTCATCCAGGAGGATTGGCTAGTGGAGTCCTCCAAGGAGCATCTTGATGCTGCTAAGAGCAGCACCAATGTCCTCAGGTTGTGCAAAAGTTGGCCTCCAGGGCTGGAGAGATGGCTCTGTGGTTAAGAGCGTTGGCTGTTCTTCCAGAGGTCCTGAGTTCAGTTCCCAGCAACCACATGGTGGCTCACAACCATCTATAATGTAATCTGATACCTTCTTCTGCAGATAAAGCACTCATATACAATAAATAAAATGAATAAATCTTTTTTTAAAAAGTTGGCCTCCAATCTGCCTCTGAAAGATCCCCGAAGGGAGACCTTCACTCAAGCCTCAGGATGGCGTGCACCCAAAGACACACAAACAACTGTCTTGCTGTAAACACATGAGGCAGTTTATTTGCGGAGTTCCGGGTCCACACGTATCTCATGCAGGAGACAGAGGGGTCGACCCAGAAGCCCAGGGGTTAGGAGTTTATATGGGCAAGGGTCGGGGGGAGTGGGAAGTTTTGGCGCGGCCACACACGATTGGTTGTTTCAAACATTTGAACATCAGCAAATTGCGTAGGCAGATCTGGGGTAAGCTCAGACTTAATCACATGGGAACAGTCCTTGGTTCCTGTCTTTCTTGGAACCCGAGGGTAGATGTTTTATCTGAGCTGACGACACATCTGGTTAAACTCAAACCTGGAACTTTGTGTGCGGGCCTCAAGGGGGATTAAGCAAACACCATAAGATTGGATGAGGGGTCTTGGCTCATTACTCACTTGATCATGTCCGGTACCTGTTTCTCTCAGGAATTTGTCCTTGTGTATCCTCCCTATCTTTTATGGCCAGCTGGTCCCTAGAATACTCAATAGGTCTTTGTTTCCTAGCTCCGCATTCTTTGTGACTTATCATCTGGGGCCTTGGGCTAGCATACCTGCCGACCTGCACTCTCAACTATTTGGGCTTATGAGTTAGAGAGCTAATTAAAAATTCTCTCTCTCACCTCCTCCCCGCCCCCCCCCCATACACACACACAATCCAAAGATGAAGAGGTTAACATTTCTCCTTTTTGAATGACACTGTTGATCTGTGTCCTCTTCTGAGATATGAAGGTGACTCTCCAACCTTCACCTTTGGCACTCAGTCCCCAGAGTGACACTGTTGGGGCCACCGGGTGGTGTTTGGCAGAGTTCTGTGGACAGTCATGATAAACAGGGGCGTTGGAGGAGTTTGTGCTGTGCCACACAGATGTGGAGCACACCGCAGGGAACACTCCTTCCTTAGGGAGGATGGCTAGCAGGCCCCTTGCTCTGAGGCTTTCACCCTCCAGAGCTGTGTGGAATACATTTCTGGGCGGTACAATTACCCACCTGTGGTCCTCTGAAGCAACGACACAAAGTGTTCTGAGCGCCCTGACCAGGCAACCCCTTTAGATATAGAGTTGGTGGAACCTGCAGTCTGTCTTGTTTTGAAACAGGATTTTGATATGTGATATTTTATACACAATCCTCCTGCCAGAGCACCCCCCCAACCAACAAACCCCCCAAGCCCCCACCCCCATCCACCTCCCCCCTCCCCCCCACCCCCAACCCCCCATCCCCCACCCCCAACCCCCCCATCCCCCACCCCCAACCCCCCCCATCATCCCATTCACAGGCCTCTGCCACCACGCCCAGTATTGTTACATCCTTTCTTAGATTGCATCCATCCAGGGAGACACGGTTCTCCCCTTTCTGCCATAAGCATCGCTCGCTCTTACCTGGTTAGGGCAGGCCTGCATCCATCTTCTGACTTATCATCTTGCTCTGTTCCTGCTTCCTTGAGCTGTGGCCTTCGCAGCACCTGGTTGTGAGTGTAGGACACCACCACAGCGAGAGGGGCTAAAGAGTGTAGGCCATTCCTCCTGGAGAGCGGTGCTTAGATGCCCTGACCCAGGCCTATCGATGGGGATTTTCTTAAGAAAGTGCATCAGTCAGTCACGTCTGTGAGAAGAGCAGTCGGTGAGGTGTCAGCCAGGAGAAGGAAGCTAGAATCTGGAAAGTCCTGATGTAAAACCTGGCCAAGCCAGCCCCAGATGACCTCCATCTCACACCTCTGAGAACGCCATGGTCCACGGCCCACAGAGAGGTTAGTGACCTTCCTGCCTCCAGACCATGGTCAGTAGCTCAGCAGTTCCATGGCTCTGTGACGTCACTGGAGAGAGAAGGATGAGTCGGGCTCCAGCGGCCCCAGCTGCTCCTTTGGGTTTTGGCAATTTGGGGGGTGAGGGGGGGTGAGCTGAGCCAGCAGCGTGTCCCAGCTCAGTCTCCCCTCTGGCCACCGCAGCCCCTGACTGCCTTTATGAAGAGAAGTTAGGCAGCGTGAGTCACTCCCCCAGGGCGAGCAGGGACTCCTCCCCAGTGGGTGGGCCACCAACAGCCTTTTGTCCTTCTGCCTCTAGAAACCAGAAAGAACAAGATTCTGCATTCAAACTGGGCTGGAATAGAATGTTTGGACAAGATGAGACTGAGACTGAGGAGGAGGTGTCCAAATCGAGCCCTCTGGCCTTTGAGATCACGGCGATCACGTTCTTCATCCTCCTCCTCGTCTGCTTCATTTGTATTCTCCTTTTATTGGCAATTTTTCTATACAAATGGTATAAGCCCATGTTGATGATTTGGGATTAGATTTCAAAACTACAGTATAAAGTGTAACTAGAAAGAATATGAAGTAATTGTAAATAGAACCAGGAAGAGCCAAGCTGGTGGTACACACCAGTAATCCCAGAGTTTGTGAGGCGGGAGGCGGAGGGTTAGTAATTCAGGGCCATTCTTTATTACAGAGACTTCAAAGTCAACCTAAGCTATGAGGGACCCTGTCTCAAAGCCCCAAGTAAAATAGAACAAGCACTGTAGTTGCCAGCTACCTTTTCCATCTCAGGGTTTTAAAAGTGCCAACTTCCTGTTCAAAACTCCGGCACCATACCTTAGAGTCTTCTTTTGTTAAGTTTTGCTTGTTTCTAGTTTCAAAGGTAAGATCGATGAAGAGCCAGTGAAGGCCCCTTGCACAGACGAAAATGAAGGGGAGCACTGTTTAGCTGCTAACGCAGAGAGGGACAAATCTGAAGATCCAGACAAGTGAGTCTAGGTGCTGGGGAGGGGAGGGGCGAGGGAGAGGGGAGGGTGCGGGAGGGGTGGGAGGGGTGGGGCAGGGGAGAGGTTGGGGTGGGGGAGGGGTGGGGTAGGGGAGAGGGTGGGGTGGGGGAGGGGTGGGGCAGGGGAGAGGGTGGGGGGAGGGGATAGGGTGGGGGAGGGGTGGGAGGGATGGGGCAGGGGAGAGGGTGGGATGGGGGACCAGTGGAGAGAGCTTGCTGCTGAGGCATGACATCCCCAGTTTGGCTCCCAGCACCCACATAAGAAGCTAAATATGACAGCAACACCTGTAACCCTAACTGGGGACAAAGACAGGTAGATCCCAGCCAGCTCAGCTCAGAGGAGCTGTGAGCTTCGGGTTCACTGACTGACCCTGTCCCCAAAATACAAGGTGAAAAAGTGACTTCAAGATGACAACAACCCAGCCAGATAAGAGAGTATATACACACAGCACACCCATACACACATAACACATAACACACAGCACACACGTACACACATAACACATAACACACAACACCACAAACACACACATACACACATAACACACAACACACACATACACATACATACACACATAACACAACATACACATACATACACACAGCACACACATAACACAACACACGCATAACACACAACACACACTTAAACACATAACACACACATACACACATAATATACAACACACACATACACACATAATGCACAACACACACACTCACTCACACAACATACAATACACACATACACACACATGCCAAAATAAAGTGAGTCTGAGTGTGCTGGCCATTTTTATGTGTGGTAATGCTGACTAAGATGTATGAAGTTTTGACAGCTGTTGATGGTTTTCCCAGGGTCGTACTGCACTTCGTAAACATGGACATGCCAGTGAGGCCTGGCATTCTCGTACAAAGACAGAGTAAGGAAGCGATGGCCACACACTTAGAAGATAACAAGAAGGTAGAAGAGGACAGGAATAGAAAGACACCAGACCCTGCGAGAGACGCCACCCAGGAGGTGACATGCTCTGCTCTCGGGGTGGGGGTGGGGGGAGTGTTGATGAGGAGGAGGGTCACCATGGAGGAATAACTAGGTACAGCACTGCCAAGCCGGAGGCCTTGATGTCTTTCACTCTTATATTCCTGTTTTTCTTAATATTTCCCCTTCCTTTTGGTTTTCTTACACTCCTGGGATCGTAGAACTACAAAAGTCTCTGTGAGTTCGAGGCCACCCTGGCCTACAAAGTGAGTCCAGGACAGCCAAGGCTACACAGAAACCCTGTCTCAAAAAATAAGAAAGAAAGAAAGAAAGAAAGAAAGAAAGAAAGAAAGAAAGAAAGAAAGAAAGAAGAAAAAGTGAAATGAGTTGTCTGCTTTGCCATTGCTGCTGAGCGCAGGACAAGCCATGTCCTTGCTCCAGTCCTGGGAGTCTTCTGAGTCAACACACACACACATCCAGAACCTTCGTGAGCACGCACCATGCCTCCATACCATGTCTAAGACAGGATGCTGGCCCATGCTGCTCTCAGCTTTGATTAAGAACCATCAGGGAATGTTAGGCCCAGTCACTGCAGGTGGCCATCACAGTGGAATAACCTGGATGTCTGTGGCTTTTGGAAATTGTTTTTCTTTTTTTGTTTTTGAAATTTTTTTTTTTTGTGTGTGTGTGTGTATGTGTGTATGTGTGTGTGCTTGTTGTTTTTTTGTTTGTTTTTGTTTTTGAGACAGGGTTTCTCTGTGTTAGCCTTGGCTATCCTGGACTCACTTTGTAGACTCAAACTCACAGCAATCCACTTGCCTCTGCCTCCCGAGTGCTGGGATTAAAGGCGGGTGCCACCATATCCGGCTGGAAATTCTTTTTATATTTCTTCTTCACATATAACAATGCTTTAAGGGGCTGGAGAGATGGCTCAGAGGTTAAGAGCACTGTCTGCTCTTCCAAAGGTCCTGAGTTCAATTCCCAGCAACCGCATGGTGGCTCACAACTGTCTATAATGAGATCTGGTGCCCTCTTCTGGCAAGTGGGTAACATGCAGGCAGGACATTGTATACATAGTAAATACCTCTTAAAACAATGTGTTCATAGGTTGGTCACTTATATCGCCTGTCCCATTCATTCTCTTTGCAGGGTGAGCGTGCTGAAAACACACCCACACGTGTCCACAGAACTACTTCTATTGCTGATGTGCCAAAAAGACCTCTGAAAGGGGTGACGTTTTCTAAAGAGGTCATTGTTGTGGATCTCGGAAATGAGTACCCCACAGCTCGGAGCTACACTCGAGACCACAAGGAGAGGAAGTGAAGCACAGGGAAGGCTGGCGGCGAGGGCAACGTGACCTTTGACGAGCACTGATTGGCCGAGGGTACTGGGGCGTGCAAAGGCAGCAGAAGGGTGGGAAATGAGCAAAGGCAGACAGTATTTTACCTTTGTGTGGAAAGAAAAAAAAAGTGAACTGTGCAAAATTCTGTACGTAAAATACTGAGCTCGAATATAGTTTTTGAGAAGCAAATCTGAGATTGGTAAGTTGACTTTAATAAATGCCCTTGAGAGTCTTGTGTAGTACAGCAGCGGGCATCGCGGCTGCGCGGCTGCCCTGGGAAGGCCACCCTTTGACGTCACAGGCAGTCACAGGCAGATTACGCCGCAGCTGCTGTGAAGGGCACCCGATAAAATCCAAAGTTGTCCATGTACTGACCATTGGCTCAAAAAACAAAACAAAAAACAAAAACCTGCTACCATCAAAACATGCTCCTAAATTTGGCAACCCTTAGGATGAAGCCGTTCTTTATTTCTGTCATTTAAAATTCCTGTCGAAGGCGGGAACAGTGATACCCACCTGTAATAGCCGCTACTTGGGAGGCCAATGTCAGGAGACATTGAAGAATGTGAGACCAGCCTAGGCAACACAGCAAGACTTCATCTCTACTAAACGGTGAGAGCAGAGCGCGCTGTCCAAACGCGGACCACAGCGGCGGCGCAGAGCAGAGCGAGCACCTTCGGAGGAGCAAGCTGTGTCAGGTGGAGCAGATAAAACCAGAGTGCAGACCCGGCTCCGGGGCTCCGTGCGTCCTGACGGCCCGTGAGAACGAAACAGTGATGAAAGCGGGCAGGGCTGCTGTGTAACCCCCGCGAAGTGGGTCCTGAGCAGCGTGCGATGCAAGGACAGGAACCACAAGGCAGACACGTGTGGGTGTGGAAAGTCTGCTGGTTAAGAGCTCACGGCTCCTGTCAGGAGAGCCGAGGGGTGATTCACATGAACTGAGCAGCCAGGCGCCTGTCAGGGTCCAAAGCGCGGTAGAAGCGCGGTAGGAGAATACATTAAATTGGGCTGGGAGGAGAAATGTGCAAAAATATTCAGAATCTCAAGAAGCACTTTAACTTGTTTGTTTGGTTGGTTTTGTTTTTCGAGATAGGGTTTCTCCGTCCTGGCTGCCCTGGACTCACCTGAATAGATTTTAACATTTTTACCTAAATGACATTAAAACTTTGACTTGTTAAGGTAAAACACACATATCACTTATTGTTCAGTGGTGGTAAATTCACCCGCATTGTAGCGGCCACTCGCAAGAATCATCTCATAAAACCGGAAGCCTGAACTTCAGTGTTGACTAACCAGTCCCTGGCGCCAGGACTCCGTCCCTGCGATCTGACTACTTCACACACCCCTCTGCAAGTAGAATGCGCGCGTGTTTCCTTTCCTGGCTGGCTTGTGTCATTTAGCACAGTGTTCTCACAGCTGACGGGGCCGCCACCTTCATACCTTTGAAGCCAAAAAGCGTTTACATTTGTATGTACACCGTGCTGAGCTCACTGCCTTCCATCTGTAGGAGTGTAGACTGCTGAGCTTTGCAAGGACAAGGTTGGCAAGTCCTTCAAAACACCTGCCTCACCGAAAAGTCTGTCAGACACTCTGAGCCAGAAGGCTGAAGATGATGCTCCAGTGTTAAATCTTGGGTGACTGTCCAGGAGGCTTTCTGTCAGATGTCTCCTGCTTCTGCAGTGTTTGTGGTGCTGCCTTCTTTCTTCTCCTCCTCCTCCTCCTCCTCCTTTTCTTCAATCATGTTGACTTTTCTTACCAACTCACAGTGAACATTATATGTAATAGGATCTTTTATTCGCCTGTTTCAACTGTCTCAGATGTTTGTTGTAGGGTAAACCCAGGCCTAGTCCTGGAAGCTTGTAGCCTCCGTACAATCTATCCTAGGCCTAGAATGCTTTTAGTCTCTGAGGCTTATTGCTTCATAAGCTCACCTTTTTCTGCTCTTACTGAGCTCTGGGCTGGCTGGTCCAACTCAGCTGTTTTGGCCTCAAACTCCTTTCCAAGCTGACAAATTCCACCTGGCTTTTTTCACGGCCTCTGGATTGCTCTGCTTGGCCTAAAACTAACTCCAGCAATCTGCTCTAATCTTCTGGCTCCTTCCGTCTTCACCTGTGTCTTGTGTCTCCTCTCGTTTCCACTGTCTTTGTAAAACTCCCCCGACACTGGAAAGATTTGGCAACAGCAATATTGGAACCTGGTCCACAGTTACAACGGCAACCATGGATGAAAGAGGCAGTCTTCCAACAACAAAAACCTCTCAGGTGCACTAAAATATTTCAGGGCTGGCTTGGTGATGATGCACACCTTTAATCCCAGCACTTGGAAGGCAGAGGCAGGCTGATCTCTGAGTTCAGTGTCAGCCTGGTCAACATCGTGAGTTCCAGGCCAGCCAGGGCTAATCAGTGTGACCCTTTCTCAAATAAAACAAACCAACAATAATGATCAAACAACAAAAGGCCCATTTCAACCAAAGGAGTAAGAAAAAGATGAATCAGGGGCTGGAGAGATGGCTCAGAGGTTAAGAGCACCACCTGCTCTTCCAAAGGTCCTGAGTTCAATTCCCAGCAACCACATGGTGGCTCATAACCATCTGTAATGTGATATGGCACCCTCTTCTGGCATGCAGGAGTACATGCAAGCAGAGCACTGTATACATAATAATAAATAAATCTTAAAAAATAATAAAAAGAAAAAGATGAATCAGTTATTTTTAAAGGGGCAAATGGATAGAAGGAAAAGTAAAAGGTTAAGAACATCTGGGGGCTGGTGTGGCTAGTGGGTACCATGCATGCGTGCATCCTGGGTTTTGTGCCATTGTCTTGTTTTTAGGTGACGCGACCTCCTGCCAGCAGGAAAAACGCTCGACACCAGGATCCTTCTCAGTCACGTTTTATTGGGAGCGCCCTTGAAGCTGAAGCGAAAGACCCCGAACCCCCCTAGAGCTTGAACTTAAATACCATCTAAAGCGGCCTGTTAACACCTCACAGGTTCAGGCAGAATGCCTAATTAACATATGAATGCAGATAGGTCAACAGCTTACACAAGCGTAGTTACAATTAGCATAGTCCCCCTGACGGGAGGGGCAACTGGAGATAGCTCTAGCAAACGCATGCGTACTGGCAATTGTTTACAGGTAGCAGCACACAGACCAGCGCCATTATTGGGTGCGGCTGGCACGATCGTGGCTGGCTCCTTACATTTAGGGTTTAGTCTTTAGTTTAACTTTAGTCTAACTTGAGAGGTTAGGGTTTCTTTCTTTTTCTTTTTCTTTCTTTTTTTTTTTGAGATGTATGTATTTATGATGTATATACAACATTATGCCTGCATGTATGCCTGCCCATCAGAAGAGGGAGGTGGTGGTGCACGCTTTTTAATCCCAGCGTTTTGGGAGGCAGAGGCAAGCATATCTCTGTGAGTTCGAGGCCAGCCTGGTCTATAAAGCGAGTTCAAGACAGCCAAGGCTACACAGAGAAACCCTGTCTTGAAAACCAAACCAAATCCAAACGAAACAAAATCTATTGCTGTGGAAAAAAAAAAACCCACCATGACCAAGGAAACTTGGGAAGGACAGTGTTTATTGATCTTACCCTCCACGCTTTTTAGTGATCATCTCATGGCGCTGGCATCTCCAAAACTATTGGAGGCCCTGCTGCAACTGAGCTGAGTTCTCATGGGCAGCCTCTCCCGGGCTCTCTCCAGGGACTCCAGCGCTGTCACACAGCACCAGGCCTCAGCTGCTCTCCATGACCCCTTCATGCCTTCAAAACCAGCACCGCCTGGGTGACTCTTAACACCACCAAGTTCAGCTGCCAGCACGAGATACAATCTTGGTCACTTCTGGAACACAGCTTCTGTGTGCTGACGCCGAGGAAAGACATTCCTGAAGACTTTACCTCAGGGATGCTCATCTCTTCTGAATCCCGGCCAACTTGCTAGCTCCCGCTAAGCAGCATCAGTTGTCCCAGTGACACAAAAGTTTCACTTCAGTGATGCTGGGCACTTGTTGATCGTGACTGTCCCTTCCCCAGCTGGTCAGATAGCAGAACCTTAATTCAAAATAGCAGACAGCCCGGAGAGAGTCTTTAATGTGCCCTTGAAACCTCCTCAAGCCAGGCCGCCATCTTCTGTGCTTCTCTCAACGTCCTTATCTTCTTCCATGATATCTCCCACAGGACGCCCCACTGAGCTTCAACACTCAATGGCTTTTCCAGCCTGAAGTTCCAGAGTCCTCCCACAATCCTCCTCCCAAAAACATGGACAAGTCTGTCCCAGCGACACCCCACTATGTCTCAGCTAGGGTCACTATTGCTGTGATGAAGCATCATGACCAAAGCAAGCTGGGGAGGAAAGGGTTTATTCAGCTCACACTTCCACGTGCCGTTCACCATCAAAGGAGGCCAGGACAGGAACTCAAGCAGGGCAGGAAGCCGGAGGCAGGAACTGACGCAGAGGCCATGGAGGGGCGCTGCTCACTGGCCTGCTCTCATGGTTTGCTTGGCCTGCTTGCCTAAGATTTATTTATTATGTATATAGTGCTCTGCCTGCATGTACACCTTCAGGCCAGAAGAGGGCACCAGATCTCATAGGTGGTTGTGAGCCACCCTGTGGTTGCTGGGACTTGAACTCAGGACCTCTGGAAGAGCAGCCATTGTTCTTACCCTCTGAGCCATCTCTCCAGCCCCTCCGCCTGCTTTCTGAGTCTTTAGTCTATAGACTAGGACACCAGCCCAGGGACAGCCCACTCTCAATAGGCTGGGTTCTCGCCCCATCCATCACTAATGAGAAAATGGCCTACAGCCGGATCTCACAACGGCATCTCCTCAGCTGAGGCACCCTCCTCTCAGATGACTCCACCCCGTGTCAAACTGACACAAAACCAGCCAGCGCGCACACAGCATCACAGAACAAACCGGAACACGCCTTAGCGCTCTGTTGCTGTGACGAGATCACATGACCACAGCAACTCTCGTGGAGGAAAGCATTTAAGTGGGCTTGCTGACAGCGTCAGAGGGTTAGTTTGTTATTATCAAGGCAGGAAGCATTGTGGTGCTCATGGCATTGGCGCTGTAACAGCTTACGTCCCGATCCAAAGGCAAGAAAGAGAGACTGGGTGGGGGTGGGGATGGGGGGACGACGACGGAGAGAGGGAGGGAGGGAGCGAGGAGGGAGGGAGAGAGCGGGGGAGAGAGAGGCTTTTGAAATTATCAGAGACCCCCTCCAGAGACACACTTCCTCCAACAAGGCCACACCTCTTTTTTTTTTTTATTACTATACAGTATTTTGCCTGCATGTACTCCTGCCCTCCTGAAGGGGGCACCAGATCTCATTATAGATGGTTGTGAGCCACCGTATGGTTGCTGGGAATTGAACTCAGGACCTTTGGAAGAGCAGGCTCTTAACCTCTGAGCCATCTCTCCAGCCCAAGGCCACACCTCTTAATCCTTCTAATCCAATCAGAGTTCCACTGCCTGGTGACAAAGCATTCAAATATATGAGCCTGTGGGGGACATTTTCAAACCAGCACACCAAACAACCCAACAAAGAGTAGGCTTAGCCAGAGCATGGTGGCGCATGCCCTTTAATCCCAGCACTTGGGAGGCAGAGACAGGCAGATCACTGTGAGTTCGAGACCAGCATGGTCTACAAAGCGAGTCCAGGACAGTCAAGGCTACACAGAGAAACCCTGTCTCCACCCCACCCCACCCCACCCCCGCAAAAAATGTAGGCTGACTATGTTGGCTGGGCTCAACTCCTGCTTGGGCTGGTGGGACCCTATCTCCAAATAAATAAAACACGTTCACACGGGAAACAAAGGAAGAAAGGAAAGGGTTAATTGCTCGTTTTGGCGTGCTTAAACCAATCTAACACCAAGACAGGATTTTTCACGTATGAATCTGTAAAATATTGGGAAGTGAAATGCTATTGATAATGGGATGAAAAGGTGAGTAAAGGGTTTCATGATATAGCAGGACTGATTGGAAGATAATTGGGCAGTCTGTAGCCCTGGCTGTGCAGGACTTGACTGTGTAGACCAGGCTGGCCTTGGACTTGCAAAGATCTGTGAGCCTTTGCTTCCCAAGTTCTGATCAATGTCTGCCTTAGGTTTGTTTGTTTGTTTTAGGGTTTTATTTATTATTATTTTGCTTTTTAAAAAAAAGTATGCGTACTTTAGGACCAGAAACCCTTCTGCATGGACTTTATCTTGTAAATATTTATAAAACTTTATAAATTGTTTGTTTTTTCCACAGCCAGGCTTAGGGGAGGAGAGTAGGTGTGGAGCATGGGCAGGCTTCGCTTGGTGCTCCATCCAGGAAGCCCCATCCCTTTGCAGCTGACCTGCTCCCCTCATTGGAGCAAGTCGGGTATCTCTTCACTCTCAGGAGACGGTTCACAAATGCTATGATATGATGCGAGGAGAGGGAAGGCTGCCTACCACAGCCCCTGCGACTTGAGAGAAGCGTGTTTGCTTCTCTGGGGACGCTTGGCTTCAGGCTAGGTCAGGAAAGGATGTAAGACACCCGTCCTTCTGGGTTTTCTCGATCCCAGAGGGTTTGGGATTGTGGTGGGGGCGGAGTGGACGTACAAGGCAGAGATCAGGTGTCATTTCTCAGAGGTACGGCACCTGGTCTTTTCAACCAAGGACCTGGGGATCAGCCCACTTGCCCCCACAGCACAGGGATTCCAGGCATGGCTTTTGACGTAGGTGCTAGGATCAGAAGCAGGTGGTCCTTTTGGCAGGGCAAGCCATTTCCCTAGCCTGTGTTCCAGAGTGTTTAAAGTATCTCGCAATTGCCAGCAGGGGGCGGGGCGGGGCGGGGCGGGGCGGGGCTTTGAGAGGTGATTGAGATACTGGGGAAGTTTCCCAACACCCATTCATGTTTAAAGTTTTGGAGAGATCAGGTATACAAGGCACATACCTCAACATAATAAAGGCTATATACAGCAAGCCAATAGCCAACATCAAATTAAATGGAGAGATACTCAAGGAAATTCCTCTAAAATTGGGAACAAGGCAAGGCTGCCCACTCTCTCCTTATCTCTTCAATATAGTACTCGAAGTTCTAGCCAGAGCAATAAAACAACAAAAGGAGATCAAGGGGATCCAAATGGGAAAGGAGGAAGTCAAATTATCCCTATTTACAGATGATATGCTAGTGTACATAAGTGACCCTCAAAATTCCACCAGAGAACTCCTACAGCTGATAAACACCTTCCGCAAATTGGCTGGATACAACATTAATTAAAAAAAAAGTCAGTAGCCTTCCTATATACAAATGATAATCATGCAGAGGAAGAAATTAGGAAATCTACACCCTTCATGTTAGCCACATGCAATATAAAATATCTAGAGTTACTCTAACCAAGCAAGTGAAGGACTTGTTTGAAAAAAATTTTCAAAATTCTGAAGAAAGAGATTGAAGATGGCATGAGGGGAGAATTAAGATGGTAAAAATGGCCATCTTACCAAAAGCAACTTACAGATTTAATGCAATCCCTATCAAAATACCTACACGATTTTTTAAAAAGACATTGAAAGTTCAATTCTCAACTTCATATGGAAAAACAAAAAACCCAGAATAGCTAAAACAATCCTGTACAATAAAGATCATCCAGAGGAATTTCCATACCTGGTCTCGGGCTGTACTACAAAGCAACAGTAATTAAAACAGCATGGTACTGGCACAGCAACAGGCTGGTTGATCAGTGGAATCGAATCAAAGACCCAGATATGACTCCACACATATGGTCACTTGATTTTTGACAAAGAAGCCAAATCCATTCAATGGAAAAAAGATAGCATCTTCAACAAATGGTGCTGGTCTAACTGGATGTCTATGTGTAAAAAAAAATGCAATTAGACCCATATTTGTCACCATGCACAAAATTCAAGTCCAAGTGGATCAAAGATCTCAACATAAAACCAGAGAAACTACATTGGTTAGAAGAAAAAGTGGGGAAGAGCCTGGAACACATTGGCACGAAGACAACTTCCTGAACAGAACACCAACAGCCCAGGCCTTAAGGTCAACAATTAATAAATGGGACCTCATGAGGCTGAGAAGCTTCTGTAAGGCAGGAGATACTGTCAACAGAACAAAACGACAGCCTACAGACTGGGAAAAGATCTTCACCAACCTTACATCTGATAAAGGTCTAATATCCAAAATATATAAAGAACTCAAGAAATTAAACACCACCAAATCAAATAACCCAATTGAGAAATGAGGCTCAGAACTAAACAGAGAATTCTCAACAGAGGAATATCGAATGGCTGAGAAACACTTAAAGAAATCCTAGTCATCAGGGAAATGCAAATCAAAACAACTCTGAGATTTCATCTTACACCCATCAGAATGGCTAAGATAAAAAATTCAAGTGACACCACATGCTGGTGAGGATGTGGAGAGAGAGGAACACTCCTTCATTGCTGATGGGAATGCAAACTTGTGCAACCACTTTGGAAATCTATCTGACGCTATCTCAGAAAACTGGGAATAGGGCTTCCTCAAGACCCAGCTATTCTACTCCTTGGAATATACCCAGAAGATGCTCCAGCACACAACAAGGACATATACTCAACCGTGTTCATAGCAGTTTTATTCATAATAGCCAGAACATGGAAACAGCCTAAATGTCCCTCAGTAGAAGAATGGATAAAGAAACTGTGGTACATTTACACTATGGAATACTACTCAGCTATTAAAAACAAGGAATTCCCAAAATTTGTTGCCAAATGGATTGAACTAGAAATGATCATAATGAGTGAGTTAACCCAGAAGCAGAAAGAGTCAAATGGTATATACTCATTTATATCTGGACACTAGCCCAAGGGCATGTCCCATGAAACTCTTCACTTTACAGGAAAGTGGGACAGAGGGGAGGACATCCTATTGGGACTCTAGGTGAGAGAAGCATGAGAGAATGGGGAAATAGAAGGATCCAGAGGGTCCTAGAAAACTACAAGAAGAACATGATGTAACCTTTGAACCCCTACCCAGATCTAGCCAATGGACAGGACATTCTCCACAGCTGAGTGGAGAGTGGGGTCTGACTTTCACACGTACTCTGGTGCCCCATATTTGACCACGTCCCCTGAATGGGGAGACCTGGTGGCACTCAGAGGAAGGATAGCAGGCTACCAAGAAGAGACTTGATACCCTATGAGCATATACAGGGGGAAGGGGTCCCCTCAGTCATAGTCATAGGGGAGGGGAGTAGGGGGAAAATGGGAGGGAGGGAGGAATGGGAGGATACAAGGGATGGCATAACAATTGAGATATAATATGAATAATATATATAAATAAATAAAAACAAGAATAAAACAGAAAAAGAAATACAAAAAAAGAGGTAAGCATAGAAACAATGGCCTATTAATAAAATTCTTGTTTGTTGCGTATCAGTGTTTTGCTTGAATATATGTCTGTGCAACATATATGCCCCTGGTGTCTGTTCAGACAAGAAGGTGGACTGGACTTACAGATGGTTGTGAGGTGCCACGTAGGTGCTTGGAATCAAACCTCTCAGTCTTCTGGAAAAGCAGCCAGTGCTCTTCATTGCTGGGCCATCTCTCTAGCCCCAAGAAGGAAGAAATAATTGCAAAGTCTTGCTGAAGGAGGCGTGGGTGAAGAGTGCCCACCAGGCAGAGAGAGGTTCCAGTACCTGGAAGGAACTGCCCTGTTCGAGCGCTCCAGAGCCCAGAGCTGGGGAGAGGGCAGAGTGCAAACACTGGGGTAGCTCCAGATGTGGGCTGCAAAGGCTGGGCCAGGCCTTGAGTGAGCCTTGCTGAGTAGCAATTGTGTCTGCAAGATGCACAGACCAGTGAAGTCTGCACTGCACTGAGGAGAACTCTGCTGTCTAGGTGCTGGGATCAAACATGTGCACCACTTATACCAGCATCACTACGCCAGCACCACCACACTGGCACCAGCACACCGGCACCAGCACACCAACACCACCACACCAACACCATCACACCGGCACCACCACACCGACACCACCACACCAACACCACCACACCGGCACCACCACACCGGCACCATCACACCGGCACCACCACACCAACACCACCACACCAACACCACCACACCGGCACCACCACACCAACACCACCACACCGGCACCACCACACCGGCACCATCACACCAACACCACACCGGCACCACCACACCGGCACCATCACACCGGCACCATCACACCGGCACCACCACCACCGGCACCATCACACCGACACCACCACACCGGCACCATCACACCAACACCACCACACCGGCACCACCACACCAACACCATCACACCGGCACCACCACACCAACACCACCACACCGGCACCACCACACCGGCACCATCACACCGGCACCACCACACCAACACCACCACACCAACACCACCACACCGGCACCACCACACCAACACCACCACACCGGCACCACCACACCGGCACCATCACACCAACACCACACCGGCACCACCACACCGGCACCATCACACCGGCACCATCACACCGGCACCACCACACCGGCACCACCACACCGACACCACCACACCGGCACCATCACACCAACACCACCACACCGGCACCACCACACCAACACCATCACACCAACACCACCACACCGGCACCATCACACCAACACCACCACACCGGCACCACCACACCGGCACCACCACACCGACACCACCACACCAACACCACCACACCGGCACCACCACACCGGCACCACCACACCGGCACCACCACACCAACACCACCACACCGGCACCACCACACCGGCACCATCACACCGGCACCACCACACCAACACCACCACACCGGCACCACATTGGCACCACTACATTGGCACCAGCACACCAGCACCAGCACACCAGCATCAGGCCTTACAATTTGAAGCAGAGTCATTCCTGAACCTAGAGCTTAAAGATTCTTCTAGGCTGGCAGGCCATGGAGCCTGGGACCTGCCTGGCTCTGCCTCCCCAGCACTGAAGCCACAGACAGGCGCTGCCATGTGCTGCATTTTGTGGGGATGCTGGGATCTGGATGGGGGGGGCCCAGGGGGGCCTCATGCTCACCCAGCAAGCGCTTGACCATCTCCTCACCTCAATGAGCCATCTCTCCAGCCCCCGAGCCACCCTTTAAAATACCTCAAAAATGGTAGGGCAACAGCATTGAGTTTCTGAGAACACAAATAGGCCTGGGCCACTAGCCTGGCTTGCCAAAAAAAAAAAAAAAAAAAAAAAAAAAAAAAGAATTTCCAGCTTGCTTAGGAGGCTGGTTGAAACGCGGGCTTCTTGTAACAGAAATCTCAACTGCATCCTGTCAGAAGCAGTAATGTAAACGGTGGGGTGGGTGGCGTGGAAGAGGAGGCATATCTCTCCATTCTGCAGGCAGAGGCGTGGCTGCCCACCATGCGGCACCTGGCACCTGCTGCTGACTTGGTGGCGGAGGCCACGCCCAGGGTTTTCTTACTCAGTTACTGATCCTAACTAGAATGCCTGAGCGGACCCGTTCCTGCAGACTGTGGGACTCCGCTGACAGGAAGCCACATCCCTTGGCCTGGCTGCATCATCTAGGTTACAATGGTCAATTTAGGGGCCTGGAGAGATGGCTTGGTGGTTAAAAGCACTGACTGCTCTTCTAGAAGACCTGGGTTCAATTCCCAGCACCCACATGGCATCTCACAACTGTCTGTAACCCAAGATATGACAACCTTACACAGACAGACATGCAGGCAAAAGACCAATGCACTAAAAAAAAAAAATTATTAAAAAACAAAGCAAAGCAAAACAAAAACAATTTAGGAAACAGTTTGACGAGGGTAAGAGAGACAGCGGTGGGCATAAGACAGCATCCAGTAAGCACTTCCTACATGCCTGGAGGCATCTAAGGTCTTTACTGTAGCAACTACTCCAATTTCACACTGCAGGCGTGGCTGGGCGTCAAATAGTGTTATTCCAAATGGCCACTATTCTCCGTGACAGAATCCCCGAATGCCAGCCCTTCGCGTGGCTGGCGTGCAGCATCACGTGGCACGATGGCCAGATCTGTGCAGAGGCGCTAGGCTGTGTCTGGTGGGCCGTAGGTGTACGGTTTTGTTTTTTAAAGATATATTTATTATTATGTATACAGTGCTATTTGCACATACACCTGCAGGCCAGAAGAGGGCACCAGATCCCATTATAGATGGTTGTGAGCCACCATGTGGTTGCTGGGAATTGAACTCAGGACCTCTGGAAGAGCAGTCAGTGCTCTTAACCGCTGAGCCATCTCTCCAGCCCAGGTGTATGGTTTTTTTTAATCCTTCCTTCTGTCTGTGGATGGGAATGTGGACACGCTGGCTGAAGTCCACAGCTACCCCCGCCTCAGCACTGCCTTGGCTGCTAAAGCACTGTGTAGCAGCCTGGTCACTGCAGCCTGCTGTACACTCACGCCCCTGCGCTGGCAGCTACAGTGGCTAGACGTGGCAGCCTGGTAACAGTTTAAAATCTGCCTGTCACTGGTCACTTGCCACACGTGACAGTCACCATGTTGGTTCAGGATCGAGGAGGCGGAGAGTTTGCCCTCTGCCATCTTTAAGGGCAGCCACATGATTAACCACCATCTTTGTTTTCCAGATATGCTCATCAACCATGTTCAAATCCTTACTAAACTCCAAACAGTGTCTGTGTTTTACAATGGTTACCTAATTTTGACTTTCACTTTTTTTTTTTTTTTTTTTTTGGTTTTTTGAGACAGGGTTTCTCTGTGTAGCCCCCCGGCTGTCCTGGACTCCCTTTGTAGACCAGGCTGGCCTTTGAACTCACAGCAATCAGCCTGCCTCTGCCTCCCGAGTGCTGGGAATAAAGGCGTGCACCACCACCACCCAGCTTGACTTTCACTTTTTTCTTTTTTAAAAATATATTTTATGAATTTATCCCTATTACATCTCAATTGTTATCCCATCCCTTGTATCTTCCCATTCCTCCCTGCCTCCCATTTTCCCCTTACTCCCCTCCCCTATGACTCTGACTGAGGGGGACCCACCTCCCCTATGCCTCTGACTGAGGGGGACCCACCTAACTTTCACATTTTTAAGGTTATGCTTTCCCCCAGATCCGAAATGTTTCAGTTTCTAACTTCTCTATCTTTACTAATTCCTAGACAAATAAATAAATGCTGTTTCTCCTGTCACCAGCTGCCCCGGATTCAACTACAGGCTCCCTGGCTGATGGGTTTGACATGGTCTTTAAATTATTCTACAACGTTCTGCTGTGTTAACATTCATTTGTTTATGGTGTTAACACTTAAATCACTGCCTTATAAATACATTTAGCCTTATTTTCTAAATGTGGTGTTGTTGATCATACAAAAATTGCTCTGCTCTCTTTTTGGACTCTGCTTATGTTTTTTTGTTTTTGTTTTTGGTTTTGGTTTTTTGGTTTTTCAAGACAGGGGCTCTCTGCGTAGCCTTGGCTGTCCTGGACTCGCTTTGTAGACCAGGCGTGTGCCACCACGCCCAGCTGTGCTTATGTTTTTAACACTCCAACTTATCAGGGATAAAACCTAAAGTCTTAGTCTTCAAGTATTAAGATAAACTTTAAACTGGTCCCACAGCCTTGACTGCTGGCAAACTGGCCTATGAATGTCAGAATTCTCACACGCAGGCTTGTCCTCTGTGCCCAGTCACTGGAGGCTCAACTAGCACAAGAGCTTTAGAGACTTTGAGCCTTCAAGCTCCTTGACCCGGCGGAGGACAGCTGGCTCTTAGATTCATCAGCCTCGCCTAACCCAGGGTAACGCTGCAGGTCTGTTTTAACCTCATGCTTGGGCTACGCAGTCACATGGCCAGCTTCTGTCATGGGGGGCTTCAGGTACCTTCCCAGCCCTCTCCATGCACAAAAGACCAAACTTTTAACTGTCAGGTCTAGGTACAGTCTGCCTTGTTATGAGACTTCTTCTTCTTCTTCTTCTTTTTTTTTTTTTAAAGGCGTGCGCTGCCACCACCACCTGGCTTGTCTTTTTCTTAAAATGTTTCTCATTGTGCTTAAATTATATACATCTAGTCCTCTGGTCAGACATCTTTCATGATGTTCTGATGCTGAAAATCAAGAGCAAGTGAGCCTTTCTGCTCTACAGGAGATTTCTGTCCTCCCCTTGCTACTGGTCCACACATGTCAGAAAGGCTTCTGCCGTTCCTAAGCTCACCTCACTGCCTTTTCCTACAATGTGTACATGCCTAACAATGTATATTTCACTGCAGATTACAAACAGTGATAATGCTAATGTGTCTAAAATTTATCTCCCTTTATTAACTTAAAAGAAGTCTTGAAAGCTACAGAAATCCACCTCTCAGGTCAATGGAATCCAGACAAGTCCTGCCAATCAACAGCCTAAATTTCTTACTTACCTCCTATCTCTTAGGGTGGGATTCCTCCCCCTTTCCCTGGGGTTGGGACTCCCCTAACTACCTGGTTGCCACTTTTCTGCACCCAGCACCAGCTGAATTCTCCCTTCTTAGTCACATAAAGGCTTCCTTCCTCTGGTCGGAGAGATAGTCGGCCCTCTCCTTATGGAGAGTGGAGGGGACCCAGCCCCAGTCTTAATGACTGAGGCTGGTCCTCCTCGCTGACCTACAACAAGAACAGTCCCCACTGGGTGAGAAGTGACACAGTTGCCCCCACCCCACCCCACCCGACCCCTGCTGCCCTTTGGCCTCCGAAAATTCCTAGTGCACTAGGTAGGTAAGTGACTGTGTCCTTGGGCCAGCTCAGCCTGAGAGCTGCACTCTTGGTCGCTGTCCAGTGCTGACGAGTTGATGGACCAGTGTGTGCACCTGTTTTTTTTGAGTCACTATCCCTTTCTGGGGACACCCTAATGGACTCCTGGCTTCACCTCCCCATGGGAAGTGTTAGTCGCCTGTTCCTCCTAGCACACCTTTGGGATGCTTTCTGGAGAATTTTAAATCCGTACACCCACATTTAGGGCTTCTCAGCACACGGACCTCTGCAACCAAACTTGGACAGATCCCAAAATAACCATTTTAATTATTGCCAGCAATCAGGTAAAACGGAAGGAAGTTCCCATGGTCAGACCTTCTCTTTGTTTCTCCAACATTTTCAAGCACTGCCAGCATTGTCTCTTTCCTTATTTTCAAGCTCTTTCAAAATTTCCAATTTTGTCTTCTGCCCACATATATGTTCCGGTATCCTGCCAGACTTCACCCAGGACATCGTCAAAGCAGCTACCCACAGGTGTTCTTGTCCAACCTCATGGATTGGGCCAGATGGACCTGCACCGCCCCTCCTAGCTGGGCCTGCACCGCCCCTCCTAGCTGGGCCGGCACCGCCCCTCCTAGCTGGGCCGGCACCGCCCCTCCTAGCTGGGCCGGCACCGCCCCTCCTAGCTGGGCCGGCACCGCCCCTCCTAGCTGGGCCGGCACCGCCCCTCCTAGCTGGGCCTGCACCGCCCCTCCTAGCTGGGCCTGCGCCGCCCCTCCTAGCTGGGCCGGCACCGCCCCTCCTAGCTGGGCCTGCACCGCCCCTCCTAGCTGCAGATGTTCTCAGGCCCTGGGCAGCCTGTTCCTCCAGAACCTGGCCAACATTTCAGCCTTTTAAACCCACTATCGCCGCGCCAGTGTCAGCAGGAAATAGTTAAGATGATTGCTTCCCCCCTTATCCATTTACAAAAGGCTGAACCGCTGTGCTCCAGACCCGGGACAGACAGCTCCAGGTTCCCCCAGCGCTCCTCGGTCCCTATCTGCTGCAGGATATGGCTGACGTCCCCTGCCCTCCACCCTCAACTTTCAGGACAGAGTTTTTCCTTCCCCTTCCCTACAGCATCTGGACATTTTGTTGCTATTGCTTTTCCTCTGTCCTTTCTCCCTTACCTCCATTTATATACTTTAACTTACCTTATATAAAAACAATCCAATGCTGGGCATGGTGGTGGCGCACGCCTTTAATCCCAGCACTTGGGAGGCAGAGGCAGGCAGATCACTGTGAGTTCGAAGCCAGCCTGGTCTACAGAGTAAGTCCAGGACAGCCGAGGCTACACAGAGAGACCCTGTCTCGAAAAAAAAAAAAAAAACAACAAACAAATAAACAATCCAATGTCCTCATCTTTAATTACAGGAAATGGTAGGAATGTTAGGATTCTGCTTAGTCCATCTACCTGTGACGTCACTGCTTACCTGTCACGGGGGTGTGGCCTTGCCCCGTATATAAAAGGACAGACCTTCCTCCCGCCTCCCCCTGTTCCCCGCCCCTGACTCTCCCTGACTCTGTCCCTGTCTGTCTTTCTGTCTCTCTGTCTCTGAGGTACCCCTCCCCCCTTTCCTTCTCCCCCCCCCCCCCATGCTCACTTAATGTACTTCCTATAATCTAATATCTGTTGCCTGGCATCTCATTCTCTTATTCGCTTTTTATTAAACATAAAAGCATTCCTACATGGTCCCTGCTTCCAGGCTCTGGCCTCCAGTTTCAGCCTTGGCTTCCTTTTATGAGGGCTTGTAAGTGGCACGGCCAACAGCTGGCCTGAGCACGGCAAACATGGCTCTTAAAGGCCTTGCCCTTCTCCCCCATCCCCTCTGCCTCGCTAAAAACTGCATTCTGAAAGCTAGCCGCCAAGGTCGATCCCCAATATTTGGCCACGTCCTGTTTGTTGGAAGGGCCCTGCTGTTGAGGTTGCAGCCTTCTCCATTAGGATAGCTATTCTGAGCTCCTTTCCCCCAGCACGGCCTCTGGCTCTCTGCCTGACTCCATGTCTGTAGACATAGATGCCCCTAACCACGCTTGATATATGGCCCTCGGCACAGCTCCCTGCTAGCTCCCCGCTCCCTGCGCCCGTGGGATAATCACTGTGTTCCCATCCATATGATAAGAGCGCGCTGCCAAAAGCAAAACAAGCATCCTAAAGGTGTCCGATTCCAACCAATTATGAACACCTAACCTGGAGGCCCCAAACCTACTCCCTGAGGGCTGTGTAGCCTTTGCTCTCCCTAAGCTGAACTAGCTCCTGGACTGGTTCTCAGAGCGACTGCTCTCTGTCGTGCTTATGGGGTCCAGGCCGTCAGCGCCCAGGGAAGAGGAGAACCACAGCGTGCTCCTGAGGCTGACTACCGAGGTCCAGCTATCAAAGTACTCACGTCCAGCAATGCAAAGTCCCCTTTGGCTGCCCTCATTAACATGCCCAATCAAAATTAGACACCTCATCCTAACACGAGGTTACCCATTTTGCCTTTATAAACTGCCATTTGCCTATGGGCCACATCTGTCTCCTCTCTATCCAGAAGTAGGCCTTTGGTCATTCTCCCACGCCCAACCCCTACCCTGACAAACATCCCTCCTCCCTCTCTTGTTTTTTGTTTTTGTTGTTTGTTTGTTTGGATTTATGATTTATTTTTATTACGTTTGTGTGTGTGTGTATGCCTGCCCACCAGAAGAGGGCACCAGATCTCATTATAGATGGCTGTGAGCCACCATGTGGTTGCTGGGAATTGAACTCTGGACCTCTGGAAGAGCAGACAGTGCTCTTAACCTCTGAGCCATCTCTCCAGCTCCCTTCCTCCCTCTCTTTTGTGCCCTTTCCCCTCTCCCTCATCTTTTATCTCCTGTCTTTGTTTCTTATTCCCTACGCTTGGTCCCTCCAGGGCAAATAAATCTCCTTTGTATTGAAAACTTGGTCCCGGGGTATCTTGTGCTGATGATTCCTGTCTCTTCACAAACTGTAAGCCAAAGAAATGTCCTCCTTCCTAAGCTGGTGTAGTGTCCATCACAGCAGAGAGCAGGCCGGTCTGTGTTGGTTTTAAACTGTTTCACTTTGTCTTTTCTTTCTTTCTTTCTTTCTTTCTTTCTTTCTTTCTTTCTTTCTTTCTTTTCCAGGACAGGGTCTCTCTGTGTAGGCCTGACTGTCCGGGAACTCATACTATAGACCAAGCTGGCCTCAAACTCAAGAGGTCTGCCTCCCAAATGCAAGGCATGCGCCACCATGTCTGGCTTTACTTTGTGTTTTTTACAAGTGATGCAATCAGTATTGTCTGAGACTCCATTTATTCTGGGGGGTGGGGGGATGCTGCTGGAGGCCCGGTGGTCAGGTAGCAATGGTAGAACTGCCTTTACAGCTGGCTGGGGCCTCCTCCATCTCTGCTGATCTCTGCTGACCACCCAGCAGCACTGCACCTGCATCTTCCCAGGCCCACCTACCAGCGGGTTTCGGATGTCTGCCAGTCTCTGCTGCTGTGCTTTGCACAGGGGCTCAAACAAGGAGCTGTAACACTTGGTACCATCCTTGGCTTGTGGAGCTCCTGAGGCCCCACTGCCATCTGAGATCTGCAGTCTCACTGCTAAGCCATGACACCCTGTGGAAAACTCAGTTTCCACCCCACACCCTCGAGGGGCCAGGAACCTAACCTACACCCTTGGCCTTGGGCCTCACGCTAAATTGCCCTAGCCACCCCTGAGCTGAGCCCCTGGACCAGCCCGCAAGACATGGGACCCAGGACACCCATCTGGCCGGACGCAGAGCGACAATGGCTCGGTGGTAAAGAGCACTGGCTGCTCCTCCAGAGGACTCAGGTTCAATTCCCAGCATGCATATGGTGGCTCACAAACATCTGTAACTCCAGTTTCAGGGGGATTTGATGCCCTCTGAGTGCACCAAGTTTGCATCTAGTGCATAGACATACACGCAGGAAAACAACCACCTATATAAATCGGGGGGGAGGGGGAGGCAGGAGATTCATGGCCAGTGAGTTACTCAGCTCATAAAGAGGGATGCTTGCTCCAAAACCTGACAAGTTTCAGCTCCAGAACCCACATCCTAGAAGCGAGGGTTGACCTGGCAATCTGTCTCCTGCTCATCACACTGACACAAGTCCAACGATGGTATAAAAACAAAAACAAAAACAAAAAACCCGATGCTTCCTAACCTCCTAGGCAGACTTCATAGTTTATTGAAAGGTTGAAATACACAAATGTTGAGAAATATTCATCCAGTCACACTAAACCTCCTTACATTCTAAGGTGCGTACAACTATTAGTCACCTTTATTTACAGAAAGGGAAGCAACATAGTTGGCTAACATTTTGATACCACGGCAATTTTTTCTTCTTCTTCTTCTTTAGCCCAAATACCGGAAAGACTGATTGAGGAGTGACTTGATGCAGGGAAGACGTATAGCTTTGTTCACTCGTTTCTGTCAGTAGACGCTAACTTGCCAATACCTCTAACTGCACGGCTGCATGTGGGGACATGCCACCTTAGATGTTGCAGGAGCTGTGACCTGTCAGTGTGCAATCTCCAGGCTTCTGGACAGGAGTGGCTCATCAAAGGAGCCTCTAGATGGCAAAACATCGATGCACATACAATAAAAATCTTTTAAAAAGAAACAACAACAACAACAAAAATCAAACCACATTTGTCTGGCTTTCCAGGTTGTGGGGGTTGTAGAGACTGGTAGTGAGGTGGCTCAGTGGATGAAGGTGCTTGACACCCAACCTGGTACTCTGAGCTCTGCCTCTGGGACCCACATGTTAGAAGGTGAGGACAGATGCCAGAGGACTGTTTTCTGACCTCTACACTCATGACCTTGAATGTAAATGATACATGTTTTTATTTTATTTTATTTATTTATTTATTTAATTTATTTTTTTTTTTTTTTTGGTTTTTCAAGACAGGGTCTCTCTGTAGCCTTGGCTGTCCTGGACTCACTTTGTCGACCAGGCTGGCCTCGAACTCACAGTGATCCGCCCGCCTCTGCCTCCTGAGTGCTGGGATTAAAGGCATGCGCCACCACGCCCGGCTATGTTTTTATTTTAAAATCATGTTATGTGTGTGGGTGTCTTGTTTGCATGTAGGTCTGCACACCCCGTGCATGCCTGGTACCCAAGGAGGACAGAAGCGGTTTTGGGTTCTCTGGGACTGAAGCTCCAGACTGTTGTGAGCTGCCATGTGGATGCAGGAATCCAGGCCCTCTGGAAGAGCATCGAGGTAACCACTGAGCCTAAAAAAAAATTAATAAACACTGTTTTTAAAAAGGGAATGGGCTGGGCCAGGTGGTGCACACCTGTAATCCCAGCACTTGGAAGGCAGAGGCAGGCGGATCTTCGTTGGTTCGAGGCCAGCCTGGTTTACAAAGTGAGTCCCCGATAGCCAAGGCTATAAAGAGAAACTCTGTCCTTGGACCTGCTCCCCTACCCCAAAAAACCAACAACCAACCAAACAAAAACAAATAAAAAGGGAATGGAAGAGAAAGACGCCTGGCATTCTGCTCTTGTCTCTGCACTCATAGGCACAGGCACTTACTGGGACTGCACACTTACCTGCACACACATGTAGAAAACTCATATGACCTGTCATTATTTTCAAAACAACAGATCAAATTCACTCTCTTCTCAGAAAGGTAGTTACTCTTTTCACACCAGTAATTAAAAAACAACTCTAGCTTATATACAGTATACACATATAAGCCTAATGACGTTATTCCATCCCTAGGGTCGACAGGGAACTGAGGCTGAGAAGCTGCCCTCTGAGCTCCACACCTGAGCTGTGGCCTGTGGGTGAGTGTGAGCAAGCACACGAACATAAGCATGAGAAGATCTAAATCAAGCTCACCGTCTGCATAAGAACAGCAAGAACGCCACAACAGTCCGCTTACACAAAACCATTACAGTTTGAGGACACTTCTTCCTCCTTGCATCGGGTCATCTCCGCTCTCCGTGTCAAGAAAACATCCTCCTCATTGCAGTCTGCAGTCCAGCGGGGCTGCACCTCCTCGCTTTGATCCATGGTCTTCAGGCTCACTGCCACGTAAGGATTTTCTTTTTCTTTTCTTTATTTCAGTTTTTGTTGTTTTTTGTTTTGTTTTGTTTTGTTTTTCGAGACAGGGTCTCTCTGTGTACCCTTGGCTGTCCTGGACTCACTTTGTAGACCAGGCTGGCCTCGAACTCACAGCGATCCACCTGCCTCTGCCTCCCGAGTGCCGGGACTAAAGGTGTGCGCCACCATCCCCTGCCCAAGGATTTTCTTTTTGCATCATTTTACCAGTTTCTTGAAAATTAAGGAAAGCTTCAATGAACTCTGAACGATCGCTTTGTACACTAGCTATTAGCCCTGTGCATTTTCCACTACAATTCTCTCCAGGTCTGCCTTTCCCACTTTTTACTCTTTCCGCTACTTTGCAATGTAGTTTTTTTGGGGGGAGGGATGGGGTGAGGGGGCTTCAAGACAGGGTTTCTCTATGTAATAGTTTTGTCTGTCCTGGAACTCTCTCTAGACCAGGCTGTCCTGGAACTCACAGCCATCCACCTGCCTCTGTCTCCCGAGTGTGGGATTACAGGTGTGTGCTGGCTGGCTTCTTCTTTTTCTCCTTCGTCTTCTTCTTCTTCTTCTTCTTCTTCTTCTTCTTCTTCTTCTTCTTCCATTCCTCCTTCTCCTCCTTTTTTTGGGGGAGGGGTTAGTGGGGGTGGGGGTGGGGGGGACAGGTTTCCCTGACTGGGAATTCAATGTAGTTTTATTGGAGGCTATTTTTTTGTTTTAAAAAGAGAGATTTATTTATTATGTATACAGTGCCCTGGCTGCATATACAAAGGGCACCAGATCTCATTACAGATAGTTGTGAGTCACCATGTAGTTGCTGGGAATTGAACTCAGGACCTCTGGAAAAATAGTCAGTGTTCTTAACCTCTGAGCCATCTCTCTAGCGCAACTGGAGGCCATTTTTTTTTTAATGGCAGATCTGAAGAGAGCCTTAGGGTCGCCCAACGGTCTCTGTACCTCCAGCTAGTCACAATTGAGGGCCTACATTTACGTTCTAGTAAATTTTTTTCCGCCGGGATCAGTTCTTGTACAGTTTTTTTTTTTTCATTTTAGAGATTGTAGCAGCTTCTACCCTCAGAAATCTTATTTTCTGTCGGGTTCAAATCATATATAAATCTTTGTTGCTAATGTTTTCTGAGACAAGGTTTCTCTGTGTAGCCCGAGCTATTCCAGAATTCACTCTGTAACCAGGCTGGCCTCAAAGTTGTCTGCCTCTGCCTCCCGAGTGCTGGCACTAAAGGAGTGTTTTATCAGCTGTGCCTTTGGTAGGATCGTTGAACTCACAATGCCACTTTGGTTTGGGGGTCATACTGAAATGCAGTCTCTCCAATAAGTACCAACGGCTTGTTTAGCAGACAAGGAGACCACTGATGGGCGTGGGCACAGAACAGCCAGGTCCTCCCCGACCTTTTTTTTTTTTTTTGTCCTAAACAAATCGCCTAAGTAACGTTTCCAGATGGTTGTTTCAGTTTTTGCTAGAAAGTGAAAAACGGTGAAAAGAATTAATAAACCCTTATTGTAACTGTATCAATCCCACACGCTTGCAAGCTCAACCTTTGGGTGTCTCTACAGCAGGACTGTGTGAATAAAGTATCCTTCCAGTAACCCGGCGCTGGGGCTCGTGTTGCTTTGCTCAGAGACGAGGCTAGCTCGCGGGCCTTTTCAGCAGAGGGAAACCGGCGCTAGAGCGAGCCCTGGGCGTAGTCCGGGACCTTCGCGCAGGCCAGGAGCCCGACCGGGCTGCAGACCCAGCAGCGAGCGAGCCGGTGCAGGGAGGAGGGTGAGGCCGGGCGGGGCGAAGGGGGAGGAGCCGGCAGCAGGAGGCGTGGCATGTCGGAGAAGTAACAGGGTCTGGGGCGGGGTCTTAGGGCCGAGGGGCGGGGCGAAGGGAGGAGCCGGGGCTAGGAGGCGGAGCCACGGGCGTGGCCTGAGTGGGACGGGCATCGGGGGCGGGGCGGGCCGCTGCCGGAGGGCCCGGGGCGGGGACTTCTGGCACTTTCTGGGAGCTGCGGGCGCCTGACAGACCTTCAGGCCGGAAGCCCGCGCTCACCCGCTTCCAGGGCCCTCGTCGTCTGCGCCGCCATGGCCAAATGGGGCCAGGGGGACCCGCGCTGGATCGTGGAGGAGCGGGAGGACGGGACCAACGTGAACAACTGGCACTGGTGCGGCGGGCGGGGCGGCAGGCGGGCTCCTGGGAGGGCCGCGCGGCGCCGCAGCACGTCGGCCCGTGGCGGGAGACGGTTCCTAACTGCCCTAGCCTTCCGGCTGCAGGCTCCTCCTGAAAGTTGGACCGAGCCCCGTGAGGGACTTCTTTCTGCCTCACCCGCTACCCGGCCGCCCCTCACCGGGCCCTCCTCGGGCTTGAGCTGCGTAGTGCGCGTGCGTGTGCCGAGCGTGTGCAGTTGAAAGGGCAGGGACTTGGATCTCACTCTCTTTGCTTTGTCCCAGTTTGCACTAGTTACCCACCCCCTTTGTGTCTCTGGAATACCGGGAGACGTCTGCCTCTCCGGTGGGCGTTGGGGGAAGCTGAGGCATTCCCAGGACGAGCCCAGTCCGCACCCGTGAGATGACTTGGTGGTCCTGAAAGGATGATCTCCAGTGTTCTAGGCTGGGTTCCGTGGCTAGGACACTGATTTCTCAAGCCGTTCTCTGTCCCCTCACGCGGGAACATTAGGAAGAGTGCTTAAGATAAGTCAAAATGGAAATGCTCAATAGTCGACCTTGTGATTAAGGTTATTTAATGACTACCACCATTACAGATGGCCTCAGCTTAGCCCATCCATTTCCTGTGGTCGAGATTGTTGGACCCTCCTCCCCGGGGCCATTGTTTTTTTAGTTACCCATTATTATATGGTGAATAATAGTTTCTTAAACTGGGCATCAGGCTTAGACTATACCTAGTTGAAACCAAGCACATTTGCGAGTACCAGGGCTCACTTGGTCTGAATCTAGATGGCACCCTGCCTGGCAGATGGAGACCGGCTGGGCCGTTCACCTGTGCTTTCTGTTATCTGGCAGGACAGAGCGGGATGCCACCATTTGGTCCAAGGGGAAGCTCCGCGAGCTCCTGGTTGGCATTGCTGTGGAGAATGAGGCTGGCCGAGGTGAGATCAGTGAGTTGAAGCAGGTGGAAGGCGAGGCTTCTTGTAGCAGCCGCAAAGGGAAGCTCATTTTCTTCTATGAGTGGAGCATCAAGCTGGCCTGGAAAGGTACCGGGTTTCCTGGCAGGAGGCAGGTTGGGGACACTCTTGGGTATATAGTCTTTCCATTTAGTTAGTCAGCAGTCGTAGTAGTAGTTGGTGTTTGGTGCACTTGGAGTGGATTCTGAGGCTGCACTTCTGCCCAGCACCCTAGATGCTTGAAGGACAGCGTTCTATCAGCTGAACCCTTTATTACCAGCATCTGTGACTAGGGCCTTGCGGAGCTGCTGCCTGGAGTGCCCTTCTCCAGATGCCTGCTTCCCTCAAATTATTTAAGATCTTACATAAATCATGTGCACGCACTCGCATCCCACAGCACGTGTAGAAGCCAGAGGCAGCGTACAGGACTCAGTTCACCATGTGGTAGCAAGCGTTTTTACACTTTGCACCACCTTGCTGGCTCACCCTTGGGCCTTTTTGTTTTTTGAGACTGGGTTTCCCTGTGTGGCCCTAGCTGTCCTGGACTCGCTTTGTAGATCAGGCTGGCCATAAACTCACTGCAATCCACCTTCGGTCTTTTAAAAAATTTATGTATGTGTATGATGTGTGTGTCATGGTGGGTTTGTGAGGTTCAAGGACACAGGAATTGGATTCAAGTCCCTAGGTATCTAGCAGGCTTACCCATTGAGCTATCTTGCCAGCCCTCCCTTGGAGTCTTCATCCAAAGTTTTGGTTCTGTGGGTTTACTTTGGACAGTTCATATATAGAATCCTATCATATGTAAAGTTCTCTGACTGCTTTCATTTTATGTTTTCATTCCATGCCGTACCATGTCTTAATTTTATATGCTTTTAAAATATGCATTATCTAAGTTTTCTTGTCTTTGCAAAATCCTCCTGTGGCTTGGTTCTTGTTGACATGACCAAGGCTCAGACACAGGGAAATAGAGAGGGCAAGAAGAGAGAGAACTGGTTATGGAAGACTGTATTGTGGTAAAATTTGGGTCCCTGCCCTTGAGTTGGCTGCTTTCTGAGTAGTTTGTGTTAGAGAGAAGCTCACTAAGCTGGCTTTGGCCTTTGAATCATGGAGGTATTCAGACATCAAAGCAGTCCCATAAAATTCCCTGCAAGTTAAGGCTAGCCTGAGCTACATAAAAAGCTCCTGCTCCCCCCCTGCCCCCCCAAAAAGCCAAGAGCTTGGGATGTAGCTCAGCATGCAAATGTTTGCCTAGTGTGTAGAAAGCTCCAGGTTAGCTTTTAAGCTACATGCATGCATTTGTACGCTTGCTCACTTGCACACACACATGCACACTCACTCCTCACCCCTGACTATGAACAGGCCCCTCCAGTTGGAAGTTGACCTCACTAGCTTTCTTTGTGGTTGCTGCTGGCTAGATTGTAGCAGGACTCCGGAGTCCTGAGGAACCTGTGGCCTGTGTCTCTTTATTTCCCTTGGTGCAAACAACACTCCAGACCCAGAAGGTATGGATTCTGAATGGTCACTTTTACCAACCAACAAGCGAGAACAAAAGCTCCAGGCATTTGAAGCTGTTCCATGTATGGTCTGGCGTCAAGAAATCAGTCACTCCCAATGTCCATGTGACATAAACTCCACTCATAAGGGGTTTGGAGGGCAGACTGCTGTGGGTGGTGGAACCCTTTCTAACCGTATTTTATGGCAATGAAATAAATGCCTTTAGACCATGCCCGAGTGTCTCAGTGTGGATGCTTCTGTGCATTGTTCCAGTGGCATGGCCCTGCCTATAAGCAGAACTGTATGAAGTACTCGCCTGACCTCCGATGAGTATAACAAAAGAATGATGTGCCATGAAAACAGCAGGACAGCTCTAGGTAGGACCAGGAGTTGGCTGCAAGGGCTTTTGCCCCACTGTGTCCTTGAGGACATTGAAGCTTTACGCTGGGAAGAAATCCAACTTTTCCAACTCCACACAGACTTTGCCAAGCCACAGCTTTCGAGGCTTTCCATGGTCAGAGCTCATGGTCCCTCCCGTGCCTTCTCCCGAGATAGCCCTTCTGCTTTGGCCAGGTGAAGAGCACTGGGAGACAAGAGGAATGGCTGACAGCTTGTGTCCCATGGATGTGGTGCACGTTGTCTTGGTTGTTGACTAATGTGGCCACAACCCTGTAAGGGGAGTGGAGCCACATATGGGCTATTCATTTAGACAGAGGACTTTTGCATAAAACCAGTGACTAACTGCACCCATTTTGCTCATTTTAGGTACAGTTAAAGAATCTGGTGCAAAGCACAAGGGACTGATTGAAATACCCAGCCTTTCTGAAGAAAGTGAAGCTAGTGACACTGAGGTATCTGCTGGCGCTCTCCTTTTCTCTAGTCAAACTTTGCCTAATAGGTGTTGCGCATTTGCAAACTGTTCATTAGGTGGTAGTTGTGAATTGTGGGGGCTGTTGGCCACTCTACTATGGGGTGTGAGAGGTGGAGGGAAAGGAGAAAGCCTGAGGAGGCTTTAGACTTCCAGGACCAGGTGTGGTACTGGACAGGGACTGAAAGTAGCATAGGTCTTTAGTCTGTGCTGTTCAGTCTTCAGGGGTGTAGAGGTTGAACATGTCAAGGCATGTGCTGTTAAGTGCTCAGGCCATTTGCATGGTTTGCCAAGTGTGACTTGTTTCCCTTAATAGATAGGGACAGTTCTCAGCCAGTACTGTTCAGTATAAATACCACATAATGCAATTTAAATTTCTCTAGTAGCCGCATTAAAAGCCAGATAAAATAATGGAAAATTTCTAATTCATGTGAGAGTAAATATGACTTTAACATATAATTAAGAAATTATTGATGAGGTATTTTTACTTTTTTATTGGTATTAAGACTTTGGAATCTTGTGTGTTTACAGCATAGCTTAGCTCAGACCATGTACCCCATAAATGCTCAGCCACAGGTGAGTAGTGGCTGCCATACCAGAAAGTTACAAGCAATTTAACTTCTGCACTTAAAACAATTTCAAAGGCAAATTAAATGCTTCATCTTCTGTTCAGTCCACTCACAACATGGCGACCAGCACTGGCATCAGAAAAGACTTAGGCCGGGCAGTGGTGGCGCACACCTTTAATCCCAGCACTCAGGAGGCAGAGGCAGGCGGATCTCTGTGAGTTCGAGGCCAGCCTGGTCTACAAAGTGAATCCAGGACAGCCAAGGCTACACAGAGAAACCCTGTCTCAAAAAACCAAACCAAACGAACAAACCCAAACAACAACAACAGAAGACTTAGCTCCTCTACAACTGTGAAGCAGGCCTACATTTCTTATACCACTTCCTCTGCCATCCAGTTAGGTTCTTATTTTTATTTGTAGGTGAACGTGAGTAAGAAGAAAGGAGATGGGGACACACTGAAGGATCTTATGAGGACTACAGGCACCGCCAAGGTCAGGGAGGCCCTTGGAGAGTACCTGAAGGCACTTAAGACGGGTAAAGAAAGCATCCCTTGTGAGCCACGGGGTCCCTTGGTATATTACCCCAGTTACACTCCACAGGGCGGATTCCCAAGTAAGGCTCCTAAAACACCTTCAGACTGCAGAAGTTGTAGTCTGGGTGTGAAAAGCTAGTTGTGGGTAAGACCAGTTTGCCAGTTGTCAGTAGTTTCCTGAGCCTAGGTGTGGTGGCACACTTAACAGTCCCAGGACTTGGGAAGCCTGTTTGAGGCTAGCCTGGGTTACATAGTGAGCCCCTGCTCAAAACAAAACCACAAAAAAACCAACAAAAACCACATACCCTCACCCCTAGAACGGAAAAGTTTTTGTGTAATTACTTGTTTAATGTCTGTCTTCCCTGCTAGACTAAATGTTCCATGAGGGCATGGAAGGTGTCTCTCTTGTTCACTGCTGTATCTCCAGCATCTAGCACAATGCCTGACACATAGTAGGTGCTTAATAAATATTTGCTGAGTGAGTGAATGTATGGATGAAAGTGACCACAGATTTTACAGGTATTGAGAACACCTAGATAACCTATATACTCTATGGAAGTGAATCTATTGTCATTATCCCAAATTAGAGGTGACAGCTGGGTGGCGTGGCCAACAGAGCTTTTTCTGCACCTTCTCCTTAAAACTGGCTTATGGAGTGTCCAGGTATTGGCATGCCAGGCGTGGGGCCACCACTCTTTCTGTAAGTCCTCCTCGCCATGAATGAGAGTAAGCTTTGTGAGGGTGGTGAAGCAGAGACAGGAGAGGAGTGTCATGGCTTTTAGTAGTTAATCATGTACAACACAACTATTTAGAAAAGAACTTGTGAAAATTTGCATTTTAGAGGAGTGTGGTTAAAGCAAGGGATTAGAAAAAAAAAGGTTTTTGCTAATAAGCATCCAGCAATATATGTAAAAAGTTATCTTATAAATGCCACGTTAAATAAAAGGAAGTATATTAATAAAATCTTGCTATTTCCTTATAGAATTTACAACAGGAATGATTTTACCAACAAAAGCTGTAGCAACCAAGGAACTGACTGTTCAGAGGAAACTGACTGAAAACACATTGCAGGTATGAACCTGGGTGGAAGAAGTGAGGGAGGACATCCTTAATTAGTTTCCACACCTTTTGATGAACTTGGGTTGGGTTTTATGCATTTTTTGCTTTCTGGGCTGGTGCCTGTTGGGCATTCTCCCTACCAGACCTCACCTCTAGCCTGAGGTTTAATTCTTGATGGGTGAGAACACTGAACAGGCCTTGCTGAAATACTGCACTTCACCAGTTGTTCTACAGTCATTGGTTGATGATAGGACTAGCCTTAGACTCATGGTGATCCTCCTGCCTCCTTAGACTTCTGACTGCTGGGAGTAGAGCCATTATACCTAGCAAAAGCCAGCAACTTGGAGGGACACATATTGTGATGCATATGTGTAATTAACACCCATTAGTCTTAGGTTTAGGTCATGTTCTGGGTCCCTATGTACAGGCCCAACTGCGATCAGAGGTATTTAGCTATAGACAGGAAGGGGATGGAGGTAAAGTGCTCATAGGAACAAGCTGTTTCCACAGTAAAGGCCAGTGGCCAGTGGTGGTGGAGCCATGCTGCTCTCATCCTGTCAGTGTCTGTCGGTCTGCTCGGCATCCTCTTGAGTGTCTCTCATCTTAAGATGCAGGCTTCCCCAGTGGCCCTGGGTGTGAGGATTCCCACAGTGGCTTTGCACTTGACGGAGCTGTTTGACGCGACAGTGGAGCAGTTGTACAGCATCTTCACTGTGAAAGAAGTAAGCAATGCCCTTGGCTGCTCCAGCAGACACGGTTTGGCGATCCGTCGCAGACAACAGAGGCTGCTTTTCATGGAAGGGCTTCAAGGATTCTGGTGCTACTTGTGAGCCATTTGAAGGGACGAGGGGCACATTTGGTGGCCTGTGTCCGCAGTTGGGGCACATTGTAGCTTTCCCTCTTCTATAGAGAAGAGAGCTTTGTGTTTTAGTTCTTGTTCACAAAGCTATCATGTCCAACAAAATTAAACCAAAACCCAACATCATTGCCATGTAAGCTCCTGGTGTGCTCCTCACCACACACAGGGTGACGCATGTACTGGAATAACGTGTGTGTTTTGTTTGGCTAGTTGGTGCAAAAATTTTCCAAATCTGCTGCTGTATTAGAAGCTGAAAAGGGAGGTAAATTCCAGATGTTTGATGGGAATATCACTGGAGAATATGTGGAGCTGGTAAGTACAAGGCTACAGTGGTGAGCTGGGAACTTATTTTAGAGGTTTTGATTACTTCAGTCTCAAATTCTTCAATAAGGCTCATTGTAGAACAAAAGAAAATGTTACATACAGTGTTTTAATTGGTAAAGGCTAAGCCTTAATAGTAATTGTGCAGAAAGCAGCAGCTTAACTTTTCCTGTATGCCTCAAGCTCTGCTGGCTCCATCATCAGGATCCAAGCTGCCAGATAGCAGTAGCCTCCAGGTCAGTCCTGTCCTTGGCAGTAATGCTGTCAAGGATGTCAGAGCCCTGGTGTGTGAGCTAGATGACAGGATGGTATGCTGCTCACTGGTTCCAGTACTTACTTAGTTTACCTTGGAGAGGGTTAGTTTCTTCTGTTGTAAACCGTTTTCAGTGAAATGTCTTTGTTTTCAGTTAACAAACAGGAAGATCATCATGAAGTGGAGATGTAGGAACTGGCCAGAAGGTATGTTATCGTTATATGCAGTTTATATATGGAAGCCAACAAACTAAAGCTGGCATAAACAGGTTCCTGATGTCAAAATAAAACTCTTGTGTTTTTTGTTTGTTTGTGCCCCCCCCCACACCGTCAGAACACTATGCAACAGTTGCATTGAATTTTGTGCCTGCTCCAGGGCAAACGGAATTAAAATTGGACTGTAAAGGAGTTCCTGTCTGTAAAGAAGAGAACATGAAAATCTGTTGGCAGAAGCAGCACTTTGAAGAAATAAAAGGTTTACTTCAGCTCACCACCGAGAATGCTTGAATGAGTTAGGTTTTATAAGGACTTTTCTTTTTTCTTTTCCAAGACAGAGTTTCTCTGTTACACAAAGCCCTGGCTGTCCTAGAACTCACAGAAATCTGCCTGCCTCTGCCTCTGTGCTGGGAGCACCACTGCCCGGCAAGGACATTTCTTTTGTAAGCAGAAACCTGTCCCATTTACTTACCTCTTCCTTAGGAAGTCCCCTCCCAAGGCCCTTAATTTATTTCATATTGGCTGAAAATCATGAAAGTACTTAATTGTAAAGCTTCGCTTGAAGCATTCTAAACTTGGCATTGAGTGAAATCAGGTGTCATCTCACCTTCCATGGGGAAGAAGGTGAGGTCCAGATCCCCACGCTAAGAGTGGTCGTAGCACACTTTCATTGCTACAGTTGATTTAAGCTTAAGACAATAAATGGCATGTTACACCTTCATTCTATGCCAGTTTTCAAGGTGTAGTTCTTAGGAGTGTTGTTGAGGGCTAGCTGGCTGCACTGTGACACTTCTCTGGCTCTCCTTGCTGGCTTCCTGCTGTCAGACACTGGGATGGAGGGGCGAGGCATCTGTATGGTAAGTTACTCTTCTCAAACAGTAGAATGTCTCCTGACTGCAGTCATCCGAGGAAACTGAAACAACTTACGTAACAAAGGGAAAGTCATCACAGTCAGTTTAATTCAGTACACAGGACAGTAGTCAGTCATGACAATAAAAATAAAACAGTTATTTTTACATCAAGTGTGCTTTATTTCCTCCACAGGTATTCTGTTAAATAAAGCACCATTTATATACTGCCAGGCCACAGCTAAAGAGGATTCTTTACAGAATCAAATTTCTTGTGGTTGTTCCGTATACAAGTAAACTTAATTTTGATAATAAAAACCACAGCGATCAGAGGCAATCTGCCTCTCTTATTTTAAGGTACAAAACTGGCACAGAGGACACCATATTATACACAGTAAAAATGCTGTAAGTTTAAATTACATTGTACAGGGTCAGAGCCCTGTCTCTCCCAGAAAGCCATATTAAATGAAAGCCACTACAGTGAACTCTTAATTACATAAAACATACCCATTATCTGATTGCCCTTTAGAAAGTATACAGAAGATGCAAGTTTTTCATCTGGGGTTCTGCCTGACCAAGAATTAAGCCTATAAATCTATCTTGCCATTCAAGCAGAGAGCACTGCACAAACTGAAGCACAAAACAAAGAAGCAAAACCTCGACAAACGGCATGGGGGAGGGGCACTTGAAAAGCAGACATGCCACATCTAATGTCAAGAAGCAGCTTGGTTTCCTTTGCCAGATATCCTTGTGACCACATGGATTGTTGATTCAATGGTCCTACACAGGGTGTCCAAAAGATCGTGCTGCTGCACGTGACTGACGAGGCCTCTGGAATGGCCACAGCTGAGTGACGCAGCAGCCTCAGGGTCCTGGGAGGACAAAGCTTGACCATCACAGCTTCTCAAGTCAGCTAAGTCAGACAGAACTGCGGAGATGGAAGTAGAAGGGAATTCGGATTCATCTTCAGCTAGTGTGCTATCCTTGGAACAGTGGTCTTTAAACTCTGTACAGTCTTCAAATCTGCCATTGTTCGACTGTTCCTCTGCATGCTGTGACCGGATATGTGACCCCTCTTCTGAAAACGAAGATGGGCCTTCCATTTGATATTCTTTGACAGAGCAATTTTCAGGGGAAGGAAGATCTTGCTCTGTCCCTGGATCAATAATCAGTGAGTCTCTTGTCTCATTGTCTGAGGTGCTAGTGGGGGTCAGGACCTCCCTGGTGTCTGTTTTTACTTCGCCAATGCAGCTCTCTACAGTGTGCTCCTCCTCACTGCTTACTCGCCTTCTTTTAACAGGAGTTGCCCCTTCATCATCTGTGGGGAGGAAAACACATTAAAATACAATCTTCTTCCAAAGAGGCCATTAAGATGCTACTAGGAGCAATTACAAGGAAAACCAATTTTGCTTTTAGCTTTTTTCCCCTATAGTGCTGGAAGTCAAAGCCTTGCAGTGCCAGGCAAGAGGAAACCACTTAACCTCGCCTCCAGCTTGGCTTCATCCTTCCAGCCCCAACCCCAGCCAATGACTTAGTTGACAAAGCTAACCTTTAGTTTTTCTTTCTTTGGCTTCTTGCTCTTGGAGTGAGTTTCTCTGCTGCAGACAAGTCCTACACTTGCTTAAAAGCTCTTGCAGAGTTGGGATCAGAGCTGGGTTTAATTGTTTAGGAGTGTGTACTGACAGGAGCAAAGCAAGTGCCCTCAGGTCCTACAAAAACCCAGATAGGAAGAGTTCAAATCCTGAAGGCAACATTTGGACAAAACTTCAGTTGAATGAATATGTTTTACTTCCTAGGAATGTATTCTGGTGCCTCTGGCAATGTGGAATAATACTGACACCAGCATGAGGACATTAGAGCATTCTACCAGTTGTGTCACTCAGACCATTGCTTTGTGCCCACATCAAGTAGGCCAGTGGGAAGACTCAAACCAAGCAATACAACTTAGACCTACATAGTGATTGCAAAACAAAACCTCCCTTGGTATACCAGAAATGTGGGTTTTATTTCATAGAAACCAGTTTCTCAACCTCACTCTGGCATATGTCTCAGTAAGGCATCCCCTGCTTAGTTTGGTCATTTGTTTTGGCTTATAAGCACTGACATTTGCTTGTTAGGCTGCTGCTGCTGAATGACAGTCTGCTTGTTTCCAGTATGCTCCATTCTATGGCTGTTACAGAATGGATAGAAGTCAAACTAGTTTAAGCTGCTTTTATAATAGAAAGCAATATAATTATATAAACAGAGATAAAGGACCTATTCTGTTTTTGATAGACTAGCTGGCTAGGAACTCCGGTACCAAGCTAGTCTTGAATTTGCCAATGATCTTCCAGTTTCTGCCTCTCAAGTGCTAGGATTACAGGTGTACGCCTACTGGTTCTTACTGGTCTCATTGCCCTTAACATACTGAGTTTTGAACTTGTTGGCACAGTTCTTACCCCATTTAAAGAAGCACTTGCTTTTGAAATTTCAACTCGGTTACTGAAATCTGATTGTAGGTTTTGATATTGATTTATCAAGTTTGTGATAAGGGTGCTGATCAAACTGGCACAGTTTGCTTCTGAAAACACTTGACTTTGAACCTGGGAAAGAGCACATGCTTGTGAATGTGCACATACACAAAACAAGTCTTAAAATTCAAGATCAACATAATAAGCACACACTAAGCAGAAACATCAGAAAAACTAAAGACATACCTTTAGAAGGAAATGTGTCATGAATGTGTAGACAATATTGTTGTTTAGAAAAGTTCTTTCATCCATTAGAATACATTTAATATACTCTGCAAAAACAGGATCTTCACACAGAAGCTTGATGCAGTTTTTCGACATTGCCGACTGAAGGGGGAAAGTGGCACTGCGGTTAGCAGCTGGGACTCTGTACAATGTTCAGTTACAGGCAGAACTATCAATTTGCTAGAGGAAGACGATGGCAATACTCAATACATGTGGGAGGGTTGGGAGAAGGGGTGTTTGTCTGCATACATGTTTGCCTGTGCCCTGTGCGCACAGAACCAAGAGGGTGTCAGATTCCCCATTAAGTACAGTTACAGACAGTTGTTAGCTGCCACGTGGGTGCTGGGAATCAAACTTGGGTCCTCTAGAAAAACAGCCAGTTCCCTAAATACTAGCCATCCCTCTAGCCCATCAACACACTTTAAAAGAAATATAGCTTTATCACCCAATACAGAGTTAACAAGAATTTAAAACAAGTCTTAAAGGATATGAATATTTTAAGGGGACAATCAATGGATAAACTACATACCAAGGAAAGAGACAAATTTTAAGAATTAAAATACATTTGCTAAAATTAAGCTTTACTTTGTGAATTTTTCTATTTGTCTCACATAATTCAGAGGTCCCAATGTTTGAAATTCTTACTAAAATTTGGTTTTTCTGTTTCATATGGGTAACGCAAATACAAGTAATAGGTTTTTCAACAGATTTTTCCATCTAGATTACCTACATGGGTGTTTATATTACATAAACAAGATTTTAGATACCATGCACTTATCAACATACTTTAATGAGTAAGTTGTTCGAGGTCACACAAGAATTTAGAAATAGAAAAGGGCGGGCTCTTTTTAGATCCTTAGTGCTGAGGGCCAGAGTTGGCAGTTAAAAGAACTAACTGGCTGCTTTGCCAGAGGACTGGAGTTTAATGTCAAGAACCCACAACCACCCATCTAGAACTCTGCAGTCTCAGAGGATACAATGCCCTCTTCTGGTCACTGATAGCACTACATGCACTTCGAATGCAGATAAAACACACATTCATATAAAAATTTAGATCCTTGGTATCACTACAAAAAGAGTAGTGGCAGAAAGGGGAAGGTAGAAATCTGCTCCAATATATTAAAGAGACTGTTCAGTTCCAAGTCATGCCCTTAATCCCAGCATTCCGGTAGCAGAAGCAGGAGGAGCCATGTGAGTTTGAGGCCAGCCTGGTCTATATACTGAGTTCCAGACAGCCAGAGGTACAGAGAGAGACCCTGTCTCAAAAATAAAGCAAACAAATCATTTTCCGAATGCCAATCACATTAGCTAAGTGGGATCAATGCCTTCCAAAGACTCCTATTACACTTCCCTGTAATAACACTCTTTGTAGTAGTAATCACTCAGAGGCTTTTGTTTAGTAGTAAGTACTACTATAAAGAAACTAACATTCTTCAGAGAACAGACGATGCTATATACAGTCCTATAGTTTGGGGCAGTAATGGTACATCATGGTGAACATGTAAAGAAATGGCTCTACCATCGCTTCATAGCAGAATGAGATATTTAGAAGTACTTCTTTTACTACAATACTCTATAGAGTTTTACCTAAGAAAGGTTCACACTCTTTCCTCTGGCAGAGGGAAATGCAACCAGGAATAGTCAAATAGTTCATCTTTGTGGAGCTCCCTTAGACCAGATTCAAGGAACGAGACAAACTTTAGATTAGACTAATCAGATTCTTCACAACTCTCCAATACCCTTACAAACATTACTTTGTGCCTGCCAGCTTTAAGAACCATATCCCCTCCTTTCTGTTTTTCCCCAAGGCAGGGTCCTGTTGTATAGCTCAGGCTGACTCTGAATCTGTGGCTATCCCCTTGCTCCGCCATGTGCTGGGGTTGCAGCTACAGGCATGCATCACCATACCTAGGCAGGAGTTGACTCTCTGAAACAAACAAGTGGGTAAGGTAGCTTTTCCTGTTTTATTTAGTTTTAGCTAAAACTTTCCCACTCTCATTGACAATAGTAAGAAAACAAAGGCATGAGGACCTTGAAAATCTACAGGCAGGCAGAATTAACAGCCAAGCAACATGGTTTCTGCTGGAGATTTTAGTGGTGGAGAGAAGAGACACTGGAGTGGAGGGGGTGGGGTGGGGTGGGCTAGGAGCTTGCTTTCTCCGGTGTCTCTGGGTCTTAAGACTTTTCCAGAAACTGCTGCTACTGAGCTATGGATGAGAAATCCAACACAAACAGCTTATTTGAAATATTCAGTACAAAGCTTAAGTTGGAATAAAATTCTAGCAAGTAGAATTTGCCTTTAATTCTAAAACTTTACCAATTTCTAGCAAATTCGTTTTCAACTAGGAGTTCTAAAGACTCCTGGCTATTAGGTTGGATGACTTAATTAGAGACCACTCATCTAAAAAAATAATTTGCTTTACCTGAGTCTGGCATAGCTCAGTCCAAAGTTTGGGGAACAGTGCAAGATGAAGTGGCAAGCCTTCATAGGCAACCAGGACACCTAAAATTTGAAGAAAAAAAAAACCAGAATAGGTTATAAGTTATACTGCTGAGTTACTAAACTGCAGGTATAATACTGTTAACTATCTCTGTATCTCTGGTTTCAACTGCATCTTGCCTGCATTCTTAGAGATATACAAAACAATATTAACAGGAGAACTCATTTCAATGTTTTAAGCAGTGTAACAATTTAGAATGTGGAACTGTGCATTGCTTATATACCCTGACCCCTCATCCCCAGAAGGATCTAAGATGACAACTTCAGCCAACTGTTTGTAATTTATCAGGGAAGTATTAAAGTAACCTCAAGTAGTTTCCAATCTGTATTAGAAAATTTTTGAGGCTTGCTACATTTCAGAAGGGTGGGAGAGAGCAGTCCATTTCTTCCTCTTGTTTTCTGTGTGCGCTGAAATAACTGCTGCCCTGAGACTACTACTGTCTTCTTGCCTTGTCCTTAGGATACTCTGGGTACATCAGACTTATGACTGTCGATGATGCTGTTTAGGAACCTCCTGTGTGTGCGTGCTTTCCTGGGGCTTTAAACCAGGGGCTCAACGCACAAGCCAGGTAAGCACTTTACCACTAAGCTACTGCCCAAGTCCTCCTCTGGATGTCAGACAGGTTTTCAATATGGTCCTCCTTCCCTCTACCCTCTTGTCTCTCCTACAAAAGCTGCAATGTCAGTTCCCTCCACAACAGTCCCACTTCTCCATCTCGTCTCCATCAGGAAAAACATAACCATAGAGGAGAAATAGAACATAAGTTATCTTTCAGTTAAACAGAATGTATGAGCTGGATCAGGAGTTGACAAGGTTTTTAGTGGAGTGCCAACATATGTTGAGGCCATATGCTGCCTACTATGGCTACTCCAGTCTATGAAGGCAGTGCCACAGCAGCAAAGTGACCAAGTACGGCTGGCTCCAAGGAAACTATATTAAAATTTGAGTCTCAACTTTCATGTATCATATTCTATTTTAATGTTTAAAATATGTAATATAAAACCTACTCTTAGTAGGTAGCTGGTAGCTTTTTAAGAACTACTAGTAGATGGGTTGTAGTTTGCCAGTTCTTGGCTTAGACCAAGGCTCTGAAATCTTTAAACAGCAAACCACACATTTAGGGATCTCTTTCAGAACTAAGCCTATTTCTTGCCCACCGTAAAGACACAACACTTCTCCTCCTTCCTTTATCCTAACCTAATGTGGATGAGGCTAAAGGGTTAATCCACCACAGCACATGTAAATGAGCCATCAAACTAGTGGATACAGGGAGCAGTTTCTATAGTCACATATTCTTTAGTTGTAAATGGCCGTAAAATAACGATTGGAAAATATATGACCCTCAGGTCAAGTCTGACAGCACCTGTTTCATGGCTGGGGGAGTTAGAATAGCTTTTACTTATTTAAATCTTGACAACATGGTCTCTTGACACATAGCCCAATCTGGTTTTGGAACCCACAATCTTCTTGTCTCTGCCTCAGAGGTGCTGGGATTACAAGCATTGAACTTCTAGACCTGGGAATTTTTACACTTTTAAGGACTGATAAAGATAAAAACATTAAAACAGCAACAAAAAGCCAAAGAACATGTGACCTAGACCATGTGGCCTGTTTCCAGCTCTTCAGTTGCCAGTCAGTTCCCAGATTGTTTTTGGATATAGACTTTCATGGTAAGTCCACATTACCATTCAAGATTTATTAACTTTTTCTTTCTTCAACAATTATTCCTCTAAGTAAAACAATCCTTATTCTTACTTTTCAACAATTACAAGAAGCCATCATTAATTACCACAACAAACAAACCCCGAAGACGTCTTTTATGATCTAAACCCACCTCTTTTTTAAGTATTTATTTTATATATATGAGTGCTCTATCTGCATGTACACCTCAATGCCAGAAGAGGCTGTTGAGCCACCAAGTGGTTGCTGGGAATTGCACTCAAGACCTCTGGAAGAATAGACAGTGCTCTTAAGCACCGAGCCTTCTGTCCAGCCCTACTAAAATCATCTCTTTAAAATAAGCAAAGAACAATTTTGGCACCTACTGTATTAGGCAGGTCAGATAAATACATTAAAATCTCACAGCTTTGAAAAGTATTACTTTAGTCCTCATTTACTTCGTTTTATTGTTTGTTTTTTGGTTTTTCGAGACAGGGTTCCTCTGTGTAGCCTTGGCTGTCCTGGACTCCCTTTGTAGAACAGGCTGGCCTCGAACCCACAGCGATCCACCTGCCTCTGCCTCCCGAGTGCTGGGATTAAAGGCGTGCGCCACCACCGCCTGGCCTGATTTTCACCCCCCAAGGAGAGGGAAAAGGATGATTTTTGCTCTTTTTCCTGAGACAGGTTCTTGTCAATCAAAATTGGCCGTAACTGCCTGATCATCTTGCCTCTAATTCCTAAGGATTACAGACGTTCACCACGTTTAGTTTGTTTCCTTTTCTTGAAGATACTAGTCTCAAGATTCATCTAACTGGGCACAGTGGCGCACGCCTTTAATCCCAGCAATCGGGAGGCAGAGCCTGGTGAATCTCTGTGAGTTCAAGGCTGGCCTGGTCTACAAAGAGAGTCCAGGACAGCTAGGGCTATTACATAGAGAAACCCTGTCTTGAAAAACCAACAAAACAACTCATCTCAAAGATTGTTAATTATATCTATTAATATATTTTCAATAATCTACATTTACTCAAACTCCCATCCTCTGGTACCACTGTTGACTTAATACCTTCCCTACCACACTTTGTACAGGGAATTAAACTCAGGGCTTTGGGCATGCTAAGTGGAATGTTCTTCCACTGAGCTCCTTGATACTTTTCTTTAGATTCGCTAAGGCACCTTAGCTTTATTTTAGGCAGTGCTGCACTGAGCAAATTAGTTTGATATACCATGTAAGACAGCAACAAACCATACGTATTTACCAATGTGAGAATGACAGTTGGCTAAGCCAGCTCATACAGTGAACTGGACAGTATGATGTCAGCCAGGGGGACCTCAAGTCACTTTCCAGCCTTCCCATTCCCTCAAAAGCTGCTTCCTCTGCAAAGACAGATATTCCTTCAAAGCAACAGAATTTCTCAATTTTCACAAAGGTCTGGAGATGAGTGAGAGGGCAATATTCTCTTAATTCTGCACATTCCTCAGTACCTGTCTCATTCACTGGGTACAAAGCACATGGAGCAGAGTCACCAAACTCTCAGGTTTACTTCCTTATTTCTTACATTGTGTGTGTGCGCACGCATGTGCCCAGAGTACACAAGTGGGCATCAGATCTCCTGGGACAGCAGTTAGAGGTGGTTGTGAGCTGCCCAATGTCATGAGCAGTGGGAACCAACCCCAGTCCTCTGCAAGAACAGTATTCACTCTAGGCTTTCCTTCAGTAAATAGAATGGCACATCTAAAATATACTGGATTCTGTATAACTTCTCTTTCTTTATCCTCTGACTTTGGGCCTTCTTGAGCCAGATCTATACTGTGCCCCATTCCTCACCGAAAAACATGTATCTATATATAGGGAAAACGGTATTTGAGACTATTTGGTGCTTCCATGGTTGCTGTGAGGATAAAATAGTTCATATGTACATTTAATAGTCACAATTTCTTCTGAGTTCCTACGATTCTGACTGGCTCCCCAACCACCGTCTTAGGGAAGTAGTGGAATCAGCTAATGGATAAAAGCCCATGGGCAGCATTCTACTGTGAAACACTCTAGGCTAAGAATACCAATTATCTGATCAAATCTGTCTTCTAATTTCTTACCCACTAAGTAAGCCACTGCAGCTCTCTCCCCTTGTAGGCTATTGAGAGGGCGATGGCCCGACTCTGAGATGTTCAGACACCCACCAACTGGCAAGCAGTTAAGCTTGATTCACACGTGGTCACTTTGTGTAGCATACATGGATTTGCTCCTGTTGCACTGGGAAAACTAGCTCTGGTTCTACACTACATGTCAGGGGTAGTCTGAAGCTCTATGAAACCTTTAGTAAAACTAGCCATTTTCAAGTCAGTAACACTACACCTTAAAGAGAAGCCAGAATCAGAGCGTGCTTTCTGTATCATGGAAGGGAGGGACAGGAGGAGAGAGGTGGGAGGATGGGGGGGGGGCAGGGGGGAGGAAAGACTGAGTGTGTATGTTCACACACATGTAGATGTTTAGTCAGTTTAGGGAAGAGATGGCTCAGAAGTTCAGAGCACTTGCTGTTCTTACCAAGAACCAGGGTTTGAGTCCCAGTACAAACATGGTGGCTCACGCGTACCTGTAACTCTAGTCCCAGGGATGTCTTCTTGCTCCCACAGGCATCAGAAACACAAGTGGTACACAAGATATATATGCTGACAAACACAATACATAAAACTTTAAAAACAAACAAGTTTTAGCTGGGTGTGATGGCACACACCTATAATGCCAGCATTACAGCAGCAGTGGCAGGTACATCTCTCGAGATGCCAGCCTGGTCTACACTGTGACAGTCAAAGCTATACAGTGAGACCCTATCTAAAAAACATTTTGTTTTGCTGGGTGTGGTGGCGCATGCTTTTAATCCCAGCACTCGGGAGGCAGAGGCAGGCAGATCTCTGTGAGTTCAAGGCCAGCCTGGTCTACACAAAGTGAGTCCAAGATAGCCAAGGCTGCACAGAGAAACCCTGTCTCGAAAAACCAAACCAAACTAAACCAACCAACCAACCAAACACAAACCCTGTAATCACAAGACGAACATGGCCAAGGACACAAAGGAAGCATGGATCTCTGTGTCAGAAGCCACTCTGGTCTACAGTGCTAAAGCAGACACAGTGCATGGTCATTACAAGTAATTCAACCCTTACAGGATTATATTTAACTTAGAAATTAAAAGCAGCCCATGATTTCACCCTTATGCAACGGTAGTATTTTTCTCTTGGCTTTTTGTTTGTTTTGAACTCCTCGAGATCAGCCTGTTTCCCAAATTTGGGGATTAATGGTGTGCACAAGCACAGCTGCCTCCCACCCCTCTGTAAGAATGTGGTTATACTCTGTGCTGCTTCCTTACCCTTCAGAGCTGTGGACTGAACCCAAGCCCTGCTGGTCACTGAGCTACAGGCCTTCAAGTCTGTTTTCTAGTTGTTTTCTTCCCCATATAGCTCAAGAGACACTATCTTGTTTGTTTTGAAAACTATATAATACAAATGATAGGTCTTATTAAGACTTGGTCTTAGCGCTGGACATTTTTGTTTTCAATTACATACACAATGCCAAATTGCCCCCAAAACTGATAGTCTTCCACTCATTAGATGCTTTTTCAACCTCTGAAGAATGGATGTAGCCAAAATGTGTTCTCCGCCGATCTCCTCTTGCCAAGTTAAACCACTGTTTACTTTCTAATGAGCGAGTGCAGGCAACTTCTCGTTGGCTAATGGCCACTGTGTGGGGAGGACATACCTAGTCATGTTCTGATTTCAGTTAGTTCTCATTTTACCAAATCCTAAGAACATTTGTGTACCGGTAGCTATTTATTTGTTATGTCTGCCAACACTTTCCCATTAGCTAATTTGTGAATTTGTTTTGTTTCAGACAGGGCCTCACTATGTAGTTCGGGTTGGCTTTGAACTCACAGAGATCTGCTGAGATTAAAAGCATGTGCCACCACACTAGGCCACTAGTTCATATTTTATGATGTTGTCACAATTTGATTTCAATTTTATATAACTAAAACTTTCTGATTTTTTAAATGACCTGTTGAATGAGGTCTCTCTGTGTCTCTCGTGTGTGTGGAGGCTGCTGAGCGTCACCTCTCCCATCCCTGGGATGGGGACAAGGTCCCAAGCAGCCCAGGCTGGCCTTACACTCACTCTGGAGTCAACAACTATCATGAGTTCTTAACTGTTTGCCTCCCTCCCAGTATATGGCTGTCATTCGGCTACCACCACCTCTGCTGGCCTTAAACTCACAGCGATCCGCCCACCTCTGCCTTATAAGTGCTGAGATAGTGTCGTGTGTGTGTGTGTTGTGTGTGTGTGTGTATGTGTGTGTTCTTCTCCTCCACCACTGCCATGGTTTGAGTCATTTTAGTTTACTTTTGTGAAGAGAAAGAAAATAGATTTACAAAAACAAAAGTAAAAGAACAAAAAGATGAATGAAATTCTGGTGGCATACAGGAATGCGACTAATAACTTTTTTTGTTGCTGGATTCCTATGTAGCCCTAGCTGGCAGGGGACACCTAATTCTCTTGCCTTAACAAGAGTTCTGGGAGCACCAGCATGAGCAAAGCCATGTTTTGTTCAGTTGCCCATATATAAAAACAACAAAGACCTTTCCTCAAAACTGGCAACACTTGCAATCCAACAGAGGATTTGAGCTACCTAAGGCTCAAAGAGTAATTATCAGTTTAAACTTACCCCTTTCCACTTTTTCCTGAAAGAGTCACACAAATCAAAACTCTGCATTACCACCACTCCTCACCACGGTGTCATTAGTGTGAGTTTTGGTTTCTTAAGCACTTTCCTAGGTCCCTTTCCTTGGAAATAGTTGTCTCAGCTAGAAGAATAATTAATGTCAAACTGTGGGGTATCATTTCCATATATGGTGGGATACCACTGTCTAAACTCCTAAGAGGATCCAGTTTTCCATGTGAGCCAGGAATGGACCAGAAACTTTAATGTTTGTGGCTTAGGTTTGTTGTTTTGTTTTGTTTTTTTGAGGCAGGGCTTCTCTGTGTAGCCTTGACTATTCTGGACTCTCTTTGTAGACCAGGCTGGCCTTAACTCACAGCGATCCTCCTGCCTCTACCTCGTAAGTGCTGGGCTTAAGGGTGTGAGCCACCCCCGCCCGCTAATGTTCTATCCTAATAGCTGTCATTTGGCTATTTAAATTTAGATTGGTATTTCATAAAATAGTTCCTTTTGTCAAACTTATTTCCGTCTTTCCTTTTCTTTTTTTCTTGGTTTTCTGAGCCAGGGTTTCTCTGTGTAGCCTTGGCTGTCCTCGAACTCAGAGATCTGCCTGGCTCTGCCTTCTGAGTATTGGGATTAAAAGTGTGCACTACCATGCTTGGCCCAAATTTCAAAATTTTAACCTAACTTGGCTACCATATTGTGGATGACAACACAGCTGAGAACATGTGCATCACTGAAGAACACTGACAAGACTGTGTAGCTAAATGATGTACTCAATAGTGCTCACAGTTACAAGAGGGACACTGAGTATAAAGTATCATCAAAGCTGATTTGGCATGCGACAGTTTCACACTGCAGCCAAGTAGTCCTCAAACTCAAGGCCATCTTCTCACCACAGCCTCCTGAGTGCTGGGATTACAGGTGTGGAGATTCCAGCATGCAGACCATATCCAGCTTTCCCCTCTCCATTTTTAATTTCCATAAAAGTATGTATTTGTATTGATTAAAGAGATAGTCTAAAGTGGTAGAACATTCATTACTTGGTCAACCGCTCTTGACAAACTTGTGAATCGCATAAGCACAATCACCTGGAAGTTCTCCAAAGGCATCTTTGGGAACACCTCCTGTCTGAGCACAGAGGCTGTACTATCAGACTCCTGAGGATTCTCTTACACATGATCATTGCTATTGCTAAAGTTTCAGATTTTTACCAAATGGTACAGCCCAGACGCATAACTCTAAAACAACCAATCTACGGGGCTCCTTACCTCCCCACATCTTGGCACCAGCCATAGATATGTAGGCACGACCAGCTAATGGAATACATAGAAGAACAGCCCTTGAAACTTGAAGATGCTCTAATCACTTACCAATAAGATGATTTTCTGAAGAGGAGTTATCCCTGACAGCTGTAACCACTTCCTTCTTCCTGGATAATGAATCTATGATTGGATCGTATCTTTTGCCCTACGTGGAATGGGCCAAAATCTTTCCCAAAGGACAAGAGGGAGCTGTGGCTGAGGTGGAGCACAAGGAGCACTTCTGGGGCAGGCTAACAGTCTATTTCTTGATCTAAGTAGTTTCAAAAGTATCACTCCCCACACACCTTGAAATCAAACTATAGAAACAGAGAGGAACCTGGCCCATCCCTGATAACATTAGAAGGCGAGACACACAGAGCCTCAGAACTTGTAGTGCTGACCTTGGAGAGAGATATTAGACTTTCTGCCCACGTAAGACCCTGAAGGGCTTGTGATAGCTCTGCTCCTTTACATCTGTCTTCTTGGTTCATGAGACTTACCTCCTAGTTACTCACATGTGCACCTCTGCTTCACACTGCCCAGCCCACTCTGCTTTCCTGGCACCACCAGCTCCAGAGGACAGCCGGCACTAAAGATCTGAACTCACCCTGAGATAAGGGCCAGGGAAGTCTATCTCTAGGCGTTCCCCTAAGCAAGGCAGATCTGTTTGTAATTCTGTTGTGATGATGGTGGACTTAGGCCACCGTGTACAAAGCACTGACCAGCCCTGCTCCACACTCCTTCAAAGGCCAGCGAAAACTCTGGGCAGAACTAGTCAATGGAAACCAGTAAGTTGGTGTTTTCTTAATAAAAAGTAAAATATTCCCAAGAATACTAATTAATATTTTTAAACATTCACTTTAAAAAAAGAAAAATTAAAGGGATTGTCATATATTTTTCCCCTTCCTGAATGGCTAGGGGCTTAAAATAATTCAGTGGAGTTTACTGCTCATCTTTTATACTTACTCAGCTTAACTAATGTTTCAGTAAATTTTTCACAGTTGATTGCAACTCGGCATAATAGATGGATGAACTGATGATAAGAAAAGAAGTAGTCTAGCAGCATACGATCATAAACGTCATCTTTGCCCTGAAGGTTAAAGATGATAAAATGGTTGCACTTAAATTGTATAATAAAGAGCATATTTTGTGCAAATGTAATAAGACTAAGTAAAAAGCTAATTAAATCTTTAAGTTCTATAAGAATCTAGTTTTAAATTCCAAATTTCTAGTGTTATTAAGATCATAATTGCCCTAGGTTTATTTTCAGTGTGCAAATGCTATCAATTATAATTACCCATCATTTCTATATACTTTAATAGAGTAAAATTACTGAGATTTTAGCATGTGACACTTTAGCTCTATAAACATATCATCAAGAAGAATGAGTTATGTTTGATTTTTGAAAGATTTGAGGCTATTTCTGTAAGGGTAACTATAATGTTAATTATTTTTAATATTTTATCCTAGGAGAACTGCTCAAATATACTTAAGTTCCAAAGGTAGTAAGCAAAAGAGAGTGTGAATGAAGGTGTGGGTAAAGGAAGCTGAAGGGGAAAAGGCTTTTTTAAAAAACATTAAAACTAAGGTAAGTTGTCTTGTGTTGCCACAGCTTGTCTCTGGTTTAGAATTGGCACTATTTTAGAATAAGCATTAGAGAACAGGAACCAGATGATATGTCTGTCAGTCAGTGACATTATGGGTCGGTTAAGAAGAATATGATTATAGGGACAGTAAAAGAGGTCTTGATTATATGGCCAGACTGAAAACATTTCAAGTACCTAACTTAGCTTTGTAGATTTAGGTGCAGGACACAGCTACACTGTAGCCTAGTAACAAACTAAGGTTTACTATTGAGCTATTGTTTTAGAAGAAGAAAAAAATCTTAACAACTAGTGCTTACTGTTGATTTTGCAAATATCAATCAACATTTCAGAGCACTTAAAGGAAAAAGTCCAAATGAATCAAATATTAGCCTTCATAAACGTTCACATTATCTACTGGAGTCAACCGCCAGGGCAGGCAAACCTCACGATTACCTTGTACTATAGGAATGCGGTTCTCCTGGCATCCCAACATACCTTACTGGTTTCCACCATTGTGGGCAAGAGGCACATATTGAGTTCAGGGCGCGGAGGCCGAATATTGCTTTTCCCTCCTATTAGCTTGATATTTTCTCGACAAGGGAAATAAGGTCCAAGAGACACTAAGACATTAAAAGTGTACAGTAAGAATAAATGGAAAAGATAAATCTCCAAGCGTCAGTGCGCAGAATGATTACATGCTAACCATATTCAAGTATGACGCTAAGTGAATACATACTTGGAATATTGCTGTGATGGTAAGTACAATGGTTGTGCTGGAGGAAGGGAACCAGAGTATGAAGAAAATCATGGGGGCTCAAAAGGACAAGTTCCTTGAGGACATCTGAAAATTAAAACAATTTGAGTATTAAAACACCGGGTTAGATTTACCCACTACTTTTGAACTCAAAAATCCTGATGAGTACTACAAACTGTCTGCGCTCCTAATGTAGGGAGAGATTACCTGACACCTAACTCTGGCCCAAGAGATGTGATAGCCACAGCAGAGCGCCATCACTTAGAACAAAAACTAAAAACACCATCACTATTCTCTCCATTTTCCTTGCCTCCTTGTGGACACAGTCTAGTTAAATAGCAATGTACCATGATGATTTATCTTCATAAAGTCCATCTTAACAGCTTGGGTGTGAGAGATACCTGATAGTCTACAATCCACTATTAAAGTTGTATGATGTTGGCTGGGCTGATTCTCACCCATTAAATACAGAAGATTAAACCTCATGATGGGCAACTAGTTGTTTAGGCTATTTTGAGAGATTACTAATAGCCAGTAGTCTATAATGCTCACTACTTCAAGTGGTGCTGAAGGCAGTAAAATCTTCACTCTCTATTTAGAATGATGATTCTTTTAACAGCTATACATTATCACTCTATAAGTAAGTACACAGTCACAAAGGCATTACAAATGTAAGAGTATATAAAAAGTTACTGAGTAATGTTTTTAAGACCAATGACCCAGTGAAGGAAATAACTTCATCCTTTACAATTTGAGTCCACTTTGTAAATACTGACATAATTCTACCATTTTCATATAGAATCAGAATATTAGAGTTACAGGAAACCTACAGACAACTGGAAGAGTCTCCATATGCTCTGCACACAAACACATTAACACTAGCACATTAGGACACAACTTGTTTTTCTTGGGACCTATTAATCTCTGTGCCATTACACATTGTTGTTTTCCCAACACTATAAATCTAACATCACAACCTACAAAACCAAAACAAGCCAAACAAGCAAAAAAAAAAAAAAACCCAAAAAAACAAACAAAAAACAAAAAAACCAAACAACAACAACAAAAAAACAAAAAACAAAAAAAAACCCAAACAAACCCAGAAATATTTGTCTGCAGTTTTTATTTTTTAAGTAACTTACCTATACAAGCATTTCTTAGCTCTGGAGGGCTATAGGAATTAAGAAGGGTTAGAAGTTTATGGGCAAATTCAATTCTTTCCTGCCACTGGATTAATGCTTGCTTCACATCTGCAAATATAAAAACATATGTAAATGGGCTTTTGAATGATCACAATTTCTCATAGTTTTTCTTCTTCTGTTGTGATACTAACACCAAGAATCTCAAATTAATTACATTTTAAAATGTTTGGTGAAAGCTAAGCGTGTGTGTGTGTGTGTGTGTGTATACACACACACATACGTACAACCCGGGTCTTGCTATATATATAGCCCAGCCTGACATGGAACTTTCACTTCTCCTATGTCATCCTGACAGTGAAGATAATAGGGGCGTGCTAAACATGTTACATCTTTTCTTTTTTAAAAGATTTATTATGTATATAGTATTCTGCCTGCATGTATTGCCGCGAGTCCAAAAAAGGGCATCAGATCTCATTACAGATGGTTGTGAGCCACCATGTGGTTGCTGGGAATTAAACTCAGGACCTCTGGAAGAGCTGTCAGTGCTCTTCACCGCTGAATCATCTCTCTAGGCCCCACATCTTCTCTATTAAAAATAAATTACTACCATTTATGTACACATAGCGAGGGGTGGTAAGGGACTGGAAGACATTTTACACATGCCCCATGAAAGTGTGAAAGAGTCAAGGGACATTTTTGTGGAATTGGTTCTCTCCTTTTACCGTTTTTGTGGGTTTCAGAAATCAGATTTTTTTTGTTTTTCGAAACAGGGTAGCTCTGTGTAACAACCCTGGCTGTCCTGGACTCGCTTTGTAGACCAGGCTGGCCTTGAACTCAAAGTGATCCACCTTCCTCTGCCTCCCAAGTGCTGGGATTAAAGGTGTGTCCCACCACTGCCCAGCTCTTTTTTCCTTTTCTAATTCATCAGGATTGGGTGGAAAGTACTTTTTATCCACTAGTCCATGTCAACCCCCCTAAACATGCTAGACTTCCTGAGGTACTTAGTTTTGTGACAATTATTTTCATTTTTAAAAAGATGAAGTCATGTGATCTTCTCCAAGTTTGTGTTAAATTCTGAAGCTCAAGGGATCCTCAGCTTTTCAAGTTACCAAGACTGCAGGTGGCATTTAAGGGAGTGATATTTTGTACTTTCTGGAAGCATAAAGTTCAGTGTTCATAGACAAGGATATTAAGAATGTTTTTCCCCTCAATATAGGGTTTCTCTGTGTAAAAGAGCACTGGCTGAGCTGGGCGGTGGTGGCGCACGCCTTTAATCCCAGCACTCGGGAGGGAGAGGCAGGTGGATCGCTGTGAGTTCGAGGCCAGCCTGGTCTACAAAGTGAGTCCAGGATGGCCAAGGCTACACAGAGAAACCCTGTCTCGAAAAACCAAAAAAAAAAAAAAAAAAAAAAAAAGAGCACTGGCTGTCCTGGACTCGCTTTGTAGACCAGGTTGGCCTCAAACACAGAGATTTGCCTACCCCTGCCTCCCTGAGTGCTGGGATTAAAGGTGTGTGCTACCATGCCCAGCATTAAGAAATATTTTTATACTTATTTCTACTGAAATTAAAAATGACCCAATCTGAGCTATGAGGGTTAAAAAAAAAAAATCCAAGTTATTACTCTGTGTGGAAGTGTTTTTAATCTCCCAAATCTTACACAATGCTTGCCTATTGTTTTCAAGTAGGGTTAACTACAACAGATAACAGTGCCCTTTCCATTATGAGATAATGATGAACACTAACTAGTGCAGGAACCATTACAACAGAAACTAAGAAGACACTTTTCTGAGACCTCTCATTTGAAAAACAAACCCCAAAAAAACCCTCTCTTAAATGACAGAAAAATGGTGAAGAAATAAACAGCAAAAATGACCAAACCTTTTCTCTGAAGATATGGGCGTGTAGACTTCAAAACAGAAAGGACTATTGACAGAAGTTCTACTAAGTCTCCAGTCACATGGCAAGCTGTAGCTTCATGATACATCATATGCAATGTGTTGAAAGACTACAATTGATTCAGAGAATACAAATTTTAAAACCTTTTTTACTTTATACACAAATAAAATCCTTATCTTCTGAAGAAAAGTCTATGGGTATACATATGTATACTAAGTAAATGTTACTTGTTTTCTAAGTTAGATTTCCCATTCAGCGACTTTGTATGTGTGGTCCAAGTATGTGTAGGTGCATGGCAGGCGGTGCATGTTGAGTGTTATCCTCAATCGTTCTCCACGTTCATAAAGAAAGCACTTTTGTATCTGCGTGTCTGTGTGTGTATGCACGTGTGGGTGCCGGGTGGAGGACAATCTGCAGAGCATGGCTTTCTCTCTCCACTGTCCTTAGTGATTGAATCCAGAGTGTCAGGGCTGTGGGAAGCACCTTCACCATCTGAGCATCCTCACAGCCCTGTACTTGTATTTTATTTTTGGCAAAGTTTCTTACTGAACCTGATGCTTCTCTGTTCAGCTACACTGGCTAAATAGCGAATTGTCTCCACCTCCCCAGTGCTGGGGTTAAGGTGTGACTGCCTGGTTTCTTACGTGGGAGGGAGGAATCAGTTCCTCATGCTTGCAGAGCAGTACTTTGACTGAACCGTTTCCTTAGACTCCAGTCCTTTTAAAATAAGGGTACAGTCCTTACCTTGAGCTATACTTTATATAAATATTTTAGTGTCTAGAAATAACTAATTTAATCATATTTTACAAAAACTCCAATTCTGACCAGGCACGGTGGTGCATACTTGTAATCCCAGCACTCTGGGAGGCAGAGGCAAGCGGATCTTTGTGAGTTCTAGGCTAGCCTGGTCTACAAAGCAGGTCCAGGGCAGCCAAGTCTCCATAGAGAAACCCTGTCTAAAAATTCCAATCTGTTCTAAGCCTTAAAAATTAGAAGCATGCAATGGCCAAAAGACTGGGAAGATTAGATAGCTAACTTTTCAGGGTCTGTGTAGAAACAAAGTGGTAAACTAGAGAGCTTTTAGCCACAGCCAAAATATAGCATGCCTGAAAAGGGCTAAAGAGCTCCCAGAGTTAGGGATTAACTATACGAAGCTAGTTAAATTTTTAATTCTATTCATCGTATAAGAAAGCATTCCTTCTTCTAATCCTCAAGTCAATTTTTTATTATTTACACATTATTCAAAACCCAAATTCTAGATTCTGTGGCAGTCCATAATATGAAGGCTATATTGTACATATTTAAGCTGTAAACTGGTAGAATAGGATTGTGCCTGTTTGTTAACTGCTATATTCCTTTGCCTAGTGCTGCACGTAGCAAGGACTAGACATTTCAATTAGAGCCAAAACTTCCTTGCCTCTGGGCTCAGAAAACCATTTATTTGAATGTTTCCCACTTACTACTGCAAAGTCCAAATTCTTCCAAGTGTAGTTTTTTATTCTGCTTCTACTCTTTAACACTATTAACTAAAAACTCAACGGTACATCTTAAATTACGCAGTGCTTCCCAAGTGTAAGATATCAGCTTATCTCCAGCATGAGAGTAAAGAGTAGGATGCACTTTTGGGGGCTTTAGCCCACCTCTCCCTGGTAAGCTAAGGATCATGGAGAGGATGACTGCAGAGGTCCGTCCTGTGCCACTGTCTCAGGGCCTGCTGACTTTATTCCGCCAAATAAGCAAGTTTTTGGGAAGTAGCTGTACTCTCTCTCTCTCTCTCTTTTTTTTTTTTTTTTGGTTTTTCGAGACAGGGTCTCTCTGTGTAGCCTTGGCTGTCCTGGACTCACTTTGTAGACCAGGCTGGCCTCAAACTCACAGCGATCCGCCCGCCCCTGCCTCCCGAGTGCTGGGATTAAAGGCGTGCGCCATCACGCCCGTCAGTAGCTGTACTCTTAATTGGAAATCACATAAATTTCATTTTTATTTCCTAAGTGAATAAATAAAATTAAATATAAAATAAGGAGTAACCTATGTAATTAAAAACCTTCAACCTGTGAGACAGTTCAGTATAAATTCTTTATATACATGCAGGAGGAAGTCTCAGAACGAGTATTCAAATGAGATGCATTCACAGTAAAAGGCAATATAATAGTTACCTCAGTCATCAGGATTAACCCTCGATTAAATACCACAAGAAGTCTGTCTTCATCAGATTCTAATAGTATTCTGAAGGCACTAGAAGAAGAGAGAAAATATTTTGGAACCAAACAATTGGGTGGTGACAAACATAAGTAAAACTGACATGATTTGACTTTCCTACTCAAATAAAAGAAACTGCCTGCATTTATTGCTTGTTTTTAATTTTTAAGGGATTTTGTTATGTAGCTCAGACTAGCTATTTTGTGGCAATCCTCCTGCCTCAAGCTTTCCACCATGGGATTACAGGAATGTACGCTACTTCTTAGTAATGTACAATAGAATGAGCATCTAAAGGGGCTGGAGAGACGGCTCAGAGGCTCAGGGCACTGACTGCTGTTGCGGAGCTCCTGATTCAATGCCCAACAGCCACATGGTGGCTCACAGCCCTCTGTAATGGTGCCCTCTACTGGCCTGCAGGTGTACATGCAGACAGAACATTGTATACATAATAATAAATAAATCTTAAAAAAAAGTGAGCAGCTAAAATCTGAAATCTAAAACAGTCTGAAATCTCAAGATTACTGACTCATCAGTTGGCACTCAGAAGCATTTCTATTTCTAAGTACCCTGGGTATACTAAGGGATACTAGGCCAGAAAAAGTCAATTGTAAAGACTTGCCATGTGCTTTGGAGAACATGTGTCTATCGGGGTCTAATCCACTCTTTATCCACAATGAAAAGAAAAAGGCATGATGAGAATAATCTTACATTTCAGGTAACAATGCTATTTCATCTTGTTGGTTCTTTTTAAGTAGCAAGGTTACGATCTCAACGGTTCTGCATAACAGTAAACTACACTATACTCCACAGGCGTTGGAAGAAAGGGCAACACAAGGCATCAAACAAACAAGCCTGAAAACCTTAAGTTACTGCTGCGCTCAGAACTCATTTTGTTAGATACAGCTGCAACCCTTTTACTCTAGTACTTTAATGGAAAGAGCTGCAACCTTGCAAAAACAATGTATTCAAACTGAACGCCAAACATTTAAGAGAGTGCCTTTAAACATATTTGGCAAGTGCTTATTTCATTCTGTAGACTACTGAAGGTACAAACAGGGAGGCGCTCTTCTCTGGGGTCCATTAGCTTAGTCTATAATGAAGCACCTTGAAAGCACACACACAACGGTTAGGAAGGACTTTATTTCTATGGGCGAGGAGAACAGAATGTATCTTGTAGCAGTTCTAAGTCACAGTCAATTCTACAGCTCAGAGCGATTTATTGCATAATGCTCTATTGTTTTTGCTAATTCATGTAAAGCCATACAGGTCTAATAAAAATAAAAAAGATATTAATAATCAGGCACATCTTAAGATGCAAAAGCTGTTCCCTGGGTCCTCTAGACTGGAACTACCCAACTGTAAGCACTGTCACAGAAAGGACCATCCAACTTCAGCAGACAATATACATTAAGATCCCTTTCAACCTTCAGGCCTGATTCTAATAAAAGATACACGAATATAAAACAAACCAAGAGAAAAAAAAAACTTTAAAGTAGGAAAAATTCTTCCTAAGTACAGAAATGTTTCACCAATAACCTCAGAAAATTTGTAAATTGGAGGGAGGGCTGAAGATGTGGCTCAGCTGGTACAGTGCCTTCTAATATTCATCTCACTTGGAAAACAAACTGAAGAAACTATCACAAAGCATCTTTTTTACCTTATTAAAGTAGTCCAACAAGAGCGGCCATCTAAGCAACGTAAGTAACAGCTTATGGTTGTTTTCTTAAACTGTTTAATATCTTCTAATTCTTCTTCTCGCATATCTGGCCTCTGAGCTATAAACAGCTGCATTAAGTTAAACAGTTCTTCCACAGCCTAAAAGAGACAATGAGCAAAATGGTGATCTTTCAACCTTTTAGCATCCCACTCGCTTTGTCTTAAGGACTTTGAATACTTACAATTAAGCCTGAATCAATATTGTTTCTGAGACACACCTTTGTACCAACATTTAGAACAGCATTCTAGACTGATGTTTAGTGATGAAATATAGGAAATAGTATTTAGTGAAAGCATTAGCTGTGATTTTACAAATGTATTTACTTATATAAATGTGAAGTAAAAGTTGAGCTTCTAACATACTTATTAGTGAATTAAACTGTATAGCTTTATGCTTTTCTTGACAAAATTTTACAACACAATTTTCATGAAAATTCCTAATAGCTGATTTCTAAAAAAAAAAAAAAGGGGGGGGGGGAATGATTACATCTGACTGATGTCAAGAAGAAAAAGCAACTCAAAAAGAGAGGCATTTTAACCTAGCCAACTCTTACCGCTGGTTTATGAAACTAAGTTAAATGTTATTTCCATGAGCCTTGACAGAAACAAAGTAAATACCATCATGAACCCTTCCGCCTATGACAGACGCACTCAGCCTTCCTCTTCACTTCCTAGCCTTAACTTTCAAATTCCTGGTCCTGAATGAACCTAAGCATTCTAATTTTCTGAATTAGAAATTATGCTCTTCTTTCTGGGTACGAGAGTCTAAACTCACTATACCATCAACAAAGAGCCGTTTAGCCTAATAAAGAACAGTTTACAACAGGAAGAAACAAAAGTGAAATGTAACAAATTTAAAGCAAGAACTATAATATTACACAGAGGGAAAATTTAAGATGAAACTTAGAAATATTCTGGAAAAAAAAAAAAAGGAACCAGATTAGAACTGAATGTAAGCTCAGATCCTCCATCTAAGACAGGGAAGAACAACACTATGGAATACTACTACTATAAAATACCATGCAGCTCACACCTTAGCAAAGTATGCAGACCTTGATAATGACTATCTAATTAAAAGTCTAAATTATTTTTATTTACGTATATACGTATGTGTTTCTGTATGTATATGTGTATGGGTTCCTTTAGAGACCAGAGGTATTGGATCCCCTGGAGCTGGAGTTCCTGTGGACCCATATCGTTAGCCCCTAAATACCTAATTAGAAAAATAACACTCCTTAAAGCTGTCTTGATCTTTTCAGTAGGTGTACATTAAAGATGTATTTTCAGAACATAAATTTACACTAGAGTATTTGCTTAGCACGGCCAAGGCCCTGAGTCTGTTCCCTAGCACTGCCAAAGAAGTTGACAACAATAAAAAAATTAAAAAAAAAAAAAATCACATATTTAAAAAGGCATATGCCAGTGGAAACAAAATAACATCAGCACAAGAAAACAATGAGTTATTTATAGATTAATGCTGCGTTATATGAGAGTATTTACAAAAGCAAATATTCAAGTCCTTAAGATGGGGCTGCAGAGATGGCTATGGTTTAATTCCCAGAATCCGTATGGCAGTTTGCAAGCATCTACGACTCCAGCACCAGGGAACTCTGCCCCCTCTTCTGGTCTCGACAGGCATCAGGCTTGTATCTGGTACACAGAACACCCATGCACATAAAATAAAATTTAAAAATATATTAAGAAAAAAAAAAAAAAGATGAGAGGAGGATGTAGCTCAGTTGCCAAGCACATGAGTAGCATGAACATGAGTCTGGGTCTAAATCCCAGCACTGAAAGACAAAAATGGGTCAATGACTAAAGTTAGACTCTTCTATATTTTGTCATTTCTTTTCCTTTTTTTTTTTTTTTTTTGGTTTTTCGAGACAGGGTTTCTCTATGTAGCCTTGGCCATCCTGGACTCACTCTGTAGACCAGGCTGGCCTCGAACTCACAGCGATCCGCCTGCCTCTGCCTCCCGAGTGCTGGGATTAAAGGCATGCGCCACCACGCCCGGCTATTTTGTCATTTCTTAAATGGAAGAAAAATGTATTCCTAACCAAGATCAGGAAACAGATAAAAAGTATTAACTGTACTCACTCCAGGGTATTGGCTGGCATGTGGTGTAAGATTCTTAAAGGCCCACTGGATGTTCTGGTGAGAAGCTAGTTGTCGAGTGAATGCAGGTGATTGCTCACAGCAGAGCCTCAGAATGCCGTAGTAGGCAGGCAGCATCCCACGGTTAAAAAGCACCACATCCTGATCATCATGGTCAGCAAGGATGTAATTGAAGGCAATGTTCTTGGTTACCACTGGGTTTTGAACAATAAGGCGGATATTCTCTGGACAGTCAGCACACACATTGTACCAAAATGAAAGCAAAGCCTGTTTATTGTGATTTGTAGCTATTGCTGGCTCAGAAAGTTTAGGCTGGAAAAGGTTCCACAAATCCATGAAATATGTGGAAAACATCAGCTTCTCAGTTTTGGAAATTAAACAGTAAGTCATAAAGCTAAAATAGGGCACTAGCTTTGTAGTGCCATGAACAGCAGCATCAACATAAAGTTTGGCTCTTGAGAGCAAACCAAGGAGCACGTTGTAGACCTGGTGTAGGACTACTGTTGTGTCTGCACTGAGTGGAAGGTCACGGGTTGGGATGTGCAAAGACCTTGTTGACCGGAACATCTGGCGGAATGAATTGCTTGGTATAAGGGACACCAGAAGATAAGCTGCAGCTATAAAATGTAAAACAAAACTGTCAGATCCTTGTAAGATTTAAGTAGACCGAAGAGCAGTTATCAAACACAAAACTACTCTTCCCTTTATTAATAAAAATGAATAAAAATTAAGGGACATGACACCTTTTAAATATCCTTCTGATTTACCTTTAGTCCAGAAGAAAGATTCCCACAGGGTAATAGAGGTAGAACTGTATTTTAGGTGGCAACAATAATCACCATTACAGAAACTGCTTTTCTTTTTTTGGAGACAGATGTTCATGCTACGCAGACTAGCCTTGAACCCCTGGTTCTCTTCCTCCATCTCCCAAGCCCTGGCTGGCTATCAGAACTATTTTCAAACCTATATTTTTTATTTTTTCCATAATATAAATATTTCCCACCTTATAATTTATTTTTTTTCTGATTAATAATAAAACAAAAAACCGAAAACTCAGCATTTAGAACAAAAACACCTACCAAAATGAACTTGACACCATTGAGTCATTTAATGTTTCAGCCTTTAGTTCGGTGTTAGTTTAAAAACATCTTCATAAATTGTTTTGTAATAATTTAAAGATAATGCCACATAACATACTTAAGCTATGAAGATAAAAATAAATGCTTTTGAGACTCCCTTCCCAGTGTTTTGAGAAGAGAGACAGGCTGCACTGTGTCGCCACATCTTCGCGCACGGCTTCGGTATGTCAAGTCCTGGGTTAAACGCACTACGGAAGGAAAGCCTTTCGGAAGTCTGCTAAGTCAACTTGGTTTCAAGGCTCCTTCCTGCTTTGGGAACTGTTCCTCAATAAAACTGTCCGCCCGCTTTTCCTTGCCAAAACCTTCAGAGAACCCCCTTCAGCATGCCATTTTCTGTATCTGTATAAGCTAAGAGCTGAGCTGGACACCAGGTCTATGAGATGTGGAAGAACTCTACTTCCACTGCAACAGAGCTAAGTATTCAACTTTTAGGAGATTTTGCTTTTCGAGACAAGGTTTTCTCTCTGTAGCCCTGGCTGCCCTGGAACTCATTCTGTAAAACCAGGCTGGCCTTGAGCTTAGAGATCCACCTGCCTCTGCCTCTCAAGTGCTGGGATTAAAGGCACAAACCCACCACACCTGGCTAAAATATATCTAAGTGCTTTTAAATTTTTTTGCCTATTTATATATGAGTGCTCTGTCTGCATGTATGCCTGCATGCCACAAGGGCTCTGGGGACTGAACTCAGGAACTCTAGGAGAACCAGCAGTGCTCTTAAACACGGAGCCATCTCTCTAGCCGCTTTTGTGGTGCTTTGTTTTGAGACAAGGTCTCACTATGGAGCTTTGGCTGGCCTGAAGCCACCATGTAGATCAAGCTGGCCTTGAATTCAGACATCTGCCTGCCTCTGCTTCCGAAATGCTAATACTCAGAATGTGCCTGCACTGACTTGGCCAAGTCTTTAACTACTTTAATACTTGGTGACTCAAGTTTTCATTTCTCAACATTCAGCTATCTGCTAGTGGTATTTTAGAGCTTTTATCAGTTCTTTAGTTTTCATGTTATTTAAAGTGCTAAAATATATCCATGCCCTAATATTTAAATTTTTTTTTCAGTTTTCACTAATATTTTAAAAATGGCATCTAAAAACTTGTTTCCTAACTAAAGGTTTTTTTGTTTAGTTAAAGAGCCGTGATTTTGCTAAGCTGTTCAACTGGTATTTTGAGAATAACCCTACTCCAGTCATTGAGACTACAGGACTATAGGTGCATCCACCATGTCAGAATCCTTACTGAGCAGGTTTAAAAGGACTGTCACTGGACATGCATATTGTGGATAAATGAGTTATATACAAGCCCTGAAATGGCATTACAAAAATTTGAGAGAGGGAACACTTTTTTTTTTTAAGAAGCTTGGCACAAACTGCTTTGGCCTTTTATGAGAATAATATTATAATATCACTACACTACTATGTAAAAGAATTAATTTTCCACAGTACTATCATGAACATCAGTGTTAACAAACTTGAAAGGGATTGTGGTTTAAATAAAGTATGTACAGGGAAGCAACACTCTGGGCTGAGTCATCATGTCAGTCCACAGGTACCTGCCACTAAAAGGTTTTCCTCTCAAGGACACCTCTGATTTCAGACAGAACACATAGTCCCATATAACACTCACCAAGTTTCTACCACCATTAATATCTATTATTGTTATGCTAAATTGTTGTGATTAAGGAACTAACAAATTAACATTACTTAAATTAATATTTATTTCATATTTTAGATCTCACTAGCTTTGCCTCATGGTGCTTTTGTTTGTTTCTGCACTTGGGAAGAAGATTGTAGAGACTGTAACATGTCTGGAGTACATTTTTCAAGTGGACTTTTGATATTAACCTTGCCCACTTGCCTGACAGACACGTTTCCTCATTCTCATGCTACTTCTGCCTTTCCTCACTTCTCCTCCACAACTCCATCATTCAGCACCTACCAAGCAAGAGTAAAGGCCCACCTCCTGGGAGCACACACAAACCATTCAGTAGTCTCCTTTGTGGATTTTTATCTTCACTTGTTGGGCTGTGCGTTGCTTGTGTTTATGTCTATGCAGCAGTTGGTGCCTAGTGCCAGCTGGGGCCACACAAGGGCCTAGGGCCTCCCAGAGCTGGAGTCACAGGGGTTGAGTTACCCTAAGAGTACTGGGAGTCAGTATAAACTTGTAAGTCTATTTCATACTTTGGACTAGAACACAGAATATTATATTTTTCTTATTGAAATTGCTGTGGCTTTAGCAACTGGACGTTCTCTGAGGTGTTCTGTGTGCCTGTGACATAGCAACATAATTTAGCAGTGTTTCTTCACTTTAAGCACCAGCTTATTCTGCTTACTGCCTGTCCTAAAATCTTATCTTATTGGGGACAGTCTTAGAAAACAGCATCTGGACACTAGATATGCTTAGTCACCAATTTAAGGCCCTCCGAGCTGGGAAACAGCATTTCAATGACTAAAGAAATTCCAAAATAAATTTTGATTTTTCATTTGTTTGGACTATAAAAAAAAGTAAATGCATTGTGTTTATTAACAAACACTTTTCTGTCTTGTGAAATGTCTCTTTTTGCTACATGTCCATATGTCTTCTAAGAAATTTTTTGTTATTGTTTATTTGTTTTTGTTTTTTGAGACAGGGTTTCTCTGTGTAGCCTTGGCTGTCCTGGACTCGCAGTGTAGACTAGGCTAGCCTCGAACTCAGGTCGATCCGCCTGCCTCTGTCCTGGGATTAAAGGTGTGCGCCACCCCAATGGCTTGTACACAAAAAATATGTATAACTTCACTGTTATAATTACATCCATGATTTGTCTTAATTAGCATTTTAATCTTAGCCTTCTCAAGATTTACTTTGTTTTCTAAGACAAAGTCGCCATTATGCAGCTCTGCCTGTCCTGGAATCAAGAGTTACTTTAAAAAACTGTTTCCTCATCTTTTACTTTCTTCAGTAACATTTAAAAATACTCACAGTGTCACAATTTTCAAACAGTAAACAAACAAAACCCTGGCCTTTTATGACACATCTCAGAGATTTACATTATATAAGGCATTATAATTAGTTTAGCCCCACCACTCAAAACCCTAAAAATTGAACCAACAATCAATAAAGCCAACCTAAAATTAGAACAATTAACAATTGGCTGAATTTTAAACATTTGACTTACAAGTCCTGACTCTAGGATAATTGTGAGCCAAAAGAAATCGCTCGACCCAATTTTCCATATTCTGGAGGACCCAGCTGTGTGCCAGCTTATTTCGGGGTGTCTGCACTGCCAACCAGTCCAAACACTGAGAAGGATTGTATTCAATAACCTATAAATGAAATAACAAAAAGAGGACATAAGGTAAATTGAAGAAACAAATGATTTTTACTTTCTTTTGGTATATGCTATTAAGTATTTAGTTACCCTTTTCTTTTTAGATTATATTTGTGTAGTAGTGTTTTGCCTACATGTAAAGTGTGCACCACAATACATGCCTGTTCATGAAGAAGTTAGGAGAGGGTATTAGGTCCTCTGAAACTAGAGTTATGTGAGTGGCTGTAGGTCACCATGTGGTCTGTGGATGCTGCGAATTGATGCTAGGTCCTCTGTGAGAGCAACAAGTGCTCTTAACTCTTGGGCTACTTCTCTGGTCCTTTTTCTTTTCCTTTAAACTGGAGTCTTTTTTTTTTAGAGACAGGGTTCCCCTCTGTATCCTTGGCTGTCCTGGACTCGCTTTTGTAGTCCAGGCTGGCCTCGAACTCACAGCGATTGCCTGCCTCTGCCTCCCAAGTGCTGGGATTAAGGAGATGCGCCACCACCACCTGGCTAAACTAGAGTCTTTACAAATGTTTTACCCATTATTGGTTATGTATTTGGTTCTGTGATACACTTGCATAGCATAAACTAAGAACCCAGCATGGACAGGGAGGAGAAGACCCTTTCAATTTTCTAGAGCTTCTCACCTGTCCCTTTCCTACTCCATGGCCATGTTATTACTATCACATATGAATGTTCGTGAATTGCTGTGAAGATTCTGTCCATGGGAATGGGAATTTTAGCAATCTAGGGCAGCGGTTGGCAACCTGTAGTCTGTAAGCTAAATTCTGTGGCTTTTTATTGTTATTTTATTTGGACACTGCCAACTTACTACTTTTTTTTTTTTTAAAGGTTACAACAGCACAGTTGAGTAGTTTCAACAGAAATGGATACATGCATTTGGTATGTGGCCCTTTAGAAAAAAGGTTTCTGGCTTAGAGCTTTTCCAGTCATCACCAAGAAATCTATCCCACAGCAAGTCTCTCTAAAGTGGTTTGAACGCTGCTTCTATCTTTGCCAACTGCTAAACCAGGCCTTCTAATTGCTTTATGACATTTTTCTTGAGGATAATTATTCTTAGTGACTTCATACTGTCTGACGCCACTTGGTCCAAGTAAGAAGAGAAATGCAAAATCCAAGACTTTGTGGGTTCCTCCCTCTTTCAACAGCTGCCATGCCATCTAGACTGAGGAAGACCCGGAAAGTCTGGAGCCACATAAGCGTCAGTCACAGGGCTGCATCGGCAAGCACCACAAGTACCCTGGGGGCTGTGGGAATGCTGGAGGCATTTGTCAGATCAACTTCGACAACTATCATCCAGTTTACTATTGGAAAGTTGGTATGAGGCATTATCACTTACAGGAACAAAAGCTTCTGCCCAACTGTCAACCTACATAAGCTGTAGGCACTGGGCAGTGAGCAGACACTGGAATTGCTCTCATCGGGTTACTACAGAGTTCCGGGGAATGGCTGTTCCCTAAGCAGCCAGTCATCATGAAGGCCAAATTCTTTAGCAGAAGAGCCTAAGAGAAGATTAAGGGTGTTGGAGGTGCCTATGTCCTGGGGGCTTAATGCCACATGGGGAAGCTAATGAAACAATAACATTAAAAAACAAACAAACAAGCCAGGCGTGGTGGCGCACGCCTTTAATCCCAGCACTCGGGAGGCAGAGGCAGGCAGGCAGATCGCTGTGAGTTCGAGGCCAGCCTGGTCTACAAAGTGAGTCTAGGACAGCCAAGGCTAACACAGAGACCCTGTCTCGAAAACCCAAAAAACAAACAAAAAACAAAAAAGCCCAAAAAACAAACAAACAAACAAACAAACAACAACAAAAATCCCCAACTCCCACGAAGGTAGGGTACCTTCTACTACTCAATATTGCTAAACTTTGTTTTACTACAAGTAAAATTACTCTGAAAAAAAAAAAATTAAACAAAGGAAAATAAATCTCTGGGAAGATAAGATCAGTGATATATACTTCAAGACTTACCTCCCATATCCTCTGCAGAATGTAAGATGCAAAGGGAGGCATTCCTGGAGGCCCACCAGCAAATTCCATTAACATGGTCAACAATTTAAAGAAAGGATTGGCCGCCTGTAAGATATACATATCTTTATTGAGATACGTACTCCTTTAGCCTCAATTAAATCTGTTGAGCTGGCAGAGCTTAGACAGCACTCCTGCATACAGACTACCATAGAATGTCAGATCAGTTAGAAAATACGTCCAATTACATAGCAGCAACATTGAATAGGTTTTTTCTAGATGTCAAATGTACTTAGTAAAAAAGGAACTCAACATTTCTGCTTATAAATTAACTACTAAATGTAAATATTTATGGTAAAGGTGATATTTTGATACACACACACAGTTAATTAAGGTATGTGCTATCTCACATATTTATCTTGTTTTGTAGTAAAAATACTTAAATCTATTCAACATTTTTTCAAGTACACATTATACATTATACATTACAGCTCAATGCTGTAAAAGCAATTACTAGAGTTTCTTCTGTCTAGTCGACACAATGTTGGCAATGAAACAAGCATGTTTTTTGTTTTTCCGGTTTTCAAGATAAGGTTTCTATGTGTGTAGACTTGGCTGTCCTGGACTCACTGTGTAGACTACGCTGGCCTAGAACTCACAGTGATCAGCCTGCCTCTGCCTCCAAAGTCCTGGGATTAAAGGTGTGTGCTACCATGCCTGGCTGAAAGGAACATTAAGTTATTGAAAACTTTTTATTGTTTCCTGTAGCAATTTCTGATCCCTAAGAAATTGATTACATTGATTTTTAACATGCACTAAAAAGTAGTTAAATGCTTCTTATAAAAAAATGATTTTTCGTCCCACATGGGCATGGTAGCACATGCCTTAATCTCAGCACTCAGGAGGCAGAGGCAGGCAATCTCTCTGAGTTCAAGACCAGCCTGGTCTACAAAGAAGAGTTTCAGACTAGCCAAGGCTACACAGAGAAACCTTGTCTTGAAAAACCAAAGACTTCCTTCCTTCCTTCCTTCCTTCCTTTCATTTGGTGGGGGAGGTGGTGAGTGGTAGGAGGAGAGGTTGAGATATGGTCTCTCTATGTAGCCCTGGTTGTCCTGAAACTCAACTACAAAGAGCAGACTGGCCTGGCCTTCATGGAGCTCCGCCTTCCTCTGCCTCCCGAGTACTAGGATAGCTAAATGCTTCTATTTAATGAAAACACTTGTGACACTGCACTCCATATATTCCTCCATACACACCGAGTTCTTATGATATATGCTTTAAGCCATACAATTTGGAAGCTTGACACATAATTAGCACTCTAATATACAGGATTTATATGTATATATCCATATTTAGTTGGAAAACAATTATTTGCAATAAAAAATTAAGTATTACTTCAAACTATATAGTTATTAGCAAACCCTTACATACCTCAGGTGTTAACTTTGCTATTGAAGTAAACAGCATAGATACAATCTGAAATATAAAAAGTAGGATTTCAGAATGTTATTTTTACAATTATCAAAAAGTTGAAGACTGTTTTCAGTACTTACATGTTCTGCAAGTCGATTATTGTACCGACACAGGCTAAAAATTAGATTACACGTTTGTCTTATATTGATGCCATCACGAATATGTTGAAATAAGAAGGGAAATCCCTGTCAAAAACAAAAGTTGTTCATTCAACAACTATCACATTTTTTTTATAATGAATAAATTGCTTAATATTAGTCAAGGTATTACCTTTCCTCCTGTTAATGCAGCCATGTCAGTCTGTGACAATGTCAAATGCCTAAAAGAAAATATTAGTGGAAATAAATCTTTTCCATGTGTACTACTTTGTAGCTATTAACAGCATGACATGCATGAACCCTGTCAATTCTATTATCTTCAAGATTAACCTGCCATCATACAATTTGGGGAAGTGTTTGATGGCTACACTTGCTGGCTAAGCATCTCAGGCAATTTTCCAAGATTAGAATATGAACACCACATCTACTTTATTTCCATTTCATTAACTCCATAAATATATTAAATTGCTAGGATGGGTCTAGTTTTACTTTGACAGCTATTCTTTTGACATGAGTCTTAAAATAAAAATTTAAGAAGTATTAGTATTACCATATAATTTAAAGTTAATACATTGAACTTACATAAAAAATTCAGATATATATATTTTTAAAGTAGGATAGTGTCAAGTAACTTTTCACTCAGGTTCAAATTTACCCAAATCATAGCCAATCCTGTTTCACTTTTACCACCAGTCATTCAATATGCATTATTCTGAAGCAAATTCCAGGTATTTTTTTTTTAATCACTTAATCCATAAATCTCAATACATATCTCAGGTAAATTTCAAAAAAACATAAACACAGTACCATTATTCATGCCTATGGTAAGGCAACAAGTCTTCACTATCTTACATTATCAATGTACAAATTTCCTAAAGTGTCTAAAATATAGTTTATAGTTAATTTGTCTCAATCTGGATCTGAATGAAAGTCTTTTGTTGCAAATAGTTTTAATGTCTTTAAAATTTTTAATCTATTGGTTTCCCTTCGGACTTTTACTGCAATTTATCCACTGAAGAAAGCAGCTTGTTTGTCCTGTAGCGATTCCAATATTATGTTTTGCTAATTGACTCCTGACGGTGTTGTGTTAGCACATCCTCTGCTCCTGTGAAATGGTAGGCAGATCTAAGACTTGATCAGCTCTAGGCTTCACTTTTTAATCAAGAGTGTTTGTAGGTGGTGATGTGGACTGTCCTCGGGGAGACACATAAAGAAGGGGTTAGTCTTTATGACATATTCCACCAGAGATGACCTTGGCAGCATTATTTCACTTAGGGACAGAAAGTGATTTCTAATTCCAACACACCTTGCTCATTTATTAGTTGAAACATCTGTATTGATGAACTTTCCCTCATTCATGAACATGGTTGACATACTTTTATTTCTTGCAGATAAGATAAACATATTCTTTACACCATTTCCTTTTATCAGTTTTCAAAATAAAGATTTGATTTCTTAGTATATTTCAAAAGTTGCCAACAAGTATTTCAAATGTTCTCTTATGGTATCATTCTGAGATTATCAATGTAAACATCTTGATGTGTCTTAACATCCCATCACAGTGAGTCTTACTTTTGATGTGTACCTTGTCCAACATAAAAGCAACAGAAACCCCTGAAGTACACTGTTGAGTCCTTTAAGCATGAACCCAGAATAGTCTACTTGATCTCTGTGCTTCTCAAGTAAAAAAGCACTCCAAGATTCTCACTCACTTCTCGCCCAGTACCTGGGCACGTTATAATTCCAGAATAATTCTTATTATATTAGAAACAACACGATTATTAAGAAAGTTTAAGATAATTTTGCAATTACTTCTTGTCCTTCATGAACGTCCTGTTAGAAACTGATAGTTAACATGTTCTTCAGGTCCTATGTATGCAGTGGCTATATCACCTCCACTTTTGATTTTAAAATACTGCTTTTTATATACTTACTCATAATTGTACAAAGCATTTACAGGATTCGAAAGCTAAAGCTTGGTTTTGTTAAGCTTCCATTTCTGCACCCTTCACCTTGTTTTCTCTCAAAATCATGTTATTAACTGATGATTTGATTTCTCGTTAATTCTTGATATTTGCGTAGTCACATCCAACGAAATGGTACAATGAATTACCAAAAACCAAATCATCGTTGCTATGGAAAGAACACACAGAACTAGGTCCCTGTGAACATGTGGTCACATATTTATCAAGTGAGAAATACATTGCCATATTTTACAGGTGTTTCTGTTTAATGACACCTTATTTGATATGTAGGATTACTTCACAGTGAACTTAAAACCAAACAGCATTGGAACTCATGGCTAAATGAAACTTATGTACTGTATTCATTTCCCACTGAGGGACATCACAGCCTTCCTTAAGCTCAGGAGCACTAAACAGCATTTCAGTATTATTCTTGGGAACCATTTAAACAGTGACATAACCAAAGGAAGAGCACAAATATTTTTAAAATGTGGCATACATTATAAAAAGTACATTTGTTTACAACATGGAAAGCGAAACAAGACAGGCCACTGCCTTGTTTGACCTTAGCTGGGAAAGCATGTGCCAGGACACTCCCATTTTTGACCACTCTGAATACACAGGTGTCTGTGGATAACTGTGAACGTTCCTCAAGTAACGACTTTTTGGCATTACAGACAAATTTAGCAGGTATGTGACTTTGTAATTGGAAATGCACGAATAAGGACTGGCCACACACACACACACACATTCTCTTAGCTCCCCTTTTCCTAAAGGTAGCGTAACACATACACAACCTCCCCTACTTTGTCTTTTGAAGGGAGATGAGGGAAAGGAAGGCCGTGTGTGCACAATGACGGTTACTACACGGTACCACAGATGGATTCCACATTCCATAAAAGACAAAACAAAACCAACCAAACCAAACAAAAAAACCAACCAAACAAAAAACTATGAAGGACTTGAATGGATCCCTTGATTTTTTCATGGCTAGTTCCCTTCTGATGAACAGTTGGCTGTCTCCAACTTTTTGAAACTAGAAATGGTATTTTAATAAATACTTCTCCATAAATATGTTTCTGTGTTGGGGCAAATCCCTGGAAGTATAGTTGCTGAGATAAAGAATGAAAATCCATTTAATTTTGCCAGATATTTTACTTAGGTTTCTTCAATAACTTTTTCTAGCACGACTCAGACGAGTTAGATAGAAAGGACTGAAATTCGTGAGCCACAAGAGTTGAAGTGATATTATTATTTTAAAAGATTTATGTAATAAAAATCAAATAGATAGAACAATTATGTATAAAGAATAAAACCAAACACGCTGTAAGCATTTTGAATGTTGAAACATTTCACCTTTCTGAGCGAGACTGTTCAACCAAAAGAGCAACTAAAGCTATCATCTTTTCAAGGGCAGCAGGTCTGTATTTTTCTTCTGCCAGAGAGAGGATGTCTTCTTCTTCCTCCTCTTCTTCTCCTTCTTCCTCTGACAATACTTCAACTTGAGGCTAATCAGAACAAAATTCAATGTTAATGTGTAGTTAGTTTTAATATCATATTTGAAACCGCTGATATGTTTTAATTTAAGTATGAGGAAGACATGGCAGGAACATGTAAAATCATTATATACAAATCATTAGATGAAGTCATCCAAAGGTCAGACCCTAACCTAACATAGCCTTAATGACAATCAGGACACTTTTAGCTAAATTGGAGGAACTATTCACAAAGTTCCCAAAACTATTTATCCTAGATAAACCTTTTTGTTTTATTGGAATCAAGTAATCTGGATTAATAACCACGATAAAAAAATTATGAGTATAATAAAACAGTAATTTCTATTAATAAAAATCCAGCCACACATACAAAAGACATCTTAGTATTTAGTTTCTAGATAATCTAAGTAGTAGATTTTTCCAGAGATATTCATATGGGCTCTGAAACTCAAGAGCCTGTTAGGAATGGTGGCACTCAGTTGGCTAAGGCAGGGGATAATTAAGTCTAAGGTTAGTCTAAGGTACATAACAAGATCCAGTCTCAGTAAGAAAGAAAATAAAGAATAAGGAGGAGGAACAGGAGGAGGAAGGGGGGAGGGGAAGAGGAGGAATAAGAAGAGGGAAGCAGTAGCTGCTGCCACCGCCGCCAACAAAACAGGTAGCCATACAGATTAATTAGCTGGAATTAGATTAAAACCAACTCATATACTTTAGTACACAGCATAATGTTTTTAAAGAGAAACTTCACTCAGCAGTCTGACCATGGATCTAAAGCAAGTGAAATTCTATAAGCTTCAACTGCCTCATCTGTATTATGGACATAAAAATTATACTTCTCTCATAAGGATATGAGAAGCTACACATAGGCCATGAAATTCAATGTCATCCGTATGCCAATATTAATAAATTGACGAGCTACTGAAGCTTTCAGAAGACTTGGGAAATTCAATAGTGAAGAGCTTAAAAACACCACCACCACCACCACAGATATAAACAAGGTAAGACTTAGTAGACTCTATAGTTAAACTGTGGCTAGTAGGATGAAAATAAAATTGGCTTTGTTCCAGACTTACAAAAGAAAGACTTAACACTCAGTTTCTTTTCCTGCTTGGAATATACACTGAAATAACAGTAGCAAGACCACTTAATCTAGGACTTGTAATATTAAGAAACACAAAGAGACAAAGGAACTGTACAGGTCTCTAGAGTCTTAACGATGCTGCCTGATGTGAACTGCTAGGAGCACGGCCCTGTGGCATTGATACGTAACAGGAGCATGGCCCTGTGGCACGGATACATAACAGAGCTGCACTTACATTTTCAGGTCCTTTGGTTCCCATGTAGAAATGTACCATTGTAGATATGGCTTGCAATGAAAGCAGAAACTGACTCTAAAAGTAAGCAATTTAAAATGTTAAATAAAAAACAAACTAAAAATGCTAAATAGACACATAATTCAAAACAAAGAAACAAGAATTGCCCTTACCTCTTCTTCACCCATTTTGGCAAATTCATAAAGGAAAGCAAAATACTCCGTAAGATGTTTGCTGTGAGGCTTCACACCGTGCTCCATAATTAACAACAGAGTTCTAACGAACCGAGTGACACACGAACGACCGCCAATATCTTCCACTGAGGCATCCATATCATCTGACCTGGAAAGGCAAATGTACCTCAGAGAACACGATAAAGCGGCAGACAGACATTGCCTTAGATGAAAACTGCTTTTTTGTTTTGTTTTCTGAGACAGAGTCTGGCTGTGTGGCCCTGGCTGGCCTGGACCTTGCTTTATAGACGAGGCTAGCCTGGAACTCGCGAGGATTACCCTGCTTCTGCCTCCTAAATGCTGAGATTAAAGGCATGTGCCACCAAGCTAGGAGAACAACTTTCAAAACTCCAATCTTTCATCTTCTAAGATAGTATTTGGTCAAGCAAATACCAACTTCAATAATGTAAGTAATTATAGTACTGCTGGAACTAAATCTATCCAAACAAAAAGTTACATCTTAAGATGTACTTAATTAAAGCATTCAAAAAGTCTTCCTTTCTTGCGATGTATTATTAGAGACAAATTCTTACATCACAGTCCAAGTATCCTTAAAGATACTTAAAAAAATCTTGGTTTTAAAAGGACTTCTTACCCGTCTTCCATTCCTGGCTGTAGATAGAGATGAGCGTGCACAGGTCTGAGTCTCTGAATCACATGGATACATAAGCGCTGAAACATCTTTAAAGGAGAAACTCACATCAGGTAACAGACACTACAGATTTGGCGTGTCTAGGAGGGCTTGGCAGGCCGCTGTACTATCAGTACACAGGAGGTACAAGCATGAGGGCCACATAGTTGATGGCATTCTGGGACAGCGTCACACAGAGTTAAGACCAGATTTGAAAAGCAACAGTCAGGGATGGCAGGTGCAGCTGAACAGTGGGGTCAATCTCAGTATGCACCAAGGTGTGAGTCTAACCTCCCAGAAACATAAAATTATTTTTAAAAATTCAGCTTTAAGAGAATAAAAAAACCTCAAGCTACTGGCTTCAGTAACACAGATATCAAACTCAAAAGCCGGTGCATATGTGTTGGAGAAGGTACAATGAAACTGAAACACATATATATTCATTTAGAGAAATGTAGTGGTGCGGACTCTGTTGTAGAAGGGAAAACAAACATGACGATGTAAGCAGGAATTCCACTTTTAAGTACATACCAAAATTAAAATATGATCAAAATAAAATCTTTTCACGAATGGCCATATCTGCACAGAAAATAGTCAGGAAGTAGCAATAAAGCTGAATGTGGTGCCACACCCTAGAACACTGGCATTCTGCAGGCTGAGACAGGAGGACTGTGGCAAGTTCCAAGCCAGCCTGGTCTACCTAAGTGAGTTCCAGGCCAGGAAGCAATTCAGACTACATCATAAAACAAACAAAAAGTAGAAACCTCAAATGTTCAACTAATGAAAAGATAGACAAAATATGTTAATACAGTCGCTGGAATATTAGCTGGTAGAGAATGAGGAGATGAAGTATGGACAGGATGCGTTTTTCTGTTTGTTAAGAACACTTATCAGCCAGGCATGGCGGTGCACGTCTTTAATCCCAGCACTCAGGAGGCAGAGGCAGGCAATCTCTGAGTTTGAGGGCAGCAGGACCTACAGTGTGAGTTTCAGGACAGCCCAGGTTACAAAGAGAAACCCTGTCACAAAAACAAACAAACAAACAAACAAACAAAAAGAACAGGACTCACTGTTGTAGCCCACGTTGCTCTCAAACTCACGGTAATCCTAACTAAGCCTCCTGAATGCTCGGATCACATAACTCAACGCACTCATCTCCAAACACACAATTTAACATGGACAAATCTTAGAAATAAGAAGTCAAAGTAGCCATTCACAAAAGACATCATGATGACTGTATAAAACGTTGACAACAACCCATAGAGACAATATAGAGCAGAACAGAAGTTAAGAGGGGCTAAAATAAAAGCAAGAGGATAAAAAGGAAAACCACTAGATATTCTTTAGGAGGTACTGGATGTTTTCAGGTTATACATTTACTGTTAAGTTCATGAAAATACTACAAAAAAAATTAAAGTTTATAATCAGAAAGTTGTGGGTGAATTTACAGTGTAAGACCCTACTCTTCCTTTGGATTTTTTTCTAGACAAAGTTTCTCGGTGGTCTTGACTGTTCTGGGCTTGCTTTGTAGACCAGGCTGGCCTTGAGCTCAGAGCAATCCACCTGCCTCTACTTCTCTAAGTGCTGCTAAGACTTCTCTTTAGACTATACTTTCTATACCTCATTACTAGAAAAGTCTTTTGCTATGTAAAATAATGCTAGTACCTCAACAAAGCAACTGTCCTTCCATGACAACTGGCAAATGGCATCATACAGATCAAGTTTTTGATACAAGAACAACAACTATAAAACAATGTTTTTAAGGGGCCGGGCATGGCCAGCTTGGGTCTGGCCAGCCAGGGTTGTAAGAGAAACCCTGTCGGGAAAAACAAAAAACAATGTTCAAGTATTCACTGGATAAATTCCCTAACGATTTAAGGAAAACAAAATGATCCATTTGGCAATTTAGACATTTGGCACAAAATGAATTTACCCTATTCACATAATGTAGGACTGCAATACTCTAGGTGCACTCTGTTAAGGATGGAAAATGAACTGGCAGTAACAGCTGGTCTTACTATATATAAAGAAAAAGGTTCCTGTCACTTCAAAGTGACAGGTGGTGCTAAAAGAGCTAATAAAAAACAAAAGCAAATGACTTTTATGAATCAAGACAGAACTTTGCAAATTACTTTTTATAGGCCAATTTAGAATAAACTGAAAACCATTTCTCTTGTTAAAGATATCTTTCCTTACCTGTCTCACAATTTGATTAGGACACTTAATTAGTATCTGCATTGGCCACCAGTCATCATCAGCCATGCGGTCTAAAAACCACTGTAAAGAAAAATAGAACATGATTTAATACTCAAATAATACTTAAGTTAAATGAGATAACAAGCTACACAAGGATATGTAAATGTCACGAACTATTAAATACTGAGGATCACTTCATTATAGGACTCCACAGATGTCATTTCTATGCTTTAAAAAAAGGCAATCTGACATACTTAAAGAAAAGGAATAGCAAGGGGCATGGAGGGAAAAAAAGGCAACTGATAGATAAAAAGAAATTTAAGAGAAATGTGATATGTACACCTCATCTGAACATTAATTCAAACCAACTGAAAACAGCTTACTAGCATCAGAGAAAACTAGACACAGTGTAAGTATTTGCTGAAAGTAAACAGAATGTTCAATGCTATTTATAAAAATTAAATTGTGGTTATATATTTTTCAAGTTCTCATCTGTTAGATATGTATATACTGACTAGTTATTATTAAATATATGAAGTGCATGCCTGTAATCCTCGAACTTGGGAAGCAGAGGCAGGAGGATCAAGGACAGCCAAGGCTACCCAGAAAAACTCTCTCTTGAAAAACCAAAACACATCAGAAGAGATGACTCCTGAGTTTGCAATGTAAGCATATCTACTGAAAGAAAGTGGCAGAGAAGAACATGGGAATGAAAAAATTACTCTTTCAGATATACGTATTTCCCATATTTAAAAATTTTATACAACTTCTGTTGATCAGATTTTCTTTTTACAACACTTCAAGGTAAAGTAACAGTATAAGAAAGCAAAGCCTTCAACTAATTTTATCTTTTTTGTACTATACCACTATCTCCCCTGTCTGAAAAAAATCTAGAACTTGCATTACTAGGTTTATACTTCCTTGGTTGTTAACCAATGACTGCGTTAAAATAGTACTTCAGTTATCATTACCTATTAGTAAATTATCTCTAGAGACACAGGGTTTCTTTGTGTAGCCTTGGCTGCCTGGTCTCAACCAGGCTGGCCCAGAACTCAGAGAACCACCTCCCAAGTGCTAGGATTAAGGACATGAGCCACCACGCTCAGCAATTATACCTCCAAGATGGAGGGCAAATATTGATCTAATACAAAAAAGGGTAAAGGAACATCTGCAGATGCGAGTTTAGCTCAGTGGTATAATATTTGTATAATATGTAAAGCCTTGGATTCAAAACACAAGGCATAGCGCGCACCTGTAATCCCAGTACTGCAGGGGCAGAGAAAGGCATCTCTCTGTAAGGGAGGCAGGGGGCAGGGAGCAGGGGATGGGATCTCTAAATGTATATGAAATATCACCAGCCTTTTTGTTTGTGCATTTTGGGGTTTTGTTTGTTAATGTTTTGAGACAGGCTTTCTCTGTGGAGACCTGGCTGTCCTGGACTCACTCGGTAGACCAGGCTGGCCTTGAACTCACAAAGGTCCGCCTACCTCTGCTTCCCCAAGCACTGGGATTATAGGAGGGCGCCACTGCACCGGCTCAACAGCCTAAACTAAACACAAAACATATACATTTTTGACATATATATATCTATTCTGTTCCAGACTGGCCTTAACTCATGATTATTCTGTTTCTCCCACCTGTGTGCTAGGATTACAGCTCTGCAGGATTATGTCAGACTGAAATGTTTTTCATACTTGTGTAATGCTGGAGGGTAACTAGAAGACTATGAAAATGAGTTAATACTCAATGTCCATTACGGACCTGAAATATAAGCTGTGACTTTCTAAGTGATAAAACATAAGAAAAATTTACACAAGATCTTACGACTCATGATAAATAAAGACAATTTTTCCCATCATCTAGGATTTAAAAGAAAACAAAAACAAAAACAAAACAACCCTTCATATTGGAGAACTTAAGCTGTGCAGTACCTGTTGTCACCTTACCTCACAGGCTGCTTGACTATTATTAAATTGTTTCGTCAGTAGCTCAATCCACTGAAGCATTGTTGGCTAAAAAGAGAAATGAAAAAATGTGACTCAAGACACAGACTTTAAGTCAATAATAACAAACACCAAAACATAATTAAAACTTAATTATGATTAAGTAAAACTTAAAGACATACCTTCTCTTTTGAATGAATGAATGTCTCTAAAACAAAGGAAGTACTTAACTGTTAAAAAAAAAAAGATACAATTAAACAGGAAAGATTCCATTACTAGAAAGCAGTAACTATGGCAAAGCTATCTAAGCCTCTCCTCACCTTTGCTGTCATTAGGGACACAGCCTTAGGGTCTGGTAATGTACTTGGAATACAGCTGCACAGCTGCCACATAAACCTGGAGTTCAAAAAGGGTTAATGTAATTCTTACAGAAGACTTTCTTTGGGAAAAAAAGGAAAAAGACTAAATTTATACAAACTTACCCGAAATATGTGTGTTCAAAAATGTTTTTGTCTTGCAGAAATTGCATGTTGTCATGCCAAATCCACTGGAGAAAAGAAAGTTAGCATTTATCAGAAAGCAGTTTATTTAATATATTTTAACAATATTTTTATTTACACCAAGAAAACGCATAGCATAAAACCTACAAAAACAACAAACCAAAAAATATGCATTTAAACTCATTTTGACTTTCTATCCAAGTATAAGAAATATAAAAGTAGTTACTAGGGACTGAGACTGTCTCAGCCACTGAGAACATGTGTTATTCTTGCAAGGAGCTGGTCAGGTCTCAGCAATCCACAGGAAGCCAGTGCCCTCTTCTTACCTCTGTAGGCACTAAGCAAATACATGGCGCAATACACAAATACAGGCAAAGCACACAGAGGAAAACAAACAAACAAACAAAAAAAAACACCCTCTTAATTTTAAAAGAAAGTTGGTTACTAACTGTACCCTTTTTACAAGTTTTTATTTGATGTGGACGTGCGTACTTGCATGGACATGTATGTATAAACACTAGAGTTACAGGGGGCTATGAGCCACCATGAGGGTGTTGGGAGCCAAACCCAGGTCCTCTGTTGGAGCAACAAGTACTCTTAACTACTGAGCCATTGTTCCAGCCCCACAACCTTTTAAAAATTGTTATTTATCTGACTATCTCAGTGATCACGGGGTTTTTTCCCTTTCTTCTTTCTTCTTCTTCAATCACGGGTTTTTAACATTAGTTAAGAATAAATTAATAAATAAACAAAAAATTAAAAAAAGATTTTGAAGTATAAGCTCTGAAATCATGTCTAAAGAGCAAATGTGTAAGATAAGAAAATGTGGGGCTGGAGAGATAGCTTAGCAGTTAAGAGCACTAACTGCTCTTCTAGAGGGCATGAGTTCAATTCCCAGCAACCACACGGTGACTCACAACCATCTATACTGTGATCTGATACTCTCTTCTGGCCTACAGGTGTACATGTAGACAGCACTGTATACATAATAATAAATAAATCTTAAAAAAAAAAAGAAAAGAAAATATAGTCATACTCCATTTTGGTAAAGACAGGTTTTAAAAGCAGAAATGTATATTCAAATATAAAAATAAAAATTCTGTAACACATATTATTTAGACATTAAACAACAACAATTTCTGATTAGGCCAAATAGAACAATGATGCTATTTTTGCGTCCTCTTATTCCTTAGAAAATTCTAACAATTCTTCCAGCCTTTGTCAGAAAGCTCTATAGTAACGGTATCTTTTGGTACTGGGGGCCTTGTGTAGCCTAAACATTTGGCCCCAGCCTTTTAACTTTGTTTTATTTTCCTTTCCTAAATTTTGAAATAGTATCTAACACTGTAACTGCCTTAACATCACAGCAATCCTCTGTATGTCCTCCTTAGTGCTGGTATAGCAGACATGTACCACCATATTTAGTAGGCGGGCTCATTCTCAGTTGATGGTGCTGATACAATTCTGCACTGAAAGTATTCCTCTATCTCTACCTGCCTTCCTAGCCGGCTGTTTTAGGGCTACAGTTCAAAGTAACTGGGAACTTACATGCTTAGTCAGTGAATGCCTCGTGCCCACAGCTTTTGAGTATTTGTAGCCCCTGGATGTCTACAATGCTAAGAAGTCATAACAGCATTCAGCTTATCTTATTAGAAACCTTGACAGCAAGAAAGCCCCATGTCAAGTTTCTTTTATTGTTTTGTTTTTGCAAGTGTAGCCTTGGCTGTCCTGGCCTTATTTGTAGACCAAGCTGGCCTTGAACTCAGAAACCCGCCTGCCTCTGCCTCCCCAAGTGCTATGACTAAAGCTATGTGCCACCACCACACCCAACTCAATTTCCTAAGTCTAGTTCTGATCTGACTTCTAGATCCATGTTTATCTCTGGTAATCTAGTGAAAGTCGGGCTCGTAGTTGTAAGTTTCTCGGCCTACCTAAGCACTGCATGTCTCACAGGTAAGAATCAATGGCGGTGTTCTACTTGTTTCTCTGATGGTCCTTTTTGTACTTTATCAATACAGTGTGTTTAAAGTAAAATGGGTGTATGTTTAAATGTTAAACTACTATGCTGTATTTTTAAATCTTCCCTAATCATTGTTTAACCTCATGTTCTGGCTTTCTTCCTCAACTCACTAATCATTACAGCACTTACAAAATACACTAATAAGCACTGTTTTGCTTAAGGAATTTAAGGTGTGTGTGTGTGTGTGTGTGTGGAGAGAGAGAGAGAGAGAGAGAGAGAGAGAGAGAGAGAGAGAGAGAGAGAGAGAAGGATAAGTGTACATGCAAGTACAGGCACTTTCAAAGCCCAGGAGTGGGATACCATGGAGCTGAAATCACTGGTGGCTGTGAGCGCCCAGGCAGGTCCTGGGAACTGAGGCTGGGTCCTCTCCAGGAGCAGCAGCACTCTTCCCTGCTGAGCCATATCTCCACAGCGCCCCACATGTATTTTCATTCACATATTGTAAGTTAGTACTTACATGATTTTTTTGGTAACTATGCTAAGATACAAATGGATTACAGATATTAATGCTGCTCTGCTTGTTTTTATATTGAAGTATTTCGTACACAAACACCTAACATAATTTAAACAATTTCTAAAATCAAATTGATTTTTACCTCTAGTAACTCTGATGAAACATCAAATTTGTACTCTCTGCCATTTTCTTCTTCTGGTTCCATGCGTTTATAAAACAGCATATATGCACTATGAGTCTTTACAAAGCAAGAAGAAAAATACTTAAAATTTTGACAAAGTATAATTTAAAATAAATAATAAAAACCTTAAATTATTACATATGAAAAAAGATCACCTTTTCAAAGGAGAAATCCATGAATTTATCTGTAACCGAATCATAGGTTTTTGTCTATAGAAAAAAAATTACTCAGTAAGATTTATATATACATTATTTCATAAATGCTTATGTAAAACTTTAAAGTAACCTTGTAGATAACTTTAAAATAACAATGCATTCATAAAATTTCAACACAGATACTGGAAATGTATTTCAGTGGTAGATACAGCACTTGTCTCTTGATACACACACACACACACACACACACACACACACACAAATAATAATAGTACTAAGTGTCCAACAGAGCTTCGAATATGTATCACAGTATTAAAGCGGCTGCCCAGCACGTATAAAACCATGGATTGAGCTACAACAGCTATGAAGGGAAAAAAAAAAAAAAAGTCCTATACATTTCACAAATTTGGCTAATATATCCTAACATCATTGTGCAAATCTTTTACGATGCCGAATACTAGAAATTGCGATAAAAAATGTTATATTAACAATAAAAAACAAACAAAATAAGTAAGAGCACAGCAAGGATAGTTAGTATGGGCCTTATTTTTCTGAATATGGTTAAATGGAAACAAGTACTAAATATAATATGTATTATAGATAACTGAAATAATTCATATTTTTAACTAAAAGAAAACCACTTTAGTTATTAGCCAAAATGTTAAAACTGCTTGCCCTGGCAGTTTTCTCTGAATATTCCCCACTCCCTGCTCCCATAAGTGTTTGCAGACCTCTACTGCTGACCCTGATTCAAAAGTCATGACTGTCTTCAATTTCCCTCTTGAAGCTGCCAAGACTTACAGCTTGCCTACTGTGTAGCTGTGTAATTTCTCAGAACTGAATGTAATGATGCTCAAGGCTAAAAATATTTTTCTCTAAGTACTTAGCCATTTACATCTTTGAAAATAAAAAATGTGAGTCTCAGAGCTACACCTTTTTGCAGATGACATGGACATGTGCGAATACAGATGAAGAATGTAACTCAAGGCTGGCAGGAAAAGGGAGAGAGAGGAAGAAGCCGACAGGGATAGCCTAGACTGGAGTGGTACAAGACAGACTCTGAGACATAAAGAGGCTATCCGTTTCACATAAAGCCAACCACGCACGAAATAAATGCAGAGAGCACTGGAAGGCTTCTGAGACTACTAAAGGCTGCCTATAAATGCCCAGGGAAAAGAAGAGTCTATTAATAGTTCTGGGTAACTGGAAGTGTGAAACAAGAAATGAAAGCTTCTAAGAATACAATACATTAATGATGATAATAAAAGTCAGAGGCAAAAATTCTTGAGAACAAAGACTCAAAATGTTCAAGGTACTAGGACCAGAAATTTGCAAAACTATTGGATAAAAGAAGAAATCTGACTGGGCATGGTGGCGCACACCTGTAATCCCAGCACTCAGGGAGGCAGAGGCAGGCGGATCACTGTGAATTGGAGCCCAGCCTGATCTACAAAGTGAGTCCAGGACAGCCAAGGCTACACAGAGAAACCATGTCTCAGAAAACGAACAAACAAACAAATAATGTTTTCTAGGAATAACGTCTAGAGATGCATCTGGTTTAGACATAGAAGACTACTCAAATGGTTTTTTAAAAAACACACTAAAAAAAAAACAAAAACAAACAAACAAAAAAACAAAACACATTTCCAAATTGTAAGCCTACTATTGCATTCAGACTGCAGATAAGAAGGAATGAGAAAGCCTTTTGTTAAAAAGTGTCTATCTAGAAAATTTTTAAAATAACCACTGTTTTTAATTTTAAAAATCGTATTGCTTATTTATGAAATGGAACTGACATCTAATAATTGAATAATAAAACTCCATGGTTTTATTTTTGTCTTTTTTGTTATTTTGTTTCTATTTTATGCATATTATCTCACTATGTAGGTAGCCCTAGCTGTTCCGGAACTTTCATTATAGACAGGCTTTGAACTCACAGAGATCAAACTCCCTCTGCCTAGGATTAAATGTGTGTACCATCACTTTCAACCCCAAGAATGAACTCTAACTCTATGTCAGGTTGAGTCTTCCTTTGGGAGCACTGAGCTCAAACCTCAAGTCCTCCAACACCCTAGGCAGCTGTACCACCACTGTGCTGCACTTAGGGGAGCAGCCAGAGACAGAACACTGTTCTTTTGCTACATTACTGGTGTGGCCCAGGTTGCTGGCTATAAAGAAACAATTATTTCACATTATTGGAAATCAACTTCCTTGTGTTAAGATTTTCCAGATTATGCTCTAATCCCATATGCTTTTAAAATAACTAGTATGTTTAATCATAATTACACAACCACTACAATTCAATTTCTATCTTATGATTTAATTTTTTTATCTTGCTTTCTTTACCAAACTATGGTTAAAGGCAGAAATAACAATTTTTAAACATTTTTAGTACCTGGTATACACTGCAAACACATAAAAAAATAAATCTTAGATTGAATAACAGCAGATGTAAGGATGTTAAATGAGTATATTAATGAATTTTGTGATAACTAGAAAACCACAAATCAGTTATAATTACTAAAGCATACTTACTGTCATCTCACCACCAAAGCATTCAGAGGCAAGCTGAGCAGAATCAAAAGGTTTTACCTCAGCATCATTAAACAGATACCTAAAACAGAGTACACGGCACTGGTCAATGTGTGTACTGGGCATCTCCAGGAAAGAATTAGTCAAATATCTACGAAGGGCAATTCTAGTAAGTTCTTGTTTTTCTAACTATAATCTAGAAACTAGGAGTGTAATTTTATAACAGTCAAAACCACCTTCAAAATCTGACCCACTGGGAACTGTAGCTCAATGACAAAACATTTGCCTCACATATGTGAGACAATGGGATCTACACACAATCTGACAGGTTCATTAACTATTCGACATTAACAAGAATAAAAATAATGTACTTAAAATCTAACGTATAAAGTAATTAGGTAGGGGCTTGGAGAGATGGCTCAGAGGTTAAGTGCACTGGCTACTCTTCCAAAGGTCCTGAGTTCAATTCCCAGCAACCACATGGTGGCTCACAGCCATCTGTAATGAGATCTGGTATCCTCTCCTGGTGTGTAGACAGAACACTGTACACATAATAAATAAATAAAAATTAAAAAAAAAAGTAATTAGGTAGGAAAGATTAAGCAATGTGATAAGATAACAGACATAACATTTTAAAATATATGAGCAAAACAATGTGATATATTCATGGAAATATATCCAAGTGGATAAAAAAAAATATATAGAAGAGGTGGGATGAAGAAAAATAGTTAAGTGAAATAATATAATTAGTTTTGGTTTTGTTCTGGTTTTTCAAGACAAGGTTTCTCTGTGCAGCCTTGGCTGTGCTGGACTCGCTTTGTAGACCAAGTTGGCCTTGAACAGTGATCCACCTGCCTCTGCCTCCCGAGTGCTGGGATTAAAGGTGTGTGCCACCACTGCCCAGCTAATAATATACTTATTATAATTACTCTGGCCATGATGTCTGAAACAATCAGAAATAATAGCTAAATGTACTTATTCTGCTAACTGCCTGCAGATCAATGATAGGAGCTATGCATGTTGTCCAAAGCAGTATTTTCAACGATTATAAGAAAAGCCTAAGCATGCACACAGCATCTACACATGGATACTTCCTAAGGACACAGAAAGACTGAAAAATAGTCATTATTTGTGGTGGATCCTAACTTGATTAAAAACTAAATGTATAGAAGTAATAAGTTAAGAGGAACACAAAAGTGTATAAATGTCAGTAACTAACTTCTAAATAACACAGAGAAAACATTGTAACCACTGAACAAGAGGCAGAGCTTCAGAAAAAAATAAACAAAGGAGTAAGATTTGGTGGGTACTGCCTAATGGTAGTGGTGTACACTTTTAACTCCAGTACTAAGGAGGCAGACGCAGGCAGATTTCTGTGAGTTCAAGGCCAGCATCATCTACAAAGCGAAGTCCATGATAGCAAGAGCTGTTTCACAGGTAAATTCTGCCATGGAAACAAATAAACCCAAACAAACAAATCATATTGGTGGGTACAATTTTATCTATGAACTACTTAGATTGTTAATAAAAAGCTCATTTTTGAAAGGAAAGCATTTATCAAATTCTCTAAATTTTAAGAGCACTGGCTGCTCTTCCAAAGGTCCTGAGTTCAATTCCCAGCAAGCACATGGTGGCTCACAACCACCTATAATGAGATCTGGTGTAGGAAGAACACTGTATACATAATCAATCAATCAATCAATCAATCAATCATTAAAAAATAAAGAAAGTTGCCTGCAATTAAACATTTTATTTTTCTGGACCACCAAGATGGCTCAGAAGGTACAGGCACTTGCTGCTACGTACAACAACCTGAACTGGATCCCTCGGACAACACAGCAGTCTGACTTGGATGCATCCACCTATCTCCCTACTATACGGACAAAACACACATACACAAAGAATAACTGCAGTTAACATTTTCTTTTCCTAATTTCATAGAAGTTTTCAGAAAACTAAAGAACTCATCAGGCACTACCGTAAGCACATATGCTTAGAAAGCGGGAAACGGGCTTTAGGAAGGCGCTCGTAACTCACCACTTGTTGCTCTTGTAAGCATGTGGGTTGACTATATCTCTGATGAAGCTGTAGTAGTGCCCACCGTCTGCTGTTCCTGTGTGAACAGTCACCCCGATCAAGTCGTATTCATAGCTCTCTGTGTCTTTCGAATGATCACTGACGTCTTTAAAACCTGAACACACGAGATATTAATGTTAGTCATTTTGAAAACACCTAAAAATATCATTTTAAGGTTACTTTCTATAGCCAGGAACAGTGGCACACGCCTGTAATCCCAGAACTGGGGAGGCAGAGGCAGGAGGATCTCTGTGAGTTCGAGGCCAGCCTGGTCTACAAGGTTAAGTCCAGGGCAGTGAAGGCTACACAGAGAAACTCTGTCTTGAAAAAACAAGCAGACAAACAAAAGATTACTTTTTATAAGGTTTTATGTACAAAAAAGAGATAAAAACCTTTATATATAAGATAGTTATATAAAGACTATTTGTTAGGCCATAACCTGATACAAGAAACATACAATTAACAGAAAAATTAACCATGCTTCATCTCAAGAAAATCTTAATTCCTCAAGACCTGTGACACATTCGTTGTATCTGGCAATGCATTACAGTTTCAGGTTCAATGTAAGACTTACTACCTAGACCTCAGTTTTTCAAGGGCATAAAGGCACTGGAAATAAATAAATAGCTAGAACATGGTCCTAGAAAAGTCTAAATATTTATTAAGTAAGTGAGTAAATATATTAACATTGTTAATTTCCCTTCTGGAATGGAGAGATGGATCAGCATTTAAGAACACGGCCTGATTTTCCAGAGGACTGGGCTGGGTTACAACACCCCAATGGCGGGCCACAACCATCTCTACCTCTAGTTGCCTCTGTGGTATTGTATGTATGTGGTGCACAGAGCACAGAAACAACTCTTTGTTTATATTTTTCATTTCCCATTTTGTGAGGCTAAGCATATACATATTAAAAATACATTTTAATAAAAAATTCTTTTCTAAGATTTTATTTAATTGTGTGACCCATGTAATTGCCATTAACTTTTGTCCCTCCATCCCATTTCCTTATTAACAGAGATTTAAACAGAGAACTGAGAAAAACAAATTTACCTTCTTTCCTGTCATTCTTCCCCATTAGGAAATCTTCTGTATAGGGTGTCATATCCAAACGTAAAGGGAAGGAAAAGTGTGTATTCACTTTCTCTTTCATCATTGTGACCATATTAAATGTATATCTCATAGTATTGAAACTCAGAATACGAGGTAATTTCTTAAAACAAGCCCTGAGAGGTAGGGGAAGATAAAAATTTGTTAAATACCTTATTTTAAATATACCTTAGCTCTATTTATAGTTGTGCTATACCTACCTGAATAATCAACTAAAACTAGTGATTCTAAGCCCCAAAATGTTGTAGTGTGTGTGACTGAGGTGTGGGGGTGTGCACTTACCCATTGAGTTGGTTATGTTAGGAGTCATCTATTGTTCTTCATTTTATTTCTTTAGTAGTTAAAATATTTTACTCACTTTTATGACTGTGTGCGTATATATGTGTAACTCTTGTGTCTGTGTGTAGGAGGAAAGCATGTGCCACGGATCAGGTCAGAGGACCATCTGCAGAAGCTGGTCCTCTTTTCACAATGTGTGTCCTTCCAATCATCAAACATAGGTCGCAGGTCTTGGCAAAAACTGCCTTCACTCACTGAGTCATCTTAGCGGCATTTTACCTTTTTGTTTTGTTTTGTTAAAGAAAAGGTCTTTCAATGAACCTAGAACTTGCCATTTTCACTGTTGGCATCTTCCTCTTTTAGCTCTACAGCACTAAGGCAGGAGACGCCCATGCCCATGCTGGTTTTCACATGGGTGCTCAAAGTCCAAACTTAGGTGCCCTTGCTTACACAGCAAATATTTGTACTCTTTGAGCTAGCTTCCCAGCTCAGTTTTAAAAGCTCTTAAAAATATATTTATTTGTACTCTTATGTATGTACATGTATGTGAAAATCAGGAGACAACTTTCAGGAGTCTGTTTTCTCCTCTCACTCTGCTGAGGCATGGCCTCTTGTTTCTGCTGCACTGTGTATGATAACAGATGGCCTGTAAGCTACCAAGTGATTTGCCTCAACCTCCTATCTTGTGTCAGGAGTGCTGAGATGAGAGATGCACACACCACCACATTCAGAGTTCTTATGTGGGTTTAGTGGGTGAACCCAGGTCTTTAGGCTTGCACCATACTTTTATCTGCTGATCCATTTTATTGGCCCCTCTAGCATTTGAACAGTCAAGGAAAGGGCTAGGAAGATTGCACGGTTGGTGAGGCACCTGCTATGGAACGTGAAACACTGAGTTCAGATGCCTAACATTCACACAAAAGCCTAGTGCAGTGGCATGTGCCTATAACCCCAGCACTGGGGCGAAAGAAAAAGGAGGATCCATGTTCAGTAAGAGACCTTGTCTTAAAAAACAAACAAACAAACAAACAGGATGGAAATACCCAACACTGACCTCTGGTTTCCACATACACATGTATATTACTACACGCATGTACACTCACATCATACAAATACAAATTAATATAAATTGTGAATTATAAAGGACTAGAAATACATAAAAGTGAAAGACTATAAAATTATATAACTTGATAAAGGCAGTTGAGTTTTATTATGGTTTTTCTGTATGTGTTTTTCCAAGAGAGGTTTCTGTGTTTAGCCTTAGCTGATCTAGAACTCATTCTGTGGACCAGGCTAGCCTTAGATTTAATTTAAGGTTCATGTTATCTATATGTATATCAGTGTGACTGTCTATAGGCAAGCCATATGTGGAGGTATTCAGAGGGCCAGAAGGGCCTTGGATAAACTGAAGATGAAATTACATTTTTGGGTTTGTTTTGTTTGTTTTGAGACAGGGTCTGAGTATCTAGCCCTGGGTGTCCTGGAACTCAGTATGTAGACAAGGCTGGGTCTCAAACTCACAGAGATCTGACCACCTCAGCTTCCTAAACACTGAGATCACTCAGCCACGGTAACACATAGGTAGTTATGAGCCATGGGGTGTGGGTACAAGGAAATGAACTCAGTCTCCTGAAGAAGAAAAAACACTATCATCTACAGAGCTATCTCTCCAGCCCCTATTTTTCTTGTGCGTGTATGTGTGGCAGGGCGCTCTGAGTCAGTGTAGATGGACACAAATACTTAGTCTTTTTATCTCTCATGTGTCTATCCTAAGAAAACCAGACTTCTGTAAAGTTTAGAGAGTCTCACTTTCTACCCTACTGTATGTGTTAAAGTTCACCGAATAATAAATGTTACTGAGTGATATTTAGCTAGTATTACCTGAATCCCTCTATTTTACTATTTTTCACATTTACACACAGTTGTCATGAAAGGCCAGTATTGGCTTATCCTAGCTTTAGTTTTTCTTTTAATTCCACTAAGTAGTTTATTAATATAGTAGCAATTATACTTCAAAAAGCATACCTTTTTTCAGCTCGGACTTTCTTTCCACAATGAGAGCAAGTGTACATATTGTCCCCTTCTAAGGTGTCTTTAATAGTGACTTCATCAAGAGATTCCTGCATATAAACCCACATTTGGAAGTTGACATGACATATAACATGCAATATGGTCAGAATGTACAAAGGAATATCAATATAATTATTTAAAAATATTTATTTATTTATTATGTATACAGTGTACACCTGAGCACCAGAAGGGGGCATCAGATCACATTATAGATGGTTGTGAGCCACCATGTGGCTGCTGGGAATTGAACTCAGGACCTCTGAAAGAGCAGACAGTGCTCTTAACCTCTGAGCCATCTCTAGGGCCCTTAAATTTCATTTTTTTACGAAAAGCAAATTCAAATTAAATTGTTTTCTCATGCGTTAAAAAGATATCGACATTTTGACTGGGAATTAGCCAGTTATATGGGCTATCTTTAATACTAAGTAGCAAAAACATGAAAGAAAATACATGAAAACAGCGTGCGCGCATGTGTGTGTATGTAAAGAATAAACAACCTCAGATTATGTACGGTATCACTCACATAAATATTCTTCATATCTGCCACCTGGCACCTCACAGTATAAAACTCTTCAGCAGTCTGACTAACATGTTCACAATCCTGGATGAATCAAAAAGTGAAAATTAGCAATTTATTATAAGCCCCCCCCCCAAAAAACCTATAAAGCAACAACAGATGTACTTACCAAGGATACAACATTGTTTGTAATTACACCTCCAAACAGGCTTTTGACGGTATTTTTCTTTAGTATAAAACAAATCAAAGTCAGTGATTAAAATTTAAATCTGTATAAATCTCAAGCAAATGTTTCCATATTCTGGTACTAACCAGCTCTGGAGACATCTCTTCAACTTTAGTTATCAGGTCTGTAAAGAACTCCGTCATATCCTTCTGCTCCCCGGTATTAAGAGGCTGCTTATCCATTGTGTAAGTTTTACAAAAAGGTCTAGGGTTATATGCTTTGCACTCACTCTCCTGCAAGAGAAAAGGGGCAGGAGGAAGAAATATCAAGTAAGAAGTTGCCAAAACAAAATTCTTGAATGAACAACAAAAAATTCACACAGAGTAGAACATACCATGATGCCACTACCTGGACGGTTGAGGCAGGATCATCACAAATCCAAGGTTAGCTTTGGATATACAGAATCAGAACCTCCTGGGTACACAGAACCAAACTATCGAAAACCATAAATGTGTGTGTGGGTGCGTGTGTACACACACACACACACACACACACCTACCTCTGCCCTCACACAAAATAAGGTAAGAACAAAACTCAAAACAGCAATGCAGGTGATAAGCATATGAAGGGTGCCCCGCCACCACCACCACTAGGTTTCCTGCAGCCTGCACTTCTGTTTCAGAGCCGCACATGTTAGGACTGAAGAAGCATACTCCACAAGACCCAGCTGAAGAGGGCTTTCCAGACATCCCTTCACTTCATTTGTCTGAGCTGAATGGTGTTTTCAGTGTGATGGTCCTAATACTGAGATCTTAAGTTCACCTAATGAAATTACTATTGCAACTCAAAGAACTCTCAGACTTTAATTTTAAAGGATAACATAAACTTTTGCAAGCTGATTATGTTTTATGTAGACTGAACTTTAAGAAATGTTATTTAAAGCACCTCAGATTAGAACTGGGCGGGGCAGTGCATTCCATTTGATCCCAGCACGAGGGCGGCAGAGGCAGGAGTGCTATTGAGTGCTAAGTCAACCTAGTCTACAGAGTGAGTTCCAAGATAGCCAAGGCTCTACAAGGAAACCTTATTTGTGGGGGTGAGGCAGCGTCTGGTTTTGTCACTTCAAACGTGTCCTATCTCTCTTAAAAGGAAAATTTAAAAACCAGGGCATAGTAGTGAGGTGCCTATATTACCAACATTCATATAGCTGGGACAGGATTTTATTTTTTGCTTCCCTGCCCCCACCCCAGAGACAGGATTTCTCTGTTTAGCTCTGTACACCAGGTTGGCTTTGAACTCACAGAGATCTGCCTGCCTCTCCTCCTTGAGTGCTGGGATTACAGGCGTATACAACTGCACCCTGCTGGGACAGTATTTTAAGTACAAGGCAACACTGTATCCCCAAAACAAAACATTAAAATTCAGCATCAAACAAATGTATTTTCTATTTTGTTTGAAAAAAAGAAAAGAAACACATATATCCAGTCTTAAAATACAGGAATACTTATGACATTATCTCTCCTGAAGATTATAACAGGTAAAACTTTGTCTCAGAGGTAGAAGAGAAACATGGAAAATTGAGAAATATTTTATTGAATCTAAGATCTCTAGTTGGTTAAACAATAAGAAGAAAACGAAAAGACGTCCTGAAGGAAGAGTGGTAAAGGCAGGAGGGATAGATTAATAACCAAACAAGTGGAAAAGCAGCTAGGCAATGGGCTTACGGTGGACAGGGCAAAGCTGGGGAGGCGGCATGAGTAAGACCCTTAATACTACCCCTAACAAACACCCAATGTTTAAAGCAGGTTCTACCATCAGTGTATATGCTAAGTGGTCAGCCCTGAAAATATATAGATACTGTATGTACTAATATTTAGGAATGTATATGTATAGATATACACATATATGCACGTAATAACAATTGGTTTCTTTTAAAAAAAAAAAAAGGACACATTTTAGAAAGAGAACAGGGATGGATATATGGAAGGGTTTAGAGGGAGAAAAGGGAAGGGAGAAATGTAGTTAAATTATATTACAATCTCAAAAGTGACTTAAAATAACTACTATTAAAAATATTTGTATTTTAAACTGTATGTGTGTGCGCACGTACCATGTGTATATCTAAGGAAGCCAGAACTGCATCTACAAGCTGTGAAATGACTGATGGGAGTGCTAGGAGCAAAACTCAACATACTTATAAGAAAAACTAAACAGTTTTAAGTGAAGCATATCCATTACTTTTATACCTGTGGAGATAAGACTTAAGAGGGACAGAGAAGACCAGTAAGAAAGCTGGCATAAAAGAGGTAAACCATTGTGTTGGCTAGTTTTATGTCAACTTGACACACCTAAACTCCTCTGAGAGGGGGGGCCTCAATTGAGAAAATGCCTCCGTAAAATCTGGCTGTATGCAAACCTGCAGGGCACTTTCTTTCTTTTTCTTCTTCTTTTTGTTTTTTTTGGTTTTTCGAGACAGGGTTTCTCTGTGTATCCTTGGCTGTCCTAGACTCGCTTTGTAGTCCAGGCTGGCCTCGAACTCACAGCGATCCTCCTGCCTCTGCCTCCCGAGTGCTGGGATTAAAGGTGTGTGCCACCATGCCCAGCCAGGGCACTTTCTTAATTAGTGATTGATGCAGGAGGACCCTGTACATCAGGGTGGGACCACCCCGCTGATGGTCCTGGGCTCTTTAAGAAAGCAGGCTGAGCAAGTCATGAAAAGTAAGCCAGTGAGCAGCAAGCCTCCATGGTCTGCATCAGCTCTTGCCTCTAGGCTGCTGCACTGTTTGAGTTCCTGCCCTGACTTCCTTTGATAATGAACAGCAATGTGGAAGTGTAAGCTAAATAGATCTTTTCCTCCCCACGTTGTTTGTAGTCATGGGGGTTTCACTGTAACATAGAAACCATAACTAAGACAACCAATGATAAGAAAAAGACTAGAAACGAACGACAAGTTAACAGGACAAAAGCAACTCGGATGTGATTGCTAAAAGTCTTTAGAAAAAGCAGGAGCATCTGGACACAGAGGGTCTGCTCAAACTACTGTACCAACCAAGGACAGTGCACGCAGTAAACCTACACTCCCTATTCAGATCTAATCAATGGACAGCGCAGTCTCCACAGGTGTGTGGAGAGCGGGGAATGACTCTGACGTGAACTCGGGTGCCCCCTATTTGGCCACTTCCTCTTGGTGGGGAGGGAGGCCTGGTGGCACTCAGTGGAAGGGAAGCAGGCTATCCAGATGAGATCGGATATGCTGTGGTCACATGGTGGGGAGGAGGTCCCCTTCTGTCACAGACCTAGGGGAGGGAAATAGGGTGAAAGCAGGAGGAAGGGGAACAGAAAGATACAAGTGAGGGGATAATAATTGAGATGTAATCTGAAAAAAATTATTTAAATAAAAAAAAAGAAAGAAAAAAGAAAAAAAAACAAGAGGTAACTTAAAAAAAGAAAAAAGAAAGAAAGAAAGAAAGAAAGAAAAGGAAAAAAAATTCAATTTGAAAACAAGTCTTAACAAAACCAGTACAAAATTTAAGGTTTTTAGGTTTTGTTAAAGAATAATCATTACTTTTTATCCACATTTTTCAAACATACCATTAAATATGTAAACATTTTTTGAAGTTCCAAGAGAGTGGTTTTGTGCTTCATATCTTCCGAATACTGAAAGTCAAGAGAAAACTTGGTCAACACACTAACGGTGGCAAGCAGACCATCCTAGCAGACGCACACTATGCTGACTACCTCACCCCGTCATCCTTTCAGCTGTACCCAAGAAAACACCTCACAGCTCACTCATTCATTTACCATTATATCTTAGAAAATCATCCAGTGACAGCCATTATTATGAGAAATTGAATATAAAGAGGATCCTTTTTCTGTATTGTTGTTTTTTGTTTCTTTATTTGTTTTCAAAACAGGGCTTCTCTGTGTGTAGCCCTGGCTCTACTGGACTCACTCTGTAGACCAGGCTGGCCTTGAACTCACAGAGATCCCTGCCTCTGCCTACGGAGTGCTGGGATTACAGGTGTGCACCACCACAGCAGGCTTGATACTTGGCTTTTTACATGGCTGCTGGGGGTCAGATTCAGAATCTTGTGGCTTCCCTGGCCAAGTGCTTTGCCGCACCAAGTCATCCTTCCCTTATAAGACAGACAAGGTCTCCAGTTGCTTATGATTGTGTGGTGGTTTGAGTAAGGCTGTCCCCCATAGGGTCATATAGGTGCTCAGGCAGTGGCACGACTTAAAAAAAAAAAACTGGGAGGTTCAAATTTGCTGGTGGAAGTGTGTCCTGAAGGGTTTCAAAAGCCCAAGCCAGGACCAATGGCTCTCTATTCCTACTGCCTTGCGGATTCAGATGTGTAACTCTCTTAACTACTAGGTTTGCCTGGGTGCCACTAAGCTCCCTGCCTTGAGGATAATGAAATAAATCTCTGAAATGTTAAGCAAGCTCCAATTAAATGCTTACGTTTATAAAAGCTGAGTTGGTAATGGTGTCTCTTCATATTAATAGAGCACTGACTGAAACAGCCTAACCCTTGAAATCCTCCTCCCCTACTTCTCAAGTGGTGGATTTACAGTGTGTGCCATCATGCTGGGGTTAAGAGTTAGTTCTGAATACAGGCCTTTTAGGAAAGATCCAAACACATGTCAAACACTGAGCAGATGAAACTAGATTTCAATTCTAGTATTACACTAACCCTGTAAGGTAGGAATTACTACCATTACAAATTAGCTAGTTCTGAAGCTCCTGAGAGTGTCATGGCATATTAAAACTCTACCATTTGTTCAGAATGATACATCAGAGATTTGTGCCAATCTTGTGAGAAATAAAATCGATAATTTTGCTGTTTAAGAGCTTGTTAAGGTTACAAAGTAAGGATTAAAAGAGAAAAATCTGTCCAGCATACATTAAAATTGTATGACAGGTTTGAATAAAAGGATTAACATATTGGCAAAAAACAAAACAAAAAACCCCACCTATAGTATATATACTTTCAAAGACAGGCCTGATTATCTTATGAGATTATGAGAAATTGTTTAAAATGTAAACTTATAAAATATAACATATCTAATATATGCAGAAAGCAATTCCAGAACCTGGGAGGTAAGAGCAGTTCAATTTATCCTCAACTATACAGTGAGTCCGAGCCAGCCCAGGACACAAGAGAACTTTTCATAATGATGAAATAAATCAGTGTTTTCTATTTTGAAACATCCCCCTCTCTCCCCCTCCCCCTTCCTTTTCCCCTTTCCCCCTCCCCCATAGCCATGGCTGTTCTAGAACTCACCATGTATACTAGGCTGAGTCCAAACTCAGAGACCTGCCCATGTCAGCCTCCCTAGTGGCTGAGCTTAATAGGTCAAAATTCAATTTAAGAAAGATTTATGTCATTTTTGATTCTGGTGTGTGTGTGTGTGTGTGTGTGTGTGTGTGTGTGTGAGAGAGAGAGAGAGAGAGAGAGAGAGAGAGAGAGAGAGAGAGAGCGAGCAAGCAAGCGAGCGCGCGCATGGGGTGAACACACGTGCCTGTGGGGGCCAGAAGTAGGTATTGGATCCCTTGGAGCTGGAATTACAGATGGCTATAATTTAGCCTGATATGGGTGCTGGGAACTGAGCACTTGTCCCTTCAAATAACGGAAAGTGTTAGCTATTTCTGCAAATGTTACGTAGAAGATCTCATCAAAATAAGCCCATCTTCCTGTTTTTTTCTTCCATTGATGTTATTTATTGATAATGTTAAAAATTTAAGGTATTCCAAAGCATGAACACGAAGCACCAAAAAGTATAAACAAGTCACTATCTAGAAGGGAGCTAAAAATCACTGAAAAAAGGACACTTTGATAACTATTGTTTGTTGATGTTTTGGTTTGGTTTGGTTTTTTGAGACAGGGTTTCTCTGTTTAGTCTAGAATATTCTGGACTTATTTTGTAGACCAGGCTGGCCTCGAACTCACATCGATTGACCTATCTCTGCCTCCCAAGTACTGAGATTAAAAGTGTGAGCCACCTCGCCGTGCAACTGGTTTTATAAAAGAAAAAATACAAGCCTGGTGGTGGTGGCCCATGCCTTTGATCCCAGTACTCATGAGCCAGAGAATCTGTGAGCTCAAAACCAGCCTGGCCTACAAAACTAGTTCCAAGCCAGCCAGGGTTACATAAGCAGACCATCTCAAAAAAAACAAAAACAAAAAAAACAAAAAACAAAACAAAAAAAAAACCCCAAAACCAGAAAAGACCAAAACCAACAACAATACAGATGAGTCCACTCATTTTAGTTTCCAGACTTTCTATAAATAAACACAGTCATTATGGAACTATTTTCAGTTATCATCAAAACACTGCAGTTTGAAATCCAACACAATCATCAGTTATCATCAAAACACTAAAGTTTTAAATCCAACATAATGAAAAACAAAAACCTAAACTTATTTGAGTATAATATAAATTCAAAAACTAAAAAAGCAACTAAAACAAATTAAAGGATTCAAACAAGGTCTACAGCATATTACAGAAAAAAAGAGAAAGCAAAAAAAGCATAAGAGGCCTTTCGTCAAGAAATTATAAAAAACTTAAAAAACAAAGACAGTTAAATAAGGTTAAAAAAAAGAAACCAAATGGCAAAAACAAACAACATGCAACTGTGAAGATGTTACTTATAGGCTCATTTACTTTAAGTAAGAAACTCAAATATTACTCTACTTGATTACTCTACATGATTAAAGCTGTATTTATTTTTCCTGAAATACAATATCAGCTATGCACACTAAACAAATGATGTTGTCCTTTGAAAATTAAATTATACCACATAAGGAACCTCCAAATAAATGTAAACAAAACTAAAATCCACTAAATAGTTAGTCAGGATATAACAAAAACTACATTTTTCATGTTTTTGGCAATAAGCAATATATTATTACATTTGATATTTATATATCAAATACACTAACTAAATAAATATTTAAAATTTGGTTTACACTTTGAAAACTCTACCTTAGCAGTGAAGACAGCTTGCCTTGCCTCAGGTATCATATAAAGCTGTTGAATAGTGGAAGCCAGATAGCAAGTAGCTCCAAGATTAGTCAGGCCAACAAATCGGCATTCTGCCCGCACATCTTCATGAGGCCAGTAGTCCCATTTATAAGGTGCATGGGCTGCTGAGAAAAGAGGGAGGAGAAGATGCCCCCAAACAAACTTAAACATATCTTGCTTTGATTGGCAGCTACTACCTCCATTGATTGCCTAATTAATATGTATAGATTATAATTTAAAATATATTAAAAACATTTTAAAGCATATTAATCCTAAAAATTCAGATACATCATGGCTTTATTTTACTTGGTATTGGCTAACTTTATGGAAAGAAACCTCAATTTTTAAAATATCTAAAGGTTTCCTACATTTTTCTATTAAAGACAAATGCTGAATATTCTACTAACAATGTATGTGAAAAAGTATATTAAAGTGGGTTCTTCCTTTAACCTTTTTTTTTTTTTAAAGATTTATTTATTAAGTATACAGTGTTTTGCCAGCATATACACGAAAGGAGGGCACCAGATCTCATTATAGATGGTTGTGAGCCACCATGTGGTTGCTGGGAATTGAACTCAGGACCTTAGGAAGAGCAAGCCGTGCTCTTAACCTCTGAGCCATCTCTCCAGCCCCCTCCTTTAACTTTTCACTGAGTTCAATTAATAAGGATCAAGGAAAGAGTGCTTACACTGCATGTGCTGTGCCATAACCCAGTTGTGCATTAGCCTGTAGTTCTCAACAGACCCTTTCACCATCTCTACTAGTAAGTCATAAGCGGCAGCTCGTGAGGAGTGTGACTTGCACTTGGGCTGCCGTCGGTCCTTTAGACTGGGCAACAAAAACAGAAGATTGAAGATATCTCTTAGAAATTCCTAGGAGGTAAGAAGAAAGCAAGCATGTTATCTAAACTTGGATATCAATTATATTCCAAATATAGTTAACATACAAAATAAACTGGACAATGGACTAACTTACAATTTACTAAAATAATTAGCCAAAGGTTTACAGTAGTATCATAAATCATGTGACTGTTCTTTTTTTTTTTTCCAAAGAAAATGGTATAGAAGGGACCTAGCTTTTACTTTTCCCCTCTTCAAATTTCCCACCTACCCTTATAGATTCTTCATGCACAGCATTATTATTGTCTTTTGTAAATTACCAAGATATTCTATCCAGGCCCCGTTATTCCTTATTTGCCAAGTCCATCTGGTTACCAGTAAGAACAGCAGCACCTCATGCCAGTGAGTGCCAGTCATGCTTCAAAGTCCACAGTACAAAGCACAAGCATTAAGAACTTCACTAGTAGCCAGGCAGTGGTGGTGGCGCACGTCTTTAATTCCAGCACACGGGAGGCAGAGGCAGAGGCAGCCAGATCTCTGTGAGTTCAGGGCCAACCTGGTCTACAGCGCGAGTTAAAGGACAGACAAGGCTACACAGAGAAACTCTGACGAAGAAGAAAGAAGAAAGAAAGAAGAAGAAGAAGGAAAAATAAGGAAGAAGGAGGAAGAAGAGGAAGAGGAGGAGGAGAAAAAAGGAGGAGGAAAAGGAGGAAAAAGAAGGAAGAGAAAGAAGGAAGGAGGAGGAAGAAGAAGAAAAAGAAAAGGAGGAGGAGGAAGAAGGAAGGAGGAAGAGGAGAAGAACAAGAAGAAGAAGAAGAACAAGTAGACGAAGAACAAGAAAAACTTCACTAGTGGCAGACATCAGTTAGGGTAGAAGCTGTGAACCATTTTCCCACTACCTGCTTAAGATTTACCATAAGACAGACCCAAAATTTCAGATCCTTATTTACAACAGACTTTACTCCCAAATTGAATCTGTGTAATACCTTTTTGATTATAAAGCAGAGATGAAGATTTCATTACACACATTTTAATACAGACTTAAGCACAATTAGAAACAGAGTTGCTTGGAAGAATGTGAGGCACAACCCAGAGCATGAGCGTAGGCAGATGAGCTTACCCAGTTCATCTTTTCCACTTTTCCTTCTAAAAAACGTTTTTAACTCACTGACTGAGAACTCCATAACTGCACAGCTGTATTGTGACTATGTCTACCCCTTATGTCCCTCTCTACTCTACCCACCTAATGTTTACTCATCTTGCAACAGGTGTTTTCCCAATTTCATGTCCCGTTCCCCCTCCCTCTCTCCACACAACCCCCCCCCTCCTCTCTCCAATGTCTCTCCCTTCCTCCCTTCCCCATGCTTGGTTTTTCCAAGACAGGGATTCTCTGTGCAACCATGGCTGTACTGGAACTCACTCTGCAAACCAGGCTGGCCTTGAACTCAGAGATCCCCCGCCTCTGCCTGGGATTGGATCCCACAGACATGGGTGAAGGCCCATCCTCACTGGAAGCAACTATTAACTGGCATGTTCACTTACTGCTTTCTAATTATTTTTCCTTTGTTCTTCACCATACCTCATAGGATAGTGGACTAGATTAAGATTCAAACACCATCACTCGTTAGTAAGACTGACATTTGGCTGCAGTCTGAAACATGACTTGTAAATAGCTCCCTACATGAATATCAGACTTTCTTTCCTTAAGAGAGAGAAATGGCTCACTGTACCTAACTGCATGTAGTTCACATGAAATATGTTTTCCTTTTAGAAATCTTGAATTTAAGTAACAGGAAATATAGGACATTATACTTTGTCACATTAAGCACTGAGAGAATTAACCATGTTCAATGCCACTATAACAAAAACTAGCCATGAGTCCATTGAGTCCTGTGAGTCCTAATGAATCACTACACCTGGGGTGGTATTGGGAACTCAGCACATAGGAATCAAAACACAAAACACTTAAAAAAAAAAAAGTTTGCTACTGGGATGCTTTCTTCTTATGTCTTACTACCAACAAACAATATAAATCATACTTTCCAAATTTGCAAAGAAAAAAAGAGATTGGCTAAAAAATATGCAAAGTAATTTGAGTTTAATTTCATATAAATGATCCAAAGATGATATGATTTTATCTATTTTAGGATTCAGAAGTGAGATTACGGTCATGAAGAAACAAAGCAGCATGTTTACCTGCACTGGCAAACAAACATTTCATAAGCAAGTTGAATTGACTAATAAAAACCTTAACAATAAACTCCGTTTGGCAGTCAGCTTAAATGTAAAAAGAAAATGAGCTCTCTTGCTATACTGATTTTGAAAAAGTATACTCAAAAAAAGATTTATTTATTTATTTATTTATTTATTTATTTATTTATTACGTATACAGTGTTCTGTATGTATGTAATACCAGCAGGCCAGAAGAGGGCACTAGACCTCATTATAGATGGTTGTGAGCCGCCATATGGTCGCTGGTAAATGAACTCAGAACCTTTGGGAGAACAGCCACTGTTCTTAACCTCTGAGCCCTCTCTCCAGTGCTCCACCTCCCACCATATACTTAAAGCCTGTGATGAAATTATTTGCCAGAAATGCTGAGCCACTAAATAATTAAATGAACATTTTTGTTTTCTTTTTTTCTGAGCCTACCAAGAAAGTAGGTAACTAAACAAAAGAGATATATTAACACACTCATTTAATAGTAAAATTAAGGCAATTTCAGTAAACTTCCCAAACAAAGAACTTACTCAAACCTGAGAGAATTTATTTTGTTGTCTGTTTATTGAAACAGGTCTGTCCCTCTAGGTAGATCAGGATGACCTTGAAGTCCTAAAGATCCACCTGTCTCTACTCCTGAGTGTGGGGATTAAAGGTGTTCGCTCACCATCACACATATGCCTTACCGTAAATGTGCCCGTATACATTCACAGGAACACACTAACAAAATGTAGACGACTACCCATATTCCCAAGGCAAGAGGACTAGAACTCAAGGCCAGCCTTGGTTCCAAATCAATCATGCTCAAGACCAGCTTAGGCTTCATAAAACCTTGTCTCAAAATCAAACAAAATAACCTCGGTGAGGGGGAGGTAGTCAGCATGAAGAGATCCTTCCTGTAATAGCTAATTTGTTTTCTTTTGTACTTTTCTGCACAATGTTATAAATAAAAATCAACTTAGTGTGTTTATATTATTGGGTAAAACTTTACATAACATTTCAACAACACATTTATACATCTATAATTCCCATAGAAGGGAATGGTGGGAAAACGTTAAGAGGGCGTTGAGAAAATAGAATACAGCATAAAACCTTTGTTTTGTTTTGTTTTGGTTTTCGAGAAAGGGTTTTTCTGTGTAGTTTTTGCTGTCTTGGACTCTGTTTGTAGACCAGGCTGGCCTCAAACTCACACTTACCTGCCTTGCCTCTGCCTCCCTGAGTGCACTACCTCACCCAGCTACAGCAAAATAAATATTGATTTCAATGTGTATTAAGAGAGCGAACACAAAAGGCAGTATGGTGATTTCTAGGGAAAAACAAAAAAACAAAGTACCTAAAAGTGGCACATGGCTCAAGTCCCTCCAAGCCTACTACTCACATAAAAAGAATCAAATAAATACTGGTAACAAAATACAATATGGGTAGTGGGCTTTGTTATATAGAGTCTTAGAACAAACAAATTTTAGCTACACAGATACACACGTAAGTCGTGGCATTATTTTGCTTATTGTTTATAACAAAATAAGTAACCTCAAGATAACAGCTCTCAAAGTCAGAACTAATTTCTTCACTGTGGGAGATGAGCAAAGTGCCAATGACATAGTAGTAATTAGGAGTTGCAAATACTCGATACACACTTCATGGAATGCTTTCAAATATGAAAGCAGGGGCAAAACCAGTACAGACCAAATGATCATCACTAATTGACTCTTCTATGTGAGGGCCGTAGTCCACAACAGAAAACACATGTAAGAACATTTTCTTTTCTTTTTTAAAACATTTTCATATAGGAAAGATTAAAGCAGACATTCCCCTAAGGAGCATGAATTAAATGTTTTTACATTCTAAATATGCTTTCTATGTTCAATGTTAATTTATTCGGACTCCATCATCAAATTCCAGCAAACTTTGTTTGGAAATATTAAAAAAAACAAAAAAACAAAAAAACCATACAATGTAAAAAAGAAGCTTCAGTTGTATTTCATACACATGTTTTAAGACATACCTGTCCTTCTCTTGAGAACTTGAAGGGTGGTTTGTGTTTAATAACACTGGTTGCAAGCCTTAAGAGCCCGGAAAGCCCATCATCTTCGATATTACCATCAAGGTGATCAAGGATCTCCCTACTATTAAAAAAAGGAAACACAAACGGGGAAAAAAAAAAAGCAAAGATAAAATAAACATATTCTTTTATCTCTGTTCAATAATGTAATTATTAATTCAGCATCAGATTTTACCTGCGAATACAATCAGCCAAATGTCTTGCCAAGGCATCTAAATCAAGGAGTGTTGTCTTAAAGCAAAAAGAAAATACAAAATTAAAATATAGTATTTTTATGTTTGGTATTTCAAAGGTTAGAAAATATGAATTATTTTGGTATATATGGCTTGTACAAATTAAGCTATAAACTCAATGTATCTCTTCTGCTACATGGTATCACAAACAAACAAAACTCCCATAAGTTATAGATTTAAATGCATCACTAAAAGACCATTATGATAAGCTGGACAGTGGTGGCAACTCAGAACTCAAAACGCAAAAAAAAAAAAAAAAAAAGATAGCCACAGTAGTAAATTAAGGTACAACAGTAAAAAGAGGTTTTTTTGACCACATTTATCACAATATAATTTACACATAGGCTGGTGATGTACAGTACACTGTTCCACTTCTAACCTCCATTTCTACATTTGACCTAAACTTTAATAAACTAAAAATTACAGCCAATTTCTGCCACTTTGAATTTTATAACTGAAGAAACGAAGTAAAACCAGACTTCATAAATTCAACTCAGTATAACATGATGTTTTAAAAACCTAGAATTCTAAAAGGGAAATTACTTTGACTAGAATTAAATCTTGTTTATTAGCACACATAAGCAGGTAATGGCTGATTTTTAAAAATTGTTTATGTAGTTTATCTACTACTAAAAAGTAGTAATTAAGTAACTTGATCAATATAAATTTTGTAATTACACCCCAAATTAAAAGGCTTTCCCAAGTTGCTTATAAAACTAAGCAGCACAGAGCACAAGCACCAAGGCTGGGTCTCAGGAGGACACACTGCTAGACTTTAACTTGTACGTGCGCAGAAGTTGAGGAAGCATCCCAAATGTTGAAATAGATTCTCTTTATGTTATTCTCACTTATTTAGAATTAACAAAGATACATTTCTAGCTTAACTAAACTTATATATGGAGGAAAATAGAAAGTCTATGTGGCAAGTTTATTTATTTGTTTTCAATATTTATTTGTAGCTGGAGGTAGTAGGGAACACTTTTAATATCAGAGCTTATTTGTTCAAAAGAAAATGTTATTTTTATTTTAGGTTTTGGGTTTTTTTTTTGTTTCTATTTTTTAGCTTAAAATAAATTCAATTGAAACTTTATTTTTTCATATGTTTTGAATTGTTACATATTTTACAAATGTTGAAATTTATTTTACACATTCAGGAATTTAAGTCCACCTACTAAAAAATGATACATATATGCCTTAAAAATACAAATTTATGGGCTGGAGAAATGGCTCTGAGTTAAGTGCACCTGACCCACAGGGCCCACAATAAGGACAGCCTGAATCTCCAGCCTTCCTAACCCTATAACCCTTCAATACAGTTCCTTATAGTATACTGACCTCCACTAATAAAATTATTTTGTTACTATTATGATTCAAAATATAACTAATATGAAAGGTATTTGATATGACCCTAAGGGACTCATGCCCCACAGGTGGAGAACCACTGTTTCAGGGTTAAGACGCCCTCTCCTGGTCTATACTGGCACTGCGTTTATGCTAGCATGCACAATTTAAGTGTTTACATATTTCACTTCTAATTAAGGTTTTACAAATCTAAGATTTGTTAGGAGTACTTAAGGTGCTTATAAATAAATACATACTTTAACAGTTGAAGTGAAAATAAAAATAAGAAAAAACTAAAGCAGAAGAAAAGGGTACTAGTGTAACAGACAAGTTAGGGCAGTACCTGCTACTTATAGATTAACACATTTACAAGTCAAACAATGTACATCTGTGTGCTTAACTTGGATCTATTAAAAAAAATTAATAGGTACTTTTCTGAACATACCTGACTGGCATCCTTTATATGTATGTTGTCCACTAATTTGCATAACAACCAAAAATACTCTTTACATCCAGGTTTTAACATTGGCTCTTCTTCATACTCATCTATCTATTAAAACAAATTTTACGTTGTAAAATCACTTTTAAAATCATAATGTACTTAAGCAAGTACAGACTTCATGAAGTTAAATGTCTACATAATTAAATAGTATTCAAACACTAAGAAGAGATGAGTGAATTCCTGGTGAATTCTATAAAATCCTAAAATCAGGAGATAAAGGAAAACCAGAATACCAAGGCACCCACAAGAGTAGGCAAGTGTTAGAAAGACAATGTCCAGACAGGCATGGTGGCACATGGCTTTACTCGCAGCGCTGTGCCACAGTCCGGAAGACATCCTGTAGCTCAGGATCAGTATGTCGTACAGAGTGAAGTCCGGTCGCAGAAATCAACCAAACAAAAACAAAAAAAGAAAAAAAATCCCCAATTTTTTGGAAAAGGTATAGTTGGGAAAATATGCAAATGCTATAGTATATATTTATATAAATTATTTAAAACTACTTCACTAATAAACCTCTAAGTTTATTATATGTTAAAAGCTTTTTTACAAAGTTAGTATCACACTAGGCCAAAAAAAGAATTTGAAATTTTCATGAGAAATTTTTTAAAAATCAAAACTGTTACTGAGGAAAGGAGCTACATCGTAATTTTTCAACTTTGGAACAGCAACACACAGTATCTCCAAAATACATTTTCACAACACTAACTGATATGATTAAACCGGCATCCCAGCACTCCAAACATGGAGGGGAGAATCAAAATTTCATGACATAACTACAAGGGAGCAGCACAGAATCAAGATATGCGTAGCAAAGTAAAATCTCACCCTTTGAGGTTTGAGGGCTTGAGCATCAGGAAGGAATTTCAACAACGTTGAAGCAGCCAAAAGAAGAAAAGATCGATGGATTGAGTCTCCTCCATCCAGGCCTGACAGAGATAGCTTATAGAGACCGCTGCAAGACTCATGGCGAACTGCAGTCTAAACAAAGAACACGGCAGTCAGAGCGTTACAACACTATTCCCAGACTCGGTACACAGCTCCGTGGGAAAGGTTTAGTCCCAGTTTCAATTCCTAGTGTTGTAACAGTGAAACACACTGTAATCCCAGCACTGGAATATTATGCTCAGCTACTCAACGTGTTATAGGCCCAAAATTTAAGCTTTGACAATAAACTGGGCTACATGAGACCTTGTCTTTAAAAAATGTATATAGCCATCCCTGGGAATGTAGTGCTGCCTTAGGGTACTTATAAAGTATTTAAGTCAGAACACTTCACAGATTCCAAGTAAACTGGCCAGCTGTGGCCACCCAGCTATGACTACAACAGAAAACAATTTAAAAGTATCAAATATAAATGACACGGTGGGGACTGGAGAGATGGCTCAGAGGTTAAGAGCACTGTCTGCTCTTCCAGAGGTCCTGAGTTCAATTCCCAGCAACTACCTGGTGGCTCACAACCATCTGTAGCGAGATCTGGTGCCCTCTTCTCACAGGTGGGCACACATACAGGCAGAACATTGTATACATAATAAATAAATCTTTAAAAAAATCTTTAAAAAAAATAAATGACACAGTGTATATTTACTCTTTTTAAATTATAAAATTCTATATTTAAAGAGGTAAATAATATAATGAACAGAATGACTGTTCCTTCACCATAAATAGATCTCATTTAATTAACAATGCTAATAATACAAAAAGCTGTAAAAAGCAAAGCACCAAGCTTCCACTTGTATCTTACCTCAGGAATAAGTAGGGTCAATTTCTTTAGCCAATCTTGTAAATGATCACTATCAGCAAGGCTAGATTTCACTAACGAGCAGCAATGAGCCCAGCTCACCAAGAGCCACATTGAATAATGTGAAACTAAAAGGAAATAAAGGCATTGTGTAAGTTGGTATTATAAAGACACAATCCCCATTACTAAATACAAAATGTTTCACCGCATCTATTATACACTTTACTTATAAAAATTACAGTAAAAATGGACTTTGTTGAGCTCTTACCTTCATGCCTAGATCTGTGATCAGACTGAGCTTTCAAAACTCTGTAAATCAAAAATATGTCATCACTACTAATTAAATTTGGCAATGATGTAAAAGTAATTATATACTCTTTAAAGTTTATAGCTTCAAATAGATTTTTTTAAATGCACACTTAGACTATGGTCACCACTTATTTTAAAACTCACGATAAGTGAAATTCTTGGGAAAACAGCAAGATGGTGTTCAGGAGAGGACAGGATAGGATACAAGAGGGGCTGTTGTCAGAGAGTAAGAAGCTTCAGAGAGGAGCACTAAGGTTTAAGATCTATTCAATAGCAAAACAATTACATGTCAATAAAAACACAGTGACTGGGCTAAGCAGTGGTGGTGCACACCTTTGATCCCAGCACTTTGGAGAGAGAGACAGGCAAAGTTTGAGGCCAGCCTGGTCTACAGATTGAGTTCCAGGACAGCCAGAGCTACAAAGAGAAACTCTCCTCCCCAAAAAACAAAAAGCCAACTGAACAAAAATAATCTGAGGTATGGCTCATTGACAGATGTTAAGAACAAACAACAAGGGCTGGAGACAAAGAAAAAGAAAAGAAAAGAAAAGAAAAGTGAAGTAGTACTGCAAAGATTGCAAGGAACTCTTATGTTTCTTTAGTTTTTCAAGTTTCTCTGTTATCTCGGCTGTCCTGGAACCTCTGCCTTCCAAGTGCTGGGATTACAGGCATGCGCCACTACGCCCAGCTTTCTTTTATGTAATCCCCCGCCCTCGGTTTTTCACGGTAGGGTTTCTCTGCGTAGCCTTGGGCATCCTAGGACTTGCTCTGTAGACCAGGCTGGCCTTGAACTCACAGAGACCCTCCTGCCTCTGCCTCCAGAGTGCTGGGATTAAAGGGGTGCGTCACCACACCCGGCCTCTTTTATGTTTCTAAAAGAATGATTACACTAACTTTATTTGTACCCTTTGTATACAAGAGACATTCAGTCCAATAGGACATGCTCTGAAATACTTAAAATTAAATTTACATTCTAATATAGTTTATATGAGTATATGAGACATACAACGAGGTATCAGTACATTAACCAACCCATTTCCTTTTCTTACCTTTTTTTTTGGGGGGGGGGGATTTTTGGAGACAGGGTTTCTGTGTAGCCCAGGCTGTCCTGAAACTCACAGAGATCCATGTGCCTTTGCCTCAAAAGTGCTGGGATTAAAGACATATACCCCAACTACCAAGCCCAAACTATTTCTCTATTTGAAATTCTGTATTAAAATGATTAAAGAGTTTCTAAAGTAGTCCAAATAAACAGGCTGTTGTTGCTTATTAAAACTATACAGAGAATTTATTTATGCATTTATTTGTGTAAAATTCTGTGTGTGTGTGGGGGGGTGGTTGAGAGAGACAAAGACAGTCAAAATGTATGTACAGGTATGATGCATGTTCATTCAGATATAGAGGCGAAAAGGATGTGAGGTATTCACCACTTTGCACATATTACTTTAAGGTGGGATCTATCCAAGAACACGGGGTTCAGATATTTGGGAATAAGCTAGAAGCCAAGAAGCTCCAGAGGCCTTCCCATCTCTCTGACTCAGTGCTTACGCAACACAAGTGTGTGGGATGCCCGAGTAAGTGGGCGCCGAGGTCACAACTCTGTCCCAATGGTAAACAGCACGCACTCTAACTGACAGCCGCCTCCCTAGCTTCTTTCGGCTTTGCAAGCTTATTTCTAGCTCCACCCATAGAAAAACCAAACACAATGGAAACACCAAACATCTACAATTTCAAGATTTCTGACAAATAGAAATAGAACATCTTTCAAACATGACTGAACTGTCTCCACAGCTCTCAAGTCAGTCACTCAGACACACACACACACACACACACTCTCTCTCTCTCTCTCTCTCTCTCTCTCTCTCTCTCTCTCTCTCTCTTACATGTATGTAAAACTTGCAAAACTCGCGGATGAGGTGGAGTGGGGAAAGCCTGACATCAGGACTAAGAGAGGGAAGAGGTAAGACAGACACACAATATACCATAAGAATCTTCTTTAAAGAAGGAGCCCATACACTCAAATGGCAGGCAGGGCACCAATAAAAGGCAGTAAGAGCAAGTCTCAAGTGATTTCTGTAAGGCAGTTTATGTAATTTGAGAATGAAAATAATGACAAAAAAATTTTACATAAATATTTCAAATCTATGAATCCAAATTAATACTAAATAGATGAGTAACATAAAAAATGCATCCTTACACAATGGGTTGCCCAACTATAGATACTGAAGAAATACCAATAATTAGGGAAAAAAAATCAACATTTAGCAGAGATTATGCTAATATTTATCCAAGGAAAAAAATTGATAAAATCTCAAGCCAACTGAGGTTTTATGGGAAGCAATAAACTTGTAATTTCAGAAAGTCTACACAGCTTAATAAAAAGGAAGGTTTTAAGAGAGAGAATAGGAATATGCCAAATTAACTCTCTCTCTCTCTCTCTCTCTCTCTCTCTCTCTCTCTCTCTCTCTCTCTCTTTTGGAGACAGGGTTTCTCTGTGTAGCCTTGGCTGTCCTGGACTCACTTTGTTGACCAGGCTGGCCTCAAACTCACAGTGATCTGCCTGCCACTAAGCCACTGCACCCAGCCACCATATTAACTCTTAAGATTAGTGTCATCAGTAGCAAATGCCATTATCAGAATTTACTAGGAAAAACACATGTCACTTTTGGATATTACTACTAAAAATATAAGACCCAAACTGACAAAACTTTTTCATTTTTCTTGCCCAAAATGGGCATAATGGGCTAATGTCTGGACTCCCAGCACTCTAGAGGCCAAGGCAGGAAAACTGACAGGCAGACCTCAATGATCATGTCTCAAAGGAAAAAACCGGAATACTCTGTACTACTAAAATGTCAATATCGTGAAGCAAACATTGGGAACGTATCTATTTATGAAAAAAGGAAGAATTATGACAACTAATGGCATAAAATGATGCTAACCCAAAAACAAATTATCACAAATATTAAGGGACTGGGAAGATGGCTCACTGGGTAACAGCCACTTCTCTGCAGCATGAATATCTAAGTTTGACTCCCAAGCACCCAAGTAAAATGCAAGGTAAGGCTGTATTTGTCTACAATCCCACCACTGGAGGGCAGAGACTGGGGGCCGGGGAAGGAGTGCTCCAAAATATGAAGGCAAACCAGCCTGACCAAAAAGGTGAATTTTTATTTCAGTAAGACATCCTGTCTCAAAGCAGTATGGTGGAAAACAATAAAGACATCCACAATTTGCTCTAGCTTCTGTATGAATTTACTCAGGGGCTTGAATCTAGCCTGTCTGGTGTCTAGCACTATCTTTAAAAAATAAAAAAAAATCAAAGTACTGAGACAATCTAGCATGGACCATTAATTGAAAATAAAATATATATATATATATATATATATATATATATATATATATATATATATATAAATTGTTTAGAGGTTTATCTAGAGAGAGAAGAGAGGAGGAGGACAGAGGGAGGGAGGAAGGAAGAGAGGAAAATAGGGAGGGAGGGAGTGCGAGAGTGAGCACAAACTAATGGAGAGCAGAAGAGGTTACAAATCCCCTGAACCTAGTTTTACAGGCTGTTGTGGGATCCAGGCATGGATGCTGGAACCAAATCCCAGCCTTCCACAACAACAGTACACACTCTTAATCAATTAATCTGTTTTCACTCAGGGCTAGAGCACTTGCTGCTCCTCTAGAGGACCCAAATTCAGCACAGCTTACAACCACCTGTAATTCTAGCTCCAGGAAACTAAAACCCTCTTCAAATCTCTGCTGATACCAACACTCTCTTATAAATACACATCATTTTTTAAAACAGACTTGTTATTAATAACCTTTATTTTAAGAGACAAACTGTTTCTAGATATCCATAATGTCTAGAACATAAATTTATAAAATTCCACAGTATTTATAAACACAGAAATACTCATGAATACGTTAAATTTGTAAAATATTGACAAGATACATAAGTCTATGTGAAAAGTAGGGCAATACATAATAAAATCCTAGTAATTTTTGTGTTAATTGCTTTTCAAAATGAAGTGGTTATTTACTGTTTTAATGTATATAGTGTACATGCAAGCATAGTCAGGGGCTGATGTCAAGTGTCTTCTATTATTCTCTTTACAAACAGTGGGTCTTGCTGGCTGAGCTCTGGGGACTTGTATCCACCTTAGCTCAACTCTAGGTGTGCCTCAGCACCTGACATTTGCAAGGGTGCTTGGTAGTGGAGCTCAGGTTCTCAGGGTTGCAAAAGCAAGCACTTATCCACTTAGCCATTTCCCCAGCCACCAAATGAGGAACTTTTATTTTTATTTTTTCCTTTTTTCCCCCACACAATAAACTCACTATATAGACTAGACTGACCTGACAACTCAGAGGGATCTGATTGCCTCTGCCTCCACAATACTAAGATTAAAGGTGAGTGCTACCCACACCCAGTTCAAAATGTAGTTTAGTAACTGTATATACATACAAATAGAACACGTAAAAATGCATACCTAGGGGCCAGATTATCATATGTATAAGCAACAGACATAAGTCGTTGAATCAAACTGGTTCCTTGGACAAGCACAAGAAATACCTTTAAAAAACAAAGACATCAAGGGAGAAAAAAAAAAATCTTTGAATAGAGCAAAATACAAATGTACGCTCACTCCCCCACCTCCCCTAAATTCATGCAACAGCAAGTTTTCTTTCTCATGTGCTTTGATATGCATACTGAGCTGCACTTGTTTGGTAAATGAATTCCTAACTGCATAACCCCTAATGGAAAATCTCTGAAGAAAGAAGCACGTACAGATATAAATGCCTGTTTGACAGTATGCCAGGTTCATTTGAATACTCTAAATTATTTTCAATAGCCATGTAGTTACTATATTTTAAAAGTAAATCTCCCAAAAAACTCCGTAAGTATATTGCATATCAACACTTGTAAATTTCTATAGCATTCAAGTATCAAAAAGTAAACCACTAATAAATATCAACAAACATAACAATTATTTAGTGAGAGGCTAAAGAGATTGCTCGGCATTAAGAGCACTTGCTGTTTTTGAAGAGGACCCAGGTTTGATTTGCAGAACCAACATGGAGGCTTACAACTATATGTAATGCCTTTTCTGGCCTCCTTGGTTACCAGGCATATATGCGGTGCACATACAAGCTGGCAAAACACTTAATACATATAAAAGTAAATAAATTTTTAAAGGAAAAAATTTCAGGAGTTAATAGAAAGAATCACAACTTGATTATATTTATATTACAATGTAGAAGGCTGTATCTCCTAGTAAAAACATAATAGTAGTTTCTCCCACTATTTAAGACTTTGGAATGCATTTAAAAATTACCGAACATTTCCTATTTAAGAGACATAAATAATTTACAATAATGGCAGGTGTGGTGGTGCATACCTTTAAACCCAGTACTTGGGAGACAGAGGCAGGCGATTGCTTTGAGTTTGAGGCCAGTCTGGTCTACAAAGCCAGTCCATGACAGTCAGGGCTACACAGAGAAACCTTGTTTCAAAAAACCAAAAAACAAAAACAAAACAACAACAAAAAAATTTACAATAATCAATTTTTCTAATATAACTATGTTTACTAAAGTAAAGTATATGTTAGGTTCCCAGTTACACCAATGGTTTCCAAATCTTATGTTTACCACCAAATTCCTCTACCTGTACCAAGTCATTACTCTTGTGTTGTTGGGCAGGTGTGAGATGAGGTGTGCTTCTCAAGGGGTAACAAATGAGGAAGAGATTTCAGTCAAAACTCATCTTGGTCTCTTTCCACTTACCCCATCGTGAACAGAGAACCTCAAGGGTATACGCTTGACTATCTGAACAAAGAATACAGAGTCTAATGACACCCTGGACCCCTGGCCAGAAGACAGGATCTCTCTATTAACTCTGGCTGGGCTGAATTCTCAGAGCTCTGCCTGCCTCTGCCTCTGCAAAGCTGGATCTTAGATGGGTGTTACCATACCCAGCCTGGGGTCTATCTAGGCTGAAGGATGTGATAGTTTTTTAAAAAAAGACTTATTTGACTATCATGTATACAATGTACACCTGCATGCCAGAAGAGGGCACCAGATCTCATTATAGATGGTTGTGAACCACCATGTGGTTGCTGAGAATTGAACTCAGGACCTTTGGAAGAGCAGACAACGCTCTTAACCTCTGAGCCATCTCTCCAGCCTAGATGTGATATTTTTAATAATACTGTTTTTCTACATTTTCTATACTTTCTCTAAAAGACTAGGACATTATAAGCAAGATTCTTCTGCTGCAAGCTGGATTCCTATTATAACCTGTAACACTAGATAGTGTCCTTCCTGTTTTTCTTGTGAGTATTGCTCCAGAGGCGCTGCCCAGAAAAGATAGGCTTCGCTTTTTTCCTTAATTTTATTTTGTGTATGCTGTGAGCAAGTACAGAGAGAGGCCGGAGTAGAGAACTGGATCTCTCTGCAGCCAGAGTTATGAGCTTTGTGGCGGGACCGTGCAAACAAAGTCTTCTGGAAAAGGAGTAAGCGCTCTTAGAAATGAGGTATCTCTCCAGCCCCAGTCTTCAGTTTTCTAAAGGACTCCTTTTATTAACTTTTATCTGGTATCCTCTGAGAATCAAGCTTCTGACTCCTTCATAAATCTAACGATCATCTTCATGCAGCTGACTTGAGTTAGGAGTCTCTTTTAGATTTATTTATTTTTTTTGAGACAGTGTTTCTCTGTGTAGCCTTGGCTGTCCTGGACTCACTTTGTAGACCAGGCTGGCCTCAAATTCCTAGACATTCACCTTGCCTCTGCCTCCCGAGTGCTGGAATTATAAGCGTGCGCCACTGAGCCTGGCAAATTCATTTTTTACTGTATTTCCTGTGTTAAAATACCTACTCTCATTTCCTTACTTTTTTGAGTAGACGCTGACCCTCCCAGAATATACATTATAAAGTCCTAATAATACATGTAAATGTAAGGTTAGCTAACATTAAAATGGCATATCATACATTCCTGCTAAATGAACTGTAACTTATTACCAATACATCATTACAGCTTTAAATTGTGACATCGCTGTGGTTGGTTGGTAGTGATCTAAAACTGTATTTATTTGAGTATATTTCTTCACTTCATAAAAATCAAACAATATGCTTTCTCAAAATTTAAGCAGAATTCATTAGAGCGATTTAACATAATTTTCAAATGTTACCTCTGTCAATCGTGGTATATGAAGACTCTTGGCATGATCACCAGCAGCTTTTCTTGACTTTCCAGGCCAGGCTCTTTTCCTATGGCTTTCAGCTATGCCAGACCAGGCAAAGACATCATGATAAGCTAAATCCAAATCAGATGGGTCTACTGCAAACTGGCAGATTAATTTCAGCAAGCAAGCAAGACAATCTAGCTGCCACTGTAAATGAGAAAACAATGTCAGGTTTCTATTTTCACTTGTGTAATAGGTATGTCCACTATACAACTTTGAAATTAAAAGACAAAAACAAATAGCTAGATTTTCATCAATGTGCTCCGTGATTTGTTAAAATTGTGAAACTAAGAAAACGCCCCATTACAAACTTGAACTCTCAGGAAACTTCTTCCCATAAATATGGACAGCAAAGAAAGTTTTCCATTTAAAATGGTAATTATTGAATACATTAAACATACTTTTCATAGGAACTTATTTCAACCACCAAGAGGCTCCTTCACTCACTCCTCTGGTAGCCACAGTATCATTGCCTCTCTATGTAAAATGTATAACTCAATGCCTAAGCTTAATTGAGGAGTAAATTATATATTGCCCAATAGGGAGAAAGCTACTCATTTGAATATAGCATAATAACGGCAAATGGTAATTGGTACCTAAGTTCATTAGTTCATAAATAAACAACTTTCAGCTGATCAAACCCAATGGCACACTTTCAATTTCAATTCTGTAGGAATAAAAAGTGATGCCAGGTGGTGGCGGCACACGCCCTTAATTGCATCACTCAGAGACAGACAAGCAGATCTGAGTTCAGGGCCAGCTTGGTCTACAGAGCTAGTTCTAGGAAAGCCAGGGCTACACAAAGAGATCCTGTCACAAATCCCCCATGCCCTCAAAAGAGAATAAAGAGTAAAAAAAGGAACAAAACATCCCCCAACAATCTTCTCATCAAAGGCAGCTAACTCCTACATGCAAGTCATAAATGACGGTATCTTTTTCATTCCCCTCTGCAACCAGTTTTCACTCAAGGTTCTAGACTCTTACCATGGACTTAACAGGAAATAAAGTGGTCACTACAGGAAGTTTTGCATTATAAAACTATGACTATTATTTTTAAAATATAAATTGTAAAATAAATAAATAAATAAATAAATTGTAAGGTGATATATACAATAAATTAGAAATGACAGATTTGTTTCCTATGCAATTATTATAAAATGTACTTAACAGATGCTCACAGGATTTGGGGAAAAATAGGCTACAAAAAAGTGTATTTTTCAAAATCGCAAGAAATAGTAACAGAGAGCAGGCATCGTCATGCATGCCCTTAAACCCTCCACCTGGAAGGCAGAGGCAAAGGGATCTCTTCAGTTCAAAGCCCGCTTAATCTACAAAAGTGAGTTCTAGGCCAAGGAAAAGGGTCATTTAAAAGCTACAAAAACAATAAAACACAAACAAAAAAGTAAAACTAAAAGACAGGCCGCTGCCCATGCAGTTAATCTTATAAGATGGTTACTCTACACCAGTGAACATTTTTTTTAAAAAGATTCGGACTACACAGATCTGACTGGCCTGAATTTGCTATGTAGACCACGCTTAAAATTTTCACACCATAGGGATTACAACTACTCAAAAAAATATTTCAACTAAAAATCTTACATTATGTATTTAAAGATACTTACTTTGTAAAATAATTAGCATGAAAAATAAAATTTATAATGAATGTTAAGCTCTAATAACTCAAGCTTTCTTCAAGCAATTAAATTGGAATATCACTAAGAGAAGATTTTCAGAAATTTCACTACAACAACCCTTGGCCTCCCTTTCTCCTGGTTCCAGTGCTAAGTGCTACAGTTACATCTATCTATCAGAAAAAAGGTGTCGCTCCCTCAGGAATAGCAATACCATGTTACTAAACTGAAGATTTTCATCAATATAACGCTAATCAGAAGAAAAACAGTTTCTGCAAATGTTGTTTAGTAAAATTCGATAGCTATACAAGAAGTTAATGAACCAATTTAACTTTATCTTTCACATACAGAAGATAATTCAAAATGCAGTATTACAAATACTATACATATCAAAGAGAACTACATAACAGGATAGAGGGCTGGGAAGAAGCCCAAGTGAGTGAAGAGCAAACAAGAAAAAGCCTGGACGCACTAACACCTGCGTAAGAGTCAAGTGAGATGGCATGTTACTAGCGAAGCCAGGTGGAGTTGGCTCACTGTCCAGCCAACTAGATCAAACGGTGAGCTCAGGATTCAGGGAGTAACCCTGACTCAAACACTAAGAAGGACAGCAACAATCTCCTTTGGCCTCCACATACAGGTGCATTAAAGCCCATCAGCAAACACACATGCATGTAACATACACATCTCCACCACACACACAAGAAAAAACATAAAAGGAAAACTCATTGTGATCCCAGAATAAACATTTCTTAAACCAAAAACAAATTTCAGTGCAATTAAAAACACCCCTTAAAAGATACTGTTGGGTTGGTGGAGAGGCCAAGTGCATAAAAGGTGCTTGCCACTAAGCCCGATGAGCCACAGAGCAGATGGAGAGAGAACCAACAGGCAATTAATTTGTCCTCTGACCTCCATGAGCATGCCAAGGCACAAGCACAACTGTGTAACATACACAAAGTAAATAAGGAATAAATAAATGGGGGGGGGGGATTGTTTAGAATTCAGTGTGTAGCTCAGTAAGCAGAGTGCTTGCTTAGCATACAACAAAAACCAGAGTTAAATTCCCAATACAGCAGAAAGAAGGTATGGTGGTGCACACCCACAATCTCAGCACTAGTGAGGTAAAACCAAGAATTTACAATCATCCTCCGTTATATAGGGAGTTGAAAGCCAGTTCGGGAATTTACAACACCTTCCTGTCTCAAAAAAAGATACTGTCAAGCCAGGAATGGAGGCTCCCCAACCATTGGAGGCTGAACCAACAGAATGAAACTGGAAGGTCAGCCTCAACTACAAAACAAGACCATGTCTCAGAAAAACAAACAGCAGAAACCTTCACTATATGTACAGCTGGGGAAAAAAGGAAAAACAAAAAGTCTCTGAAGGTCTTTGCAGTTCTGGAGATGAATCCCCAGGCTTCATACACAATAAGCAAACACTCTACAAGCAAATAGCCTATAGTCGGATTTTGGAATGCTCAAATTTTAAACTCTTGATCAGAAGCAACTACTGGTAAAAATGTAGAGTACGAGATTCCGTTGTGTTCTATAGTAGATTTTCACTGAAAAACAGTACATTTAAATTTTCACTTCCAGTATTACTTTGTGATTTCCTTTCCTGGAATTTATTCAAAATTATGTGTACCTTGAAAAACTTATGTAAAAATGTCCATAGCTAAAACTGTAGGTTCCTAGGTTCATCAACAAGTGGATAAGGAAACTGTGGTATGTCAAATAAAATAAGCACACTACCAACAACAAAACTCACTGAATGTATAGTCAACATCAAAACACTGAAATAAAGACAACTGTATAAGGATACATAAGCACTGCTCCAATTACATGAATTTATATGAACTGAAATGTTAATCTACAGTCCAAGTGTCCTTGAGCTGCTTTGTTGCAAGAGGGAGAGAAACTGTTTAGAAAACAGGCAGAACTTCAGGTCATGAAAAGTATTCTGTATATTAGTGTGCTTGAGCAGTATGCAAGTGCAGGAACTTGAGTAACTACCATAGTCTTTAAAATGACTTCATTATCACTTGCATGAATGAAACTTCACTAAAAAACCAATGAAAGCCTTAAGTACAGTAAAAACGAGAAACCTTAGAGGAAAACAACTGTCACTCTTCACCACAAAAACCCAAGTGCCAAAGAGACACAAGACTTGATCAAAATTAACAGTACACTGGACATACAAGAGTTAGAAAAGTTACGTATTTACTGGCAGAAAAGTACTTTATGTTTGGCAAGAAATCAGCACCCAAAGAAATCAATGGACATTTAAAACTCAATAGTAAAAATGTACAATGGCTTGAATTGACATGTATGCCAAAGAGATACAAGATGACCAATAAGCACACAGAGAGATCTTTAATCACACTGCTTATCAGGAAAACATTAATCAAAACCATGAGGGCATACAACTTTACTGGCCCTAGGCTGGCTAAAATCTAAAAGACAGTAAATAACCTTCGTGTGCAAACTAGGATAGACAATGCTGGTTGGAATGTAAATGGCACACTTACTTGGCTGGTTCCTAAAATAGTGACCATAACTACTACAGAACTCAGCACTTGCACCCCAAATAGTAAACTGAAAGATAAATAAAATTTAATTTTTTCAGTGTTAATGATCTCTTGAGTATTTTTCTTCTATGGTTTTAGCCATGTCCTTGTGCTTTCGTTTGTGATTGTACTTGTATATATTTTTATACCTTTTCAGATACTTTTTCAGTTACGCAGGAAGAAAGCATTTGTAGTGCTTCCAGTTACGGCTGCTATCAGTATGCTGGTGTGACTGTTGCTTGGCTTGGGCAGTAGTGGCACAAGCCTTCAGTCCCAGCACCTGGAAGCAAAGGCAGACAGATCTCCTGTGTTCAAGGCCAGCCTGGTCTATAGAGTGAATTCTAGAACACCGAAGGCAAGAAACTGTCTTGAAAAACAAAACAAAACAAAAACCACATAGTTTCTTTTAAACTATATTAACAATATTAAAGGGGGAGTGGGAGTCTTGTAGGGACAGATCTGGGCAAACGTGTGGAGGGCGAAAGGCAGCTTTGTGGAGATGAGTTCTTCCTTCCACTTCTTACACAGACTCCAGGGACTGAACAGTTCCATCAGGCTTGCACGGCAAGTACTTTTAGCAACTAAGCCATCTGCCCACACCAAAAGTAACTTTCCCCCTTTACTTTACTCAGTAACATAATTTTAATCCATATCAATTTATCAAATATCTTACTTTCTACTATGTCTCGATCAACTCAATAATTTATGTAATAAGTTACTATGACAATGAAACAGAAGTGACTGAAATAAAATAATAACTATAATTAGTTGGAAAAAATGACTTTACTTACCACAGTCCATGATTCCTGCTCCTTTGGCTCTAGAATAGCAGAATTAAAAATTTCTAGTAACTGTTGGAGTCCACCAGCAGCAACAAACTGTAAGCAATTGTGAGAGTAAAGATAAAAGAAAAATAAGCTACACAGAATAATGATGTTTTGTTGAATTAGTAAGCAACCATCTATAGAAATCTTGTTTTATAGAAATCACTGTCCATAAATAATAAAAATAATTTTGGGGAATGTTGAAACAAGGCTTTTCTGTGTAGCCCTGACTTTCCTGGAACTCGCACTGTAGACCAGGCTAGCTTCTAAACCAGAGACCATCGGCCTTTACCTCCCAAGTGCTGGGATTAAAGGTATGTGCCACCCCTACCTGGCTAGAAATAGTTACTATATAAAATACTTTTAGAAATGTTTTAAAGTCTTTTTAGAAGTATATAAACACGACCTCAAATGGTAGCGATTTAACCTCAGATACTAGGGTGCTCTAATACAGTAGTTCCCTGTGTGCTGGAGGAACAGGAGACAGTAATGACAGGGAATGAACACTGCAGCAAAAATCAAGAGAAATAAAGCATTAAATAATCTCCCTTTATATTACTATGATTAGGATAAAATATAGTTTTCAAGTACACTTTAAAAGTACATTAGACAGTGCTAAAGACAAAAAATAGCCTGCTTATTAAAAGACTTATGTTGTGGGCACAGGACTAAATCCAATGCCCAGAACCCACCTACAAACATGGTGGTGTGCACTTATGACAAAGACAAGAACAGCTAGGGGTTATTGGCCAGTGAGTGAACCTAATCTAATGGAGGAGTTCAAAACCAAGAAAAGAGATCCTGCCTCAAGGAAGGTGCAAGACTGACACTAAAGGATAGCCTTTGGCTTCTATGAATATTCATATATTCTTTCTGTCCTCTCCCTTCCCCCCCCCCACAACCCTGCCCTCTCAAACAGAACCACGCCACTAACTCTCCCCCTCCCTTTGAGCTGGAGGGATGGCTCAGTGCTTAGGAGCACTTACTGCACTTGCAAAGGACCCAGGCTCCTATGGAAAGGATTACAATCATCTGTAACTCGAGTTCAAGGGGATCTGGGGAGCTCTCAATTAGCCCTCACAAGAACCACATGAAAATTGTTGCACACACATATATGCAGGCAAGCAATCAAAAACACAAAAATTTAAAACAACCTTATACAATAATTTATAGAACCAAAAAGTTCTTTTTTCAATCTTTTACAAGACAAATTATGATCAAACCTTGCAACTCCAAGAATTTTTACTATTTTCCACTTGATCTTCACTTGAGTCATCAGAATCTGGATAAAGATCACTATAACTTCCCTGTGGGGAAGGCAAAAAGGAGGTTATTAGGAGAAAAAAAGTTACTCTAGAATGAAATAATACAATTTGGAATTCTGCTAAAGCATGCCTTTAATGATAATAATAAAACTGTAATTACCGTTGACTCTCTTCTTATTCTTCTATTAGGTTTTCCTAATGCTTCAATGATCTCAAGAGCATATAACAATTTATGAGCACTCTTTATTTTGAGAAGTTCCTTCCAATTAAATCCGTCATTGCTCTTAAATTACAAAAAAAGTGGGAGTTATCAAGATAACTCACAAAAATGAACATCAAAATAAAACACAAACAATGCATATACTCTAACACATTAAAATATAATTCAAAGAGCAGAAAAGATACTGACAGCATGTTTAAAGCACAAGGTATTCGTTAAATATTGATTGTTAAAATAAAAAACTTTACTAAAAAAGCATAGGAAAAAGAGCATTGCCGTTTCTCTCAATATATGAACTAATGTTGTCTGAATAATATGCAGCTGTGAAATATTATTACTAAAGTGATCATTAATCACATCCTAGAGCCAATCCTATTTTCAAATTTTATTACTTTTTATGTGCATTGGTGTTCTGCCTGCATGTCTGTCTGTGTCTGTGTGAGGGTGTCAGATCCCCTGGAACAGGAGTTACAAGCAGTTGTGAGCTGGCATGTGCGTGCTGGGAACTGAAGCAGGGTCCTTTGGAAGAGCAGCCTCTGCTCTTACCTGCTGAGCCATTATCTCCTAAGCCCAACCCAATCCTTTTCTAGTCAAGTAATTTGAGCTGTCCAATGTATGAACTCATGAAGGTGTACAAATCAGACAGTTAATGGCATGTAACAATAAGCCATTTATTTTTGCATTCATTACATGTGAGTCTTACAGTAGATCTGGAGAAATTCCTTGTTCCCAGGACCAACGCAGAGTGGCTAAAAGATCACTTGTAACTCCAGCTACGGGGATCTGACACCTCTTCTGTCTCCACAGCACCTAACTCTTGTTTATACACCCACACACAAGAATACATCATTTCAAGTAATAACCATCAATCTGTGAGTTAATATGGTGCATAACTTTAAAAACAGATGGATATTTAACAGACTTTTTTTTTCCTAGTAAGTTATCAAAAGAGGGGTTGGTGAGATGGCTATGTCAGTAACATGTTTGCCATACAAGCATGAAGACTTGGGTCTGGATGCGAAGCAGCCTTTGAAGACGTGGCCCCCGCTGTCACACATCTGTACCACTAACATGACAGGGCTCCATAGTCCACACAGCCTAATCAGCTGCTGTGGGGATGCTGAGAGCCCCGTGGCCTCTGGCCTGCATATGCATGCGCACACAAAGGCACTCACCTGTTCATCTGAAATGTTCTGGAATGCCATCAACATGTTTGGACAAGTAGGAAGAAGCATCAGCAACTCCCAGACACGCCTTGACAGATTTTCTGCATGAAGATGAAGTTCTTCACATTTTAAACTCTACATAAATAAGAACAACTATTTTATCAAGATAGATTTTTTAAATGTAAATTTTAACCTCAGTTTAAACAATCAACCATTTCACCAAATTTTCCTACCGTCAATTTTGAAAAAGTCTAAAATTTCAATACTATGCTTCTCATGGTAAATGTACTGAAGACATTCTTCAATCAACTTTTGAAACAGAAGTTTAGCCACTTGTTTTCATTATTTTCTAGTCTCTATCCTAGTCTTTGCAGAAAGGATGTTTCCAAAAGCACATTTAAAAAAGCAAGTTTTCATCCATTGCCCAATTAAGGTACCACTGCAGAAGGAAATTTACAGCAAAAGACAAATCTTACTGCCCTGGTATGTTCATAGAGTATAAGTCTACTTATTACTATGCCACTACTACTGCAACCATAAGGATTCCTTAGGTTAATAAGGTGCATGGAATACCAGAGAAATATTCTATGTATAGTACCAACTAAGATCTGTGGGCATAATCACTTTACTAAGAAAGTGTGGAGCGGTCATCTGTGTGTGTGGGGTTTTGAGTCTTGGATAAAACAAACCATCATCCGCGTCTGTGTAAGTACTTTCTATAAAAGGTACGTCAGAGCTCTGCATGCTCTGGGGTGTGCCTGTATAATCCCTGCTGCTAGGAACCTGAAAGAAAAGGAACTCCAGTTTAAGGTCAAACTGGGTTATCTAGGAATATCCTTACAGGTGTGGGGGTAGGGTGGGTTATGCAGAAGGATAAGGAGTTCAAGGCCAGCCTCAGCTAAATAGCGAATTTGAAAGCAGTCTGGTCCACAGGAGATCCAGTCTCAAAAATCTAAAGAGCCAGCAAAAACGTCTCAGCAGATAAAAATGCTTGCTACACAAGACTGAGTTCCAGCTTAATATTGTTTCAATTATTTCTTGGTTAATTTCTTAACATGGAAAATATAAATACAATGACTATATGATCTTTATTTAGAAGACAAATAAATTTTATAACTGAGAATCTATAGTAAACATGGCCTTTTCATAGCCTTGATGATGAAACTAAGGCAATCCCAGAGAATTCTTCTCAATCTGTGGGTAGAATGTCACTGAAATTCCATAATCAAACTGAATGCAGAACTGGTGAGATAGTGCAGTAGGTAAAAGGTACTTGACACCAAGCTTGACTTGAGCTTCATGCACCGGACCTACACAGTGGAAACACAGAACCAACTCTTGCAAATTGTTCTCTGACAACCACATTTGTGTTCTAACACATCAACGCAACACACACACACACACACACACACACACACACACACACACACACACGGATGGAAGGAAGGAAGGAAGGAACAAAGGAAATTGAATGAGCTTTCTTCACAACCTCTTTTTTTTTTTTTTAAGGTTGGTGACACAGGTGGTAAAATGACTGGCAAAGGCACTTGTCACCAACCCTAATGACCTGAATTAGAAGCTCAAGACATACATGATAAGAGAACTGATTTCCACAAGTTATTCTCTGACGTTGGTGAATGTAAGCAAAAAAGCAGAGACACACAAACAAATATATTTTGAAAAGTATTAAAGACGCTGGTCACGGCGGGGCACGCCTATAATCCCAGTACTCAGGAGGCAGAGGCAGGTAGATCTCTGTGAGTTCAAGGCCAGCCCAGTCAACAAAGCCAGTCCAGGACAGCCAAGGGCTACACAGAGAAACCCTGTCTCAAAAAACAAAACAAAACAAACAAACAAACAAAAAAAAACCAACCAAATCAAAACAAAACTATTAAAGATACACACAGAGAGACTTATTTCTGAATTTAAAAAATAGGGATTTGAAGAAAAAAAAACTCAAAATTTTATAACTAGGGTTCTGTTACAAATTTAAAGGACCTTTAAGATACAGTGAATGTGGCCTAAAGCAGAAAGAACACATTTTACTGATTTAACAAAAATGTCCTTGGGGATTCTTAGCAGTAGGTACATTCTGTGGTTGATATTGTAAACAACACTAGTTTAACCCTGATGAAGGTTCCCAAGAAAAATATAAAAAGACTTTTACTGTGTATGTCTTATGTAGTAAAGAATATTCCATGGTATCACCAAAGCATTGTTATAAACTACCCAGAGTAAGACTAAATACTTTGTCACGGTACTAATGCATTTTCTGAATATAATAAAGACTATATCCTCCCCTTCTATCCTTACAATTTGAACTCTTCTATGCTGACATTCTTTCAAATGTGGTGTTCACATTTTAGAAAATTCATAATGCCTTTCCTCATCCCTATCAGCAGGAGTTTAAAAACAAAAGAAAAAATATCTATCAGCGCATGATAATTTTGAGGTGGGGGGTGGGGGGGATTGTATATTTTTGCTTTCTTTTGTGGTTTTTTGAGACAGGGTTTTCTGTAGCCTTGGTTGTCCTGTACACCAGTCTGGCCTCTGTTGTGCTGGGATTACAGGTGTGCCACCACACCCGGGCCACATGACAAATTTTGTTCCACCCTTTTTGCTCTTGATAAACACTGTACAGAAGCCAGACATAGTTACCAATGTCTTTAATCCCAACACTTGCCCTTGGGAGACAGAGGCAGGCAGATCTCTGTGAGACTAGACCAGCCTAGTCTACCTACTGTGTTCTAGAACATCAGAAATGTATAAAGAAACCCTAGCAAGGAAAGGGAAAACAAACAAAAACCAAACATATAATAAGAAAAGCATGAGTTTACTACCATTTTTTGACAGTCTGACATGTGACAATTTGCACGAATACTGAAGACCTTAAGATAGTCATTATCAAAAACTATTGGATTAAAAACAAACTTCAAGGCCAAGTGGTGGTGGTGCACACCTTTAATCCCACTCAGGAGGTAGAGGCAGGCAGATCACTGTGAGTTTGAGGCCAGCCTGGTCTACAAAGCCAATCCAGGACAGCCAAGGCTACCCAGAGAAACCCTGTCTCAAAAAACCAAAAAAAAAAAAACAAACAAACAAACAAACAAAGCAAAACCCAAAGCTTCAGGCAGGCATAGTGGAGAGTGTTGTAATCTCCTCTTTCAGTAGGCAAAGCTGGGGAGGCTGAGCTGGGAGGCAGCTGAGGCAACAAAGCACAGTGAGGAAGCAGAGAAGCACATTGTTTTAAGTTCTTTCCTTAGGATTTTCAATTGATCTCTCTCAAACATCCATTCTTTATTTCAAATAGAATCAAATTAATTGCTCAAGCCAGAAACCAGATGCCATTGCTATCCTCCCTAAGCCTTCAAATCTACTGAGGTGATTTTGTTTCTAACTTCATCACCTTTTGTCATACCAGGACCATTCTAGTCTAGGGCACTACCAAGGCCTACCTGGAAATTCCTACCTTACTATCTTTGACACTTGCCAAGCAAACACACCTCATGTAAGAAACTAAAATATATGCATCGGCCTCTACTTAAGACCCTTCCATATTATTCACCAAACTTTCAATAATACGAAAACTGCGCTCATGGCCAGAAGACTTACACTATCACCTTCCACGTACTACCCATCAGTTCTAAGTTTGTCTTGAATGAGTGTTTCTAAGAAAAGACGTACATGTAGGATTGCTAATCTTTAGGGGATCGCCACAAGGTTGAGTTGTGAAGCTGTGCCTTAAAACCAACCACCACGCGAGTTAACAAACCACAAGCAAGAGTAAGACTGCCACTAGACGTGGCACACTGATGAACACCTGCAAGGGAGCACTCGACTGGCTCCTGAGTTCAAGTACAGACTGAGCGACACAAGTGAGGCTTTAAAAATCACAAAAGACAAAACAGCAATAACAAGAGCAGTGAGACTGCTATATCCAGATCATTTTTCATCCTCATAACTAGGTCCTTTCTCGTTCAACTAATTCAGATTTTAGATGATCTCACAGAAACCATCCTAAACCAAGAAATATCCACGTAGTTTTCTTCCACTTAAGTTCCCCTTATAATTAACTGCATGGCAGCTTTTAGCCTTAAAACTTATTTTATGTGAAAAACATTTATCTGTTATCTCACTATAAGGTATGTCAGCTGTCACTCACAACTGATTCAATGAAGCCTCAGACTATTTTGATCATCCTTGTAAACAATACTTTTATTACTGTATGCCTAGGTCATATTAAGCACTTAAAGACTTAACAAACCCATTAATTAATTAACTAGTTAATTAAGTAATTTGGGTGAGTGATAGTGGTACATGCCTTTAATCCCAGTACTAGGGAGACAGAGAGGACTTCTCTGAGTTCAAGGCCAGCATAATCTACAAAACCAGTTCCAGGACAGCCAGGGCTACACAGGGAAACCTTATCTCAAGAAACACAACAAAACTAAATAAAACAAACAAATGAAAAGGCTCTTAGGCTTTACTGTTAATAGATTTAAAAAGTATTTAATATCTCAAGATAAAGATAAAATATATAGGGTTCAGAAATCTGATCATTACCTCACTGTCATCCACAGCCACTTTTCCTGAGGGTGGCTTAAACGAAGCAAGCATCTCTAATAAATCAAACAGAGTAGTTAGATGAGGTTCCTGTAACAGCAAAAGCATGGGGATGTTGTCCTTCTGAGGTGGTGGGAGGCAAGATGCAGGCAGTTGAACACCTTCGCCTTTTCGTTCTCTCCTCGGTGCGCCCAAAGACACAAATACCATCTACAAAAAAAGAGAAGTATGAGGAGAAAGAGGAGAGAAGAAAATACATAGAAAGGAATCAGAATATTAACAAAATATTAACTTTTAAAACAAAAATAGGAAAGTTTTCTTATTTAATAAAACTGAGGCACAATGGAACTCCACTGATAATTTTATAGTAAAAACTATTTAACTAGACTTCATCCAACTATTCAATTACTAACTTTCTGGGTGTACAGATAACTAAAACTCAAAGCACAACTTAAGAATGTACCTGCATGTCTTTAAAACCAAGTTCATGAAGCGCTTTTTCATCATAGTCAGTTGTTAATTCATGTCCAGATGAGATCATCCTAACAGGTCCCATGAGGCCGCCTTAAAAACAGAGGAAGAGGGAATTAAATTATCAATGTCATTTGCCAACACAATGGAGCAAAAAACTTAAATAGAGCTGGTGTGGTGGTACACGGTCTATAATCCCAGCACTCAGGGAGGCAGAGGCAGGTGGATCTTAGAGACTTAGATGCCAGTGTGGTCTAGAAAGCAATTCCCGGACAACAAGGGCTACACAGAGAAACCCTGTCTCGACAAACAAAGAACCAAAAACAAAACTTAGAGCTACTGAACAGCAGAGACAATAAGTGTGCTTCCTGCATGTGTTTAAAATTTTTTTCCTGTATGCTTTTTATTGTCTTAAATTAGCAAAGTCGTACAAATTATCTTTTTAAACACTAGTATAATTAGATGAATCCCTGTATTTTAATAATATAACACTATTATAAAGACAACAAGGACCTTCTCGGAACTTACTGCATTTCCTGCTGCACAAGGAACCAGTAAGAAGTTGTCAACTGAGCACTCTCTCCTACTATTCTACAACAAGAACTAACAAAAATACCAAACATTTTATATTTGGAACATATATAAATGTTATAAACATATAAAAAATTATATAAATGGAAAATCATTCTATTATGTGGAGAAAGAAGATACAGTCATTCAGATCTATCAGTTAATTCAATAAACTAATATTTATTTAAAAGACCAGTGAGAGACAGGTATGTTGGCGCACACCTTTAAGCCTAGCACTCAGAGAAGCAGAGGCAGGCGGATCTCTGTGAATTCCGGGCTAGCCTGGTCTACAAAGAGAGTCCAGGACAGCCAAGGCTACACAGAGAAGTCGTGTCTGGGGGGGGGGGGGGGGAGTGCCTATCTCTCTTTTATTTTAAAGTCACAGACAGTTTACTGTTCTGTAATTAGATAAGGAGAAAAACGAAGAACCCTTGTGTAGCAGGAGTAGCAAGAGTCTTCCAGTTCCATTACTGTGAGGCTCCACTATTTCTCCAGGCAGAACTTAGGGCAGAGACTTGGGAACTCGCACGCCTAAAGCCAGGTTACTCTTACATTCCATAATTATGCTGTCTGCAGGACTGTTGTTGCCACAGAAACTGCCTGTGCCCCAGACAAACGGGGTGCTACTTTGTTCCCACAGATCTTTATCCCAGTCTTCATCACAAAGAGGACACGGCCATGCACTCTCAGCCAGAGTCTCTTGTACAAAGTTCCTGGTTTGGTTGACCACATGCTGCTCAATACAGCTCATCACAGCTTGAGATGTGACCAATTTCAGCCCACGGAACCTGGTGACAAGCATTGAAGGGACAAGCAGCCAATTTGTTTGCTGCACTTGCTAAGATAATAAGGAAACCTGCAGGCCCTGGTCTGGTAGCTTTTATCATAGGGGCAGAGTAATAACTATCCATGGTCCATGTGTCTTCATACTGACAGCAAAGGAGTTCTTTTCAAGTGTTCAATTCAGACCCTCTTCCCCACTGCCAACTTCACCTTCTCATCCCGACTTCAATTCTTACCACCTGCCTCTAACTGACAACCTGTGTTTCAGCTACCAAGCTCCATACACTTTTCTTGGTTTGAAACAGCATTTCACTGTGTAGCACTCTGCAAAGGCTGACCTTCCACTCAAGAGATAAGCCTACCTCTCTCTCCCACGTGATAGGATAAAGGTGAGGTGTGTTGCTGCCTTGCTCAATTCCTTGCCCTTTCTGTAAAATGTGCTATCACCGAAAGAAATAAAATATGTACCCCAGGAATTCACAGGGCATGTACATTTTCTTCAAGGCCCTGAAAAGGAGACTTTCTCTCTGAGCATAAATGTTGGAGTGCCCACCTCATAATTTCCCTTTCAGTCTATTTTTCATTAAAGCATTTTTTTCAACAACAACAAAACTTCAGTTCCAACAGGTGCACATTTCTTTTTTTATACTTATTTGTAGATTCCAGCCACTAAAACATAGTAGACACTCAAAGTAATTACTATACAGTGAGTAATTCAATAGTAAGAATAACAATAGCAGCTGGGCGTGGTGGCGCACGCCTTTAAGCACTCAGGAGGCAGAGGCAGGCGGATCGCTGTGAGTTCAAGGCCAGCCCGGTTTAAAAAGCAAGTACAGGACAGACAAGACTATGCACGTTGAGTCCCTGTCTTGAGAAAACAAAAACCAAACAAACAAAAATAAGAACAACAACAACAGAAATGCTTAACTGGGAAATGGAACAAAATTAAATGTCAACTAATTTAATCAAACATTAAAGTGTTGGTTTTTTATTTGTTTTTAAGTTAAATAGGACCTCACTATGAAGCCAGGGAACCTGCCATTTTCTTACACATGAGGATTATAATCATGTGCCACCACAAACCGCTGGCAGCATCTATTTTTATCTGAGTGAGTGACTGACTGATTATACTTCCAGCATCCATCCAAGAGCCTTTCACATGTGAAACATGGATTCTACCAGTGAGTGAACCCCAACCTTGAATCTTGTCTTGTTTTGTTTCAAGACAGGGTTTCTCTGTCTTGGCTTAGCTGTCCTGGACTCTCTTTGTAGACCAGGCGAGCCTCAAACTCACAGAAACCCCCCTGCCTCTTCTTCCCTAGTGCTGTAAGGGCGTACAACACTGCACCTGGCTACAAGCTTGAAACTTATAAATACAGAAAACTCTATTTCATAAGTATAAAGCACTATTTTCAAGAGTAACAAGTAAAGCAGGACAAATCACTTACATAGCAACATATAACATTTCTATTTTGGTTGTGGTAGCAAGGCTGGGGACTCAACTTGGGCCCTTGCACATTCTGGGCAAATGCCACTCCAATCAGCTAAATCAAAATACATAAAAGCTCTAATTTACTTTTCCATTTTATACCAAGAAACTTTAATACAAGATAACAAATAATTTCTAACAATGAACTTAAATCAGGCAGTTTTCTTTCTTAAAATATAACTGTCAAATAGTTAAACTAACATGTAGCCTTTTCTAGGTTTCAGAAGATTTCTTTTGAGGTGGTCATCCTGGGCATTGAACTAGGGTCTCAAGAACTAGAACCCCAATCTCTAAGAGAGATTTTTTATCCTAAGAATTACTTAACAACTGTGGCAAGATTTCTTGCCTTAAAACAACAACAACAACAACAACAACAACACAAGGGCTGGAGAGATGGCTCAGAGGTTAAGAGCACTGGCTGCCCTTCCAAAGGTCCTGAGTTCAATTCCCAGCAACCACATGATGGCTCACAACCATCTGTAATGAGATCTGGTGCCCTCTTCTGGCCTGCAGGTGTACATGCAGGCAGAGCACTGTATGCAAAATAAACAAACTAATCTTTTAAAAAACAACAACAAAAAAAACCCCTACCAAAACACGGATACTCATACCTATAGTACCAGAACCTGTGACACTGAGACAGAAACTGTTCCATGTTTTGAGTTTAGCAGTAATACAGGCAGGCAGGAAAAATAAAAGCCTTTAACAATATTATTTTGATGCAAAAAGAAATAAACCTTCAATAAAACTGCTACGTTATAGGATCAGTAAGTAAAAGGTGCTTGCTATTAAGCATGACATTCTAATTTCAATCTCAGGGGCAAACATGGTTGAAAGAACAGATTTTCTCAAGTTTTCTGACCTCCACAGTATGCTTTGGTATGTGCCTCCACAGTATATACATAAATAAGCATAATAAAAAATATAAAATAACTTTTAAGGCCTGTTGATATGGTGTACACCTTCAATTCCATTACTCAGAAAGCAGAGGTAGATAGATCAACTTCTCTAAGTCTGTGGCCAGCCTGGTCTACACAGTGAATACCAAGGCTATATAGTAACATTCAGTCTCAAAACAAACAAACCAAAATACAAGCAAACAAAAATGTTTAATTAGTACATATTCTGGATGTAAAACCATTAAAAATATCCAGAGTAATGGATCTAAAAGGTAAGCCAGTATTGGAAGGCACTAGACAGTCCTTTATTAGGGACAAACAAAAAGCTTCAAGAAATGTTCTCGTTCTTAACCTGGGCAGCATAAGTTTCCATCTTGTTATTGATCTCACAGTATTATTTACTTATAACTCATTTAAGTGTCTACATGAGTGTGTGTAGAAGTGTCCCTATTCCTATGCACACGTGCTTGTGTGTGCCTCAGAGGGCAGAGGTCCAACTATGTATCATCTTCTATCATTCTCCACATTATTTTTAGAGACAGAGTCTCTCACTGAATACAGAACTCTGCTTTTCAGTCAGCTTAGCTAGAAAGTAAGTCTTGAGACCCTCTTCTGGGACGAGGGGCTGTCCTCCCGCTCCCCTAGTGCTGGAGTTATACTTAAGACTGACAATGCTTAGCTTTTTCCATGGGGATCCAAGCTCAGGTGCTTATCTATGCTTCATGCAGTGAGCCATTTCCCCAGTCTCTGTATGGAACATATTTTACCATAATAAAAGCAGTTAATTCTTGGGTCAGAAATTCAGTTTCTACATACTTACTCAAAATATATGAAAATACAGTACACACAAGGATAGCCTCTGTGACACTATTTACAATAACCACACACTTGTAATTTCAATTATATGGGAAAGGACGGCAAGTCAACCTTGAATTTGAGGCCGGCCTGAGTAATTTGGCAAGTAACATCCATCTAAGAATAAGAATTACAAAGAGCTGAGGTATACTCAGTAACAGTGATGAGGCAGAAGGCCCTGGGTCTAGTTATCTCTAGGAGAAAGAGGGAGAAAGTGAAATGAATGGAAAGGATCTAAGTTTTCGTTACTGAAAAAGAGGTCAAATAAACCAAGGTTCTGTCTTGTAGCAAAATCACATCTAAAAACAATTTTCTGTATATACGAATATGAAATGTTTTCTAAGATGACAGCAAGGCACAAATATAACCCTGCTGATTATGATTATGTATGTGTACTCACTCACACTAGTATGGCGTTTCCTGAAGGCTATCTATGGACCAGTTAACTGTCACAGAAGAAAGTGAGTAGTAAAGAAAAAAGTGATGCACGAGAGACTTGGACACATTGACTAACGTCTGTTGTCTTCTCCCAGCGACTCTGGTTCTTCAAAACCTGGTCTAAGGTTTCTTATTACACTTACAGCCTGTGTGTGTGTGTGTGTGTGCGCGCGTGCGCGTGCGTGTGTAGGGAAGCAAGTATTCCATGGTACATGTGTGTGGGAGTAAGAAGGTACTTTTGGGAACTGGTGCCACTCTAGTTGCTCCATGTAGGCCGCAGTAATCAAACTGAGGTCATCAGGTGTTAATGAACACCTTCATCCACTAAGCCATCTTACCGCCCCAAATCTGATACTTTAAAAGATAGAAATGTGTTTCGTCTTCAACATACTGTGTTCTTTTGCTTCTCAGTTACAGATACAATATATTCCTTACTTTAACAAATGAAAGGTGCATAAACACAATTTAAGATCCAAGAATCAAGCCGGATGACATCCATAATCCCAGTTCTCAGGGAGACTGAGGCAGGGGGATCGCTGTGAGTTCCAGGCCAGCCTGGTCTGCAAAGCAAGTCCACAGATAAGGCTACACAGAGAAACCCTGTCTTGATAAATAAATAAATAAATAAATAAATAAATAAATAAATAAATAAATAAAATATAATATTTTAAAGATCCAAGATTCAGCTTTTTGGTCATTGTTTTAAATCTACACCAATACTCCTATCTAAACATACACAAAAAAGAACCCCTGGGCTAAATTTAGATAAATGTGCGCTTTCTTATCTACCCATACACAGGACAACACTTATATTCAATTTGTCTCAGACTTCAAAATCTCCCTGTTTTGAAGCACGTGCACACTTTAATTACTGAGCATCCCTAATCCAAACCTTCTAGATAAAACACCTCACTGGATAAAACTAGACAATCTGAAGGACTGGACATGGAAAGTCATCAATAATTACAAGTTGTTTATCACATGATTCTTACATCATTTTTATGGTCACATCAAAAAGCTTCAGGAGAGAGACCACAGAGGAAGTATAGCACAGAACTGCACTATGGCCAGCCGGATGAACTATGTTTGATGACTGCACACGTGATAGAACTGGGTCCCACAACTTGTCTCTAGACCTCCACATGCACTCTGTGGCATGCACACACTCACATACACAATAAATAAATTAATACAAACTTATTTTTAGGACATCTACAAAGAATCCTGAGGAAAACAAATGATGTCTGCAAACAATACCCAGAGCCACTGTTACACTAATACCTAACATGAATAATACCAAGGAACAAGGGAAGTAGCTGTTGAGACCTTTAAAGGCTTAAAATTAATTATGATGGTCTCATTGTTTTTGTTCCCAAACAAAAATGTTACTGGAATTTATTCCTTTATGCAATGGTGTTTGGAGATGAGATTTGTTGAGTTCAGGACATGAAGGCAAGGCAATTACAAACGCATTAGCACCTATGGAAACCCTGGACACAGTCGGCTTCTTTCCTTTTCACCTTCTACTTCCTGCAGTGTTAAGGAGTAACATTCAAGGCACTATATTGAAAGGAGAAAGATGCCCTCACCCGATTCTTACACTTTATACCCTGATTTTATACTTTGCAGGACAGTGAGAAACACATTTCAGTGGCTTACACTGTCTGGCTCAAAATCCCAGCTCTTTGGAAGAGCAGCTGGAGAATTTCTGAGAATCTGAGTCCGACTTGGGACTAGGCCAGTTAAGACTCCAGAGTTAAGATCCTATTTTCAAAATTAAAACAAACAAACAAACAAACAAACAAAAAAAACCAACACACAACACCCTAGTGTTTAAGCAAATGTTAGAGCCACACAAGATAGACGAAAAAACTGCTATACAATGAAGCCTGAAACTTTCTTAAACATGTTCAGTGTTAAACTTACCAGGAAACTCTCCCTTTCTGCTGCTTTGACCAAACTCCTGAAGTTGAGCTTGCTGACTTATTTGTTCTTTCTGTAAGTTTTCATACCAATGAGTCACCTCAGCCCTAAGGTCTGCTACCTGGTCGCTGGGATACATTTCAATAGTCATCTGAAACATGAAAAGCAACCAATTAAAAAGTACAAGCTATCAAACCCAAACAACCAACCAAAGAAAAATGAGAATGTAAAGAAAAATGTTACCAAATTTGGGGATTAAGCCCTATGTCTACCTTGTCAGGAAGTCCAGCAGGTTGACACACAACCCTTAGAGGCAAAGACTGCTTGTCACTCAGTGCTTTCAAATGACTACTAATACCAGTGCCCTCAATTTGCCACTGTCTGAGATGATATGCAAACCTAAAACAACACAAACACAGAGAGACCATTTTGACATTTTAATGTTACAGGAGTTTTTACAAGATGGGAAAGCCCATAAAAAGTTAGACAAAATTTATATTCATCATTGTCACTTGAGAAATAAAGACACCAAAGAATTCTTAATTTAACCACACTCCCAGAAAATTACTGAAGGAAAAATCTCTCATTATATAAACAGTTATTTAAAGGCTAGAGAAGTAAAAGCAAAATAAACAGAAGTCAACACTAATCGAATACTGAAATCTCAAGCTATCATTTATACAGTTAAAAGGGGGGGGGGGGGAGGTTTTAAGAAACACTGTCAGAGAGAGAGAAAAAAAAAGAAATACTGTCAGAGAAAGATATATATATATAAAAAATTTTTAAGAAGCAATGTCTAAGACTAACCAGGAGTTCTGAAATAAGAGGATGGAAGTTTATTCCCTACAAATGAAGTAAATATCCGGGGCTATGAGCGAGCAAGAGCTCTACTATGTAATTCGTGGTTTTACGTTTCCACCTCGGTGCTACCGACTTTTCCCCAAGGCAGGGTTTCTCTGTGTAGCCCTGACTGTCTTGGACTCGCTTTGTAGACTTCCGCTGACATTTTTCGTTCCCTAGTTTATATTGTTCTTGGAGACAATTGGCAAGTATCGTTCACACATCAAGTGTTCACCAGGATCCCTGGTCTCTATGCAGTCAAAGCCAACACAACTGTCTCCCCCCAACTATGACAACAATAACATCAAAAACTGTTTCCAGATATTGTCTACTGCTCCTGAAAAACAAAGTCACTTCCAAAGGCACTGCTGAGATTAAACCTTTTCTAAAAGGTAAGTTCCTTAAAATATTATTGTAACTCACTTTTATACAAACGTCTTTTCAAATTTTTGCCTACACGTTACATTTAAATGAGACACTGAGCACGCTGAACACTTGACAGACAAGGGTACAAGGTAAGATCTATTGGGCAATGTGTAAGCTTTAAGCTACTGCTTTGGCTATTTTTATTCAACTTGGTGCAATTCTTAGTTCACCAGTTGCTCACAAATATTTATATAACTTACAAGCAAAATTGACATTAGCATGAAATAAACCAAGACACATATGAAGGACATAGCACCTTTCTCCACAGCAGGACAAAAATAGTATCTATGAGATGGGATACCAGGATGCAAAACCCATGAAAAATATGACTCAACCTTTGGAAACAAAATTAAGTACTGTTGTGCTTAATGATACGTACTAAAAAAAAAAAGAAATACAGTGTGTAAGACCTAAAGATTTGTGCTAACAAGGCAGTTTGCTGCTCTTCACAGCACAGCATTTGTTTATAAATAACTTAGTCTATCATTAATAGCAAGCATGTCTAATAAGAAACAGAGCAACTGCAGGAGACTTTTGTTTCCCATGTTAACAGCTTAGTACACTGAATGAGTCACACAAGTTTGTATTGACTTTTTAACTAATTTGAACGAAACCACATTTGCCTATTTTAATTTTCTCATGTAGTAAAGGTTCTGAGGTGCAGATGTTTCTATGCAAATGTCCCAGAGTTCTCTTATATATTCTTTAAAACACAAGAACTAAATAAACTTCTACAAACTATAATCATAAAAGAATCTTGTACCACGTGGATGTTTCAAATCATGTATACATGTCATAAGGAATGCGTAGGACTCTTTCTTGCTCAGCGTTTCCTTACAGTTCAAAAAGTCAAAAATGTAAATTGTATGTGATTTTATATCAAACTAAGATCTGAAGTTGAAAGATGTTGTACTTTTAACAAATTTTCAACACAGTTCTTAGTACTTTTATATTTATACTCATTAAATGACATAAACAGAATTTTGTAGTTAAAACTATCTACTCACCTTTCATTTCATTTCAGTTCATAAATGTTAATTTGATTTGTTTCTGTATGACACAGAGTATGTCTAAATTAATTATACAGATATTCATTTAACACAGAAATTTTTGGCCATGTTTCCATGGTAAATGGAAATTCAAAATTAAAATACTCTCTCCTAGTCCAGAAAGGAAAAAAACAAAACAAACAAACAAACAGCAAATGAAATAAATGATTCAACTTGATAAAATATGATGATGATATGATGCTGCTGGGAGAGTTGTGCTGTGGCTTGTTTCATTGTCGGTGCTCCTGCCTTTCAAGTCATAACTGAAATGGCAGTGAAATGGAATTCTGTCCAGAGTTTCTTATTCATGCATGACTGCTGAGACCCTAAAGACTTTAAAATCTGTTTACTTATGAGGAAATTATATTGTCTACTCAAAGGCAAAATGATACTTGTTTCTATAGCAACTATTTCTACTACTACCAATTCAGTTCGGTAACGCATGTTTCCTAGATGCTCACAGTAAGAAACTTAAGAACACATTTAGACATGGTAACAAATGAAATCCTGAAAATCATTCATATAGTGCCACGTAACAGAATTACCTTCTCCTAAATGCTTCCAGATGCGTCTTCAGCATAAGCAATCCTCTTTCTATAACCGTGAGGCTTGAGTGTGACTCTTGCTCCAGACTGCTAGAGGCTATCGTCAGACTCTCCATGCACTTACTAATAAATTCTTGCTCCTTTTCCAAACCTGTTTTACCTGAAATCCAGATATATACTCATTACACTTTTACATTTTTATTTACCTATATTAAAGAAAATGAAGCAAACTGAAGCTTAATCAAGTCTCAGAAAAAGAAACACAGACTCATACAGATACATACAAGCAAACACTCATATACATTATCAAAAAAATTGAAGAACCAAACATAAAAGGAAATCTTGAATTTTTAGTTTTTAAACAGTATTTCAAATTACTTACCATTAATATAGTAGGAGTTAATATACTGAATAGCTGCCCGACTGACATCACCTGATTGTGCTCTTAATGCAATGCCCCAAAATTGGTCCATACCACACAACTAAGGAATAAAGATCAGACATTTTTAAGTTTTGTTTGTTACATAACAGGTTATTAGATTAAATTATCAGAAGTGGAATTACACATTAAATTTAGTATTTTACAAAGTAGTAAGAGAAAAAATTACAGTAGAGACATGTAATAATTATGATAATCAGCAAAAGCTTACAAATCTTCTCAGTTACTGAAGAACTTTCAAAGCCAACTGTATTTCTTTATAAAGCAGGAAACCAATACAGTTGGCTTTAAAAGTTCTTCATTAACTATATAAAACATACCTTGAAAGCCTAAAACCAAAAAATTATGCAGAATGATTTAATGCTTTTCATTGAAGTTAAAGTGATAAAACTACCGCTTTCATATAGTCACAACTGATTTATTCAACACAGTACCCAAATTCTTGTTCAAATTAGGGACATTAAATATGAGATACCAAAAGAAAAGTTCCTGCTAAATGCTGCACAGAAACAGTTGAAGTAAAAGTTCTCAAAATATGGACAGAGATAGTCTTCCAATGGATGACCTAACTCCCAGCTAGCAGAACATAGTTATTAATTAGGTAAATCAAACCTATCTGATTATCTTGAAATTATCAAACTGAAACTTACTAATGCTGGTGTTAAGATTAACACTAACACAACAAGCCCAACATCACTGTACAAATAAAAGCAACAGTAGAAAGATAGAAAAGAACATATTGATACAAGCAAAATTATTATTCTGTGAGACAACATCTCATGTAGTCCAGGATAGCCTAGACCTGAGCATGGAGTCAACGATGATCCTTCAGCTTCCCCCTTCCAAAGGCTGAAATTACAGGTATGTACCTGCACCATCTTGCCTGCTTGGCTTATGTGGTCCTGATAATGAAACCCAGGGCTTTTGTGGCTGCAGAGAAACCATTTCACCAACTAAGCTTTATGACTGGCTCTAAAACTATTCTTGACACCACAGAGAATCTTAAAAATTTTCTCCTCCAGATTTTCAACAAAATTAAGTGAAATAAAAGGTTGTTAATTAACCAACTAGAAGACCTTTGAATAATGGCTTATTTTAAAACAGTATAATGACGCTCATTCAAATATATTGCAGCCATCAAATATGGGGAGGGGGAACATTTTAAAGCCAAAGATTAGAAATTTGTAGGAGTGTACAGTTAAGTTAATCATAATTATTGATCGATATGGATTATTAAAGAAGAAAAATCACTATAAAGTAGATATATATTAAATATTAGTATATACTGCTATAAAGAGGAGCTGAAAGTTTAACAAACAGCAACTTGAGAGCCAGTGAAATGGCTCAGCATAAGAAGTGCCTGCCGCCAAGTCAGCTAGCTGATTTGAATGCCCAAGGACACACGCAGGGTAGAAGCAAGGTGACAGCTGTTCTGACTTCCACATGAGCAAATTATTATTTTACACCAGTTACACCAGTCTTTCATAAAATACTGCTATCTTTCCCAGGAGCTGCAAGGAGAGTAACAGGTGTCTCTCCTAAACAAACCACAGAGCATGAAAGAAGGCTTTTTGACACAAAATCAGTTTTCGTTAGCAATCAGAATACAATAAGACCACAGCAAAACTGCTTCAACAGTCAAAATGTGCTTTTAAAACTTGAAATAAAATTAAACTTCATAATATACTCAAAGTTTATAGAAAGATAACTTGGTAATTTCATTTGAAAACAAAACCAAAAAAAAATCTCACAAGTTGACCTGACAAAACAGTAAGTCTAAAGCCTTACCTCAGAGTTTGAGCCACCATCATAGGCACTGGTAGCCAATCGAGCCAAGTTACATAGGTGCTGAAACAGGTTTAAGCCAGTCATGCTGATTGTTTCAGGTTTTAACTGGGGCATCTTAAGAAAAAGATGTTAATAAATTTTATTTTCTTAGAAGATTATTAATTTTACTAAAGACAATATGGGAGGAAAATTGCCACATTAGATTTGGCAAAAATATAAACATTTAAGTAACTTAATAAAATTCTGTTCATGCAAAGCCTGAAGAGATATATATTTCAAATAAACACACCTGTCTGATGTATGCTTCAATTTTCAATATATACGTAAATTCATATATATGAATGAATATATAAATCCAATATATATAACCCACATACATAGTGAAATTTGAATATGTATTTACACATAAACATATCAGAGGAAGTAAAAAAAAATTTGTCATCTATTAAATATTACGACTTTATACATTTATGAGGTATCTAGCTAAATGTAGTTTGCATTGAAGAGAATAATGATAAATGAAATTCTATTTGTGCTTTGCCCCAAAATTCATTTGTACATATTCACAGAGACACCATGAGTTTGCAGGGAACCTTCCTAATGTTAAGGAAGAAAGGAAGGAGGGAGGGAGGGAGGGACGGAGGGAGAGAGGGAGGGAGGGACGGGAGAGAAGGAGGCAAGCAAGCAGACAGAGCTGGGAGTGGCTGTGCACTCCTGTAATACCAGCACTTGGAAAGCTGAGACAGGAAGGTCTCTGTGAGTTTGAGCCCAGCATGGTCTACAAAGCCAAGTTCCAGGACAGCCAGGGCTGTTACATAGAGAAACCTTGTCTTGAAAAACAAACAAAAAGCATTAAGGAAATGGGAGGAAAGAATTTATTTTTGCTTTGTATTTTGTTTTTTTGAGGAAGGGCTTCTCTGTGTAGCCTCTGCTGTCCTGGACTCACATTGTAGACCAAGCTGGCCTCGAATCCACAACAATCCACCTGCCTCTGCCTCCTGGTGCTGGGATTAAAGGCGTGAGCCACATCTGTTCCAGAAAACTGACTTTTCAATCAGTCTCACGGAGACAGACCGACTTCCAGCTCGTTACGTTTGGAAGTTTGAACAACTCATCCTCTTTCCTCCAACTCTCAAATGCTGAGATTATAGAATGCACTGGCACACCCATCACACACCTGCTTTATCATTGATGTTTATCTTATAACTTATAAAATACATGACTACCTACAACATCTCATATGGTGAAAAGAAATATAGATCGTTACTATCACCACTATACTTCATAAAATGCCTTTCCAAGCAGGGAACAAATACAGCTATTAGCTTATGGTTGGCCAAAAGACAGACTGAAGTTACATAAATTTAACAGAAGAAAACCCCATAGACTTAGATTTATTCTAATCACTCTAAATTCAATAGATAATAGATCATCATATATGATAGGAAAATCTGAATTGGAAAACTTATATAAAGGTTACCAAAGACTGATGCATTTGTCCAACTTAAAATCTATGCAGAAAGCCGGGTGTGGTGGAGCACGCCTTTAATCCCAGCACTGGGAGGCAGAGGCAGGGGGATCAAGGTGAATTAAAGGCCAGCTACAAATTAAGTCCAAGACAACCAAGGTATCACTCAAGGAAACCCTGTCTTAAAAAACCAAAAGCAAGGGGGCGGGCAGGCAATGAAAAAGAGAGGAAAAACAAGACAAAGAATGTTATAGACATCACGTTTCCAGAGATTAAAATGCACACAGGAAAATATGCAAATAAGCCGTCTGAGATGTGAAGTCACCTTCTCCAGGAACAGGTGCTTGTAGGTCTCCATGCCCATTGCATGTTGGTCTTTACTTCGAACTTGATTTAAAAACCAGTGAAGGGCATCATCATAGCATTCAGAATCCTCTACTAAACAGTGCCATAAGATGTCAACTTGCTCCAAACTTAATCCTGAACAAAATGAGACATTTTGCACATTATTAATTTTGGATGGAAGGTGTGAATGACACATCTTGCTACGTAGCTCACTCTGGTCTATAACTTATCCCACCTGACTGAGTCTTCCAAGTCATACAATATTGGTGAGTTACCCTATCTATTTTATAAATTATGTAAATATGTGTACAAACACACACTCCCTTTGGACATTAAAAATAAATGTCAGTTTGTTTTCATAAAATTCATATAATTACTAGCTCAGTAATTTTTTATGGTTTCCTATCGGGAAAAAATTTTTTGTAAGTTTACTTTTAATTTATTCACTTGTAGTCCCTCTCCCTGGCCTAAAAACATGGAGCACTTCACAAATTTGTGTGTCATCCTTGACCCAGGGGCCAAGCTAATCTTCTCTGTATCGTTCCTATTTTAGTATGCGTGCTGCCGTTGCAAGCACCTACCTGGAAAATTTTAATTAGGATTATACAAAACATTTTTGCCCTAATACACTGTACTAAAAGCAGCTAGAGGCAAAAATGTAAAGGAGCTATAGCTGACAGCATCTTGTATAAAGTATTTTAAAAGAAATTCCACTAACTTATATTATCAACAAATAGCATAGCTGATGATATGGCTCGGGAGCTTAAGAGCCTGTACTGCTACTCTTCTAAGCAAAGTGAACCCATCACCCACACTAGGTGCTTACAACTGTCTCTAACTCCAACTCCACAAGACCTAACACCTCTGTCTCTGTTGAGTGCCCAACATGTGCACACACACCCCCCACAGACGTGTATATATAATTAAAAATAAAATAAAAAGGAATTATTACACATGCACAATCACGCATAATTAAGAACTGTTGTACGGCTGGAGATGTAGTTCATCTGCACAGTGGTTTTCCTAGCCTGTGGAGGCCCTGAGTTCAACCTTCAGCAACACCAAAAAATGGGAAAATATTCTAGAAAAGTCATCCAATAATAGGTCTAAAAGAGTATAGAAGATTCAGAAAATGTGAATACATACTATATTATGAGAACAATAATTGCAGACAAATAATCACAAAAACTATTAGGGATTCAAATCTAAAATTGAGAATTACAAGAGTAGAAAGCATCCAGTGAGATAAAGAATAACAACTACTATTTTTATAAACTATGAGAAAGAGATCTTTATAAAGAAAAAAGTAAAAGTACAGGAAATGATAAAAGACAAAGTATTTACTTAGTTCTCATTACAGATTCAGATGAAATATACATAGTATTCTAACCAAAACCAAAACAAAAAAAACAAAAAACAAACAAACAAACAAAAAAAAAAAAAAAAAAAAAACCAAAGAAAAACAGATAAAGACCTCTGTAGAATGAAACAGAAAACATTACAAGGCAATGACAAGTCTGAATATGAATTTAAAAAAAGAAAAAGAAAAAAAGAACAGACAATTCAAAGACTATTCAACTTGTTGAACTCATTCCAAAGTCAACTGTGGCTTCCTACAGTTGGAGGAATGGAGGGCTAGCTAGATGGCTCCGAGGTTAAGAACAATGCCTACTCTTCCAAACGTCCTGGGTTCAATTCCGAGCAACCACATGACGGCTTACCACTGTCTAGAGTGGGATCTGGTGCCTTCTGGTCTGCAGGTGTACATGCAAGCAGAATACTATACACATAATAAACAAATACATCTTAAAAAAAATTATAGGAATACCCAAAACCTCTGCTTACTAAGAGAGCAAATTGGCATTCCACAATATCAGAAAACACTCAGGTAAGTGGCAATATGCTCTAAAAGGACTTATGCCTTCATTAACAGTAATCCCAGGACAGAGGAGCTTTAAGGTCAAAGTCAATTAATACTAGTTTAGGACCATCAGAGCAATATAGTGAGACCCTCTCTCCAAAGTTGTGGGAAGCCATGCTAAATTTTGCCATGTCAGAAATCCCGTGCTTCGGCTGCACGCTGTGACCTTCCAGCTGCTGAGCTCTGCCACATAAAGTCGTTGTGTTCCAGGCCAGCCTTGGACTATTCACCTTTGAAAGAAGCAGGGAAGTCCCTATTGAGAGACACCTGGAGGGTTAAGGAAATTCAGAGAGCTACTCAAAAATAGGAAGTTCTTACAGAGAGCTATTCAGGCTATTGTGTTCTTCTTGCCTTGGGAGCTAGGGAGACAGGGATCAGACTAGATCCCATTGACCTTGCTATATAAGGTCTTACTCGCCTGCACTAAACAGAGTCTTGATCAGAAATTTCCTTACTTGACTTGTTATTTCTCATGCCTCTGTACCCTACTTTCAATCCCCACTCCCTCTTTCAGGTGAACCCTGATTCGATTTTCCCCACAGGCTGGGACATATCACAAAGTAACATAAGATGGTGGAGATTATTTTCTAAGAACATGTGTTGCTAAGAAGCAAAGGAGGCCTGAAAGGCCTTCTCAATGATTAAGACTGCTTGCCACTCTTAGAGGAACGAAGTTCAGTTCCAACAACTTTCAGCAGTTCAGAACTGCCTCTAATTCCACCTCAAGAGATCTAATGTTTTCTTCTAGCCTTGTTAGGCACCAGGGCACTTGTCTGTGCCCCTCCCCCACCCTCTCTCTACACAGACAGACACACAGAGACACGCACCTGCGTGCCACACAATATGAATCTGAAAAGGTAAGGCAACATACACTAGAAGTAATGTTTAGTATATGTTATTATATATTACACATCTTAGGTTATTAGAAAGAGAATATAAAGTTAGTCTTCAAAATAAAAAGTGTGTTTTAGTGTGTCAGTGAATTTTTGCAAACCTTGTATAGGTAAAGTACTTGACACCAGACCTGGTAACTTGAATCAAACTGATCTCATGTACCTCTAACAGACACACGCATGCACAAACACAGAAACAAATATAAGAGAAACTCCGATCTTACTGAAGTGATCAGGGGATCCCAGGGTTGAAAACACACAGGTCAGGAACTGAAGTCGAACTTGAACTTCAGCGCTATGGCTGTACCTACAAAGGCCATCAAATGATTAACACAAGACCTATTCTTTCTTCTTTTGTGCCTCCATATTGCAGATAACAAACGGCCCTGACCTCAAGGCCCTCGTCTTGCGTCACCACCCCAATCTACGGACCATACTCTTCAGGATCCTATATCTTATAATAAGGTATTCAGTATTCCTAATCATAGCATACACCAAAAATGCAAAAATCCCATACAGTTCACAATGTCCCCCTGCCTTAATTATACACTGCATGCATTAAGTTCATGAAAATTGAGACTGTAGTAAAACGTACTTTCAAGTTAGCATTTTTGAGCCTTAAAAAACTTTAAGATTTATTTTATGTGTATGAATGTTTTGCCTGTGCCCACAAAAATTAGAAGAGAGCATCAGATCCCTTCAACCTGATCATACAGATATTTATAAGCTACCAAGAAGCAAGTCTTCTGGAAGAGCAACCAGTACTCTGAACCATGGAGCCATCTCTTCAGACTCCAAATTAGTTTCTTTTAAAATATGTAAATAAAAAACTAAAAGAAAACCAAAAAAGTATGTAAGAAATCATCAATTTAAAAAAACTGTCATTTTTAAATTATATTATATTAACAAACTGTAAGATTAAGGCCAGCCTGGTCTACAGAGGGAGTTCCAGGTCAGCTAGAGCTGTTGCACAGAGAAACCCTGTCTCAAAAGAAACAAAAACAAAAACTCAAATTGTATGACTATTAAACTAACAAAGGAATGACTGCACGTTCATCAGTACTTCACATATTGTTATCACTATCCAGATATATATTATTTAACACAGTACAAGTCTAGTTCATAAAAAATATGCTATGCAACTAATAACTGATTCAACAAAACCTCACAGAAATATAAGCGTTGCTGTGAGTTCATATAGCTTTGAAAGAATTGAATCTATAGGCATCTGCCAAGCTCCACATTCTAAGGAAAGGAAAGGTTCTGAAAGTCAGACAACAACCGGAGCGTAACCATCTGAATACAGAAAGAAGAGCTCTGTGTGTTATACAGAGAAAAGGACTTCCTGAGAGGTCAGGGACAGGACGGGGAGTGGGAGCAGCAGCTGCACTTGCATTTCAAGATCTCTTTAGCAACTAAGTGAACAGAGTTCTGAAAAATCAGAGACTAAACCACTAATCCCTATCTCTGTGACAGAACTAAAGACACACTTGATTGGAAACTGCTCAAATTGCTTTGTCAATATTCTAAAATCTACATCCAAGTTAACAGATAATTATGACAACCACGTAACAGAAATGCTTGTGATTTTCTACTAAGCGCAAAATTTCAAAAACTTTCACAAACTTACACTGTTTATTATTAAAGATTCAAAAGTCAAAAGTTTTAGTCTAAAGCAGTGGTTCTCTAGTTCCTCATGCTGTGGTGACCCCTAACTATAAAATTAGTCTCACCAGCCAGGCACAGTGGGTGCACGCCTTTAATCCCAGCACTCTGGGAGACAGAGGCTGGCAGATCACTGTGAGGGAAGTTTGGTTTATAAAGCGAGTCCAGGACAGCCAAGGTTACACAGAGAAACCCTGTCTCGAGAAAAACCAAACCAAACAAACAGCACCTCTTTCTTCATTGTGTACATATGTAAGGTGTGTTCACACCATAAATGTAGCTGTGAAAGGACAGATGACAATAAAAGGCATATTCATAGATCATTCTCTACCTTACTTCTTAGACAGGGTCTCTTAGGCAAGAGAGACAGCTCAAGGGTTAAGGGTACCTACTCTCTTACAGAAAACCTGGATTCAATTCCCAGCAAGCACACTGACAGCTCACAACTGTCAGCAACTGCAGTCTCTGTAACTCCTACGCCCACACTTGGGCTTTTTACAGCCATCAGGCACTAAAGTGATGCAGACAAATATCATGGCTATATATGAAGGCAAAACACACATACACATAAAGTAAAATAAATAACATAAGATATATTTACAATTTTAAAATAAAAGTCCAAGTACATTTAAAAAATACTTAATGATTTCAGGAAAACGTTTACTTTTTTTTTGAGGTTTAAAATAGGGTTTTCTGTGTAGCCCTGCCCATCTTGGATTCCCTTTGCAAACGAGGCTGTCCTCCAACTCACAGAGATCTGCCTGCCTCTGCCTCTGCCTCTGCCTCTGCCTCTGCCTGAGTGCTGGGATTAAAGTGATGGGCCATCACCTCGTGGTAAAAATGCTTACTTGTAACTCTTATCAACAATAACTTGCACTAAACTTCAGTAGTGAAAGTTAACCAAGCCCCGAGTTAAACCACCTAACTTTACTAAGAACTACACAAGTAACAGCGTGAAAAATCTTGTTAACATATTATCTTTACTTTTATCTTACAATTATACATTAAAAATGTTATACTTTTTACATATTAATGAAAGGAAAGCAGAAAATTATCTGTCAAAGGACAAGAAACCATTTAACTTGTTCAACAATGTACTTACAGTGCGTGCCTTTGTCTTCCCTCCCTTACGCCTTGAATGTAATACACCAGATTGTCAAAGAACAGCTTCATCATGCTCAGCTCTTTTTCTGCCCACCTGGCCCAGTTGAAAGAAAACAGTAACTTTATGAAAGAGTCAAAGAACAAAAGACATGCCTGTAAAGGAGAAAGTTTTTAAAAAATCTTCACACGTATAACTTTTTGGCTTGGTTTAGCTGTTTTTCGAGACAGATTTCTCTGTGTAGTTGTGGCTGTCCTGGGACTTTTTGCTCTGTAGATCAGACAGGCCTCAAAATTCTGGGACTGAAGACGTGCATCAGCACGCCTAGCTAACGGAACCCACCTTTAGTGTCAGCACACAGGAGGCAGGTGGATCTCTCAACTCAAGGCCAGCCTGGCCTACTTAGCAAAAGCTTTATGAGACCCTGTCCTTTTTTGTTTTAATTATTTGGCTTAGTAGTTAAATGGCACTGGCTGCTCTCCTAAAGAACCCCAGGTTCAATTTCCAGCATCCACACAGCAGCTGACCACTCCCTATTACTTCAGTTCCTGAGAATAAGACGCCTTCTTTTGATCTCCATAGACACTAGGCCCATATGATGCACAAACACTATGCAGGCAAAGCACCATACACATAAATTTTAATTAAACAAATAATTTTAAGGGGCAGATGTTATTATAATTTTCTTTTTCATGTGTATGAGTATTTTGCTCAAGTGTTCTTCTGTACACCATTTGCATGCCGTGCCAGAAAGAAGCCAGAAGAGGCTGCCAACTCAATGCAGTCGGCTGCTTTAAGTTGCCTTGTGGATGCTGAGAATCAAGTCCTGGAAAAGGAGTCAATGCTCTTAATGGCTGAGTCATCACACCAGCACCCTTAGTTGGTGTTTTTAATTAAAAATTCAACATCTGGAAAGGGACAAAAATGGTAACTCAGTTATGCTTTGTTTTTCAGTCAACCTCATGTATACAATATATAATAAGCACCAAGTAAGACAACAAAGTGTGACCCAAAATCAAACCAAACAAAAAAAGCCTATGAGATTTGAGAGTGAACTATACATAATACACCAAAGTGCAGAATAACTGTTAACAGCTTAGGGCTAGAACTTTTTCCTACTAGAGTATATCCTTGGATTACTTTAACATTCATTAGTTATAGCTTTTGCATAAGTGTAAAATTAAGATTATCACTATTAGCCAAATGGTGGTGATCCACGCCTTTAATCCCAGCACTTGGCAGGCAGAGATAGGCAAATTTCTTTGAGTTTGAGGCCAGCCTGGACTATAAAACCAGGCGAGGACAGCCAGGGTGACAGAGAAACCCTGTCTCGGAAAAACCAAACCAACCACCAAACAAGCAAGCAAGCAAGCAAACAAAGCAAGCATATCACTATTAAAGGATAGTTTCACCCCACAGGAGTTCTCTGTAGTGGTCTTATATAAGAAAAGCATTCTTCCTAGAGCTACAGCATGAACTTTGTTTTGCTAACTACAAAGAAAACAAGGCCTACATAATGTCCACATGGTTAAAAGACAGAAAAGGGTAGCAAAATTAAATTATGAATCCCAACTTTTCCTTAGGCACAGTAAAAGCTACCACAAAGCCTGATAATAATTTTCAAAAAAATCTTAAGTATTTTGCATCTTTTATTCACTTACATTGTAATCCAATGTGTATCATAACTGCTACCAAACTGCTGAAAAGTACCAAATAGTTTTGGAAGAAGGCGAAGTGAAATCACTACTGATCTGAAACAGGAAAAGCACAGATTCATAGAATAAAACAAGTGACTCTATAGATTATCAGAAAAAAAAAATTCAGTTCTTCAGAATCTTAAGTGTAAAAGTTCTTAATGAACTTTGAATATAAGTATATCCATATAAAAATAATTGTTTCTAATGTCTAATTTATATATGTAAGCATAAACTCAAGTTTCAAAACTTTCAAACCAAGATTTAAGATACAAGTACAGTACACATCTTTAATTCCAACACTCAGGAAGCTGTGAGTTCAAAACAAGCCTGATCTACAAAGTGAGTTGCAGGCTAGTCAGGGCCACACAGTGAGAACCTGTCTCAAACAAACAAAAAAACCCAACTAAATAAAACAAAGCAAAAATATCTGGTTTAGATCCAAAGTGAAAGGGCCCTTTAAAGTTTGTATTTCTTTCTTTCAAATAAAGTTTATGATAATTATCACTTTTCCCAAATTATTATACTATTTATACTAAAACTGATGGTCACTGCCCTATACACTGTATTTCTAGTAAAATTACACTTTATATTCCAAAGAAGAACAGTAAAGGAAAAAGAATCACTCTAAAATTTAAAGAAAAGTGCTGAGGAGGCAGCTGTCTGTAAAAGACTGACATTTAGGTTGGGATACAGCACAAAGTACCAACTGGCTAACATCTATAAGGTTCCAGGTACATTGAGTGAGAGAGTGAGAGAGTGAGAGAGTGAGAGAGAGAGAGAGAGAGAGAGAGAGAGAGAGAGAGAGAGAGCGCGCGCGTGAGCATGTGTACGCACGCGCGCGCGTGAGAGAGACAGAGAGACAGAGAGACAGAGAGATATGCCACAATACACCAGTAGAGGTCAGAGGATAACTTTTCTAAAATCTGACCTTTTTTCCACTGTGTAGGCCAAAAGGACTCTGGTTTTAGTATTGAGAGGAGCACCTTTACCCTATGATCCTTTATTTCCAAATAAACCTTGTGTGGAGAGGTGATGTTCCAAAGACTGCAACGAGCATGCTAGCCTGCTACATATGAGACCTTACCCAGGAGCAGGTCCTCTATGACTGGTTTAATGCCAGGTGCCACAGAAACATGCAACACATGTCAGAGAATAGATCTCTTTCTAATCTCACTCTTTACCCTGCAGAGTCTCACTATGTAGTTCAGAATGGCCTCAAATTTACAACGTCCTGTAATAGCCTCTCAAGACCAGGGACGACACGTGCGGGTGAACATACACAGTATGTTCTACTTTGTAAAGCTCTATTCTACTGGAGGATAACATGTACCTTTTTTTATTTTTTTTAATTTTATGTACACAACTCTATGAGTACCTGACCTCATTCTTTTAAATACTGTAAAAGTTGAGACCAAAAAAATGGAAACGGGAAAAAACTAATTTCCTTAAAATAAGGTTTTAAGTTAATTTTGTTTTTCATTTAACTTCTTTATATACAACATGAGAAAGTTCAACATTTAATGCAATTTGAAAATAACCACAAATATGTTGCTAGTATTAAAGAAAATATAATTTACATATGAAAATATCATAATGAATCCGATTACTTTGAAAATACACTCTACTGAGAGAACAATCACCTTTTTACAGTATTACTAATCCTTTGCTTATGTTAGAGAGAAGATAAGCTAATCTGAATGCTGAATAAGAACAAGAACTACACTAAGAGATAAAACGCTGACTTTGTAAGAAAACCATCCCTCAACAGAACGTGGAAACCACAACAGCTGAACAGGCCATTGCTATGTACCATTAAATACTAAGAAAGGACTACATTCTGTACAAAGGCATAAAAAGAATTGCTCATCAGCAAGAAAACAATTATAATTCTACTTTACCTGTTGTTCCCTAAATTTTCAAGGCAGCCTTCAATGAATCTCATTCGAATCTGTCTATCCGTAAACCAACAAACCAAAGAACAGAGAAGTTTCTCTGCTTCATTTATTAATCCCTCAGAAAGATTAACCTAAAAAATATATATATATACATACATAGTTATTACTTATCTAGATTGCATTTTACTATAAATTTTTATGTCCTTTTGGGTTATTATACAACTTACCGCATCATCATCTTGCACTATATCCCATAATAAAGTATTTCCTTTCTTGCAAACATTATCCAAATTAATGTCTGTAACAGCATTACTATTAAATTGATGTTTATGAACTGCAGGTCCTAAAGGGGAAGAAGACAGTTGAGTAAAATCAGAAATTTCAGATTTCATACATCAGTAATTCAAATAAAAGTTTAACAAAAAATTCTGAGATTATAAAAATAGTAGAATGATTATTTCAACAATGAATGAACATCAATGTCTATTTATAGTTAGAAGCTACAGTAAAAATAAGTTTTTATTCTATTGTCACTATTTTTAATGACTATTAATGTATCATAAATAGAGAACTATATAAATATCCGAAACTCATATGAAGCATTTAGAGAACTACTCTGAAATAAAATCCTCAGCTTTCTTTTATTGAAAGAGAAGGAGGCTGGAGTGATGGCTCAGGGGTTAAGAGCACTGGCTGCTCTTTCAGAGGTCCTGAGTTCAATTCCCAGCAACCACATGGTGGCTCCAACCATCTATAATGAGATCTGAATCCCTCTTCTGGTGCGCACGAAGACAGAGCACTCATGTACACAAATAAATAAATCTTTAAAAAAAAAGAGAGAGAGAAGGGTAAGCATGGTGGTGTATCACATGCCTTTAATTCCAGCACTTAGAAGCAACGGCAGGAGGATCTCTGTGAGTTACCTGGTGAGACCCTGCCACTACCAAGCCCAGCACACCCTAGGAAAAGGAAAGAGGGTGAGAAGCACTGGTTTAAGTCCCAGCACCCACATGGTGGTGGTTCATAACTACTTTAATTCCATTCCCTAGGAATCTGACAACCTCCTTATGGCTTCCACTGTCAACGAATACACATTGTGCACAGACATACATGCAGGTAAAATACCCGTGCACACAAAAAATTGAAGTAAAAATAAATCTTTTCTGGAAAAAAAAACAAACCTAATTGGATGGTATACTCCAAATAGCAATTTAATCAAGATTCTAACGTAACAAATCAGACTTTGTAATAAAACAATTCCCAAAGCGACTGTTATTTTATAATCCAACCATTATACATTCTTTTATTTTTAAGATTATTTAACCAGGGTGCAGGCCTTTAATTCCAGCACTAAGAAAGCAGAGGTAGGAGGATCTTTATGAGTTCAAGGCCATCCTGGTCTACAAAGAGAGTCCAGACCAAGCAAACCTACACAGAGAAACCCTGTTTCCAAAAAAGAAAGAAAAAAAGAAAAGGATTTAATTATTTTTATTTTATGTGCAGTGGCAATTTGCCTCCATGAGTGCCTGAGAGTGTACCAAATCCCCTGGAATTGGAGTTTCAGACTTTTGTGAACTCCACGTGAGTGCTAGGAACTGAACCCGAGGCCTCGGGAAGAGGCACAGGCCCTCTTACCTCAGCCTTCTCCAGCCCCATTGTTAGAGACTCTTATGTCAATTTTTAATTTTACTCATTCTGATATGAGTATTGCACTAACTCAGGTAAAATACACTATTAACTCTTTCTAAGTATCTTCTTTTATAAAGTAATGCTACAAATCTTTTGTCCAGGTTGCCTGTTGCTGTTTGGAGAGTGTTTTACTATGCTGTCCTTGCTAACCTCAGCTTACTCAGCTATGGAGATACTTGTACATGGACAATCTGAGAGCCTGAGAGTGTAAGAACATGTCACACCTGGGTCAAGTTAACGGCCTGTCTCAATGTGTTCATTACAGCACTAAAGCTTTTGTAATATGACTTGAAAGCATAACCATTGTTTAATTTCCAACTTCTCATAGTTAAAAAATGTGTAAAGTACTAAACTAAGTTAAGTTTTACATTTTAAAAAAGCGATAAAAGAATGGTAACAATTTGTGCTGGGCATGGTGGCCTTTAATCCCAGCACTGGGAGGCTGTGGCAGGCAGATTGTTGTAAGTGCAAAGCCAGCCTGGTCTACAAAAAAAGTTCCAGGACAGCCAGGGCTACATAGAGAAACCCTGTAATAAAAAAAACAAAAAATGAATACCCTCTCAAAAACAAAAAACAAACAAACAAACAAACAGAAACACCACCAAAAAAAAAAAAAAAGATAACAACTTGAAAACATGAAACCAAATTCAGTCTCGTGGGCCCACATTACTTTCAAGCAGCCACCCACAATAATATTATTAACAGGAATATGGACCAATTTCACAAAGAAGCCAATGAATCCCAAGACAGCAAAAGCTTCTATCTGTTTGGTGCATCCTTTAGCCAGCAGAATCCAGTCCTTCACATACTGCTGGCTTGGCTCAGGAAACTATTACATGATCCTTGTCTGTCTGGTGGTTTGAGAGACACGTAGCATAGGAGATCAGTGGTTTCTTTTTCTTTTTCTTTTTTTCTTTTCAGTTTCATGTTCCATGTGTGGGAAGCTGGTCGCAGCCATCTGGTTTACTTTTCTTTAACCGTACTCTCCATTCCCCCAAATTTGGTCAGGTCCTATTACTTTCTTAAATTAAATTTAGAGTATTCTAACTAACCATTTCAGAAACATTTTGATTACCAGATAAATAAAAACCTTGCTTTCTTATTTTCCCAACCTTCTCTAACTCCAAGCAGTCTGTACCTCTGTCTCTATAAATCTGTTCACTCTAGACATTTTATATGAATGGAATCATACACTTTATGTTGTATTTATCTGTAAGTCACAAATTTCCGAAAATAAAATCCACCATTATCACATTTTCCAAAATATGTATGTTTGCCAGGTGGTGGTGGCATAGGCCTTTAATCCCAGCATGTGGGAGGCAGAGGATGGTAGACCACTATGAGTTCGAGGCCAGCCTGGTCTACAGAGTCCAGGACAGCTCAGGCTACAGAGAGACCTTTTCTCGAAAAACAAAAAACAAACAAACAAAAAGCCAAATAGGTGTTTTACTTTTCATTAATATGCATCATCTTTCCCAGTTGGACATTGCTTGATAAAAATATAGACCAAATAGCAGAATAATTGCTAACAATGCAAAATAAACCTTTGCTTCTGTGACCACAGTACCTGAAACAAAAAGGCCTCATTTATACTCATGATGGAGTGTGTAGAATGATTTTATTGTCTTGACAAAAAAGCTATTGTTTAAATTATTTTGGCAAAAGCATTTGAACAGTAACAATTTACTCTTAACCATGCAATTAAATTAGTCCTGCTGTGAACAAGGCAGTTAGTATTCACTTACTACAGAATCTTACCTTGACTAAGATGCTCGTGATAGATAGATGCTAAATTGGGGAGATGGTGTTGGAGATGAGATGTTAGTTCTGCATGGGAATTTATCTGAACTAGTTCCTCTTCACATCCAGACTCTTCACCATCAAAATCAGCCATGTTTTTTTCTGATTTTGCACTGACCTGCGAGCTACTGCAACTGACATCATCTGCACTTAGCATATCATCAACCATATGTCTACAACACACAGAAAACCACAAACTTATTAATTATGAACATTTTTGAGGGAAAGAGGGTGCTAGGATTTAGACCCAGGTCCTATTGCAAGCTCCACATGCACTCTTACACTGAGCTGTATATCCTAGTCCTTCAAACTATAAACTTAGTCACATGCAATAAACAATTTTCCCCCCAAAACTGGATGTCACTATGTAGCTCTGGGCGTCCTGGAACTCACTATGTAGACCAGGCTAGACTCAAACTCACAGAGATCGACAGGCGACAGTCTTCTAAGAACTAGGATCAAAAAAAGTTTGAGTTGCTACGCCTTGCTATATATAATACATGCAGTAACATTGGGCACAAATTATTACATCATCAGAAACTAAGCTGTGTAGTGTAATAAAAACTATAAATATGTCATTATATGAACTAGTTAATTTTATAACATACACCCATCATATTCTATAATATACCTCACTAAAACCAGTTTAAGCAATATTGATACTTGTAAGTATTATATGAACAAATTCATAGTGAATGTTTACATTTGTTCATGCAAGTGCAGTAGAGAATAGGAAATACTCCAATTTAAGGCAGCCAACTAGAGTAAGTATTAATTGAGGAGGACTCAAAGTATGGCTCAATAGTGCACCAGAACCTGAACATGGCCACGCCCTGCAATTAATCCTCAGCACCACCAAAAACTTCAACGGTGATACGTATTTCTAAATACCACCATATTGGGTAATTTTCAAGATATCAAAGACAAAATGATTAAAAATTATGGAAAAGTTCAGATCAGTGCATGGTGCACCCTTGTAATCCCAGTACTCCGAGACTCTTCATGGCCAGGTGTGGTGGGACATTCCTTTAATGCCAGCACTCGGAAGCAGAGGCAGGTGCATCTCTGTGAGTTCGAGACCAGGCTGGTCTACAAAGCAAGTAGAGGACAGCAAAGGCTACACAGAGAAACCCAAAACAAAACAAAAAGTTCAGGATTGATTCAGAGACAGAATATGGAAAATACTTAAGGAAAAATTCAATTATTTGAGTTTGGCGGTGGGGCAGTATTATAAAAAACATGCAATCTTTAAAACTCAATGTCCTTACTGTACCTTCATTTTATCACATCTACCCCCATTGTCATCATCATGAGTTCTGCTAGGGTGTGATGTGTGCGTCTACATGAGGTACTAACCAAATGTTCCAGTCAGTGGTGATTTGGCTCCCACAGAGATATATAACAACATGTATATATTTTTTATTATGTTACTGTTACAAATGAGGAAAAACTCATATACACACACAGATCTGAGGATGTTGCAAAACCATAAGCAAGCCAGGCACACGCCTGTAATCTCAGCACTCAGGAGGCAGAGAGGCACGTGGACCTCAGTGAGTTCTAGACCAGCCTGGTCTACAGAGTGAGCCTAGGACAGCCAAGGCTACACAGAGAGACTCTTTCTCGAAAACCAAAAAACAAAAACTGCATTTATGGTGAGAATTTTAAAAAGTAAAATAAAACCGGGTGTGGTGGTACACACGTTTAATTCCAGCACTCAGGAGGCAGAGGCAGACGGCTCACTGTGAGTTTGAGGCCAGCCTGGTCTACAAAGCAAGTACAGGACAGCCAGGGCTGTTACACAGAGAAGCCCTGTCTCGAAAAATCAAAAAGTAAAATAACATGTATACATATAATTCACTTAATTGAGCTGGATTTTGAAAATTCAGGCAAAATAACAAGTCTTTCTTAGAAAATATATCCTGATAAGCCAAACACTTATCGCTCACCATCAACTCAAAATATAAGTAGTTATACTGAAAATAGCAAGTCAAAAGTTATTTACACAGCCGTGGGTGGTGGCGCATGCCTTTAATCCCAGCACTCGGGAAGCAGAGGCATGTAGATCTTTGTGAGTTCAAGGACAGACTGGTCTACAAGAGTCCAGGAAAGCCAAGACTGCATAAAGAAACTCTGTCTCAAAAAACTATAAATAAATAAATAAATAAATAAATAAATAAATAAATAGTTATTTACACATTTGTGGCAAACACAGTAGCCCATAAAATTCTCACAATAAAACCATAGTGTTTCTAAACAAAGAGAAGTATTCAGGCATGGCGCCCCCAATAGTTTGTTTGGTTTTTAAAAAGTTTTCAGGCCCGCTGTCTCAAACCTGTAACCCCAACAGAGGCAGGTGGGTCTCTTGCAAGTTTTGAGGACAACCTGTTCTACAATGAGACGCTATCTCAAAAAAAGAAATTAAGAAAAAAAGTAAAGCCTTAGTCCTACTTAATTCCACAGTAACAGAATCACTCACTGTTCAATACAAGATATATATTTCACAAATATAAAAACCTTATATCACAACCATTCTTATTAATATCCTAAAATTAGAAGATCCATGTTTATCATCAACACCTAATCCATCTAAAACACATGTGATCCTTACATGTGCTTTCAAGGAATTACTATGAGGACCTCAATATCTAAATTTATACTGCCTAGTACAAAATTTGTTGTGTAAATGTGGCCATTACACCGGGGGAAAAAAATAGCCATTTTAAAGAGCTATATTGTGACTCTAGGATGTGAACTGAGATGGTCAGAAACCAAGCTAGGTCAGTGTTCACATAGCAGGTGCAAAGCATCAGAAGTCATTCCCAGCTTTGCAAAAAACAAACATACATGTAATATTGAATAATTTCAGTTTTTATACTGCTTAAGAGATTACTTATATAAAATATGCAATTAAAATGAACCTTACTTTTTTTCAGTTTTGTAGACTGAACCACAAACCTATGGGATACTAACAGCAGTAACATTTTTGCCCTTTATTTTGCATTTTTAAATTCAACAACAATAAAATTTAATATTACCTATTTGAAAACTGCATTTGTATTTTGTATTATACTACCCATGAATAGTATTCAAGTAAAATCAAATAATTACTAACATTATTTCTCTATATAAAATACACACTAAGCATTTATTTTTAAGCATGCTTACCCATCATGGTGGTGGTGGTGGTGGTGGTGGTGATGGTGGTGGTGAGGGTGGTGGTGGTGGTGGTGGTGATGCTGTGGACCAATAAACTGCCGACAATTAAACAATTCATTCCCAATAGTCTCCCCAAGGAAGTCCCCACTTCGTGTGATACAAGACTCCTGAGAACCTTGTGCTATGTGGGCAGAACTCATTTCCCCTGAAATATGCTCTGGGTCTTCAGAGTGAGCACAGGCATCTAGCATTCGTATTCGATTATCTACAGACGGCAATGACTCAGTGTTAAAGACCAGGTCCTTTCCTGTTCCACTACTTGTCCCATTTCTTTCAGATGTGCCTTGGGATTCCCCCAAGCCAATGCCAGCTTGGTTTTCTAACGTTCTGTTTCGAAGTTCTGTACCACAACTATTTTTGGGAGGATTATGACCATGATCATCATCTTCTTCTTCTTCTTTAAGGGCTTCAATGTCTGCAATGTCTTCTGACTGCACCTCACTCCCAGGGCTCCCAGCTGACTGGCTTGCATGGCTTGAATTGACTTCATTGCTTGATCCATCACTATGCCCACTGCTGCTACCAGGACCACTGCTTCCATCTTCACCACTGTTCGCAGTTTCATCAGAACTTCCTTGCATGGATTCCTATATTTATAAACAAACACATTTAAAAATTCAGACCAGCTGGAAAGAAAGAAGCTGGCATGTACATAGTGTGCTGATTTTTCTTAAACGTTACATGTATTTATTCTGAGTGTCTGCATGCATGTGCAATGGCATACTTGTGGAGGTCACAGGGCAGGAGTTGGTTCTCCTCTTCTACTGTGGATCACAGGGATGCCAGGTCTGACAGTCTTGATGTCAAGCGCTCTTACCTATCTTCTGAGCCCCATAACATGCTTTTTTGATCATGTTTTTTGAGACAGGGTTTCTCTGTGTAGCCTTGGCTGTCCTGGACTCACTTTGGAGACCAGGCAGGCCTCAAATTCACAGAGATCCACCGGCCTCTGCCTCCTTCAGTATTTACTTACTTCTGTGTCAGAAAGTCGCTGTTGCACATGTTTGGTTCTATTAATAAGCTGCTCATCCATTTCAATGTCACTGGCTCCACTCTGATGTGTATCACTGTTATCACTACTTTGAGGACTCGCTGCAGGAGACCCTAAAATAGAATTTTATACTTTTATTTCTGATTTGAATTAACATATATCTGATAGGACACTTGAAGTATTCTTGATTTCTTGAAGTATTCATCAAAGTTTATACTAAGCAGCCAAAAATACCACCTCTAAATTTGTTATTTCTGAAGAAGATAAAGGAAATCTCAATTCAAATATAAATACCAAATGATTTCAATTAAACAAAATTTGTAAGACGAGGGGTGGGGCCATATAGCTCAGTGGTATGCTCATTTGGTGTCTAACAGGCTTAGGACTACCACAAGAGTTTTTAAAAAAAAAAAAAGTCAATGAATAGTTCAATAGTTTAAAAAACCTCTCTTTTTCTCAAAATAAAAGCTGTGACTGTAGCATACACTGCATAAACATATACACTCCATAAAACCAATGAGCTCAGAAGTCACAGGAACTCCCAGTCACACTGCCATGCATTTCTAAGGCTGGACTTACAAGGTGAAGGAGCTGCTCTTCTAAGCTCTTCTTCCTCTGAAGGAAAAGGAAACAGGAGGAAAAATTCTAAGTGACTGAGCTTCTCTGCGATAGCACAGATGCTTATGTATGTAAGACACAGACAGGGAAACCTGCCTGTTATTGTGGGAGCCTGCACAGGAAAGTCTAAAACAAGTATATAATGTCAAAAGAAAACGGGGAGTAAATACATAATTTTAGAAACTCAGTCAAAACTGCCCATGCATGCAACCAACAAGTTATAAAATCTCTCATGTACAACAGCAAAAAACTATGAAGCATTTAAAAAAAAAAAAAAAAGAATTTTTATGGTCTAATCTTAAAATTACTTCTAACAAAGCATTTTGTTCCTTTTCCATAAGAAAAATTAAATATAAACTTACTAACATCTGAAAACATGTACACTGCTTGAAGGTTAAGGAAAAAACGGTGACCAAAAACACTTTATAAATCACCTAAAGCTGAGCCTTAAAAAAAAAAAAAAGAGCCTACATCTCACTCCAAATAGTATTCCTATCTCAAATTTCACTTAAAATTGAGATAAACTTGTGAGTACACATTCTACCTTTTATCTGAAACACATAGGATTTTAACATGTATCAGAGTGTTTATTCTTAATTTTATACAATAAACACAACATTCATTTTTTATTCATATACTTGATTGATAGCCTAAATATAATTTTACCTATTATTTGTAGTGCACTCATGACTAGGCAGTGACCAGTGACGTAGGTAAAGATGTAGATTGTCTATGTGTGACAGCAGTGTATGGTCTGGAGAATTCTCAATGCTCAGATTAGGAGTGTTCACACTGTGCTAGCACATAATACTAGACACCACAATAATAAACTCAAAATCTGGTACAACTTACTTCAAATTACAATATAACTGACTGACCTTTCTTATTTCCAATGGGCATATTAGTGTTCAGTAATGACGCAAAGGAACTCTGTTTGGACAGCTGAGCCTTGGCTGCAAGTGCATTGTTCCACAAAGCTTTGATCAGCATGGACGCCAAGTACAGCGTCTAAGAGAGAGGCATTAAGGTTAGAGGCTGTGGGCAGACATATAAGAAATTTAATACTTTAAAATTGGAATGAAATTAAAACAATACATAAATTACAAGTGAAATGATCTGGACAACTAAGCAAAATTCTAATCTTGCAGAAAATGAAACAGACCTATATATTCACAAAGTATTTACCTGTTCAGTATGAACACTTGGCTCAAGAGCTGAGACAAGATTAAGTAAATGTCTAAGTGGCACAGGATCCAGATTCTTGATCAGTGAAGGGAATAAGTCATGAATATATCGACTACAGTGTTTGAGCTATAAAATAAAGAGACAACAGTTTAAGCTGCTCTAAGTAATTTAATTTATTGATACAAAAAGCTTGTAAAGTCAACATCAATTATTAAACACTGGTAAAAGACTAATTACAGAATCGCATAAATGGCACCATTTAAACAAACAAACAAAAAACCAAAATTTAACTGACTTATCTTAGCCAAAGAATATAAATTAATTTCTAGTCAGAAAAGGGAAGCAAACATTTTTTATATTTAATTAAAATTTTAATATACGTATGTTTTTGAGGTCATTAACAGAAAAACAACCCAAAAGGGCTTGAGAAGAACTAGGAGTAGAGCCACATGCCTGTAATTCCAGCACTTAGGAAGGGAGAGGCAGGCGGAACTCAGTGAGCTCGCGGCTAGCCTGGTATACATACTGAGTTCAGGACAGCCAGGACAACAGAGAAACCCTGTCTCAAAAAAATATACATACATACATACATACATACATACATACATACATACATACATGGGTGGGCTTGAGGAAATAGTTCAGAGATAGAGTACATGCCTGCATTGTGAAACCCTAGGTTTGATCCCCAATACTAAAAATAATGGCTATAACATAGGCAACTAAAACCAAAAAAAAAGGGCTGCAGAAATGGCTCAGCAGTTACGACAGTTAAGAGCACTGGTTGCTATTTCAGAGTTCCAGGGTTCAATTCCCAGCACCCACATGGCAGTTCAAAACTATGTATCTCTAGTTCCACGGGAATCCCATGCCCCCTTCTGGCCTCTGCTGTGCACTGCGCACATATGATGCATAGACAGACAGACAGACAGACAGACAGACAGACAGACAGACAGGCAAAACATCCATACACATAAAAATAATAAATAAAATGTTATAAAATTATTTTTAAAGAAAAGGAAAAACTTAAAACAGGAAACCTGTTTTCAAGTGGATTACATTCTGATTGTAGACAGAGAAACCCAGCCTTAAAAAAACAAAAACAAAAGCAAAAGAACTCTTCTAAGCTTCCTTTGAAGGCAAAGGAACCAGGAAAAATTCTAAGTGCTGGTTATTGTGGGAGCATGCACAAAAAAATCTAAAACAAAGTATATAATGTCAACAAGTTATAGAAACTCTGATGAACAAAACCCAAAAAGGGAATTTTTATGTTCTATCTTAAAATTTCTTCTAACATTGTGTTCCTTTATCATAAGAAAAATTAAACATTACAAGACCAAAACCACTTTATTAACCATTTAAAGCAGAGCCTATTTTTCTTGTTTGTTTTTTTATGAGCCTATATTTCACTCCAAATAGTATTCCTATCTCAAATTTCACTTAAAATTAAGGTGAACTTGTGAGTACATGTTGAATCTTTTACCTGTCTTAGAAAAAAACAAAAACAAAAGAAAAGTAAAAGTTCAGGATTGATTCAGAGACTAACAAGTAATACATAGATACAGAATGAATCTCTGTCATTTTCGAGGCTAGCCTGGTCTACAGAGCAACCTCCAAACCAGCCAAGGTTACATCATTAACCTATGCATACACAGAGACTAGAGGCAGCTTTCTATAACTCCATTTCCAGTCAGCCCAATGCCCTTGGCTATCTGCAACACCAGCAAGTATGTGGAACATACCACATACAAGAGACACACATACACATATACTTAACTAAAATAATAAACGTGAATTTTTTAAAAATTAAAATAAAATGATCATCATTTTAGCAAACACTTGTCTAGGTTTAAAAGGTGCTGGGTTTGAATATGAACAACACACATACAAATACATACACATGATACCAAAAATGAATAAAAGTGGACACTAAGATGATTCAGTGGACATCTGCCACCAAGTCTAAGCTGACTTTGATTCCTGAGACTCAGCTGGTGAAAAGAACCAACTTCCACAAGCTGTCCTCTGACTTCACATGTGTGCTACTGGCACGTGTGCCCCCTCAAATAATGTTTTTTAAAAAGCAAAAAAGAAAACCAAAACAAACAAAAACAACTCTTAACACCAAAGAATATACATATTCCTAGAAAAGAAATGAAAACTATCAATTTCATCATTCAATAAATAATAGCTTGTATCATTCATCAAATTCACACACACACACACACACACACACACACACAAAGTCAAACTTAACGACAGGACACAAAGGAAACTAAAGAAAAAGTGGCACTATCCTATTAGTATACAAGAAGCACAGACCTGCTTTAACCTAACAATTCTACTTCAATAGGCATTAACCCTATATAAAAGTTTTGTGCGAATAAGGAATAACTCTATAGGATACCACCATAATACCCTTTCTACTAGAATGACTGGAGAGAGCACATCCATGAATGGAAACTCATTATTTTGCATCTAAATCATGACACAGCATATATTTAAAAGGAGTGCTAACTAGGCTAGAAAGAGTGCTCCCTGAGGAGCAGCACACACTCCTCTTGCAGAGTAACTGGGTTCAGTTCCCAAAAGCAACACAAGAGCTCACAAATGCCTTAGAACCCTGGTGTCCGGAGATCTGACACTATTACTTTTTGGTTTGTTTGTTTGTTTTCCTGCCTCGACAGGCTTCTCCACACACATGGTACACACATATATTCATACAGGCTCACACATATATGCTAAAAATAAATCTTCTGAAAAATATATGTTAGACAGACTGACTGACAGATTCCTGGACTTCAGAGGTTAGCTTATGCCTGCAATCACAGAACTCAGGAAACCAGAGAATGCTTAGTTCCAAGGTAGCCTAACTATATAGCCATGTTTTCAGAAAAATTGAACAAAGCACAACAAAAGTAAAACAGATTGTTGGTATGTATTATTTACAGAAACCAAAAAGAGGGAAAAAATGAGCTATGTATCTATGTCTGACTTAGCAATGAAGATAAAAAAGCTGCTTCAGAGACTAAGGTTAAAATTTTTTTTATTCATAGGGATTCTGGGCCTAATATCATGTAGAAACTAAGGGGTAACTGTTAGGTTTGTTTTGGTTTGGTTATTTACATGCGCATGTAGATTTATATTTGAGCGAATGCCATGTGTGAGTGCTTCCAGACCACAAGACCATGTCAGATCCACTGAAATGGGAATTACAAACATTTGTGAGCCATTTGACCTGGGTTGGGGACCAATACCTGAGCCATCTCTCCAGCCATATTTAATATATACTTTTACATTTTAGATTTTGGAATCATGCAGATGGATATAGAGTTACTCAAAAAGTTAAAGAAAAAAAGAATAGTACATATTCAGGCATATTGCTGAAAGTGTTTAATCCCAATACTTAGGAAAATACTACTTAATACTTAATTTCAATACTTACTACGTAGCTCTGGTGTGGAAGAAAGGAAAGGAGGGAGAGAGGGAGGGAGGGAGAGTGGGCGGGCAAGCTACCACAGAAAAGAAATATATAACAATCATGGTATCATGATATAATAGTGGACTTTTTATAAATGGGAATAACATTTTAATGATTCTAATATTCTGTATTCTATCAGATATGTAGTAACACAGACTCAATCAAGCCCTCAGAGGCTCCCGTACATCTTCCGCAGTAGCATTTGGAGTACTATAAAAAAAGCTTTAATTATGACGTCTTTGCATTACCTGTGCTGCAGCCCAAATGCAGTCAATATGCTGAGTACTCAGTCGTCCTTCTGCTGCCAAGAAATTCAAAATCACTTGGCACTGCTTAATAATCTAGAAAACAAAAACTTGGTGTACTTACTTAAAAAAAAAAAACGCATCTCTCTATAATATATAGCCAATATAATTGCCTACAAACCTCGATATGCAAATTTGGTCCAAATATATGCTCCACTACATTGTTGCTAATAAGCCAGTCGGCAAGTTCTTTTGCAATGGACCTAGGATCAAATAATTGGAAAAAAAAAATCTTAAAGCATTTTCCCATGTGTAAAAAGGGAAGACATAGTAAAAAACCTACATTTACTTTGATACAGTACAAAGAATTATAAAATATTATTCACAATATTACATAGCATAACTGAACTGAAACATAAAAAATGTCATATTCCCTGAATCTATAAACAATTAGCACTAAAAAGGTAGCAATACCAACTACCCAGGTGAGAACACAGTCCTTAGACTTTGTTTCCACATTTCCCACTATCACTTTTATACTGAATTAAGCAAAGTATAAAGAGATGAACACAAAGAATTTTACTCAAGAACGAAGTGCAAGTCTCCTTCCTAATACTAATGAAGAATTTATTAATGAATAAAGAGGTAAGTCATACATATATAATTATAAAATAGAAAGGAAAAAGAAATCAAAACAATACTGATATATTTCAACTATTTCCATGTAGTTCTACTAAAGATATAATCTGTAAAAGAGTGAGCTTTGAGAACTGATATGAGACACTCATCAAAATAAAATAAAGCTCAGCCTAGTGCTGAGGGGCAGAAGCAGGAGGAGCACCTTACATTGGAGGCCCTCATCCATCCTTACCAGGAAATCAGTTCTGTGTTACCCAGAGCTACACAATGACTTGTCTCAAGAAAAACAAAAACTTGTTTTTTTGCCAAGGTGAGTCATTTTTAGAAAGAACATTTATATTAAATTTTAAGGACTAGTACATAAAGATAGTTCAAAGTGGTATGAACCAGGCGCACACCTTTAATCCCAGCACTTGGAAGGCAGAGGCAGGTGGATCGCTGTGAGTTCGAGGCCATCCTGGTCTATAAAGTGAACTCCAGAACAGCCTAGGGTACACAGAGAAACCCTGTCTCGAAAAAGGGGAAAAAGGAAATCTTAAACAGTGAGAAAAACCAGAACAAATAAAAAGGATGTGGGAGACCAAATTGAGTATGTTTTTTCAAACTTTAAGATATACATACTACACATACAAATCAGCCTATTTTAAATGAAATGTTTTAAGTGCATTTTACTAAATATTTCCATCACTTCAGAAAAATCCCACTTGCTATCCCACTTTAAATAAATCAATCCTTATTCCCATTTCCAGTCTTATTAATCTACATTCTGCCTCCATAATTACTAATTTAAAACATTTCAGGGAAGTGTGATTGTATAATTAACACTACTTTTCAGTGAGCTTTGAGAAATGCAGGCATATGTGGTTGTTGGGATTCCTGGGGTTGAAATTATGGCCTCCGTACATGCTGTATCCAAAGCTTTTATCTGGCATCTTCTGCACCTGTGCTGCACTGTTTTCCGTTTGTATTTAGGTAGGTGGTGTAGGGCTTTCTGCATGCATATATACAGGTGCACACATGTGTGGAGACAGAGGTTTATGCAGAGTGTCTTCCCTAGCTGCTCTCTATCTCATATACTGACCCAAGAGCCTCCAGCAGCTTCATTCTCTTTTAATTCTCTCATTACTGTTTCATGATGTAGATCAATCACACTTTTTGTTTTGTTTCAAGACGGGGTTTCTCTGTGTAGCCTTGGCTGGCCTAAACTCTCTCTGTAGACCAGGCTGGCCTCCAACTCACAGAGATCCCCCTGCCTGTGCCTCCCAAGTGCTGGGATTAAAGGTGTTCACCACCATGCCTGGCTTTAACAAACTCTTGATTTTTATTATAAATCTGTGGGGGTGTCTGTGTAGACAATGCACTGTCTGGTACCTACAGAGACCAGGAGAAGGTGTTGGATTCTCTGGGGCTGGAGTTGCAAGTGGCTGTGAGCCCTCCCATGTGGGAGCTGAAGTTAGAAGTGGTTGAAAACACGAAAGAGGGGTACTGGGAATTGAACACTGATCCTTTGGAAGCAAGTAGTCTTAGCCACTGAGCCATCTCTCCAACCCCTAGTACATGCTTTTTTTCCTTAAAGAAAATTTTACATATATTCATGTGTCTGGGTGTGTGCATGAGCACATTCATACTGCTGCTCATGGAGTCCCCAGAATTACAGTTGCAGGGGGCTCAGAGTCATCTGATATGAGTCACCTGGAAGAGGAGGAGCTGCTCTCAACCACTAAGCCATCTCCTTGGCACTGAAGTATATATATTTTTTTAAAGTATATTTTTTAAAGAGTAAGTTTCAACATATTGCTCTATAGAAACTGAAGCCACAAGGTAACGATTTCCAATAAACACTTCAAATCAAATAAAGTCACAACTATATTTGCTATATTAACAGTAACAAATTGGCATACTTCAGCCAGGCATAGTGTCACACATCTTTAATCCCAGCATTTAGGAGACAGAGGAAGACAGATCTGAGGCCAGCCTGGTCTATACTGTGAATTCCAGGACAGCCAAGGGTAGTCTACTTAAAAAAAAAAAAAAAATAAAGTGTAACTCTGTACAAACTAATGTTCCTACTTACGTTTCTGTGTCTGATACCAATGATTCATTATTGCACACATCATTGAAAGTATGAAGCTGATTCTAAAATTAAAGAAAACAAATTAAGGCTTGTCATTTTTAACAATACTGCGAGCAAGAGGCAAGAAACAAAAATAAAACTATTACATATATAGTTCACAACTGACAAGATAGCAACTATAAAACAGAAGACAAAAAACCATTAGTGTACTATTTTATCACTAAAATACTAAAATTCTTCACAAAAGGAACATTTATTCTTTATTTCATTGAACACAATCGAGAAAATATAATTGAGTAAGGAAAAAGAAGGAAAAGGTTCTTAGGTAAAATTGACTTGAGACTGATTTCAGAAAACGTCAATAGGCATTTTCTATATTTACAAAACTAAACACCTAAGTAAACTAGATCACTTTAGATTTTCAGTGTGCTGACATTACAAAAACTACACAAGAAATGGAAAGAGGTGAAGTTAGTGGCCAGCAAACATCCACTCTAAAGGAGGCAACTGCTTGTCTGCAGCCAACTGCTCATGCCACACTCAGTCTTCCCTACCCCCACTCTTCAGAGACTCGTGTGTGTTTGAACACATATGTTGTTATATGATTTACACCCCTTTTAAATAGTACTTGATAATGTAGTTAAATGTGCCATGCTGCTCAGTAAACTGTGGCTTCTGCCTGATAATTAACATTGATAATGGCTGGCAATTATTTTTCTTTCTGAAAACACCATCTAAGCGCAGAATATTGAACACACCATGGTTGTACACCAGGTCCTCTGCAATGGCAAAACATGCTCTGAACCCTGAGCCAGCTCCCTAGTTCTCACGGGTCTAAATTTTAAAACAAGGGAAATAGAAGTATTTATTTGTGAAGGCAATACAAAATAACCCATGTAAAACAGCATTAAGCATAAACTCTTTCACTAATATCATTATTACATTTGACCAGCAAGCAAACAGAAGAGTTAGCAAAAACAAAGAATCATTGCTTACTGTTATCTGACTCAATCCAGCCAACCTCATGGTCAAAGTTGGTGACATAAAGTACTTAAACGCAAGGTCTAGGCTTTCTTTATCAAAGCATAGCGCTGTGTCCAGCGGTTCTTTCACTGTACTCCACATTAAGTCAGCCATGTTACGAGCTGCACTCTGTCGTAGCTCCTGATCAGAGAGCTTGCATAAATATCTGAATGGTTCAAAAACAGAAAACATAAAAATTCACCAAATACTTCTGTAATCCCAAAAGAAAGTCACCAACATCCCTTTTCTCTGGATGTCCATTTTATATATTAGAACCCTGGAAATCTTTCCATTTATTTTTACATAAAATTTACCAGCACTCAAGAGAGGCAAGGGTAGGAGGATCTCTGTGAGTTTGAGGCCAGCGTGGTCTATAAAGCGAACCCAGGACAGCGAAAGCTGCAGAGAAACCCTGACTTGAGAAACCAAAAACAAACAAACAAACAAACAAAAAACCAACTAGGTTTCATTTGTTTAATGCCTTCGTGTCCCCAATGTAAAAGTAAATTCCAATATTCACAGTGGCCTACAGAGATGTGAGTAATCTGCCCTTGCTAAGCACTCCACTCCTGTATCACAACTACATCCATCCTTTAAGCACTAGGCCCACACCACTCCACTTCCAGATCTTACCATACTCTTACTAAATCTATGTCTATTTTTTTCTAGAAAATATCCCTGACACCACATAATTAGCTGGTCACATCCTGTAAGTTTTCCTATTTTCTCTCTATCATATTGCTTTGCTTACACTGCACTCAGCCCATTCAAACTATCCTGACACTAATATTCTGCAATACCTCTAACAATACCAGGAAAAACAGTAAACACTCAAAACTTTACATGTCAATAAGAAAAAATTAGAAAGCACTCCAAGCTAGGACATGTGGCTAGTGAGGGTCCAGGTACCATTCTCCAATTACCATCTCACCCACAAACATTTGCAGTCATGCCCACGTCTTTATGTGAACTCACATCCTTACCCTTGTATAAGTGCTTTTCCAACTGAGCCATTTCCTCAGCCCAGTACTTAAAAATATAGTCTACATACTCTTACTCTTAACAATGTATTTTCCTAATATTTATCCTGTAGTACTTGTGATTTCTTATATACTCTAACAAGGTACTTTCCAAATACGCTGTTCGATAATATTTAAAATTACTTACTGAATAAACTCAATAAAATCATAATAAATCTACTTAATTCTTCCTAAACTCACATGTAAAAAAACAAGTCTAATTATTTTGGCAAAATGTAAATATCAAATATAAACTCATACACATTCATAAAAATACTGTGTAATTATTTATAAATTCAAATCTTCTCTAAAGGTTAGATCTGCAAGGGTCTTTCATAAGCACCAAAATTGTTAGAAATTTATTGAATTAGTAGATGAGGAAAGAAATTTTTAAAACTTACCTGATAACATACGTTCTAAAAGGTATAATATGCTGCATGACAGCAGGGATATGTAGCCATATCCTAATCTATAAGTAAATATAAAGAAAACAACGTATAATAAAAACGTGTAACATTTTACTGTTTTTTTACTTAATTTAAAACAAGAGCAATTAATATTTGACTGCCTCTTAAACCCAACACATTTTATATATGAATTTTGAATAGAATATGCTTTAAAAAGTTATAATTCCACTGATCTGATTTACATACAATAATATAAAGTTGACTTGAATATTACTAAAAAACCATGCTTTCCCATCTTTGTATGACAGCAACTATAACTCAGAATATTGTACTAGATTTACAATAAAACCATCTCATTCTTCATTTCAAAAATAGTAAGTATTTTGATTTATAGTCATTTCAATATCCATGTGAGGCAAATATATTTCTCAGTTGCATGCTCATTACAGTATTAGGAACATAGAAATGGGCTATCTGGCTGCAACATGAACCACTCCACAAATCAACAGGGTAGATTTGCCCGATAGAGCTGAGGTGTATGTGGCCTTCTTTCCTCACCATTCAGTACATGTCTTACAAAAAGTTCCAGAGATTAGGACAAAAACCAAACAAACTGAGCTGGAGCGATGGCTCAATGGTTAAGAGCACCATCTGCTCTTCCAAAGGTTCTGAGTTCAATTCCCAGCAACCACATGGTTCACAACCATCTGTAATGTGATCTGATGCCCTCTCTTCTGGCATACAGGTATACATGCAGGCAGAACACTGTATACATAATAAAAAATAAATAAATCTTTTAAAAAAACTAACTACAGGATGACAGTATATGTAAACATGCTTTTCTGGTTTACCTTTGCCTACTCTTTGTGCTGCTACAATTCCAGCCCTTTAATCCCAGCACTCGGGAGGCAGAGGCAGAGGCAGAGGCAGGTGAGTTCAAGGCCAGCATGGCCTACAAAGCAAGCCCAGGATAGTCAAGGCTACACAGAGAAGCCCTGTCTCAAAAAAAACAAAACAACAACAACAACAACAACAAATTCTAGCAAACCTCTAATCATATATTGATAGGGAGAAAAATGTTCTGTTCCCTATTGCTTAATCAAAGTTATTTCTGATAAAGTAGGAAAATAAAATTGTTTTTAAAAACTGTCAACCTACTGTCTGATCTGGCATGAAGATATTGAAAATATATGATCCTAAACTAATTTCTTATATTCACTCACTGTCTCTGTTCACCCACTTGTTAAAAACAGTCCATTTTTTAGGATCTCATTATGTATCTTTAGCTGTCCTGGAACTCTCTGTAGACTAGGCTGCCCTCCAACTCAGCGATCCACCTACCTACCAAGTTCTATAATTAAAGGACACACCACCGCACCTAGGAAGAGCAGTATTAAGATAGGTCAAGTTAATCTGTTCACTAAAGTAAAAACCCACTACAGCAAGTATGCATCTGATTATATTTTTACTTAATAAAATAAGCTATATTCTTTTTGTTGTTGTTTGTTTGTTTTTCAAGACAAGGTTTCTCTGTGTAGCCCTGGCTGGCCTTTAACTCACATCGATCCACCTGCCTCTGTCTCCTAGAGTGCTGGGATTAAAGTCTTGTGCAACAGACACCAGCTGGCTACAATCTTTTTGAAAACAAATTTTTAAGGTTTATTTATTAAATTTTCTTTGTATGTCTTTTCCCCAAGCCCATTACTTTTTTAATTCTATATGCATATTTGACATACTATTAATAAAAAATAATTCCAGAAAAGAGCTAAGTGTTAAGGAAAACTACTGTACCTAGAGCCACATTTAACCTAACAAAGAGAAGATAAACTACCATATGTGCTGATGTTGGTAAGCTTCCTTTCCTAAAAGACTTACAGGTACACAAGCCACAACAACAACAGTAATAAATATTTCTTTCTGTGGCTTCTAAGAATGAATACGTAACAAGCGTATTAACAATCAGACCAAGAACTGAAGCTACCCCTTTAAATCCAGCACCTGGGAAAGAGAGAAAGGTGATCTCTGAGTTGGGGGGTGGCCTGCTGTGGATAATGAGTTGCAGGAGCCAGGACTACATAGAGAAACTCAGGCACCAAAAAGGAAAAAAAAAAAGGGGGGGGGGTGGATTCTCAGTTTTCTTTCTGGGTTAATAAGTAAAACTCCAGTTTTATTGTTATACAAACTTAGCATTATAGGTTTAAAGCCTAAGAGATTAAACTAACCATTCATAAAGCTATTTTTCCTCAAAAACTGAAGTACTCTATCCGGGCCTAGTGGAACACACCTGTGAATTCCAGGCCAGTCAGAGCTACACAGTGAAACTATGTCACAAGCACCCCACCCCTGCCCTAAAAGTGAACTACTCTAAAACAGCCATAATAACCTAGTTCCTGGGACATATAACTATTCTTTGATGGGATGTGTGACTTACACTGTAAAAAACATACGGATTCACTACGGCCAGTCTACTCATGCTAGATCATATATTAGAATTTTTGAGGTTTTCTTTTTCCTTATAAGCAAAGAGTTCTTTGGCCCTCATTCATTCTCTTTGAAAGTCCATGTAAATTTACAGGTTCCCAATAGGGAAAATAATGGGCATAGAAGCAGTAAGAATAGATAGATAGGAGTGAGGCAGTGGTGGCGCACGCCTTTAATCCCAGCACTCAGGGCGGCAGAGGGAGGTGGATCGCTGTGAGTTTGACGCCAGTCTGGTCTACAAAGTGAGTCCAGGACAATCAGAGCTACACAGAGAAACCCTGTCTTGGTAAGACAAGAAAGAGGGGAAAAAGAGGACAGGAATGATTCACATAAGCCAGAGGCACTGTAAGTTTGAGGTCAGACTGGGTTAAATGACAATTTCAAACAAAAAACAAAGCAAACAACAAATTATAGTTTATGTATTGACCTAATCAAGGAAACTACTGTGTTCCAGCTAGACATGATATAGCAGCAAAAGCTAAAATGTCCATTAAATTCAACTGAAGCCTCTCTGTTGCACTCAGGATTTCACTATGTAGGCCATGTTATCCTTGAACTCAGGGAAATCCACACCTTTGCAGTGCCAGGATTAAACATACACATCTCTACGACCAGCACCACTTCCTGTTTGTTCATAAACTTCAGGAAGGGTGGGCTCAAAGCATCAAAAGCAGCATTTTTTTAAAAGTCAAAATTTCTAATGCTTTTTTTTTTTTTAATTTTTAATAATTTATTGTGTTTTATTATATGCGCAACAGTGTTTTGCCTGTATTCATGTCTGTGTGAGAACATAAGATCCCCTGGGACAATTGTGAGCTGCCATGTGGGTGCTGGGAACTGAACTTGGGTCCTCTGGAAGAGCAGCCTGTGCTATTATCCACTGAGCCATCTCTCCAGTCCTTGTGTTCACAGTTTTGACAGTGCAAAGGGAAAACATTACATCTTCAAATGTAATGCAGAGAGAAGTCAGACATACTGACTTACACAATGAAGTAGATAACCATCATCTAAATAACACAAAATAGTAAGAAGCAGAAAGTTTTCTGAGGACAAAAGCTTAGTCAAAGAAGGTTTACTTTCTTGTTTTTTTGTTTCTGTTTTTGTTTCTGTCTTGCTTTGTTTTTCTCCAAGACAGGGTTTCTCTGTGTAGTTTTGACTATCCTGGACTTCCTTTGTAGACCAGGCTGGCCTGGAACTCACAGAGATCCACCTGCCTCTGCCGCCCAAGTGCTGGGATGACAGGTGTGCACCCGGCTAAAGAAGGGGAATTTCAATACAAGCCATTGATTTTTTACTTTACATAAACCAGGTAAGGGCAAGCTTTATTTTAAATTTTAAAATTTGATGCATAATATATTACCTTTTTAAAATAGGCCTGCATATTCAGTTTTTAAATTACGTAAAAGTAATTACAAAAAAGTTTTCATGGCATTGAAATGCAAAATACTGCACTAAAAATTTCAAGACTAAGTCCAAACAGTACTTACATTAGAAACAACTGTAATAAACGCATGTGCTATAAGAAATGGGAAAGTTTCAGGAGTCCCATATTCAAAGCAATCCTTCATGAGAGAAAGGCCATTTTTCCCACAGAACAGACAGACATAGCGAAGCAAATGCAAGGGTACTTCTACATCCTATAAAAACAAAAAGTGTATCATTTTTAAACTTATCAGAAATCATTTTCAATTCATGAGCAACATTCAAATGTAATGATCAAATATAAACTCTCAAAAAAAAAGCAACATATCCCATAAACCTTAGAATGAAAAATACTTACATTCATATCACAGAATGCCCCTAATATGTTACTTTCTTGTGTCGATATATCCTAATTAAAAAAAAAAAAATATTAGGTCATTATTAACTGACAGTCTAAACTACATAAAATTCTGAAAGTGATCTTCCAAATTCTCAGGAAGTATATTTTATAGCCATCAACAGCACCACCCCCACTAAAGGTACAGTAGTAGCCCAGTTCTGAAGTGGCCTGAAAGCCTCCTGGAGAAAACCTTTGCTGTAACACACATGGCACACTTTCCTCCTGCCTAGTTTTCTTTCACAGACCCGGCTAATGTCAAGCAAGTGTTCTACAACTGAGCCACACCCCTAAGCTTTGGTAATTCTCAGAAATATAGCCTCACTGAGGAAGCCTAGAATGGCCTTGAATTCATGGCTTTCCTGTCTCCATGTTCACTGAGCTGACGTTATAGTTGTGCACAACCACTTCAACAATATAAACGTCCCTTTAAAATTAGGATAACTCTAGGCTGGGTAAGATGTTGTTTAGGGGTAGGGCACCATTTCAGCATGAGTAACACCCTGGGTTAGATATTCACCAGCTGGGGGACACACTTCAAAAGAGTCAGGGTGATTCTTATGAGTACAACTTAGATGATTGTCAAATGGTGCTCTGGAATTCTCCAGAAGAGTATGTGCTCCATATGTAAGATTTAAACTGCCCAAAGCATACGCAAACATTGTTGGTGACCATATAAGGAAATGTGGTGTTTATGGAAGAGTAAACAGTATTTATCAATATTTAAAATATGTACTGCTTTATACCTGCACATCACCTTTTGAATATTTTAGCCTGAAAAAGTAACAAGAGAACTACTGGAAAATATATGTGTAATCATGGTCACTGACACTAACAACAACACTAAATACAACTAATACTCATTGATTGTGTAAGCAAATGCTAGAAAAAACACTCAAAACTAGAGAATTTATCAAAAAGAAAAATACTCTAAAAACTGAGATATGCTAAAGTTTGTTTGGCTAAACTGCAGGTTTATAATATATAGGTTACACCTTTAAAACTGTGCTGAAAGCTGTGAGATGGTGACCCATGCCCGTAACAACAGCCCTCAGGAGGCAGAGGCAGACAGGATCTCTGAAAATTTGAAACCAGCCTGATCTACAAAGGGCTATGACACAGAGAAACCCTGCCTCAGGAAGCAAAAAGAAAGAAACTAATAATACTCTGTATTATATTAATTTAAGAACAAATTATGATCAGGATCTCGTTATCAAAACTATCTGAAACCTGGTTCATACTATTAGACAGCACAGGCTGTCTAGAATTTACAATCCTCTTGGCTTGGTTATAGTGCTAGGATTTCAAGTGGGCAGCATGGCCGGGCATGGTGGCCCTCACCTGTAATCCCAGCACTCGGGAGGCAGAGGCAGGCGGATCGCTGTGAGTTCGAGGCCAGCCTGGTCTACATGTGAGTCCAGGACAGCCAGGGCTACACAGAGAGACCCTGTCTCAAAACAAACAAGCCAACAAAGTAAGTGTGCAGTACGATACCTGGCTGATCACAATTTTGGGGGAGAATGAAGTGAGATTTGAAACAGACTCTCATAAAGCCTAGCTCGCTTTGAACTCCCAAAGCAGCCAAGGATGGCCACTAATCCTACCCTCACCCACTAAGAGCAGACAGAGTAGGTGTGCACCAGTATATGCTTCTTTTTAAAGTATTGAAAGATTTCCCCCTCCCCAGACAGGGTTTCTCTGTGTAGCTTTGGCTGTCCTAGACTCTTTGTAGACCAGGCTGGCCTCGAACTCACAGTGATCCACCTGCCTCTGCCTCCCTGAGTGCTGGGATCAGAGACAACTACTACCACACCTGTCCCAGAAAAGCTGTGTTTTGTCATTAAGAACACCTGCAGGCCAGAAGAAGGCATTAGATCACATTATAGATCCTTGTGAGCCACCACGTGGTTGCTGGGAATTGAACTATGTATTTCTAAACATGTTTAACTTTCAAAAGAGCATGACAACATAAGAGGCAGGACACTTGAGACCCACAAGTTCAAGACCAGCTGTGAGTAACACAAGACACAAAAATAGCTAACAATTTAGGACTAAGGGCTGTGTCTCATTGAGAACACTGGCTTATCAATAAGGTCTTAAATTCAAACCCTATTCCTACCCCTCCCGCCCATACTTATGTTCATGTTCAAATATGTGTATACATAGGTAACAATACACACACTACTCATCATTTAGAGGGATGGTAAGGAAGAAAACAGGGGAGGTGCATAGAGTCTCTATCCTACTGAGTATTTGCTGTTCAAATTATCAATAAGCTGTGTTGTACATATAACACTGACTTGCCAGGCCACAGGGGAAAAGGACACACTGATGAGCTAGGATAGATTGGGGGGGGGGGGCTCTTTTCTGAGGAAGAGGGGAGTTGGGAGGGGAGCGGGAGAGGGAGGGCCGACTGGGAGGAGTAGAGGGAATGGGGCTATGACCAGGAGGCAAAGTGATTAAACAAATAATAAAGGGGGAAAAAAGAAGGAAAACAAAAAAGAAATTATGTTGCACATTCTAAGACCTGATTCTAGGACTTAATAGCGATACACAGCAGAAAGCTGGCCAGATCATTTAATGTCTATAAACCAAGTAAATGCTTACTTTTAACAAGAAGGATACTGGCTGGGCGGGGTGGTGCACGCCTTTAATCTCAGCACTAGGGTGGAAGAGGCAGGCAGATCACCGTGAATTCGAGGCCAGCCTGGTCTACAAAGTGAGTCCAAGACAGTCAAAGCTGCACAGAGAAACCCTGCCTCGAAAAACAAAACCCAAACCACACCACCACCCAAAAAAAAAAAAAAGGACGCTGGCTTGGTGTCCCAGACCTTTAATCCCAGCACTCTGGAGGTAGAGGCAGAGACAAGTGGATCTCTGTGTTCAAGACCAGCCTAGACTTCCAAGCAGGTCTACGACAGCCAAGACTGTTAAACAGAGAAACCCCATCTCAGAAAATAATTAAGTGCCACCTGCACTACACTATTTATTAAACACTGGCCTTGAAACAATTATTGGTGCATACAACACATTTATAAATACATGTAGGCTAACTCTACACTATAGTAAACACCAAGAATGTGTACTTTCTGAACCAACCAATGACTAAGTTAATTACATGATCACTAGGATAGAAACCACAAATTACAGGGTTTTTTGGGTTTTGTTTTTTGTTTTCCTTTTGTTTTTTGTTTTTTAAGACAAGGTTTCTCTGTGTAGCTGTCCTAGATTCACTCTGTAGACCAGGCTGGCCTCAAACTCACAGAGATCCCCCTGCCTCTGCCTCCAGAGTGCTGGGATTAAAGGTGTGCACCACCATACCCGGCATTTTTAAACAATATATAAGAATAGACTATTTGGGGCTGGAGAGATGGCCCAGAGGTTATAAACACTGGCTGTTCTTCCAAGGTCCTGGGTTCAACTCCCAGCAACCACATACACGGTGGCTCACACCATCATCTATAGTAAGAGCTGGTGCTTTCTTTGGCCTGCTGGCCCACATGCAGTACAGAATACTGTATAAATAAATAAATCTTTTTAAAAAAGACTAGAATAGAATACTTAAGAACATATGTCTATGGAAAATTCAATATCAAAAAGTCTTTTATGGTTGGTTTTTAAGTAAACCAATTTTAGCCAAATTTTTATTAAAATTTTAATAAAACCTCAATAAAGCAATTTTATTTCAAACAGTTTATGAAACCATTACTTTAACAAAGTAACCACATGGAAGTTTCTTGAGAACCAGTAATGGCAAGGCATTTTGCTCCAAAACAAAAAGTATTAAGCACTATAACATTAACACGTTATCATTTTTAAATACAAAGGGAAAAAAATCACTGATTAAACTAACATTAACAAAATATCAGATTTAGTTATTAGTTATAGTGCTCTTAGAATTTCTTTTAGGTTTCTGTGTTTGAGCCAAGGTCTTAACTCTGAAGCCCAAGCTGCTCTAGAATTTACTACAGTTTACCCAAGCTCACCTCAAACTTTGATCCCCCTGCCTCAATCTCTTGAGAGCTGCGATTCAAGACATGAGTAACCACATCCAGTGTAATTAAGAAAATTTTAACTAGCAGTGTATAGAGGGAGAGCAAGGTGGGTCTCTGTGACTTCCAGGCTAGCCTGGTCTATAATTCAAGACCCAGGACAGCCAAGTAGCTACAAAGTGAAGTTCTGTCCCAAAAAACTAATAATGAGTTGCATTAAAAAAACTTAATAAAATTGGTATCTACATGTTAATATCTTTCAATACCAGTTTGAGACTGAAAAAATTTACACTGTATTCTAAAGATTACATTTTTAAATTTTTTAGATTTTTATTTCATGTGCATCAGTGTTTTGCCTGCATGTAAATCTGTGCACCATATTCAAAAGTGCCTTCAAAGCCAGAAGAGAGCACTGAATCCCTTGGAACAGACAAGCTATTAGCTGTCACAAGAGTGATGGAAATTCAATCTGAGTCCACTGGAAGAACAGCCAGTGTTCTTAACTACTGAACAATCTCTCCAGACCCTAAAGATTAAAATTAAGTAAATTTTTGTTTTAAAAAATTCTGACATTTTTTGGTATGTTTTATGTATCATTTTGTATAATATTCTTTACAAAGTTGCTACACAGAAACAACACACTACATTCTAGAAGAAACCTTTTCTCAATATATTATAAAAAATATTCCAATAAAGGATCATTATTTTTCAGGTGAAGAAAAGTTACTAAGTATGAAGGTTACAGATCATGCACACTGAAAAAGAGACTTGGGAACAGGGACAATAAAGGTGGATGGTGGTGGCATACATCTCCAATCTCAGCATTGGAGACGCAGGGGCAGGTGTACCTCTAACTAAGTTCAAGGCTGGATCTAGAAGAAGCCCAGTTTCAAAAAGCAAAAAGGAAGAAAGAGGAAGAAGAAGGAGGAGGAGGAAGAAGAAAGAAGAAAAATGAAGAATGAAGAAGAGGAAGAAAAAAACAAAGAGGAAGAAGAGGAGGAGGAGAAAGAGAGAGAACAAAGGAAAGAAAAGTAAAACGGGGTGGGGGAAACACAATAAATCCCAGCACTCAGGAAACAGCAGGCAGCAGATCTCTGTGGGCTTGATGCCAGTTTGGCCTACACAGCTCATTTCAGACCAGGCTTCATAGTGAAACCCTGTACATAGATTAGATTAGATTAATAGATAGACTGATAGACAGACAGACAGATAAAGTCATTTGAGTAACTGGCAGACTCACCTCTCAGCATTATAAGCAGATTGCCCAGGATATAAATGAGGACTAGGGATATAGCTTACTTGACAGAGCACTTCCTAGCAAGCACAAAGCCCTGTATATGATGCTCAGCCCCATAAGCGGATATGGTAGTTTATGATTGTAATCCCAGCACCCAGGATAGAGGAGTTGTTCAGGGTGTCTTGTACTACATAGGAGTCTGGGGCCAACTGAACCCAGTTTATAATGACAACTACCACGTCAGCTTCCTTCCCCACCTAGAGATGGAATTATAATTTTCTTCACCATCCTTTGCATGAAATGTGACAAAATCCATTCTCTGCCACTTCTAAGGAACCCAAAATGCCTAACAGCTTCTACTTCTGCCTTCCTTGAACACACCTAAAACAACAGTGTAAGAAAGCTAGAGTAGAAACAGTAGCCATGGAAGAAAATACAAGGGATCATACACAGAGCAGCTGAATTGCTTAGGCTTTGACTTTAGCCCACCCAAACCCCAAATACAAGGTATAAGCTGGGTGTGGTGGCCCATGCCTTTAATCCCAACATTCTGGAGGCAGAGGCAGGAGGATGGCTGTGAGTTTGAGAGCGAATCTAGAACACCCAAGGGTACACAGAGAAACCCTGTCTCAAAAAACAAAAATACAAAAAAATAAACAAAAAAAGAGCAAGGTATAAATGAGACACCTGGCAAGTACTCCTCATTCTCATAGAAGGAAAAGCAATACATCATTGCACTGAGACAAATACATCACCACATAATTATCTCAATTCTTTCTTTCTATAAATACAATTCTCTTCACAAATCTTAAATTACTAAATTTCTGAAATGCTCTTAAAAATAACTCATAGAGAATTAAGTAGTTAGACTTACAAAAGAAAATACTCATATATATGTATATATATGCACATGTGTGTATATATATGCACGTGTGTGTGTGTGTATATATATATATACACACACACACACACACACAATTTGCTAAGCTACTTATTAATGAAAAATCTAGTCTGACATCTAAGAATGAAATTGTGTGTTCTTTTTTAGATTATTTATTTATTTTATGTATATGCTTGCTCTGTCTTCATGCACACCAGAAAAGGGATTCAGATTCTACTACAGATGGTTGTGAGCCACCATGTGGTTGCTGTGAATTGAACTCAGGATCTCTGAAAGAGCAGTGTTCTTAATGCCTGAGCCATCTCTCCAGCCCCACTATATGTGGTTCTTTTACCACAACCATTTTTTAGTTTTGTGTGTATGTGTGTGCTTAAGTACATGTTTTCCCAGCACATGCATGTAGGGGCTGGAAGAGATCAGAAGCAGGGTCAGACCCCCAGGAACCAGAGCTACAGTTGTGCATCACTGCATGGGTGTTGGGAACAGAATCTGGACTCTGTGACGGTGTTGAGGCCTGCAGTTAAGACCTCATATAAATATTAGGCAAGTACTCCACCGCTGAACTATATATACCCAGCCATTATATTTTTAAGTCATAATGAATAGAACATAAAATACTTAAATCATTTAAGATTTAAGTTCCTGTGATTCAATTATAAATATATTGTGCAAATTTTCAGCAAACTATTATAGAAAGGTATGGAGAAAACAATTTTGGCAAAATCAGTAATTGTTAGAAAATTTCCCATCAAGCTAGGACATGACTGTGCACACCTGTAATCCAAGTACTCAGGCTGAGGCAAGTGACTCAAACCTCAAGGCCAGTCCTAGGATACACAGAAAGGTTCAAAGCCAGACTACAGGACTATACAGTGCGACCTTGTCTCAAAGAAAAGAAAAGAAAAGAAAAGAAAAGAAAAGAAAAGAAAAGAAAAGAAAAGAAAGAAAGAAAAAAAGAGGAGAGAGAGAGGGACAAGGTAGGCAGAAATAAAGTTTTCCATCAAAAAATAACGATTTTCAGTCATTCACAGATAAGGAGTAGACTAACAAGCTTAGCAGGACTTGATAATATAAAGTCATAGTACCTATTTTTACATACCTCTATAGTAGGATGAGTATTATGCTTGTAAGCAGTATATAAGGGAAACTGAATTTGAAAAATTTTTGCTACACATAGTAATAGTTTTTCCTTCTCATCTGTACTCCATAAACTAAAAAGATCAGAACTCTTTGAAGATTCCTCTTCTGTAAGATTACAAATTCTCGTAGAGTTTGATTTCTTCTCTATTGATTTTTGTCTTTCTGTATTTCCTTCATTACATTCTCTATCTATACTCAGTGGTTCTTCCGCTTGATTACTCTCGTCTTGCCACGTGGAATCTATGTTAATGGTAGTACAATGTTTACAAAGCTGGTCCCGGAGCACTTGAACTTGGGCAATCACTAAGTTAATAAGTGCACATACTACTTGGTTAAAAATCTCCAAATGTTTATATTCCTTGAAGCAGCACAGACATTGCCTATAAGAGAAAATAAAACGCAATAAATAAACGTTTCCCAGAGAAGGAACAATATACATTTTAATAAGTAACACAAGAAGCAAATACTAAAATACTTTTAACATAAATTTTATCTTTTCTGCTAGAGTAGCACTGTATGAATTTTTAAGAATAGAATCATAGGCTGGATATGGTGGTGCATGACTTAAATCCCAGCATTTGGGAAGCAGAAAGGTAAGTGGATCTCTGTAAGTTCAAGGGTTATATAGAGACCCTGGTCTCAGAAAATCAAAACTTTGTTGTTGTTGTTGTTGTTGTTGTTGTTGTTGTTGTTGTTGTAACAGTAGTGGTAGTGTTAATAATAGTAGTAGTTAATACTTTATTAAGACAGCTTTAAGTTAATTCAACATATTTTATTATCTAACAAAATATATTATTTAGCTACATTTTTAAATAAACAATTCTCTTGAAGACTACATGGGATGGGTATTCTGACCCTATCTGGAAGACCAGACACTGTCAGAAACACAAAACTCTCTTATCAATGTCAGTAAAAAAAAACAAAGACCCAGGAAATGTCAGGTAAGTATAACACATAAATCTACTTACTTTAGACAAGTTCTATTAATAGCACAACCCCTGGCATACTTCAGGTAAGTAAAAATCTTGTGAATCACTAAGTAAATGATACATCCAGAAGTACCTAATTCTGATATTAGAATCCAAAGAAAGACTGGTGACAGATAATCAGCTATTACTCATAACTTACACCTTGATGTACTAGCAAAACAAAGCAAAAACATCTCTACCATAATCAAAATAGATTACCAACAGTCTGTATTACCACACAGAAAAAGTAATCTCACTTTTTTAGGTATGATAAACTTGAAAGTATGGCCACAAAACCCTGACACTTTCATTTAAAAGGTAAACTCTAACTTTCCTCCCCTTAAGAACAGAAGGGAAAGCCAGATGTGGTGGCTCCCAGCCTCAGGAGGCAGAGGCAGGTGGATCACTGTGAGTTCAAGGCCAGCCTGGTCTACAAAGTGAGTCCAGGACAGCCAAGGCTAGACAGAGAAACCCTGTCTGGAAAAACAAACAAACAAAAGAATAGACGGGACGCATTTCCAGTGAGTAGAATGTGGTAGAAATTAGAGGATGTGACATAAAAGGCTAAGTCATAAAAGACACTGCAACCATGATGTCATTAGTAACACGCAAGCTGCCTACAACTAAGGTCTCCCTAGCACTTAATCTGACAGCAGATGCTCTAGCCCCACTTACACCTCCGCATAATTATAACATGAGCAATACCTTGGCAAAACCCTTATGATAAACCCAACACAGAGTTCTAAAATTCCAATCCCACTATGATACTGTCTCTTTAATTAGTTAATTACTATTTTTGGAGTTTGTTGTTAAAATAATGAAATAAAAGGCATCTTACTTTAAAGGTCTCTTCCAGCTATAAGATTCAATATTACTGCCAAGCATGGTGACACACGCCTGCAATCCCAGCACTCAGGAGGCAGAGGCAGGCAGATCACTGTGAGTTGGAGGCCAGCCTGGTCTACAAAGCCCAGGACAGGCAAGGTTTAAAAAAAAAAAAAAGATGTGCATTACCATTATACAAAAATTATAGGGCTAGAGAGATGGCTGAGGTTAAGGACACTGACTGGCCCTCCAGAGGTCCTGAGTTCAATTCCCAGCAACCACATGGTGGATCACAACCATCTATAACAAGATCTGGTGCCCTCTTTTGATATGCAGGCATACATGTGGGCAGAATAATGTAGAAATAATAATAAATAAATCTAATAATAGTAATAATGATGATGGGCTTGGGGGTTTTTTGCTGTTGTTGTTGAGGTTTTTTTTTTTTTGTTTTTGAGATAAGGTCTCACTATGTGGCTCTAGAACTCACTGTGTAGACCAGGTTGGCTTCAAACTCAGAGATACTCTCGCCTTTGACACCCAAATGTTAGGATTAGAGGTATGCGCCACAACACCCAGAACAACCCCCTTCTTTTTTTTGGTGTGTGTGTGTGTGTGTTTATATGTGCACCTTCCTATGAAGGCCACAACAGTGCATCAAATCCTCTGGATCTATAGTTATAGGCAGCTGTGAGCTACCAAACAAGGATGTTAGGAATTGAAGATGAATCCTCTTAATCAATGAACTATCTCTGCAGCCCCAAACCCCAGCCCATATTACAATCTCTAATGAGAAAAAACAAATACAATGTCTTTAATCCCAGCATCCAGAGACAGGTAGATCTCTGAGTTGAGGGCAGAGTGATTCCAAGTGAGCCAGGACTACAAAGTGATACACCATACCCTCAATATAAAACAAACAAACAAAATAGCCTGCCTACCTCATATCTCTTGCCCCTCCCCCCCTTTTTTTTTCTTTCCAATACTTGGAACCAAATCCAGGAATTCACACATACTAGAAAAAGCCCTCTTAACTGCTGGGCCCATCTTTACATTGACAAGGTCTCCCTTTTAAGTTCAGGCTAGCCAGGATGCTCTTGCCGTTGATTCCAAAATTTGAAGACTACAGGCATGTACCACCACACTAGACTCAGTTTCTTCCTATAATGCTAACACATAATTTCCTTAAAGTGAGAAGTTACAGAGTTAGGCATTTTTCTTAGTAAAGCTAGAATCTGAGTTCTTAAAGTATCTTGGCTAAGACTTAAAAATAGGAAAGACGGCCAGGCGGTGGTGGCTCACACCTTTAATCCCAGCACTTGGGAGGCAGAGGCAGGTGGATCTCCATGAGTTCGAGGCCCTCTCTGGACTACAGATTTAGTTTCAGGACAGCCAGAGCGGTTATACAAAGAAACCCTGCCTCAAAAAACCAAAGGAAAAAAAAAAACACCAAAAAATAAAATAAAATAAAATAAAAAAGGAAAGACAATTCACTTTTAACATTAGTTGTCAGATATTGGGAATTGGAGCTTGAAAGATGTCTCAGTGGTTAAAAACACTGGTTGCTTTTCCAGAGGACCCAAGGTGGGTCACAACTGTCTCTAACTCCAGTTCTAGAGGAACTAACAACCTCTTCTGTCCTCTGCAGGCACTACATGCATGTGAAACAAAGAGATACATGTGGACAAAACAAAACAGAAAAAGAAAAATGAAACAGGAATCAAGATGGGTGGTAGTGCATGCCTTTAATCCTACAATCAGGAAAGCAGAGGCAGCTGGAGCTGTGGATTCCAGAGCAGCCAGCCAGAGCTACACAGAGACACCCTGTGCCAAAACCAACAACAAAAGAAAAACCTCTGGAAAAGCTCATGTCCCAGGCAAAGATGAAGCAGAAGACAGAAAAAGAGGATTCAATGAAAGACATCAAGTAACCTCCCCTACCCAGCATCTAATCAGAGCCAAAGAATGAGGATACGTATCTCTTCAAAAATATCAGTCCAAACGACAGCCAGGCACAGTGGCACACCCCTGTAATCCCAGCACTTGGGGACACAGAGGCATCTCTGTGACTTCTAGGCCAGCCTGGTCTACAAAGTGAATCCAGGACAGCCAGAGCTACAGAGAAGCCCTGTCAAACAAATGGGTCCAAAAGACATTTCCTTGATAAGGAAGCCTACTCTGAGGCCAGCCTGGTATGCAAAGTAAGTTCTATGCCAGCCAAACTACACAGTGAAAAACCCTGTCTCAAACAAACAAAGCAAACAAAAAAGTCTGCTCACCATTTTATACCTATCATACAGTACAGACTTCCATTTTAAGCGCCCCACCCACAGCTAGCCAACTCACTTTATTGTGCCATTTTCTTAACCAAGAAGTACAGCCAAGAGTAAGTCTTTGTAAGAGAAAAGGAACAAAATAAGCAAAACATTAAAAACTTTTATCATGCCGGGCGTGGTGGCGCACGCCTTTAATTCCAGCACTCGGGAGGCAGAGGCAGGTGGATCGCTGTGAGTTCGAGGCCAGCCTGGTCTATAAAGTGAGTCCAGAGCAGCCAAGGCTACACAGAGAGACCCTGTCTCAAAAAACCAAAAAAAAAAAAAAAAAAAAACTTTTATCACTAAACATGACAGAAACAGTAAAAAGATTCGGCCTAGCTTGGGGGTACAGACCTTTCATCCCTGAATCGAAGGTAGACCTGGTCTACATAGCAACACTCTCTCAAAAGAGAAACAACTCGGTTTGTTTTATGGTAGAACTCAGGGCTGCCTGGCATAGTCTGGGCCCTCCACATCAATCATTCATCAATAGAATGCCTGTCGGCCTGGCGTCTCTGGAATGCGGGGTCTCCACTGCAGCTGAGGCAGCACCTTCACCAATGGCCTCTCCTCAGGGATTCCCACTATACCATGGTGCCAAAGCCTCAGTTTCTCTCCATGACTCCTTCAACCCTGGGGTGTCCTCTGCAACTGAGGCCATACTTTAACCAATGACCTTTTCTGGCCTTTCACAACACCAAGCATCCGGTGCTAACCATGATTCCGTTAAAAAGAAGCTTCCATGGGCCTGCACTCAGGAGGCAGGAACAGGAGGAACTCTCTGAGTTCCAGACCAGCCAGGTCTACATAGCAAATTCCAGGACTGCCAGGGCTACAACCCTCTATAATATGATCTGATGCCTTCTTCTGGCCTGCAGGTGAACACGCAGACAGAGCATTGTATACATAATAATAAATACATAAATAAATCATTTTTAATCTTAATTTTATTAATTTATTCAGATTACAACTCAATTCTTATCCCATCAGTTGTATCCTCCCATTCCTCCCTCTCTCCCGCTTTCACCAAGGGGGACCTCCTCCCCCACTATATGGTCATAGGCTATCAAGTCTCATCTTGGTTAGTGCAATAGTTTGAGCAGACCCCCGCTGGGCCCCGATCTACCCATCGCGATGGTCTTCTTGTAGGTTTCTAGGACCCTCTGAGTTCTTCTATTTCCCATCTCCTATATTTCTCTTACCTAGAGTCTCAGTAGAATGTCCTCCCATCTATCCCAATCTTTCATGGGACATGCCTTTTGGGCTAGTGCCCAATTATAAGTGAGTATATACCATGTGAGTCTTTCTGCTTCTGGGTTAACTTACTCATTATGATCATTTCTAGTTCCACCCATTTGTCCACTAGTCAAAAGTAACTGGAGAAGATTGTATTTGGCTTACACTGGCTGGTCCACATTACATCACTGAGAGAAGCTAATAAAAGTCGACCATGACAAGAATCTAAAGGCAGAAGCTAAACAGATACATGAAGAATGCTGCTTACCAGCTTGCCCGTTAGGGCTTGCTCCTGCTTCAGGACCCCTGGGGTAGCACTGCGTAGCCTGGGCTGGACCCTCCCACATCAATTATTAATCAAGAAATGCTCCAAGATCTGAGGGAAGCAATTTCTGAGTTAAGGTTACCCCTTCCCAGAAGACCACAGACTGTTTCAAGTGGACAAAAATCAAATTAAAGTAAAAAAAATACTAACTAGGGCTAGAGAGACAGCTCAGAGGTTAAGGACACTGACTGCTCCTCCAGAGGTCCTGAGTTCAATTCCCAGCACCACATGGTGGCTCACAACCATCTATAATGTGATCTGACTCCTTCTGGCCTTCAGGTGTACATGCAGGCAGAGCACTGTATACATAATAAATAAATCTTTTTTTAAAAATTACCTAGCACAGTCACATGATAGAAAAAAATTAACTCTTCGATATAACACTTAGAGCAATATGAGGTTACGGAAAGAATGAATGTTACAAAAACCTAAATAGGGATTATAAAAGTGAGCCCTGTGAAGCTGGGCATGGTTTAAATGTATGAGCCTCTGGGCTCCACCCTAACCACCATTTAAAATTTTTTAAAAACACTTTAATTATACATAGACTATTTGTATGCCTTTTAAATACACACAACATGTATCACTTAAAAACTCAATTAAAATTTTAGCAGCTTTAGTGAAACTAAAGCAATCTCCCAGAGAGGAAGACAAAAAATGATATTGGGGAGAAAAAGGAAAGTACATAACCAATCAAGACTAGTAATAGATCTACAAGTCAGATGGAAGTAAGGAAATAATGAAATAAAAATTCAAGGATTTTCTGTATTTTTATTTCTACTTATTGGAAGATTTAAACTTATGTTAAAGAACTAATCAAAGATAAAAGGCTTTAAAAACAAAACGAAACTATGTCAATGTGTAAAATATGCAAAAATGAAATTACTAATCAGAAGAGGGAATACATCTGAAGTCTATTTAAACACTAGTTCTAGCAAAGCATAATTGGGAATTTAGGGGTTTTTTTTGTTGTTGTTTTGTTTTGTGCTTGAATTAAAGGCATGTGCCACCACTTCCGGCCCAAGAGTTTTTTATAAAAGGTCATATGCTAATCTAATCAACCACAGCTTTTAGAGGTTATTTTATTTTATTTATTTTATTTTATTTTATTTTATTTTATTATTTGTTTATCGAGACAGGTTTTCTCTGTGTTAGCCTTGGCTGTCCTGGAGTTGCTCTGTAGACCAGGCAGGCTTTGTATGTTCAGCGAGTGCTGAGTTTAAAAGGCATGCACCATCACACCTGGCTCTTTTAGAGGTTCTTAAATATAACTAGGGTATCAGCTACTAAGACTTAATTATAGAGTAATTTTCTGCTGGAAGTAATATTCTCCCTCTCATAAGCCCCTTTCTAGTTTCTTGGCATCTTCTCTATCTCTCACATGTATATGTATATACAAAAAGCTGTGAGACTCAGATGAGATATATTGTTTGCCTTTACGAATCTGGGTCAGCTCAACTTAATAAAATATTTCCAAGTTCAATACACTTCCCTAGAAATAGTGCAACTATTCTTCTTAACAAATGAATTAAATTCCAGTGTGTGTATATGTTGTACACTTCCATTATCCAATCTTCTAGGTTTATTGTACTTCCCTGCTATTATGAAAACAGTAATAAACATAGATAAATATCTGTAATAGCATATAGTCTTTTGGATAAATGTCCAGGAATGGTATAAATTAATCATATGAAAGTTCTGGTTGGTAGGCCTGGTAGCAAACACCTTTAATCCAGCACTTGAGAGACAGGTGTATCTCTGTGAATTCCAGGCCAGCCTGGACTAGAAGTCAAGTTCCAGAATAGCGAGGCTACACAGAAAAATGTTGTTTGGGTATAGGGTGTGGGGAGAGAGTTCTATTTGTAGTTTACTGAGAAACAACCACTCTGGTTTTCATAATGGCTGTTCCAATTTATATTTCCACCAACATTTAAACCCTCTCCAGCTTTTGTTGTCAGTTGTGTTCTTTATGATGCTAATTTTTCAGAATGGACAGGCTTGCTGGGAGGTGGTGGTGCACGCCTTTAATCCCAGCACTTGGGAGGTAGAGGCAGGCGGGTCTCTGTATTTTTGAGGCCAGCCTGGACTACAAAGTGAGTGCAGGACAGTCAGGGCCATTACAGAGACACCCTGTCTCAAAAAAAAAAAAGAAAGAAAAGAAAAAAGAAAAAGAAAAAGAAAGAAAGAAAGAAACACACACACACACACACACAATGGACAAGCTTATCCAAATATATATCACTTACGGCCTGGAAAGATGGCTCAGTGGTTAAGAGTACTGACTGCTCTTTCAAAGGTCCTGAGCTCAATTCCCAGCAACCACATGGTGGCTAATGGCCATCTATAATGAGATCTGGTGCCCTCTTCTGGCATGCATGCACACATGTGATAAGAATATTGTACAAATAATTCATAAATCTATTTTTTTAATCTTTAAAAAAATACACCACCTACAATTTTTGAAATACAGGAGAAAAATACCCTAAAGCTTTCAAGCAGGGAATTAAGGGAAAACTAAGGAATAGGAACTGCTAAAACTGCTGGGTGCCATGACATACACTCTATAGAAGGCTGAGGTAGGAAATCCCAAGTTTTAGCCCAAGTTTTAGGGTTTCTCTGTGTAGCCCTGGCTCTCCTGGACTCACTTTGTAGACCAGGCTGGCCTTCAACTCACAGCGATCCACCTGCCTCTGCCTCCCAAGTGCTGGCATTACAGGTGAGCACACCACACCTGGCTACACATAGTTATTTCTAAAGGAGGAAAAAAGCCAATACTTCAGAAGAGCAACACTGGATTCCTGGAATACAATGAAGCACTGTTTATACAATTCGGGGGGGGGGGGGGGGGCTTTCTACCCAGAATCCTGTTTTCAACAAAAGTAGATAGAACAAAAGTACACACGAAGATTAAACACTTTAGCCATGCCAAGTCTAAAACTCATGTTACCATGTAACATTTTTCAGAAAAGGTCCTAATGAAACAATAAAGCAATAAGCACAAAAAAATACAATTCTGGAAAACATGGGCAGGAAAATAGTAAAAGCTTAGGGATGAAATTTGAGGGGAACCTAACTTAAGAGCAAACAATACAAACTGAAACTCAAGATTAAAGTCTGACAAGACTGGGGGAAAAACTAAAAATAACAGATCATCACTAAAAAGGTTTTTAGAGTTTAGGAAGAAACTGTGACTCATATGTAGAAAATTACTCAAATGAAAAACAAGTCAGTAGAGACCCAGGAAACAAAGAATGCATCAGATATGAATTGATCCACTTAACAATTTGGCAAGGCCTGGAGAGATGGCTCAGCAGTTAAGGGCGCTGACGGCTCTTCCAGAGGACCTGAGGCAAATCCCAGCACCAACATGGCAGCAAGATATTTGTAACTCCAAGATCTGACACTCACAAAGACAGCCAGGCAGGCAAAACGGCAAAGTACATAAAATAAGGCTAAACAATGTATTTACAAGAAAAACTGTTTTGGCACAACTATGAACAGCATTTTTACTTTTACAAGTATGCTAAGAATTGACAGCAACTACATTGAAAGGATGTGGTAAAAAGTAAAATGCTATGTGTCATAAAAGGAAGGGTACAATTATACCTAAAACTGACAGGTGAAGCAACAGCTACATAATGAAACAATTTCAGAAGTCAGAATATTAAACCATTAGCTGAAAATAGAAACAGGGTTAAGAAGGACAATTTTTTAAAAAACTGTATGCTTTCTCTTTCGGTTGCATTTTGGGGCAGGGAGAGACAGTCTCACTGTGTAGACTTGGTTGGCCTAAAACACGCTCCACTGACCTACCTCTGCTGATGTAAATGTGCCCCGTACCTGCATCTTTTAAAACTTGTATGGATTTTTTATATTTATTATTCTGCATCATGTATATCTTTCCTAACATTCTATATCTTTTATTTCCAGCTTGATTATGATCTTATTACCCAAGTAAAATGATATGCTTCTCGTCTGAATTTAAATTTACATATTAAAGCCCATGTCATGAGGGCTGGTGAGATGTCTTAGTGGCTAAAAGCACTTGCTATGCAAGATTAACAACCTGAGTTCAATACCTGGAACCCACAGAAAGGGGGGGGGAAAAGCTACAAACTTGTACAGTCTTACACACACAGGTTATACACACATGCTAATAAGCTTTTTGTTTTGTTTTGTTTTTTGTTTTTCAAGACAGGGTTTCTCTGTGTGTCCTTGGCTGTCCTGTACTCACTTTGTAGTCCAGGCTGGCCTCGAACTCACAGCAATCCGCCTGCCTCTGCCTCCCAAGTGCTGGGATTAAAGGCGTGCGCCACCACTGCCCGGCCCGCTAATAAACTTTTAAAATGCAATGATAGTATAAAACATGAAGCTTCAATAAATTTTAGTAGTAAATTAATTCTCATGAAGGCCCATAAGACAAGTAAAATTTCTTAGAATTTTATTTGACAACACATACCTGTACCATCCTTTTCCCTACCCTGCTCTTGTTGAAAGCACTAAAGAACTATTCAAGAAGCTGGAGAGATGGCTGGCTCTGTGGGGACCAACACTGGCTGCTCTTCCAGAGGGGCCCAGGTTCAGCTCCCAGAATCCACACAGAGGCCCCCAACCTTCAGTAACTCCAGTTCTAAGGGATCCAAAGCTCTCTTCTCACTTCCTAGAGCACAGTCATACTTATGGTACAAAATACATGCAGGCAGCCAAAACATTCATACATGTAAATAAATAAATGTAAAAAAAAAAAAAATTAAAGAACTCTTACAACTCAGTATTCAACATCTGAATAGAAAAATAATCCTTTCTTACAAGCTGCCTACTCACAGCAGAACAAAACCTGTTGAATGTGGTGAGTGCCACAGCAGCCGCCAGGGGTTGGCTAGCTCACCCCACAGCAGGTGCTCAAACTTGAGACCCTCAGCAGTACTAAAAAGAACTGGTTACACGGTAAACCTTTGCTGAGGGCTTCCAGTTCTCCACCTAATTACTCACAGGGAAACCTGGTTCTGTCTCATCAATGATGTTCATTTGATTTATTTGGGTTTCTTTTCTTTCTTTCTTTCTTTCTTTCTTTTTTTGGTTCTCTGAGACAGGGTTTCTCTGTGTAGCCTTGGCTGTCCTGGACTTGCTGTGTAGACCAGGCTGGCCTCAAACTCACAGTGATCCACCTGCCTCTGCCACCTGAGTGCTAGGATTAAAAGCGTGCGCCCCCAGGCTTGGCAATGATTTAATTTTAAATGTGATCATTGATAGTTTCCCCAGATAGTTTATTGAAAACTTAACTCTAATTGTTCTGGAATTCTTATTATACGGAAGATTATCAGACACTTTAATACTGGCCATGTGTGGGCATAATAAGACTCAGGAGGATCTCTGTGAGCTGAAGGGCAGCCTGGTCAAAATAGTGAGCTCCAGGACAGCTAGGGTTAGAGAAACCTGTCTTAGGGAAGGGGACAGGGGAAGGGACAAGGAAAAAGAAAAATGTTAAAGGAACAGTAAGACACTGCCAAGTCTGTAAATTAGCTTCATCAGCTTAGTGTTTCATGTTTTCACTGCACATATTTTGTTTACTAAGAGAAGGTCTGACTACACAGCCAAGAAGAGCTAGGAACTTGGGAGCCTCCCGCCCTGTCTTCCACGGCTGGGATTACAGACATGAACCAAGTTGACTCCATCTCAAGCTTTCGCCTTGGATCTCAAACACTGTTTTATATGAGTTAAATTCTGGGGGGGAAATTACTTTAAACAATAGCATCAATATCATTTTCCTTTCTTTTGGATTTTTGAGACAGAGTTTCTCTGTGCAGCCTTGGCTGTCCTAGAACTCACCTCTGTAGACCAGGCCGGCCTAGAAATCACAGTACCAGGATTAAAGGAGTACACGACCACCAACCTTTTTCTTTTCTTTTCTTTTTTAAAGGCAGGGTCTCACCATGTAGCTATGGCTGGCCAGGTTTGTTTGGAATTCACAAAGACCTGCCTGTCTGTGTCTCCTATGAGCTAGGATTAAAGTATGTTCTACCACATCCAACTCAACAAATTCTTTTTATTTTGTGTGTGTGAGAATGCATGTAAGTGCACCACACCTGTGCAGAAGCCTTCACAGATCAGAATATTGGATTCTCTAGAACTGGAGTTAGAGAGAGCTATGAGCTCTCATGTGGGTGCAGAGAACCAAGCAGGAGTCCTCTGCAAGAACAGTAAATTCTTTTAACCACTGAGCCATCTCCCTAGTAAACCGAACACATTATTTCTATTTTTTTCTTGTTGAGACAGTCTTTCTACATAACCCTGGCTGTCCTGGAACTTACTACATAGCCACTGCTGCTGACTCTTCTCTGAGTGCTGGGGTTAAAAGTGTGGGCCACCACACCCAGCAACCACATTATTTCTTAAATGAACATTGTCAATACATTACAAAAGCAAATCCTGACCACTGATAACATTACATTGATTTGATCATCTTTCTGTAAATTTTATCTAGTGATAGGAATCAAATCCAGAGTTCTCACAAATGCTAAACACACACAATTATGTCCATCCCATTCTACTGATAATGTGAAAGCTATAAACACTTCCCTCCAAGAAAGATAACCCATTTATGGGCTTCAACCTAATCTTTCTTCTAGAGTAACTGTTAATAGCTATGTACCTCCTAGGAGAAGCACACTCTTAAACTTAGGCAACAGTATTTGTTGAAATATAAGAAAATAACACAAGCCTGAAGCGGTGGCGCACGCCTATAATCCTAGCACTCGGGAGGCAGAGGCCTTCCTCTGTGAGTTCTAGGCCAGCCTGGTCTACAAAGTGAGTCCAGGACAGCTAGGGCTATCACACAGAGAAACCCTGTCTCAAAAACAAACAAACAGGGGCTGGAGAGATGGCTCAGAGGTTAAGAGCACTGGCTGCTCTTCCAAAGGTCCTGAGTTCAATTCCCAGCAGCCACATGGTGGCTCACAGCCATCTATATTGAGATCTGCTACCCTCTTCTGACATGCAGGCATATATGAAGGTGAAGCACTGTATATTTAAATGAATAAATATTAAAAAAAAATAATAAAATGAAATAGAAACAAAAAAATCATACTTAATTCACCTGTAAACAGAATTATATAAGGTTCAGCTTATATACCCACACTTCAATTTATATTTTCTTTCCAAAACAAAGCTTAGCAGGGTTGTTTGTTTGTTTTTTGAGACAGGGTTTCTCTATGTAACAACCTGAGCTGTCTTGGACTCCCTCTGTAGACCAGGCTGGCCGCAAACTCACAGCAATCCGCCTGCCTCTGCCTCCCAGGTGCTGGGTTAAAGGCGTGCGCCCCCTCCCCTGGCCCCAGCAGTTTTAACTAAGCGAATGTTCACTAAGTTAGGTGTGTCACAACTAGAAATGTAGGTCAACACTGGTGCTTGTCTACCACACGAGAGGCCTCGAGTTCAACACACACAAAAGCACAAACAATTTCTTCTCAAAAAGGTTGCTGAAGAGATGTCTCAGCAATAAGAGCATGGCTGCTCCTCAAGAGAACCCCAGACCCCACACGGTAGCTAACAGCCAACCATGAGTAACTTCAGCCACAGTGAGTCAAACACCTTCTTCTGTTCGGTACAGATGCTGCAAACTCATGTTGCACAGTCACACATGCAGTTTTTGGAGACAGGGTCTCTCTGTGTAGCCTTGGCTGTCCTGGAGTCGCTTTGTAGACCAGGCTGGCCTCGATCTCACAGGGATCCGCCTGCCTCTGCCTCTGAGTGCTAGCATTAAAGATTTGCCACCACTGCCCAGCCTATAATTAATTCTTAAATAGAATGCTAAGTTAGTATTTTGTGTTTTGTTTTTCATTAAGCTACAGCATCACTGTAATTCATGAAGAAGTGAAGACTTATAGAGGAGAAAAGAATTTGTCTGCATGATCAAGGTCATGGATGATGAAGCATAACTTTAATCCATGTCTATCTGGTTCCAATGCCAGCCTCAAACTATTTCAGGAAGTAATTGATCAAGCAGAGGTTCTCATCAATTTAAGGACAAATTCTGGTATTCTGATAAAGCCTATTAATTATTGCCTACAACTGTACATATCAAGATCTCCTTTATAATTTCACTGCATTTTTTCATTTTTTATTATTTCTTTATAATTTCATTCATAGACTCTACATTAAAAAACACTAATAGAGGGATTATAAATATTTAACTAGTATAACATTAAAACTCAAAATCAGAGATATGGCTGCAGCTCCACTAGTAATGACAAGTAAAGTAGTAAGAATTGTGCTGACTCTACAACTCTCACTTTGCTCAGGCACACCTAGTACATCCTGAAGTCACAAGCACTGAGTTTTTCCTAGTACATTATGCTGCCATCTAGCTGTAGCTACAATAATTTAAAAACTATGATTCATGTAACTTTTCTCAGTACATCACTTAAGTTATTAAAGTTAATTTTAATTAACTGTTTTTGGGTTTTTTTGTTTTTGTTTTTGATTTTGGGTAGCCTTGGCTGTCCTAGACTTGCTTTGTAGTCAAGGCTGGCCTCGACTCACAGCAATCTGTCTGCCTCTGCCTCCCCAGTACTGGGACCCCAGGCTTAAATTAGCATTTTAATATATGAAACATATTTTCGTCTAGTCTACTCATAATGGCAGCAATAGTAACTCAGTCCAAAGCAATCCACAGGGCTGATTTTTAGAAGAGATGTCAACATCAAGATTGTAGTAAACTTTTTCTTTAATTTTTTTAAAGATTTATCTATTTATTTTATGTAGGTGAGTGCTCTGTCTTCAGGCACACAAGAAGAGGGATTCAGATTCCATTACAGATGGTTGTGAGCCAGCATGTGATTGCTGCGAATTGAACTTAAGACCTCTGGAAGAGGAGCCAGTGCTCCTAGCTGCTAAGCCATCTCTCTAGCCCATATGCAAGTTTTCAGTACTTCTAACTTTTCCTAAAATCAAGAGAAAAATACTGTAGAAGAGATGAGATTCAGCTGGTCTGTAGTGACACATGCCTTTAATCCCAGCACTTGGGAGGCAGAGGCAGGCGGATATGAGTTCAATCGTCGTCTGTAGAGTTTTCAGTTCTACAACAGCCGAAACTACGCAGAAAAACCGTGTCTCAAAATACCAAAAACAAACAAAAAAACAAAACAACAACAACAAAAATTTTTGCTAAGCTGGGTGTGGTGGCACATGCCTTTAATCCGAGCTCGGGGAAGCAGAGGCAGGCTATGAGTTCAAGGCCCACTCTGGTCTACAAAGTGATTCCAGGATAGCCAGGACAACACAAAGAAACTGTCTCCCAGATAGGGGTTTAAGGAGGTTTGTGGGATGAAGGAGAGAAAGAATAGCTGAAATTTGAAACTAAAAATTTTTCTCTGTGTAGCCAGTCTCTAAATGAAAAAGAGACAAGTAACAAATGGCTTCAAAATATGTTACTATGGGCTGGAGAGATGGCTCAGAGGTTAAGAGCACCACCTGCTCTTTTAGAGGTGCCCGCTTCTGCAGATAAATCACTCATATACAATAAATAAACCTTTTTCTAAAATGTTACCACAATAAAGATATTTTTAAGAGAGTAAGTTTGCTATAAGCTTTTGGCTATTCCATAAAAATTCTCTCATCTTGTGAGCGGCTGGTAGACAAAAGCAGACAGAGTCTGAGGCTAGGTTGGTCTACAGAATGAGTTCCAGGACTGCCAGGGCTGCACAGATAAACCCTGTCCAGGAAAAAAAAAAAAAAAAAAAAAAAAAGCAAAATAATCTCTTAATTCTCAACTACTTCTCAAAATTTTAGTCACTGATTCCTAAAGAATGAGGGAAAGGTAAAAGGAAAAAAAAATCAATTGTTGTGACACACACCTTTAATCCCAGCACTCAGGAGACAGAGGCAGGTGGGTCTCTGGGAGTTCAAGGCCAGCCTATTCTACAAAGTGAGTCAACGACAACCAAGGCTACACAGAGAAGCCTGAGGGGGGGGGGGGGACGACGACACACAATGTCATGGGCTGGAGAGATGACTCAGGCTAAAAGCACTGTCTGCTCTTCCAGAGGTCCTGAATTCAATTCCCAGCAACCACATGGTGGCTCACAACCATCTATAATAAGATGTGGTATCTTCTTCTGGCGTGAAGGTGTAATGCAGGCAGAACACTGTATACGTAATCACTAAATAAATACATAAAATGCATGATCAAGCCCATGATTAAGAAAAAGGGGACGTGACTAATATTGATACACTTATTATTTAATACAAAAAACATGTAATACAACATCCTGAAAGAAAATCTAATGATAGATAATTGCAATTTATACAATCTACCAAGTTAATCTTCAATATATCTACAACTGCATACCTCTGAGTCCAGGAATTGATATAAGCAAATATTTTGAGAGTATGTTCCTTTCTGAGCTGCAGTCCATCACCACCTTCTATATCTGATACTGAAATAGAAGGATAAAAGTATGAATAAATATTAAGGCCAATACTTCAAGAATAAAGCTTAGATACACAAATGCCACAAATGCAAACATCAATTCTTTTACTTTAAGTACTAACATAAAATCTGTGATTACTGACTGTATTCGTTTGTTTGTTTCTGTGAAGACCATAACCAAAAATAACCTGGAGAAGATAGGGTTCATTTTCCATCCTCAGAGGAAAACACAAAATGATAGAGAAACCCAACTTACTGGCTTGCTCAGCCTGCTTTCATGGTTTTTGTTTGTTTTGGGATTTTGGATTTTTTTTCTTCTTCTTCTTTTTCTGGAGGCGGGGAACGTGTTTTTGAAGATAGGGCCTCCCTACATTCTAGGCCTGCCATGGATACATACTGAGATTCCGCCTCAAAAAAATAAAGAAAGGCAGCTGGGCGTGGTGCTGAATGCCTCTAATCTTATCTCTCAGGAGGCAGAGGCAGATGGATCTCTGTGAGTTCAAGGCCAGCCTAGTCTAGGACAACCAGAGCTGTTACACAGAAAAACCCTGCTTTGAAAACCTAAAAGAGAAAGGCTCAGCTTTAATAACAGCACTTTTAGAAATGGTTGGATGTTTTATTTATGTGTATGTGTGTCGCCCTGTGTGAGTGTGTGTCCATCATGTGCCAGCAGGGTCCTCTAGATCTAGAAGTACAGGCAGTGTGAGCCAGCTCGTGGGTGCAGGGAACGGAACCCAGGTCCTCTGCAAGAGTACACTACACACTCTACACCACCGGTCCATCTCTCCAACGCAAAGGAAATACTTAAAAAGCCAGGTGTGGTGGTACATGCCTGTAATCCCAACACTGGTCTGCAGAGGCAACCCAGAATAGCCACGGCAACACAGAGAAACCCTGTCTCAAACAAAAACCAAAAAACGCAAACAGAAACTAAATTCTAGTCCTAATCCTCCTACCTGTAAACTGCCTCGTGGCTCCTGCGGTTATGTAACACCGTAATGTTGAAAAGGCTCTACAAGTACAATAGCCTGAGGTCATCTTTCCCTTTGCCACTCCATACTTTTGATTTCAATCTTTCCCCAAACTATAGATGTATTCTAAGAAGCTCTTGTGATCCATGCCATATGCTCATGATGGTCATGATCATACATACATACAAAAAAGGTGATAAAACATCCTAATAGAAAATCTAATGACAAATAATGGCAATTTATACAATCCTCCAAGCTCGTCTTCAAAATACCTACAACTGCATACCTCTGAGTCCAGGAATTAATATAAGCAAGTCATCAGAAAGTACAGTATATAGCTGATAAATTTTTTTTGGCAGGTTAAATGTACTGAATGCATTTCCCACTTACATTTCAAATTTGCAGTGTGTATTGTTGTTGTTGGGTTTGTGTTTATTTGCTCTTTCCAGACAAGTTTTCTCTGGCTGTGAACTCAATTTATAAAACAGGCAAGCTTGCAAGCTTCAAACTAACAGAGATGATATCCTCCTGCCTCTGCCTCCTGGTGCTGGGATTAAAGGCGTGTACTATGATGCCTAGCTGAGGCTTTTGGGGTTTGGTTTGTTTCCTGATGGTGGACTGTGTCGGTTTCTGTTGTTTTAGGGAGGTTGCATTTAGTGTTTGTGTGTGTGTATGTGTGTGTGTTTTGATTTTTGGTTTTTTGAGGTAGGGTTTCTCTGTGTAACAGCCCTGGCTGGCCTGGACTCACTTTGTCAACCAAGCTGCCTCTGCCTCTTCGAATGCTGGGATTACAGGCCTGCACCATCACACCAGGCTTTGTGGATATGTTTTAAGTTGTCAGGAAAAAAAAAAAAAAACACTTGTAGAAATTTGTTTTCTTGGCCTACTATGTGGGTTCCAGAAACCAAAATTAGGTTATCAGGTTTAACAGCAGGTGTCTTGTCCAGCTGAACCATCTCCCCAGCATTAACATTTCTTCTTCCTTTGGAAGAGCAGGCAGCACTCTTAACCACTGAGCCATCTCTCCAGCCCAACATTTCTTCTTTAATAGTCAATTTTCTCTTATAGTTCCCAAAATGGAAGAGAAGAACAGCAATCTAAAACAATGTTTGTCAACTGATACTATTTCAGAAACATCATCAACTAAGCTTCAAATTCAAAGGAGTATCTTCCTAATGCTGCAACCTTTTAATTCAGCTTCTCATGTTGTAGTTACCCCGAGCATAAAATTATTTCCCTACTACTTTGTAATTACAGCAGGACATGGTGGTGCACGCGTTTAATCCCAGCACACAGGAGGCAGAGGCAGGAGGATCGCTGTGAGTTCCAGGCCAGCCTGGTCTAGAAACAGAGTCCAGGACAGCCAGGGCTACACAGAGAAACCCTGTCTCAAAAAACCAAAAACAAACAAAACAAAACTAACTACTTCATAACTAATTCTGCTACTGTTATAAATCATAATATAAATGTCTGCCATGCAGGATATCTGCTATGCAACACCCCCTCCAAGGGGTTGCAACCCACAGGCTGAGAAATGGGACAGAGAGATGGCAAAGCAGTTGAGAACCCTGTCTGCTCCTCCAGAGAACCAGGGTTCAACTCCCAACACCCACATGACAGCTCACAACTGTCCCTATTTCAGTCCCAGGTGATCCAAAGTACTATTTCAACCCCCACAGGCACTGCATGCAAGTGGTACTCTTACACACAAGCAAAAACAGCCACACACATAAAGTAATAAAATCAAATTAAAAAGTTTGAAAGCTTCCCTGGTGGTCCTCAGAGAAAGGATAGCAGGCTACCAAGAAGAGACTTGATACCCTATGAGCATATACAGGGGGAGGAGGTCCCCCTCAGTCACAGTCACAGGGGAGGGGAGTAAGGGGAAAATGGGAGGGAGGGAAGAATGGGAGGATACAGGGGATGAGATAACAATTGAAATATAATATGAATAAATTAATAAAATATTTTTTTTAAAAAGTTTGAAAGCTTCACAACCACGTAACTACCAGCTCAGTATTCTTCATTACTCCCAAGACTAAAGGTTTAAGTTTGAACAGCATTAACATTCTCTCACATCAGTAACAGGTTCAGTATTCTGTATCTGAAATGATAATTTTTTGAGGTTTTAAAATAATGGTGCAAACTTTTACTGGCTAAACATGCCATAAAAATAAATAAAGCTGCCAGGCATGGTGGCACATGCCTTTAATCCCAGCAGACAGGTGGATCACTGTGAGTTCAAGGCCAACTTGGACTACAAAGCAAGCCCAGGACAGCCGAGGCTAACACAGAGAGACCTTGTCTCGAAAAACCAAAAAAAAAATTTTAAATAAATAAATAAAACTGGGAATAGGGGGGTGGATGCTAGAGAAATGGCACAGTGGCTAAAAACACCTGCTGCTCTTCCAGATGAATAGAATTTGGCTTATACCATCCATGTCAGGCAGTTCACAACCACCTTCAACTTCAGGGGGATCGGACACCCTCTTGTGGCCTCCATGGGCACCAGCACAAAATTTTATACACATATATACATGTAGGCCTACATACCAGCAGAAAGCATTTGATCACATTATAGATGGTTGTGAGCCACCATGTGGTTGCTGGGAATTGAACTCAGGATCTCTGAAGAACAGTCAGTGCTCTTAACCACTGAGCCATCTTTTCAGCTCACAAGCAGAATTTTTTAATGGAGCAGGCAAGAGGCCACCAACCCCTGAAACCTGAATTCAATCTTCAGAATCCACATGGTAGGAGAGAAATATCCTGCAAGTTGTCAGCTGCCCTCCACATATGCTCCATGGTATGCACAGGTACTTACACACACACTTACACACACACTTACACACACACACACACACCAATAAATTTAATTTTTGAATTGTATTGATTATTTTTAAAATCAGAATTTAAATTCTAGCCTCACACTGACTAGAAAACTTCAAGTTTTGGGTTTAGTAATAGCCAACCTCTATTTCTTCACCAAACTGTAAGTTAGTATCTCACTTAATGCATGATTTAATCTTGCTATTGGGGAAACTCACCATGGAAGGGAAGATAGAAACAAAGCAGCATGACAATACACAATCTGTTGGCCACACTGTACTGCTTTGCCAAGCAGTGGTAAACAGTGTCCCATTGTTTTCTTACTTTGAATGCAACTCCTAAGGCCCTACTGCCGTCATTTCCCAGTGGTTCAGGCCTATAATCTCAACACTTGGGTGGCTGAGGCTGTAGGATCTTGCCACATAGCAAGACACTACCTTTTAAAGCAGGGCCTGGTGTCACACGCCTTTTAATTCCAGCACTCGGGAGGCAGAGGCAGGCAGGTCACTTTGAGTCTGAGGCTAGCCTGGTCTACAAAGCAAGTCCAGGACAGCCAGGGCTACATAGAGAAGCCCTGCCTTTTAAAGAGGACTAGGGAATCAGAGGTTGGAAGGCAGCATGGAGAGATGGCTCAGTGGTTAAGAACACTGGTTGCTCTTCCAGAGGTCCTGAGTTCAATCTTCAGCAACCACATGGTGGCTCACAACCATCTATATTGGTATCAGATGCCCTCTTCTGGCATACAGGAGTACATGTAGATGGAGCACTCATACATAAAATCAATAAAATCTTTAAAAAAAAATAAAATAAAATAAAATAAATTTTTTAAAAAACAGCCTGGTAAAGAGCAAGTTTCAGATAAAGAAAAATAAAGACCCAGGTGTAGTGGAGCATCACCCTTTAATCCCAGCACAGAGGCATGCAAACCTCTAAATTCTAGTCAATACTGCTCAGGCAGTTTGGTTGAGAGTGAGGAGAGCAGTGCCCTGGAGTTGAGTTGTGGGCTTCAGGGGCAGTTTTTTACCAGGAGAGTTTTACAGAGACAGGTAGAAGAGAACAAACTAGACAAGAGTGAAGACAGTGAGCCACAGAAAGAGAAGAAGCCAGAAGATTAGAATATACTGCCAAAGCTAGTATGAGGCCAAGCTGTGCAACAAGAAACTGAGAGAAGCCAGAGTGAATCTGTCAGCTAGAGAGGAGTTTGAGCCAGAGCAGCTGAGTTGAACCAGCCAGCCAGAGTTCAGAAAGAACTAGAAAGCATGAGCTTACTCGGCAGTAAGTTTCAGAGGCTGAAAACATTCTAAGCCTAGGTTAGAGTATACAGAGAACAGAAGCTTCCAGGACTAGGCCTAGGTTAGCAGACGGAAGCACTAAGCCTCCAAGATGGCAATTACCACAGGAGAATAAAAGTTACTTTTACACTATTTAAGTTATAGTATGACCAAATAATGGAAAACTATATTAAGACTATAAATTGGGCAATGTAGTAGTAAATTCCTTTAATCCCAGCACTCAGGAGGCAGAGGCAGGCGGATCTCTGTGAGTCTACAAATCTAGTCCAGGACAGCCAAAGCTACAGAGAAACCTTGGGGGCAGGGGGAGGGTGCAAGACTATAAAAGGGACTGGACTTAGGGGCTGGAGAGATGGCTCAGAGGTTAAGAGCACTGTCTTGCTCTTCCAGAGGTCTTGAGTTCAATTCCCAGCAACCACATGGTGGCTCACAACCATCTATAATGTGATCTGATGCCTTCTCCTGGTATGCAGGCAGCTCACTGTAAACATAATAAATGTAAGTATTTTTAAAGGTATTGTGTAGTCCAGGCTAGCCTTGAACTCACACTTGTTGCAGATTCCCTAGTTTTCTGTGGCACAGTAAATTTTAGGCTAGTTTGGGTTACAAGAGACACTGTCTAGAAAGAGAGAGCGAAAGGGGGAGAGGGAGCACCAGCAGGCTGGGGAGATGATTCGGCGGACAAGAACATTTGATGTGGGGCCTGGAGAGATGGCTCAGAGGTTAAGGGCACTGTCTGCTCTTACAGAGGTCCTGAGTTCAATTCCCAGCAACCACATGGTGGCTCACAACCATCTATACTAGCGTCTGATGCCCTCTTCTGAGATGAGGTGTACATGCAGATAGTGCACTCATGTATATAAAATAAGTTAACAAATCTAAAAAAAAAAAACAAAAAGAACAACATTTGATGTGGATGACTGGGTGTGGTGGCAGCAGCGGTGCACGCCTTTAATCCCAGCACTTGGGAGACAAAGGCAGGCGGATCTCTGTGAGTTTGAGGCCAGCTTGGTCTACAAAATGAGTCCAGGACAGCCAACACTACAGAGAGAAACCCTGTATCCCCCCCCCCCAAAAAAAGAATTAAGAAATGACTCAGCTCACTGAGTACAACTGCTTGCTGCCAATTCTAACTACCAGAGTCCAATTCCTGAATGGATGCAGAAGCAAAGAGCCAAACACTGAAAGTTGTCCTTTGACTTCCTCACATATGGTCACATGGACATATGCGCACACGTGTGTACATATACACACACACAACACAGGAAGTTAATAAATGCAAAGAAAACAATTTTTGCTGGGCAGTGATGGCGCACTCCTGTAATCTCAGCACTGGGGAGTCAGAAGCAGGCGGATCGCTGTGAGTTCGTGGTGGGCCTGGTCTAGAGAATGATTCCAGGACAGCAGGGCTGCATGTCTCAAACTAAAAAGTTAAAAATAAAATTAAAAAAAAAAAAAAAGCAAAATCTGGAGAGGAAACAGAAAAAAGGAACCCAACCCATTTTTTACTGCTATTGAATAGTGCAAGTACAGAAATCAGTATAGAAATTCATGCGAGATTCAAAATACATATAGCCCATATACTATTCCCGGGAACACACATAACCAAAGGCTTCATATCCTGCCACAGACATACCTGCACATCTTTTTTTGGACAGGGCCTCACTACGTAGCACTGGCTGTCCTGGAATTAGAAATGCAGAGCAGCCTCAAATATACAGACTGTCCTGCCCCTGCCTCGTAAGTGCTAGTAAGCAGCACGCCTGGCTGTACTCACACTGCTGTTCTCTTTCACAAGAAATGGAACGAAGCTGGGTGAGGTGTCACATGCCTGTGACCCCCAGCACTCGGGGGGGGGGGGGGGGCAGGTAAAGGCTCTGTGAGTTCAAGTCCAGCCTGGTCTACAAAGCAAGTCCAGGACATCCAGAGCTACACAGAGACCTTGTCTCAAAGAAGAAAAAGAAAATGGAATTAATCTACTTATCCATCAACAAGTGAATAGATAATGAAAATGTGATCACACACATACATATGCACACACACAAATGGAATTTTAGTCAACCATAAAGAAAAATTAAATATGCAGAAAAATGGATAGGGGCTGGAAAAATGGTTCGGTGGTTAAGAGCACTTTCTTGCAAAGGACCTGAGTTCTCTTGGTGCCCAGCAGCAGCATGCTGGCTCCCACCACCTCTAACTCCAGTTACAGGGGATCCAATACCTTCTTGTGATCTCTGCGGGTACTAAGCATGCACTCTACACGTGCATACACATGTAAGCAAAATACTTACACATGTAAAGTGAAATAAATCTTTAAAAATGGATAGATCTGGAAATTATATTAAGTAATCAGACACACAAAAGACAAAACTACATGTTCTCTCTCACATATGGATTCTAGCTTTTATTTTATATGTGTGTGCTTCTGGTTGTGCCTGCATACATGTATGCATGTAAGTTTATTATGAGTATAGTTCATTAAATTACAAAGGAGCATCAAAAATGAGATATAGGTTTAGAAGACACCGTAAAGGTAAGAGAACACAGTTGGCATGAAAGTAGAAAAGAAATTAACAAAAAGCAAATTATATACAAAAACGCCATAATGAAACCGATTTGTTTGTTAATTTTTAAAAATTAGGGGCTGGAAAGATGGCTCAAGTCAACAGCACTGGCTGCTCTTCCCAGCACATACGTAACAGTTACCACCGTCTATCTATAACTCCAGTTCCAAAAATCCCATACTTTCTCTGTGCCTTGGGCACTGTACACACATGGTGCACAGACATACATCTAGGCAAAATACCCATTACACTATTTTTAAAAAGAGTAAAAACAAAAAAGCAGTTGTCGGAGGCTAGAGAGATGGCTCAGCGGTTAAGAGCACTCACTACCTGTTCTTCCAAAGGACCCAGGTTCAATTTCCAGCACCCACACACCAGCTCACACCTGTTTGTCACTCCAAGGTCTGAGACCCTCACACAGACATACACGCAGGCAAAGCACCAATGCACATAAATAAAAAAATTTTTAATTATTTTTAAAAAGCAGCTGGCAATGTTAAATTAAACTAGCCAAATCTTACACTGTTTAACTTTGTTCTCAGTGCAACAGTCCTTGGGAAAAAAATTTTTCAGAGCCACTTCAGGAGTCAGCAGTAACAATTTTTTTTGGTTTGGATTTTCTCCCCCTGCCTCCCATAGGTTTTAATTTTATTGTTTTGCCTCATCAAAGACAAAATAAAAATAAAAATCGTGTAATCCTAGGCTATATTTAGCTAATAGCACAGAATATGAAACCTGAGTTAAAAAGGTAGGGCTAGAGAGACAGCTCAGTGGATAAAGGCACCTGTAACCAGGCCTGACATCAGTTCAGTTCCCAGGACCCACGTGGTAGAAAGCTGTCCTTTGACTGCCACACTAGTGCCATGGCTCATCTATATGGGTTGTGGACACACATACACTAAATAGATGGAATAAAGAAATTTTAGCAAGGCAGTGGTGGTGCACGCCTTTAATCCCAGTATTCAAAAGGCAGAGGCAGGTGGACTGCTCTGAGTTCGAGGCCAGGCTGGTCTACAAAAGGAATCCAGGACAGCCAGGGCTACACAAAGAGACCCTGGCTCATACCCACCACCTCATAAAAAGCTCCTTTCCTTTTCTAAAATATGCTAATGCAGCTCTGGCAATTCATGCCTATAAATCCCAGAACACAGGCACCTAAAGCAGAGGGGCTGTCCTGGAAATCTGAAGCTGCCTGAGATATCTAACTAATACCAGTGTCAAAACAAAAATAATTTAAAACGTAATCAGGCAGATTCAGTAGCACACACCTGTAATCCCAGCACTCTGGGAGGTAGAGGCAGGCAGATCTCTGCAGTTTACAAAGTGAGTTCAGGACAGCCAAAGCTATACAGAAAATCTTGTCTCCAAAAATAAATAAATCCACTTTAAAAAAACAAACAAACCTATAAACATATACATATAACTTCTTTGAAAGATAAACTTTTATTTACATTCCAATGAGAAACTCAGTGTTTACCTAAGACTGCTGAAACAGTATTTCCATGGTGAAGGTGTTTAATTTACTATAAACTTTTTTAAAAGCTTCAAGTAAGTTCAATGTCCTCCTCATGTACTGTCAAGTTTGAGCTAGCCTGAGTTACACAAGACCTTGTTTCTAAACAAACAAACAAACAAGCCAGCCAGCCAGGTATGGTGGCCAAGGCCACACAGAGAAACCCTGTCTCGAAAAATCAAAAATTAAAATAAAAAAAAAAATTTAATGAATGTATGAATGAATTTATGTTTCAAAAGTGAAATTAAAATTTTTAAACTCAGGCTGGAGAGATGGCTCAGAGGTTTAAGAGCACTGGTTGTCCTTCCAAAGGTCCTGAGTTCAACTCCCAGCAACCACATGGTGGCTCACAACATCTAGAATGAGACCTGGTGCCCTCTTCTGGCCTGCTCACATGCAGGATGAATACAATATAAACAATAAATTAATCAATAAATCTTTTTTTTAAATGTTTACACTCTTTGAGTAACATAGAAATACATAAAACTTTGTGATTAATGTTCATAGCACTAGAACTATAGTTTAAAAATCAGCAACCTAGCCAGCATGGTAACATACATCTTTAATTGCAGCACTTGGGAGGCAGAGGAAAGCATTATGGGGCCAGCCCAGTCTACAACTAGTCATGGCTACATAATGAGCAATCTTCAAGCCAGCAACATAATTCAACAAGTAAAAACGATCACCACCAAGCCTGACAACTGGAATCCACTGCCTAGTACCTACAGAGAATACCCTGTCTCATACACAAAAAAACACCAGTCACCTAGGAACCCTAACTGTATTTACTTGCACATATTAATAATCACTATACTTTATATATCAAGCTTTCATAAACAACTGTAAGAAGTATTGTCTTGTATAACTGTAAAAATATTATCTGGGGCTAAAGAGATGACTCAGCAATTAAGAACACTTGCTCTTGCAGAGGCTCCACGGCAGTTCCAAACATCCACATGGCAGCTCACAACAGCCTGGAACTCCAGCTCCCGTGGACCCAAACCTGACTTCTGCTGCAGCACATCTGTAGTCCCACATCCAACAACGGCTATTTTCCTTTTGCTATTTTGGCAGAGAAAGGGTCTCATGCAGTCCTGGCTCCCCTCAAATTCCCTATGTAGCTGACGATGACCTTGCACTTGTGAACCTACTGCATCCACCACCATCCCAGGTGCTGGGATACAGGTGTGTACCACTAAGATAGATTTTATGGGGTGCTGGGATCAAACATAGATTTCAACATGTTCCTGAAAGAACTATATCCCCAGCCCGTGACAATTTTTTTTCTTACTTTTTGGTAGTGGTGGTGGTGTTTTGGTTGGTTGGTTGATTTTTGCGTTTTGGGGTTCAGTTTGGTTTGGTTTGGTTTGGTTTTTCGAGACAGGGTTTCTCTGTAGCCTTGGCTGTCCTAGACTCACTTTGTAGACCAGGCTGGCCTCGAACTCACAGGGATCCACCTGCCTCTGCCTCCTGAGTGCTGGGATTAAAGGCGTGCGCCACCACGCTGGCTGATTTTTGGTTTTTCAAGACAAGGTTTCTCTGTGTAACCTTGCCTTTAACTGGAATTTGCTCTGTAGACCAGGTTGGCCTCAAACTCATAGATCCTCCTGCCTGTATGTGTAACAGCACCAGCCAGCAAGAGAGCAGTTTTGAAAGACACTGCCTCACCCATGGCCCCCCGTATCTCTTCATGGCCTGGAAGATGACTCAATAACCATGCTGGCAACGGCAAGTGTTCCCCAAAGCTTCCCATGCCCACCTGCTCTAGGACCTCACATCATGAGAGAGATACTGCTGCTACATCAGGTTTGCTTGAAAACCACTTAACACTTTAGAAACATATACTTGGCATCCAAAAATACACCCAGAGAAAGCTGCATATCCTACCTTCAGATAATTTCCTTGAAGGCCATAAAAGTAAATAAAGGCTGGGCCTCTTGCAGCAAATACAGCAAAGCAAGAAACAGTCTGTAACCTGGTGACAGACCATCATCATCATTGTTGCAAAGTGGAAGGATAAAGAGACAAAGGGGTTCCAACCTGGGACCCTCGAAGACTGAACAACCAACAGGCACTGTTTCAACCATAAAGTGCTCAGTGTCGAGGAGAGCCTAGGTTATTCTCTTGATTGGTTAGGGTCATCATTTTCTGACTAACCCAAGAGCACATGAATATTATATTATAGTTGTTTGGCGGGGCAACTTTTTGTCATAATATTTGCATACAGATGTGAAGATAAATGGATCCCACATTATACCAAACTCAGCTGAAAGGGATTAGAATTGTCAGAATAAGTCTGACAATTGTTATTAGAAATAGCCCATAAGCAGCTGGGCGTAGTGGCACACACCTTTAATCCCAGGCAGAGGCAGGTGGATCTCTGAGTTCAAGGCCAACCTGGTCTTCAAAGCAAGTCTAGGACAGCCAGGGGTGTTAAATAAACTGTCTCGAAAAAGAACTTTAAAAAGAAAGAGGGGGCTGAAGAGATGGCTCAGAGGTTAAGAGCACTGGCTATTCTTCCGGAGGTCCTGAGTTCAATTCCCAGCAACCAGAGGGTGGCTCATAACCATCTATAATAAGATCCGGTGCCCTCTTCTGGTCTGCTGACTCACATGCAGGTAGAATACTGTATAAATAATAAATATTTATTTAAAGAAAGAAAGCCAGCCAACTAGGAGGTCAGGCAGTGGTGGCTAGTCCCAGCACTCAGAAGGCAGAGACACGCAATCTCTGAGTTCGAGACCAGCCTGCTCTACAGAGTAAGTCCACGAAAACCAGGGCTACACAGAAAAACCCTGTCTCGGGAGAAAAAATTAAAAAGAAAGAGTAAGCCCCTAAATAAAATCTATCTGACAGGGCTGGAGAGATGGCTCAGAGGTTAAGAGCACTGTCTGCTCTTCCAAAGGTCCTAAGTTCAATTCCCAGCAACCACATGGTGGCTCACAATCATCTATAGTGAGATCTGGTGCCCTCTTCTGGCCTGCAGGTGTACATGCAGGCAGAACACTGTATGACTAATAAATCTTTAATAAATAAATAAATAAATAAATAAATAAATAAATAAAAATCTGACAATTGTAGCTCTGGCCTATGAACAGCCTACAATTTCATCAAATGCAGCTACTCTTCTTGAAATTCCCATAAAATGGATTTTAAAATGTTCCTACATTTCTAGCACAGCATCCTCAATGACATAGAATCTAGCCAGTTCATCCATTTCTTCTTTGATAACTGCAACTTCAATAAAGGCACACTGATCCAGTACACAAGGAGGAGAGCATATCCCTCAAAGTTTTCTCATTTTCCCACTACTTGCTTCCTAGGAGAGGATGTTCTCTTTCTGTTCCTTTGCTGAATGAAAATAAACATAAAAGTTCTCACATTTTTTTTAAAGTAAAGAGACAGGGATTCTGCAAGCGCTCACATTGTTCTTGGTTCCTGAGTGGCAAGCCCCTGCCACAGTTAACTTTCCAGCAGCCAGGGGGTCCAAAGCTGGTTCAATATTCAGGTACAAAGTACAAAGGGAAGTTACCTGCACACGGGAGAAAAGCTTTTACCAAACATTTGCTTGGTATCTGCTGATGTCCAAGGTGACTTTAAATAGGTTCCACAAGGGCTTCTCAACTCTGCAAGCGGCCTTAGCTGACATCACCATTACCTACTACAGGGTCTCCCTCGCCCAGGCTGCTCTCAACGCACTGCGCGTACCCCTCATCTCCCACTTCCACTCACCAAGTTCTGGGACTATGGAAGTGCATCATAAAGCCAATTTATGTGGTACCAAGGACCAAGCTCAGGACTTCACATGTGTCAGGCAAACATTCTACCAACTGAGCAACATTCACAGCCCTAATACTACCTTTTTTATAACTATTTACATTTGTATCTATGTGTCTGTGCACACTGGCTCCCCTAGGAATTCAATTACAAACGTCTGTGAGGGGCTGGAGAGATGGCTCAGTGGTTAAGAGCACTGTCTGATCTTCCAAAGGACCCAGGTCCAATTCCCAGCATCCACGTGGCAGCTCACAACTGTCTGTAACTCCAAGACTTGACTCCCTCACACCAATGCACATAAATTAAAGTTAAATAAAATACTGAAAAAGAAAACAGACAACAACAAATGTCTGTGAGCTGTACAATGTACACTATATATCCCAGAATCCCACCTTTAATCCCAGCACTCAGGAGACAGAGGCCGATGGATCTCTGTGAGTCTGAGGCCAGCCTGGTCTACAAAGCTTTTATATGTGGAGGAGCTGTAGCTCCAAGACTTAAGACCCTGAGACAAGAGGACCAACCAGGAAGGAGTTCAAGGCCAGCCTTGAACTATCAAAAAACAGGTTGAGCGGGGGTTGTGACACACACCTGTAATCCCAGCACTTAGGTAGACAGAGGCAGGCTGATCTCTTTGAGTTCAAGGCCAGCCTGGTCAAGACATCCAAAGCTACATAGAGAAACCCTGTCTTAAAACATCAAAAGGAAAAAAAAAAAGCTGATTCTCCTTGTTCTTTTGGAGGTGGGGGATGGGGAGAATGGTCCAATCCTGGAGGTTGAAGCCAGGGCCTCAGCCACACTAGGAAAACACCACTACTCCTTATTTTGAGACAATGTCTCACTAAATTACCCAAACTGGCCTTGAAATCATCTTGTAGTCCAGGAAGATCCTTGACTATGATTCCCCTGTCTCAGCTTCCTGAGTAGCTGGGATTAGGAACAAGCCTGTGCCACCAGGCCAGGCTAATTCAACAAGCTTTAGTCAAAGTTCAACCAGCATGCTCACCATGAAGCTCCATCCATCATGTACATTGGCAACCATTTCCACAGTGAGATACAGTATGTCCTGTTCCCCGAGAATTTAATATTATACTTGGGATACAAGAACAGCACAAATGAAATATTGTTTTGAGCCAGGCATGTGATGCCAGCACTCAGGAGACAGAGGCAGGCACACTGCTGGAGGCCAGCCTGGTCTAAGACAGCCAAGACTACACAGAGGAACCCTGTCTCAAAAAAAAAAAAAGAAAAAACAGGAAAGAAAATATCATTTTGAGATAGGGTCTCACTATACATGAAAACATTTAAGACAACTACAATGCTTTAAAAAAAAAAAAAAAGTACATTGGGGCCAGGCGGTGGTGGTACACACCTTTAATCCCAGCACTTGGGAGGCAGAACCAGGCGGATTGCTGTGGTCTACAAAGTGAGTTCAGGACAGCCAAGGCTACACAGAGAAACCGTGTCTAGAAAATCAAAAAAGAAAAAAAAAAGTATCTCATGAGATAATGATTAAAGACATTTTTTTTCAAATCAGCCTTAAAGAAAACATTAAAGCTGGGCGGTGGTGGCGCACACCTTTAATTCGAGCACTCCAGAGGCAGAGGCAGGCTGATCACTGCAAGTTCCAGGCCAGCCTGGTCTACAAAGCGAGTCCAGGACAGCCAAGGCTAACACAGAGAAACCCTGTCGCAAAATACCAGAAGAAAAAAAAGAAAGAAAGAAAAAGAAAACATTTAAAAGAGGTAAGTACCTTTGGAGACCACTGACTTACACAAAGTTTCAAGAGTTTCACAGATAATCTTAAATGATGCCTTTTATCTTTTTACTGTTAACTTACATGCACGTGTGAACAAGTGTGGGCTGAGAATAAACTCTTTCAAATCAACTGGCATATAGAATAAAGCACCTTTACCAGCTGAGCAATCTTTCCCGCCCTTAAAAACAGTATCTTTCTTTATCGTGCAGATGCCATCTCTTTTCAAATAAACTTTCTTGAGCTATTATGTTTACAACATTCCTAATTAGACTTAAAACAATGCTTAAATCACCCCAAGGGGGCTGGAGGACAAGGGCACTTGGTGCTTTCAGAGGGACTGGGTTCAGTTCTCTGCACCCCATGGGGCAGCTCACAACTGTAACTCTAGCTCCAAGGGATTTGCTATCTGTGGCCTTATTGGGCCACTGTACTCACATGAATATACCCCACATCAACACACACACATACCTACAAACAACTAAAAAATAATAAAAACTAAGTGGGCAGTGCTGGCCCCACGCCTTTAATCTCAGCACTCAAGAGGCAGAGGCAGGCAGATGGCTGTGAGTTCGAGGCCATCCTGGTCTACAACGCCGAGTCCAGGACAGCAAAGGCTACATAGAGAAACCCTGTCTCGAAAAATAATAAAAATTAATCTTTTCCTTAAGCATACTGAACAATAAAACTACTTCCAAGCTTGAGAGCAAAGTCAGAATCATCAATATCTATCTAAGATACGAAATGTTTTACTGAAATTAGTACTAAGGACTTGTGCTTATCAGATCAATTGTACCAAAAATGAAGTTTCTATCAAAATAGGAATAACCATAAAATGGAAAAGTTAAGATGACACAGATAATGGAAGATGCAGTACGAATATAGGCAAACACCTACTTTCATCCGTCAGGAAGTAAATACACAGCTGAAAATAAATTACCTACCTTTAAGTCACTAAAGAGAAAATCGAGCACATAATAAAGTAAAATTTAAACACAAAAATGATGTTACAGTCTTAAACCAACTATTTAAATGAATGTATTAAAAATGTCGCCGGACGGTGGTGGCGCACGCCTTTAATCCCAGCACTAGGGAGGCGCAGAGGCAGGTGGATCGCTGTGAGTTTCAGGCCAGCCTGGTCTACAAAGCAAGTCCAGGGCAGCCAAGGCTACACAGAGAGACTTTGTCTTAAAAAAACAAAAAAATATACAGGGGGAGGGTAATCCCCCTCAGGAACAGTCATAGGGGAGGGGAATAAGGGGAAAATGGGAGGGAGGGAAGAATTGGAGGATGCAAGGGATGGGATAACCATTGAGATGTAATATGAATAAATTAATAAAAAAAGGAAAAAAACAAAAACAAAAAAATTTTAAAAAATGAAAAGAATGTTAAGTTTGGAAATCTGCTGAATGTAAGTTTCAGTACCTCAAATGAATATTTTATCACAATGAGCAAATTGTGTAAATTGTCTTTTCATGTAAATCACCTCTTCCAACCTAGGCCTCTGGGCCCGTAAGTGGCTGACTTGCAATACACCTTGATCCTTTAAGCAGAAATGCAATCTTGCATGGGCCAAAAATAAAATAAAATATGTAATATAGAATAAGGCCTTTCATTTCCAGAGCCAGACCATGACTAGTCGGAGTGGCTGTCTCCGGTACAGACATCTCCTCCTAATAGATTTTACTATTTCAACGACGAATGGTACACTAAAGAAATACTATCGCCTTTTATTTTTAATTAAGGTAAGACGGCTCCAGTCATCACTACCGCAGTTCATTTTCTGCTATTTAAGGGCTGGCAGATGGATTTAATACACCCACACACCCTCAAGGGAAGGGGGGGAAAAAATCACCACCCTTCTCCCAGGGACTTTAATGAAAATTAGCAGGTAAGCGAGGCCTCCCCGGCACGCTGGAAATCAAAGAGGGCGGCCCTGGGGCTCGACTGCGGAGCAGAACCTGGCGCTCCGACCCCACCTCCCACACCGTCTCCGCCGGGGGAGGGAGGGTGGAGGGGGGGGGAGCGGGGCGGATGGGCTCGCCAGGGCCCTTCATTAATTGACACCTGTAATGAGGAAACTTTGCCGGGAGCGCCCAGGCCTGACTGGGCCGGAGCTGCGCCGCGGCCTCTCGGGCGCCCAGGTAAGGCGGCGGGGCCTGGGCCCGAGGCGCCGCGACCGCCGGGCCACCGCGCACCTTCCGGGGCCCACAGGCCCGCACGCCGTCCGTGCGTCCGTGCGTCCGTCCCGCAGGCCGCGGAAGCCGGGCTCCCCCACCCCCCCACACCCCGCGAGCCGTGCACCCCGACAGGTCTCCCCCCCCGCCCAGCCCCGGCTACTTACTCTCATTTAACACCTCCACCAGGTCTGCGCAGTTCTCGCACATCGTTCGGCCGCCGCCGCCGCCGCCCCCCCCTCCCCCGCTTCGGATCACACTGACTGATCCCGACCGGCGGGGGGGAGGGGACGGAGGCAGGGGAGGGGGCCGGCCTGCCGGCGGGGCGGGGAGGGAGGGCGGGAGGGAGAGCGAGCGGGCGGGCGGGCGGGCGGCGGCGAGGACGGGGCGGGGAGCGGAGGGTGGGGGAGGGGGCCGGCGGGCCCGGGAGCGGGCGGGGGCGAGGAGGAGGAGGGGGGGCGAGGGCGGCGCAGGCCTCAGGGGCGCCGAGGCGCGGGCGGCGGCGGCGATGGCGGGGGGGAAGGACTGGGGAGGGAGGAGGAGGAGGAGGAGGAGGAAGGGGCGGGCGGGGAGAGAAGCAGCAGAGTCACTTCAGCACCGACCAGACGCCGCGGCCACCGCCGCCGCTGCCGCCGCCGCCATTTTAGTGGAGCGCTCGGGCTGCGCTCGGCTCTTTCCGCCCAGGCGAGGGAGCCGAGGAGAGGCGCCTCGCGCTCGCATTCCTCCGCCCTCCCTGCTGCTCCCCGCCCTGCTCCGCCTCCCTCCGCACGCCGCACGCCGCACGCCCCGCGGGAGCCGCTCGCTGGCCGCCCTCCCTTTCCTCTTCCGCCCACCCCCACCGCCCCCCTCCGCGCGCGCGCTCGCTCGCCCGCCCGCCCCGCCCAGCCCGGATCTCTGTCAGCGGCCGGAAGGGAAGCGCGCCGCCCGCTGCCGCGGGGTGGGGGGAGTCGGGTGAGTGGAAGATGGCGGAGGCTGCGGGCGGGTCGCGGCTCCGCGTGCTCTCCCGCCCCGGCGGGCTCCGCGCTGCCTCGCTCGCTCGCTCCCTCCCTCCGGGGAGGCTCCACCGGAGCCCGGACCGGTGCGCCGCTCGCCCCGCGCCTCCCCGCCTCGCCCTCTCGCCGCCCGGTCCCCCCTCCCAGGGGACGCGCTGCGAAGTTTGGCCGCCGCCCGGGCTCTTAGGGGCGGAGACCGCGGTGGGTCAGCGGGTTCCGGCGCGCGGCTGTCTTCCCCACCTGGCTTCGTGCGAATGGAACAGCCCAGGGCGCGTCCCAACCTGAATCCCTGTTTATCGCCGTCGTGCGATTGATTCTGGGAGGCTCATCCGTCCCTCAGCAGTGAGACACCTTGATGGGACTAGAAATGGCGCGGAGGGAAAACCATGTCGTCTCGTGTTTTTACGCACGAGGTCTCCTCATAATGTGCCTCCCCGTTCTTCATCGGAAATGGTACATTAGGCTTTCTCATCAGAGACACACACAGCAAGAGCTACTGCCGTGAGGAACGAGGCCTGCCATGATGGTTTGCGGCAGTAAACATAAACGCAGGCAGGAGCATTGCTCCGAGTTGGAAGGCAACCTGAGAGACTTTGACACACACACACACACACACACTCAGGTGTCAAAAGAAATAGGGCTGGAGAGAGGGCTCAGAGGTTAAGAGCACTGGCTGCTCTTCCAAAGGTCCTGAGTTCAATTCCCAGCAACCACATGGTGGCTCACAACCATCTAGAATGAGATCTAGTCCGTGTCTGTCCCCCCACCCCCACCCCGGGTCTGTCCTGCAGTTGTTATATGTAGAATACTGTATACATAATAAATAAGTATTTTTAAAAAGAAAATAGGAAGGAGAAATGAGTGAAAGAGTCACCCAGCTTAAGTTTGGTATTGCAATTAAGAATGAGCTAGAAGCTCAAAAGAGGTGTCTCAGCAGTTAGGAGCACTTGCAGGGGGGCCCAGGGTTCAATTCCCAGCACCCACATGGTGACTCACAGCCGTCTAGAGCCAGTCCCAGAGATAGATGCCCTCTTCAGACCTGTGCTGTCACCCAGACATTCCTGGCACACATACATACAGCCAAAACATGAGTAAAAGCAACGGGTCTTTTTTTTTTTCCTTTGAGACAAGGTTTCTCTGTAACAGCCTTGGCTGTCCTAGAACTTGCTCTGTAGACCAGGCTGGCCTCCAATGCACAGGGATCCGCCTGCCGCTACCTCCCACGTGCTGGGATTAAAGGTGTGTGCCACCACGCCTGGCTTTAAAATTATTTTTAAATTTTTTTTTTTTTTTTTTTTTTTTGGTTTTTCGAGACAGGGTTTCTCCGTGTAGCCTTGACTGTCCTGGACTCGCTTTGTAGACCAGGCTGGCCTCTAACTCACAGCGATCCGCCTGCCTCTGCCTCCCGAGTGCTGGGATTAAAGGCGTGTGCCACCACGCCCGGCTTTTTTAAAATTTTAAACATTCTAACATTTACATAGTGACCACAAAGTCTGAAAGGTCATGTACATAATTCCCAAACTGCAAGCATACCACATAAGGAAGGCCCTATAGTAAATTTTGGTTGTCAGGGTCACTCTGTATACCCCTGACTGTCCTGTACTCGCTTTGTAGGCCAAGCTGGCCTTAAACTCACAGAGATCCACTTGCCTCTTCCTCCCTGAGTACTGGGAGCACCACCATTTCCCAGCCCTATAGTAATTTTTTGTTTGTTTGTTTTTGTTTTTCGAGACAGGGTTTCTCTTGTAGTCCTGGCTGTCCTGGACTTGCTTTGTAGACCAGGCTGGCCACAAACTTAGAGATCACCTACCTCTGCCACCACGCCCGGCCCCCCTATAGTAATTTTTTAAGATATCTTGTCGAGGTGTGTCACTCTTTCTCTATGTAGTGGAACTGCTATAAAGTTTCACTCCAACCTATTTTGTTTTATATGAGCTTTATATGTTGTACAGCTATTTTGCTTTTATCCTCCCCCTCCCCCACTTAACATGTTAATATCCCTGATTATTGTTTCAGTAGGTCATGTTCCAGCCAATCTTTGTCTACCCTTTTCTTTTTTAAGATTTATTTATCATTTATATAGTATTCTGCCTACATGTGTGCCTGCCTGTACAAGAAGGAACCAGATTTCATTTTACAGATGGTCATGAGCCACCGTGTGGTTGCTGGGAATTGAACTCGGGACCTTTGGAAGAGCAGACAGTGCTCTTAACCTTTGAACCATCTCTTCAACCCATTGTCCACCCTCATAACAACTTTTTTTTCCCTCCCAGCAGGTCCCAGTTTTTTTCACATGGCATCAGTGAACCTCCCACCCTTACCAAAGGAATTTTTTTTAAGATGTTTTTATTTGTGTCAGGCTTGGTGGTGCATGTCTTTGATCCCAGCACTTGGGAGGCAGAGGCAGGCAGATCTCTGTGAGTTCGAGGCCAGCCTGGTCTACAAAGCGAGTCCAGGACAGCCAAGGCCAAGGCTAACACAGAGAGACCCTGTCTCAAAAAACCAATAATAATAATAATAAAATTTAAAAAGATTTATTTTTTATAGTGTTCTACCTGAACGTCCAAGGGCACCAGATCTCATAGATGGCTGTGAGCCACCATGTGGTTGCTGGGAATTGAACTCAGGACTTCTGGAAGAGCAGACAGTGCTCTAACCACTGAGCCATCTCTCCAGCCTCCAAAGGAATATTTTTAATTTGTTTTAAACTAGCAGTCTTAATAACCCAGTTTCTCTAAGGCTGGTCATACCTTTTAAGCTTTTGCCTATGATATTGACATGTCTGTAGAGTATTGAGTCTTTGGGGAAGAATTACCCTTCCTCATAAATGGGTTATTTCAACCAATAAAATGCATTTTAACCCTTCTCTTTGCCTGAAACTGATTTAAATAAACATGGAAATTAATTTAAAAAATAAGTAAGCCAGGCATGGTAGCACATGCCTTTGATTCCAGCACTTGAGAGGCAGAGGCAGGCACATCTCTGTGAGTTCAAGGCCAGCCTGGTCTACAAAGTGAGTTCCTGGATAGCCAGAGCTACACAGAGGAACCCTGTCTCAGAAAAAACAAAACAAAATAATAATAAATAGGGCCTGGAGAGATGGCTCAGCCAATAAGAGCACTGGCTACTCTTCCAGGGGACCTGGATTCAATTCCCAGCACCCATAGGCAGCTAATAACTATCTGTAGGTCCAGTTCCTACAGAAAAACATACAGGCAAACCTCGAATGCACATAAGAAAAATAAAATGTAATAAGTAAAATAAACATTTTGTAGGGTTGATACAGTACTTTTGCCAGACCGGGGTTCCTCTGTGTTAGCCCAGGCTAACATTGAATTCAAATTCCTCATGCTTCTGCCTTCTGAGAACTGGGGTTACAGGTGCGTGTCACTATGTACAGCTATCCTTCACCCATCAACCCCCCTAACATTGGAGTTACAAACAGGATAAGAACTAACTTAAAATTGATATACAGTAATAAAATCTGGGTCCCTGACAGGTAGTCCTGCACGCCTTTAATCCCAGTACTGCAGAGTCAGAGGCATGTGGATCTCTGAGGTAGAAGCCAGCCATGTCTACAGAGTGAATTCCAGGATAGCCAAGGCTACACAGAGAAACCCTATTTTTTTTCTTTCTTTTTGAGAAAGGGTTTCTCTGTGTATCTCTGGATGTCCTGGACTCTTTGTTGACCAGGCTGGACTCAAACTCACAGAGATCCGCCAGCCTCTACCTCCCAAGTACTGGGATTAAAGGAGTGTGCTACCACTGCCCAGCTATTTATTTATTTTCAAGATATATTTCTCATACAGGCATGGTACGGTGGTACACACCCTTAATCCCAACCCTTGGGAGGCAAAGGCAGGCAGATCTCTGTGAGTTCGAGGCCAGCTTGGTCTACAAAAAGAGTCCAGAACAGCTAGGGTTACACAGAGAAACCCTGTCTTGAAAAACCGAAAAATAAAAAATAAGTAAAAAAATAATCTGGGTTCCTCCTGTGTCTATCCTTAGATTGCTTATGTGAAAAATAAAAAATAAAAAAACTTTGTGATGAGTCTGGCAGCACATGCATGTGTAGGGAAAAGAAATGTGCACAGCATATAGTAGCAGATGGGATACAGTACTGCACAGGGGATACAGCTGCACACGGGATGTAGCACCACACAGGATAGAGTACACACATGGGATAGAGCACCACACAGGATAGAGCACCACACAGGATAGAGCACCACACATGGGATAGAGCACCACACATGGGATAGAGCACCACACAGGATAGAGCACCACACACAGGATAGAGCACCACACATGGGATAGAGCACCACACAGGATAGAGCACCACACAGGATAGAGCACCACACAGGATAGAGCACCACACAGGATAGAGCACCACACAGGATAGAGTACACACATGGGATAGAGCACCACACGGGATAGAGCACCACACGGGATAGAGCACCACACAGGATAGAGCACCACACATGGGATAGAGCACCACACAGGATAGAGCACCACACAGGATAGAGCACCACACAGGATAGAGCACCACACAGGATAGAGTACACACATGGGATAGAGCACCACACAGGATAGAGCACCACACAGGATAGAGCACCACACAGGATAGAGCACCACACATGGGATAGAGCACCACACACAGGATAGAGCACCACACAGGATAGAGCACCACACATGGGATAGAGCACCACACAGGATAGAGCACCACACAGGATAGAGCACCACACACAGGATAGAGCACCACACAGGATAGAGCACCACACGGGATAGAGCACCACACACAGGATAGAGCACCACACGGGATAGAGCACCACACACAGGATAGAGCACCACACAGGATAGAGCACCACACATGGGATAGAGCACCACGCAGGATAGAGCATCACACACGGGATAGAGCACCACACACGGGATAGAGCATCACACATGGGATAGAGCACCACACAGGATAGAGCACCACGCAGGATAGAGCACCACGCGGGGTATATAGTAGTGCACAGAGTATATAGCCGCACAAGTTATAATTCCAATACTTGGGAAGCAGAGGCAGGACTGCCACACATTTGAGACTCATCTGGGTTACATAGTGAGTTCAGAGCTGGAGATGTAACTTGGTGTTAGGCAGCTTGTATACATACATACATACATACATACATACATACATGCATGTATGTGTCTCAGTTCAGTTCCCACAGATAGACAGACAGACACAAATGCTCTGAGAATCCAGAGAAGTATTGTTAGAAGAAAACAAACCTTTTCTAGGGCTGGGTGCAGTGGCTCACACCTTTAATCCCAGCACTTGGGAGGCAAAGGCAGGTGGATCTCTGTGAGTTTGAGGCCAGCCTGGTGTACAGAGTTCCAGGACAGCCAAGGCTACACATAGAAACCTTGTCTGGAAAAAAAAAATTTTTTTTCTAGTAGGTGCAAATAGTACATGTTTTAGACATTATAGAAACTAGGGCCCCTAGTGATTACAACCCTTTCTAAATGGAGCAGTGTGAAGGCTGAATATAATGGCACTTTCACAAAGTAGACAGGGACTGAGGAGATGGCTCACTGACTGACATGCCTGCTGTACAAACACGAACTTCATTTGGAACCCCAGTGCCCATATAAATGTTAAGTGTGACAGTGGATACCTGTAACTCTAGCCAGGTTGGGGGCAGTGGGGAAAAGCCTTGGAAGTCAGTCAGTACCCAGCCAGAGAACTATCTAGAATGCTAAGCTGTAGATTCAGTAAGAAGCCCTGTCTCAAAAAAAAAATAATATATATATATATATATATATATATATATATATATATATATATATATATATATATACATGATGTGTGGACTGGAGACGTACCCTGTGGCTAAAAGCACTTATACCTCTTGCGGAGGACCTGGGTTCAGTTTCTAGCACCTACATGGCAGCTCACAACTGCATGTAACTCCAGTTCCGGGGGATCTGATGCTATCTTCTGACCTGTACTTACAGACATGTAGGCAAACATTCATCCATGGAAAATAAAACAAAATTTTTTTATTTACCTTTATTTTATGTGCATTGGTGTTTTGCCTGCATGTATGTCTATGTGAGTGTGTCAGATCTTGGAGTTACAGACAGTTGTGAGCTGCCATGTGGGTGCTGGGATTTGAACCTGGGACCTCCGGAAGAGTAGTCATTGCCCTTAACCACTGAGCCATCTCTCCAGCCCCAATAAAACAAATTTTAATCCAGGTGTAGCACACACCTTTAATCCCAGCATTCAGGAGCCAGAGCCTAGTAGATCTCTGAGTTCGAGGCCAGCCTGGTCTACAAAGTCACTACAAGACAGCCAGGGATACACAAAACAACAAACAAAAAAACACAAGATACCACATATTGGAGTCATGGAAACGTCTGCCAAGCAGTGGCGGTGCATGCTTCGAATCTCAGCATTCCAAGGCAGAGGCAGGAGGATCTCTGTGAGTTTGAGGCCAGCATGGACTAGAAAGTGAGTCCAGGACAGCCAGGGCTGCACAGAGTCACTCACAAGCAACAACAACAAACGAACAAAGAAAACATTGAAAAATCAAGCTGGTGCCCGCCTGGAAGATTCTCCTCTACCGACCTGGAAAATGTTATGAATACTGAAAGAGGAAAGTGATCATCTTCAAATCTCACCTAGCTGTAAAGCCTGCAAACTGCAAAGTCTGTCACATGGCACAAACCACTTTCTGATTAGACGTAAGGCCTGCTTCGTGATCTGGAGCCCGTCCCTAGCACTGTTAAAGGGCCAAGAACGTGTGGTGAAAACCCAATACTATTGCCTCCTAAATGGACATAATAGTAAACAGTTCCTTAGTGGCTTACAGCCATTTGCATCCATCCGAGCGTTTCTCGGGCCTCATCAGAGAAAGTCGTCCTTACAGAACCTCCACTCCTCAACGGGAAGAGAGTGACACAGCCCTAAATGGGATGTACATATCACACCCCTTGCCCCAGGGCTCTGGGGTCTGTATGAAAGAAGGGACAGAAAGATTGTTAGAGCCAGAGGGATGACAAGGAAACCTTGTTTTCCAGAAAAACAGGGCGTTTGCACAAGTGAGCTCACAAAGAATTGACAGGACGGGAGCCAGGTGGCGATGGTGGTGCTCACCTGTTGCCCTGGCCTGCGGGGTTCGACTAAAACGCGGGAGGAAGTTCACCTGTTGAAAATGCAAGGCACAAAGAAGGAGAGCAAGTCTGATTGATCAAACTCTTATTAGTCAGGCAGCAGCTTTTATAGTTCAGAAAGGCAGGGAAGCATATTGCTATAGCAACCCAGCTGCAGGCTTTTCTCAAAACACAGGGAATTCCAGGCAGGGTCATAATGTCCTGCCACACAGGGTATCTGGCTCCCTCTTTGTCTAGTCTAACTGCTAAACCATAACAGGGTTGCTCCATCTCTATCTGTCTTTAGTCTAACTGCTGACCCACAACAGGGTCAGCTAGTTTCTGGTGAAAGGCAATTTCTGGGAAAAACAGAGACTGTAGCCCACCCCAGAGGATCTGCATTTGTTTGTTTGTTTGTTTTTTCAAGACAGGGTTTCTCTGTGTAGCCTTGACTATCCTGGACTCACTTTGTAGACCAGGCTGGCCTCGAACTCACAGCAATCGTCTTGCCTCCTCCTCCCAAGTGCTGAGATTAAAGGCTTGCACCACCACCACCCGGCAAAAGGACCATTCTTTATCCTAGACTTCCTGTCACTGTTCAGGGCAATCTGTGACTGGACAGCTTGTTCAAGGCTGAGTGTGAGCACTGGATGTTGTACACCATCATGCAGACCCCAGTGGGTCAGGGCCTGCTCCTCTGATCAACCACAGCCTTTTCTCACACCCGTCACAGCTGTCCCATCCCCAGTTCTGCTGTGCACTCACTGCTCCTCTCCTCTGCCAAAACACCAATGCACAGAACATAAAAATAAATAAATGTTTTTTTAAAAGCAAGTCCAGGATAGCCAGAGCTGTTACACAGAGAAACCCTGTCTTGATAAACAAACAAACAAAAAACCCCAACCCCAAAATACAAAACAACAACAACAGCAACCAAAACAGGCTTGTCAAGCCTATGTAGAGAAACCCTGTCTTGAAAAGAAAAGAAAAAAAAAAAAAAGCCATAGATTCAATCCCAAGTACCATGCATCCTTAGCAAGTTCAAAGCCAGCCTGGGCTACATGACACACTGTCTCAAAAGGCTTCCTGCTAGGCAAAGTGACCAAGGCCTGTAATCTCATTACTTACAAGGCAGGGACAGCACTACAAAATAAGACCCCACTTTTTGTTTGTTTTGAGGCAAGTTCTCTCTAAATAACCCTGGCTGGCTGTCACTCACTGTGTAAACCAAGCTAGCCTCAAAAATCACACAGATCCACCTACCTCTGCTGCATTTGCCACCATGCCTGCAGGCTTGTTCTCACGTGGGACCCAGGTTTGATTCCGAGCACCCAAATGGTGGTTAACAAACAGCCATGACTCCAAGGCCAGGAGATCTGATGTCCTGACCTACTGAGCACCAGGCATGGCATGTGGGATGCATACACACAGGCCAACACTCACACACACACACACTTAAACAGGGGGCTCCCTGCTCCCGTTCTCAGCACTCATTTTAAAGGAGATAGGGTGCTGAAGAGATGACAAGAGTGTTTGCTGCTCTTGCGGAGGATTTAGGTTTAATTCATGTGCGAGCGCGTGCGCGCGCACGCGCACACACACACACACACACACACACACACACACACAGGCAGTGAGCATAAGTGCACAGACATACATGCAGGCAAAATACTAGTACTAGCCACGGTGGCGCATTCCTTTAATGCCAGCACTTGAGAAGCAGAGGCAGGTGGATCACTGTGAGTTCGAAGCCAGCCTGGTCTACGAAGTGAGTCCAGGACAGCCAGGGCTACACAGAGAAACCCTGCCCCCAAAAAACAAACCAAAACAAACAAACCCCATCCAAATAAAATAAGAGAGAGAAGCAGTTCACTTTTGCCAGGCATAATGATGGCGCACACCTGTAAACCCAGGACTCAGGAGGCTGGGGGAAGAGAATTTGAAGAATTCAAGGCCTGTCTGGTAGCTAGATCCTGTCACACACACAAAAAAAGCAAACCCAAACTAACAAATTTTTTTGTTTGTTTTTCAAGACAGGCTTTCTCTGTGTAGCCCCGACTATCTTGGACTTGCTCTGTAGACCATGCTGGCCTTGAACTCACAGTAGTCGGCTTGCCTCTGCCTCTTGAGTGAGGGGATTAAAGGCATGCACCTCCACACTCGGCTCCAAGATAACAAATCTGATTACATTGTAAGACATCCACAGTGTGCAGGAGACAGGCCAGAAGCTAGTTTAAACTATGTAGGAAAGCCCTGTCTCAGAACACACTCAAGAATGGCTTTAGAAAGCTAGGATGGAGCCGGGTGTAGTGCCGCACACCTTTAATCCTAGCACTTGGGAGGCAGAGGCAGGCAGATTGCTGTGAGTTCGAGGCCAGCCTGGTCTACAAAGTGAGTCCAGGACAGCCAGGGCTACACAGAGAAACCCTGTCTCAAAAAACCAAAAACGTTGGAGGCCATCCTGGCCTACAGAGCAAGTTCCAGGACAGCTAGAGCTGTTACACAAAGAAAGCTAGGATAGCACTCAGGGTTAGTAAGCTTGGAAGGCCCTGGGTTAAATCAACAATCTGAGAATATAGGTCTTTGGTACAATTATTAAGACTCTGGCTTCCGGAGCTGGAGAGATGGCTCAGATGTTAAGAGCGCTGTCTGTTCTTCCAAAGGTCCTGAGTTCAATTCCCAGTAGCCACATGATGGTTCACAGCCATCTATAATGAGATCTGGTGCCCTCTTCTGACATGCAGGCAGGATACTATATAAATAATAAATCTTAAAAAAGAGAGAGAGAGAGAGCCGGGCAGTGGTGGCGCACGCCTTTAATCCCAGCTCGGATCGCTGTGAGTTCGAGGCCAGCCTGGTCTACAAAGTGAGTCCAGGGCAGCCAAGGCTACACAGAGAGACTCTGTCTCGAAAAACCAAAAAAAAAAAAAAAAAAAAAAAAGACTCTCTGGCTTCCTCTCTAATACCAGAAAGGGAGGCTAAAACAAATGGAGTTTGTTTTTCTTAAGTTAGAGCAATAGACTCCCAAGACTGGCCACGGGAGAGGATCAAAGAGAAAATCCCAGGGTCTTTCACTTTTACCATCCTTAACACAATAGTTTCCACCTCCTAACTTGCAGGATAGCCATTTTGTTTCTTTCTTTGTTTGTTTGTTTAACCAATTTTCTATTGGTTGATTTTTACCAGTGAAGATTCAGGAGCCAGATGCTGGGGTGAAAGCCTAGTAGCTCAGAGAGGCAGAGAACGCACCCAGCTGACCTTGCTCCTCAGCTGTCCTGCACAAGGAGAGCCTCCTTCCAGCCAAGGTCCGACCTTCTACTTCTTGTGTGTCTCCCTGCCTCAGTCTTCCTGACTCCCTCTTGCCATCTATAGCTTCCTTCCTTCCTTCCTCTCTTCCTTCCTTTCTTTCTTTATTGGTTTTTTTCAAGACAGGGTTTCTCTGTGTAATAGCCCTGGCTGTCCTAGACTCACTTTGTAGACCAGGCTGTCCAGTTTTTCTAAATAATGCTATGTTCACTTCCTGTCAACTGATTGTTTGCTCTGCCTCCTGACCTATGGTTGACTTTATTTAATCCTGTTTACAATATTCAAGAAGAAAGCTCTTGTGGTCTACAAAGTGAGTCCAGGACAGCCAGGGCTACACAGAGAAACCCTGTCTTAAAAATACAACAAACAAAAGAAAGAAAGAGAGAAAGAAAGAAAAAGGAAAAGAAGAAAGCTCTTGGATTAAAGGTATATGCCTGGGCTGAGCCACATCACAACTGGAAACAGGTTTTTCAAGTAAGTGACACAATCCTGGGGTTCACAGTGTGACCAAATAACTGCAACATTTCCCCCCTTTTGTCTAAATAAAAAGGAAAGATTTGAATTCTAACACAGTAAAACCACTTACAATACTGAAGCTATTTCTGCCAAGCTTTCCACACTGTCCAGCTTGGTTGTACTTGGCCGTCCTAGGGTTGAGCATCTTTGAGTTCAAAGTTCTGTAGAATGATGTCCATCTCCTGTGAACTCAGCAATTTGAATGTCCTGAGCAGTTTGTCGTCGGAAGCTGACCTTTGGGTGTGTTTGTCACCTCAGTAGCAATGCAGGCTAGGTAGAACACGACAGTCAACCCAAAGGGTTCTGCTGTTGGCCCAGAACCTGGAGGCAGAAGCGGCCTGGGGCAGTTGTTCCCAATGGTTAGCGTGACCACAGTCCAGGTGGATGAGTTGTTTCAGGGCCCCATCATCTTCTTGGAGACCTCAAAGGTTACTGTTAGGAATGGTCACGTGTTATTGTAGAAAACTTACACATTTTAAATGTTTAAATTCAGCAGATCTCCAAAAGGATGAAGAACCAAAATCTATTTAGTACATCCAAGGCACACAAACTTTGCTCCCGGGCTACCTGCTTCAGACTCAAGCCTGAAAGCAGGTGCAGGATGCTATAAGAAGCTCATTTCTAGAATTATATTCCGTATGACTACTAGTATCATGACAGAAAGATGTATGCATAATAATTTTATAGATTTTGAGATAATATTTACACCTTAAGAAAAGTTTTAGAAGTCAGGCATGGTGGTACACATACATACCTATAATCCCAGCATTCTGGGAGGCAGAAGCAGGCTGATCTCTGTGAGTTCAAACCCATCCTGGTCTATAAAGTGAGTCCAGGACAGCCAGAGATACACAGAGAAACCCTGTCTCCAAAAACAAAAACAAAAAATGAAAATAAAAAAAGCGAGGGGTTGTGGTGGGGAGGAGAGAAAGAGTGAGTGTTTGTGTCAAATGAAAAGATTAAGAGATTTGTGTTTTTTTTGTTTTGTTTTGTTTTTGGTTTTTCAAGACAGGGTCTCTCTCTGTAGCCTTGTCTGTCCTGAACTCGCTTTGTAGACCAAGTTGGCCTCAAACTCACAGCGATCTGCCTGCCTCTGCCTCCCCGTGCTGGGATTAAAGGCGTGCGCCACCACGCCTGGCAGATTAAGAGATTTGTGGCAACAGAATGGTCCCTTATTTTTTGTTTTCCTCTGTCCCATACCAGGTGACTAGTCTTTTTTTTTTTTTTTTTTTTTTTTTTGGAGACAGGGTTTCTCTGTGTAGCCTTGGTTATCCTGGACTTGCTTTGTAGACCAGGCTGGTCTCAAACTCACAGCTATCTGCCTCTTCCTCCCGAGTGCTGGAGTTAAAGGCGTGTGCTACCACGCCCGGCAGACTCTTCTAATAAGAGACGAAGATTTTGGGTTTTCTTTTAACAAGCATGTGTGGTTTTAGAGAAGCAGAGAGCCCACCACACTCCAATCCCAAAGCCAGCCTTAATTTTTAATTGAATTGGGACCCATATAAAGGCCATTTGCCGCTTGTGTCTGTAGAGGGCAGCAGAGACAAGCATTTGGGAATCCGCCATGGGCGGGTCAGCGGCGTAAAGGGAAGAAAAAAAGGAGAGCCAGCCAGGGCCTGTCCTGCGCCTGCCCCGCATCAGGTTGCTGTCCAGTGGAAGGGGCAAGATGGTGGCACTAATCTAGGCCTCTGAGCCAGGATTTTAGGCTGGTCAGATGAGGGGCATTATACAACTTAGCCAAGGTACTCTTTTTCTTGGGACATTTTCTCTTGATGATCCATCCTTTTCCTTCAGATGTCTCACTTGTCCATTGGTCTCCAGATTCCTTAATTGGATGTTTTTATTCTATCGGAAAGATAAAAATAAAACCCTGCTCCAACCCTAACTCTAAAGGGTTTCTTTCATTTTTTTCTTTTTCCTTTTTTTTTGGGGGGGGGGTTTGTTTTTCAAAACAGGGTTTCTCTGTAAAGCCTTTACTGTTCTGGACCCACTTTGTTTCTTTCTTTTTCTTTTCCTTTTTAAAATTTTTTTTTAATTTTTTGGCCACTTTATATCTTTCCTAGGGAAAAATGGTTTTTGGCAAAATTATATTTCAATTGAAAACTTAAAAATAATTTTGAAATTCTGAAGAGAAATATATCTTAGTATCTGTAGATAAATATACCCATATCCCCTTTCTCTTTATATATAAATTCAATGTTTAAGTGTATTTACTTCTAGATCACAAAGGACAGTTACTGTAAATTTCAGCCTGCCTTTTGCAAGCAGCTTTCAAATTTAAATCCTTTATTATTTATTTATTTGTTCTATCAGTCAGGGTCTCTCTGTGTGGCCCTGGTTGTCCTAGAATTCTCTGTAGACCAAGCTGGCCTTGAACTCATAAAGTTCCACTTGCCTCTGCCTTCCTAGGGCTGGGATTAAAGATGCGAACCACAGCCTGCCTATGGATTCCTTATCATAGTTATTCTCATAGGATTGTCCTGGTTTAATTTGGTTTTCAATTTCCCCTCATTTTTGTAGTGATAGTAATGATTTATTCTATATTTGTTCCCTGGGCTTTTGTCTGTTTTTGAAGCCGCGTTTCTCTGGGTAGCCCGGGCTGTCCTGGAATTAGCTCTGTAGACCAGGCTGTCCTTGAACTCACAGAGATCTGCCTGCCTCTGACTACAGGTGTGCACCACTGCTGGGTGTGGTGGCAAACGCCTGCAAACCCAGCACTCGGGAGGCAGAGGCAGGTGGTTCTCTTCTGAGTTTGAGACCAGGGCTATTATACAGAGAAACCTTGTCTCATAAACAAACAAAAAAGAAAAACATGATGCCAATGTGTCCACTATGTCATTATTTTCAAACTTTTTTTTTTTTTTTTGTCTTGCCTGTATGAGCTAGCTGTTGCCCTTTCCATTCATGCCGTGTGCCTGCCAGGTGTGGTTTTCCCTTTTGATGACTACCAGCTATACCATTGTACACGCACCATGAACTAGAGACGATAAGAGATTTTCCTTTTGCTTTCCTAGTGGTTTGTCTTACAGCCAGTAGTGCTGCGCTGACTCTGTGGTCCTTCCTCAGTGTTGACTGCTCCATCCCCCTGCCACGGTCCCTTAGTTCTGGTTCAATCAGTCATTGATGAACCATCAGAACCATGTGTTAGCCAAATGCTGTGACCGTCCCACTGGTCCCCACAGTTCAATAGGTGCCTCTCTTGGGGGAGGACTGAGCAATTTAGGCAACTGAGCTACTTCCTCAGTGCAGAAAGACACAGATCCTGCCTGGCCTGGTGGTGCACGCCTTTAATCCCAGCACTCGGGAGGCAGAGGCAGGCGAGGCCAGCCTGGTTTACAAAGAAAGTCCAGGACAGCCAAGGATAAACAGAGAGACCTGTCTCGAAAAACCAAACAAACAAACAAAACACAAAGGTCCAGATTTGTTTTCAATGAGAGAATATCTATTTTTTGTATGTGGAAAGTGTTTACAATAGAAACCAACAGGCAAATGTTGGTGGATTTTTTTTTTGCTTTATGAAGAGTCCCCAGTTGCCAATTAACCAATAAATAGGGTATCAACTGGTTGAATATTGGTCAGGGTTGTGTCCACAGAGATGAGCTTACCGCAGCCACACACACAAACACACACACACACACACACAAAACTGTTTTTTGTTCCTGTCCCCATTGGAAATTAGCTGCCCTTTTAGTAACCCTGGAGAGGGTTTTATAATTATCTGTAAATATGGTCCTCAAACTCCCTGTCTCCCTCTGCCTCTCAAGTGCTGTACATTAAAAGCATGCATCACCATGTGCAACCAGCGCTTGCTACTCTTAAGTAGCCTCTTGCCTCTCTGTTCTCCTGAGTTGGGCATACACTGTCAAATCTTTCAACTGAAGATCACTTTCAAATATGGGTGCTTCTTTCTGCAAACTAACTTTATCTTCATTGCTTGGCATTAAACATGTACTAAGGGCGTGTCTGTATTCCAGCTGGATCACAAAGACCTAGGTCTTTGGATGTGATCAGAGGGGTCATGTTGCTGGATTAAAATCCCTCTACAAGGAGCTGGAGAGATGGCTCAGGGGTTAAGAGCACTCACTGTCTGCTCTTCCCAAGGTCCTGAGATCAGTTCCCAGCAACCACATGGTGGCTCACAACCATCTATAATGAGATCAGGTGCCCTCTTCTGGCCTGCAGGTGTACATGCAAACAGAACACTGCACACATAATAAAAAAAAAAAACCCTCTACAATAACTCTATTATTTATTATGTATATATTATGTATTACGTATTATCTGCCGAATTCCTTTTATTATGTGTACTGCACCACTGCAGGCAAGAGGGCATTAGATCATATTTATTATAGATGGTTGTGAACCACCATAAAGTGCTGGAATTGAACTCAGGACCTCTTAGCTTCTGAACCATCTCTCCAGCCCTAAGTGTTAAATTCTTAAGAGAATCTGCCAAAATGGGTAATCATGGGTCTATCATACAAAAATATAGGTGGTCAGTGGTGGTGCACACCTTTAGTCTCAACACTTAAGGCAGGTCACGTGGATCCCTGTGAGTGCAAGGTCAGTCTGGTCTACAGAGCTAGTCCAGGACATCCAAGGCTACCCAGGAAAAACCCTGTCTTAAAAGAACTGGGAAAAAGAAAAAACAGATTAGTGAAAGAGTGAAAAAGAGTTCCTCATGGGTCAGGCACGGTGGTGCATACCTTTAATACCTGCACTCTAGGAGCCAGAGGCAGGCGATCTTTGTGAGTTGGAGGCCAGCCAGGGCTACACCTTTTCTCAAACTTTCCTTCAAGAATATGTGCCTAAAAAAATAAAAACCAAAACAAACAAAAAAGCTTGAACTAGGGCTTAGGTTGAGAGAGATGACTTGCCTAGTATGTGCCAAGTCTTACATCTGAGCCCCACCACCGCTGAAAACAAACAACTTTAGGGGTTTGAGCAATTCTGAGGGTGGTGTTGGGCTCCTCACTCCAAACTTCCCTCTCAACTTGCTTAACTAGAGCCAGCATGGGTGTGGGAGCTCTAGATTCATTGTCTTAGGTAGGATCTTGCTAAGTAACCCAGTAACTTGCTATAGTGTGCGTCACTTTTTTTTTTTTTTTTTGGTTAAAACACAGGATTTTTTTTCCCCTCAGAGATCCACCTAGTTTAAGTTAGAACTGTGTTCCCAAAATTGTGAGAACCTAGTAAGCAGGGAGATAACCTTGGCCAGGTAGGTAAAGCACCTTGCTTTAAGGATCCCTGCACTTCAACTCCCAGAGCCACCATGCTTGTTATTTCTTGGTTCATCAACTGTCCCCGTTTCCAGAGCTCTGCTGCCTGGGATTTAAATGTCCATCTTTCCCTCTCACACCGTCTGTCATCACACCACTCGGGACTTCAGGTAAGACCCTCGGTTCTCACACCGTCTGTCATCACACCACTCGGGACTTCAGGTGAGACCCTCGGTTCTCACACTGTCTGTCATCACACCACTCGGGACTTCAGGTGAGACCCTCGGTTCTGGTTAGAACGACATCAACTGGAGAAGTTAGCTACTAACAGATCCTAAGGGTTGATTTCAGTAGTACTTATCCACCATTTTCCTGAACTTTCCTTCAAGAAGAATACCAAGAACAAATGCTATTCTTATGGCTCAAGGCTGCAGCTAGCAGTACACTAACCCACTTCTGGAAAAACAGCATGACAGCCAACTTCTAACCCATTGGGAATGTCACCAACACTCAAGTTACAATTTCCTAAAACATTCAGTGTTCTCACATGTCGGGTGGTATACACGGCACATCTTGGAAGTCAAACAAAGCTTACGTGGGTTGGTCCAGGGATCAAACTCTTACAAACAAGTAACTCTACCCACTGGGTGATCTGGCTGGGCCTATAAAGTCACCTAACCACTCAATTACTAGTAGGATACTAGGGAAAAGTATCGCCAAAACATACAGCATTTGAAAGCCACCAAGCAGAGGTACACAGAGGTATTCCTTAAACCCCAGATTTGAAATGTTATTGGAATATTCACCTGTAATTTTTGTTTTTTTGAGATAGTTTCTCTGTACAGCCTTGGCTGTCCTCAAACTTAGATATGCCTGCTTGCCTCTGCCTCCCTTGAGTACTGAGATTAAAGGCCTGCACCACCACACCTGGCTTTTGTTTTCAGACAAGCCCTTTCTACATAGTGGCTGTCCTGGAACTTGTCATGTGGACCAGGCTGGCCTAAAACTCCACCTGCCTCCCCTGAGATTGGAAGACTCAATGCCCTGCCTCACTGCCACCTCTTACCAATAACCTTAATTTTTGTTGTAATTTTTGAGACAGGGTCTCTATTATGTAGCCCTGGATATTCTGAAGTCACTATGTAGACCATGGTAACTGCCAAATCATCTGTCCCTGCTTCCCCAGTGGTGGGGTTAAAGGCATGCATCACGACTCCCAGCTAGGAATCTTGTTTATAAGAACCAAGATAAAAATATTACAATCCTTAAATAAAATCACCTTCATTAGTGTAGGAATAATTTTAAGTCAGTGAAGGGAAAATAAATGTAAACCAAGTTTATTTTGCCTTTTAAGTAGTGTTCTTAAAGCACTACAGCTTGGTAAACAATGTAAATTAGTATAAGTCATCTCAAAAGCCAGAGTTTTGTTTTCTTTGTTTTTTTTTTAATGAGTTGTTAAAAAGATGCAGCCTATTCTAACAGGATAAATATTTTTAACCATTTCACTTTGAGTTAATGAAGGCTCACAAATGAGCAACACTCCTCATTGAGGAAAACAAAAAGCTGTTGTCGACAAGCGACAGCACACACACACAAAAACAAAAAGAACTGTGTAAAAATAACTAACTGTTCCCATATTTTTGAAGTTGCTTTACAATGGGATGATATGCACATGATCTTGCTGCAAACATGACACACAGACTCTGATACATGTAGTCTAGAGACAGACGATTCAGCTCAAGAGGTGCCGACTCCAGACACTGCAGCTAGAACCAACCCCCTGAACGCAATTGGTTTTACTCATTACTTTTCTTCTAGACCGAGATTCAGGCTAGAAAAAAAATGCTCCCTAATTAAAATTGGTATTGTTTACAAGAAAATTTTTTTTATAATTTTGCATTAGAATTTACAAGTATATTTTCAAATCAAATTTACTTCCTCCCCCAGCATTGCCACAAAATGGGCATGAAGTAAAAGTTAAAAAAAAAAAAGCCTTAATTTTCAACTTCATGCAAACTAAATAAAGATGACCAAAACAAAAGCTTAAACAATGGAAGGATATTTCACAGAAAATTTCTTATACAAAAAACACATAAGAAAAAGGGCCACTAGGTGACATTTTAATTTACAAATTGGCATCATTTTGGTCGACAAGTAATCCATATGCTGTTTTCTTCTGTGAACAAATGTTGCAGAGAGAAAAGACCCTAGCGCGGGACTTCAGATTTTAATCACACATTTCTTCTGGAATTTCATGTGGATTAAGAATTCCAGGTACAGACATTTGAAGTTTATGTTTTTCCTCCTGAGCCTGTCGAAGGGCTGTTTCTCTTTCTTCCAAAAACAGATCAGATGTATCTTCACCTGCGAACTCCTGTGGACACAGATGTCAAATAAAATAAAACTTTAAGTTGCCTCTAGGACTAGGGGCAGAATATAGGTTTTTTGCCATTTACAATAGAAATATAAATTATCTGTCACTTGGATTTATAACTTAAGTGTATGAGTAGAATCATAGACTAAATTAAAAACAAAACTTGGGAGTAGAATCCAGAATAGTACAGTGTTATTCCATAGTAAATATATATAAAAATATATCATATTGTGGGGGATTCTGAGACAGGTTGTTGCCCTAACACCCAACAAGGCTTCTCTGTATAGGCCTAGCTGGCTTGAAACTCAGGAGACCCACCTGCCTCTGCCTCCCAAGTGCTGGGATTAAAGGTGTGCCCACAACCAGCTTAAATATTAATATGCCTCACGATCACTGAAATTGTAGCTCAGTCAAATATTCACACAGTTCACAGTCTTGAAAGTATTCTCATATTCTCTGCATTCAGAACTCAATGATTTGTTATTTGTTGTACATGATCTGACATAAATTCTCATTAAACTATCTTGAGTAAGTTAACTCAGGATAGTTTGTGTATACACCACAAAGCCCTGGGATTGTTTACCAGCACAACATTCATTTCAAGCACTGTACACAAAGACATTCAGAGTATTCAGGAGAATGCCGTGGGCGGACTGTTTAAACTCACAGGTTTGTATGTACCAAGCATAGGGAACACACCCAGATCCTGTCTCAGAAACAAGATAGGGCTGGAGAAATGGCTCACAACCAAAAGCAAAATATTTCCCCCAAAGGGGAACGGACATTGCATTGAATGTAACAGAATCCGGATTGGAGAGATTAAGTTAAGGATACTGCTCTTCCAGAGGTCCTGAGTTCAATTCCCAGCAATCACATTGTGGCTCACAACCATCTATAGAGACCTGATGTGCACACACACACGCAGGTAGCACACTATATATAAACAAACAACAACAAAACACCAGTTTAAAAAAAAAAAAAAAAGGTAATGGAATCAAAAGGTGAGTGTAAAATCATTAAAAGAGGCTATCAATAATGTGTTTGTTAGTCTTATTAGATCTGTGCCACATACAATGGTGCACACCTGTGACCTCAGAACTTGGGTGGCGGAGGCAGAGGCAGGCAGAAAGGCCATGCAGAGAAACTTGGTCTCAAAACAAGAAAAAAAGAAAAGTGGGCAGTGGGGACAATCAACCAGGATGTAGCTCAGTAGTAGAATGCTTGCCTCTTATGCAGACACACAAAAAATAATCTAAAGTATCTCACAATATTGCAAAATCCATTCAAATACCCTAAAATTATGCGTACTTATAAAAACCACTGAAGACAGACACCCCCGATCTTGCTGGGTAATCCATCTGCCTTAGTAAGTCCCACTCAGAGCAGGCAGCATCCCCGCAGGACGACCTCCTAGGTCCTCCTCCGCCTCCACAGATGAACACACACAATAAAAAAAGAAATGCTTAATAGCTGGGTGTGGTGGCATGCACCTTTAATCCCAGCACTTGTGAGGCAGAGGCAGGGGGATCTCTGTGACTGTGAGGCCAGCCTGGTCTACAAAGAGAGTCCAGATCAACCAAAGGTACAGAGTGCTTGCGGGAGAGGGGGGCAGGCAAATAAAGAAATGAAACCTTAAAAGAATATGTACCTTTATTTGTACCAAGAAGTCCCTTAGATGTTCTTTGAAAGCAGGAATATCTTGATTTAAGCTGAAAAGTCCTGTTACAAAGAGCTTTACTTGAGCACTGCAAATCAGAACAAAAATTAATCTTGTTAAAAACTAAACATCTACAGTACTGTTTTAAAGACAATTTGTTTATCCCCAGCATATGTACTAAATTAGAAACTTAAAAGATTAAATAGTGCAGAACCAGAGTGAAGAGGGCTGGTTCAGCTTGTTAAGGCGCTTGCACTAAATCCTGGCAGCCTAGGATTCCTTACTGGAAACCACAGAGTAGAGGAAAAGAACTAACCCCCATGGTGCCCTCTGAGCTGCACAATGTACAGAGGCACACACCCACACGTGCTACATCTAAACAAGTATAAAAAATTAACATGTGCCAGAGACATGACTTAGTGGATAAGAGCTCATACTGTTCTTCCCAAGGATCCAAGTTCAAATCCCAGCACCCATGTCAGATGGTTCCCAACTGTCTGTAACTCCAGGGAGATGGATCTCACCCCTGGCCCTGCACATACCCACCCATGCACACCCCATATAGTAACGGTAATAATTTACTCTTGTAGATGAGGGAATGCAGACTTAAGAAGATTAGCCACATATTCTTGAATAAACATTTGGTTGTTAACTGGATTTCCAGGATTTAGCGGTGTACTTATTTTTCCTTCTTCAACCAAATTAAACATATATGCAAGAATTGATGCATGCATTGTTAGACCTGTTGAATGGAAGAAACTTATTAAACCAAAGACGAAACACTAACAAGAGAACAGGGTAAATCCAGTGGGTTCCAGTTCTTACCTGCAGTGTGTGAGGTGTCTGTCACAACAGAAAAGATATGCTGAAGAATATCACAAAAATAAGTCTGATAAAAACTCTGTGCTGCAGCTTCCTCTTGTGCGACATTTTGTAGAAGTGTAAAAAGTATCTGTAAGCCTAGAGTTAATAGAAAATCATTACAGACTGATACACATTTTTTCAAAAGTATGATTGCTGGTATTCTTCAAATATTCTACAAGGTGCCTTGGTGGTGTTGGGCATTTCTTTCTGAGCTGCTCGATCTGAATTGTGATCCTAAGGACTGAGGGAGTAGTAAGTGTTCTTAATTCCAGAGCACTCTCCAGACCCCCAAACAGATACTGTAATTTTCAGTAATTGAAAACTGCTTAAAGCACATTCTTCCTTATTGATGATAATATATACTTACATATATTTAAATACGGGGCACCTCACTATATGTATGGTTAATGCTAGGATAGACTTGTTCCAAGTTCTTCCTCGGCACATAAAAGGGCTATGGCTGCAGGGCTGGCTACCACCACCACCACACGTTCCAAATTAGTCTTTTTGGTTTTTGAGTCAGGGTTTCTCTGTAGCCCTGGCTGTCTCAGAACTTGCGTCTATCGCACCAAGCTAGCCTCAAACTCAAACTTTGCCCCTGCAGTGCAAATATTAAAGGCAGGTATACACACCCTGTCCAACTGAGCCCTCCCTGCCCCAATTTCTTTTTGCACTTGTTTATTTATCTTAAACTACTAATGGAGCTCACAGCCCCCAGAATATGCCACAAGCACCACACTATCCTTCTACTATCAGAACCCACTGAGATATGAAAACTAAGGAGAGATATGCCTTGTTTTAGTTACAGACAGGGTTTTACCCTGCAAACTAGATTGGTCTTAAAGGCATAAAACCACCAAATCTGATGCTTGTTTGGGTTATTTTAAACCACTTATTACTTAAAAATAAAGAGGAAAGATTTATAGGATCCAAAGATAAGCCAAAGCACTGCTTACACTTAGGGGTATGTCCAAAGTCATGAGCACTTGCTGCTCTTCCAGATGACCCAGGCTGTATTCCTAGTGCTGACAAGGCCTCTGTGAGCACCAGAGACATACACGCAAACAAACAACTATATACACAAAACACCAGTGTCTAGGATACATCGTAGGTATTCCCTGCCAGCACACCCAGAACTCAGGAGGTAGAGATACTACTACTTAAGTTGGGAGACTAGCTTCAAATACATGAGATCCTGTATCAAAAAACACATGGGAGCTGGAGAGGGGGTCCTTCAGAGGACCCAGCACCCACATACATTATGTCTCACAACTCTGATTCAATGGCATCCAACACCTTCTCCTGGCCTTCACACCCTCCAGGCATGTGTGTGTAGGGTACAGACACACATACACATACAGGCAACAATGAGGCTGCCTGAGACCACCAGAAAACACATATACTTACATTATGATTAATAACAGTAGTAAAATGACAATGAAAATAATTATGGTTGGTGATCTACAACATGAAGATCACAAATAAACCTAAATAAGATAAAACAGCTATGGAACTGCTTTCTCTTAAGTGATTTCTCCCAATGTCACATCACACTGCTTTACATAACTTACTCTTAGACATGCAAACATCCCATTGATTAAGAAAATCAACAGTCCTAATGCCAAACTAATTGCCATGAGACAGTTACTAAGAGCTAATGGACAGAGTATACACAAATGCATGAAGAAGCATGCATTATGTAAGATGAGACATGTCCTTTAAAAAGTAATAAACTTCTATTCCCTGCATTTATTCATTATTTTAGAAACTTGGCTGAACCCTGATAACTGAGATGACAGCAGTTAAACAGATACTGGGTGACTCCATGTACTTAGTTTCTGGTTTATCACACAAATGATTTAAACCATTTTTCTACATATTTACCTGTATCTGCAACATTCCTCATAGTATGTTTAAAAGCCCAAATAATAGAATCCAAAACAAGCTTAAACTGTGCCGGTGGAATAGCTAGGAACGCTGGGAAACAATGAGAATTGACGGCTTGTAGTAGTAAGAAAAAGTTCGTTCTGTGTTCTGGATATTCTTCAAAATCCTGAAAGTAAGAACACAGACCACAGCTCAGTGCCTGATTCACCATGAGACGAAGCTGTGAGCCTGCACGCACATGTGCATTTACATTTGCCTCAAAAGGAAATCCCAAACTTGAGGGTTTGCTTATTTTTTCCCTCTCCTTCATTCATGTCACAGGGTTTCTTTGTATAGCCATGGATGTCCTGGAACTTGCTCAGCAGATCACGCCGGCTTAGAACTCAGGGAGACAGCGCTGCCCTGCTTCTGGGGTTAAAGGCGTGTGCCACCACCTCCTGCTAGGGTTTGAACTTTAAAGTTGTAAATACTGTTGGGAGCATTGTGCTTGCCTGTAACCCCAGCACTAGGGAAGGAAGAGGCAGGCAGAACTCTGAGCTCCAAGCTAGCCTGGTTTACTAAGCAGGGCTACACAGATAAACCCTGTGTGTGGGGGTGGACAACAATAACAAGTGTGATCGTGGCCAGCTTTTGTCTTCTGGTTTTATGAGACAGGGTTTTCTCTGTGTGGCCTTGACTGCTTGACCAGTTTTCAATGTCAGGATTTTGTTATTACGATCTCCATTATTAGCCATGCATGGTGGCAGAGGCAGGTGGATTGCTGTGAGTCCCAGGCCACCTGGTCTACATTAACCCTTGTACTATACTCATGTAATTCTAGGGCTTTAAAATCATTCTTTAAAATGTCCTTTATGGACTGGAGATGGCTCAGCCATTAAAGGCTAGGTTCACAAACAAAGACGGCATTTATATACTCAAGTGTAGAACATACAACAAAATCTTCCACTATATAATAAAACCACGTCGCCTACCTTATTGATCATATTCAATGTGCACTCAAACACTGCATCAAATATCTGAGGTATTTCAGCTGTTATGTGTCCACCTAATTTGTTGACAATGATGGCCATAGTACTAAGCACTTCTGGTTCTCTAGCAGCTGGGACATTTCTCTGGTAATCAATGAGAACTGCATCCAACAAAGGAGGAACAAAGTTTTCAGCCACCTGTTGGGGTAAAAAGAAAGTTCTTACTATTGCCATCCTTCATAGGAAGGGGTTACAGTAACAAGTGTGCCCACACACCAGCTTCATACATATTCAGTAAGTCAGTCCTAAATTGGCTAGAAGCAAAATACTGTAAGACCAGACCTCTTGGTACACTGTAAAGTACAAGTGTATTCTGCTGACACTGCTCTGCAGAGGCAGATGCAGGGACACTGACTTGTATTAGTAGGCCAACTTTAGATATGGTGGCTGGTTCTTAGCATCCAGACCATCTGTAACTCTGCAATTAAGGTATCTGGCCTCTTCTATACACATGCAAATTCCAGACCAGCAAGTTCTATATAATGAGACCTGTGATTTGAACCTTATTAAAGTTAGGGCTGAAGATAGAATTCCTTACCATGTGCTAATCCCTAAATAAGATCCCCAGAACCACTGAACATAGGATATTTTGGCAACTTCCCCAAGCACAAGGCTTAAGGATTTCTGAAGATTAAAGGCCCTCAAATCTGGGAACCAGTAGTAGCAACTTCCCATTCTGACTTACCTTTGACAGTGTAGTAACTCATACTCAATTACTGTGCCCTAGTTACTTCCATTACCACAGGAACTGCTCTTTCATTTAGCTATGCTCAGCATAAAACACTTTGTCCTGGAACTTGCTCTGTGGATCTGCCTCCCCAGGAAGGCACATCCCACCCTAACCTCAACGCGTCACCCAGCTAGCCTCATATCGGTGATTCTCCTTCCTCTGCCTCCTTCAGCAAATCCTACCAGCAGGCAGCACAGCACAACTGCTGCAACAGTGCTCTTAAATGCACAAGTGAAGGTGATGAGACGCCACAGGGAAGAACTGGGGCCATTACGCAGATGCTGTTTACCCATGCCTGACCACTTAGACAGCATAGACTTCAGTCCTCTTAAGACTGAATGAAGTGTCAGGCCCTTCCTGTGTACACACACTTGCACATGCTCCTGAGAGTTGGTTCTCCTTCCATCACGTGGGTCCAAGCGATGGAATCCTGTGAGACTTGGTAGAAACATCTTCATCCCCTCAGCTGTCTGCTGGTCGCTCCACTATTCAGTTTTACTGGCTCACAAGCATTACTGCTATCACAAACTAATAGTGAAAAGGATTCTATTTTTTTGGGCTGATTTGAGAATTAGGCATAACAATCTGCTCAATGTGTTATGTAATTTTAAGTCTGAAGTAATGACATTTTCTTAATTGCTCAAGATCAAAGATGACTCAAAAGCCTTAATTTGCAATCCTAACTTCCTATCTCAAAGCCACCATAGTAGTAGGTACATGCCTGGACTTTCTTGTGACCCATGTATAACATGAATTCTACTCACCTTTTGTAGCTTAAGTTTTATCTTACCAACCTATAAATCTACCTCTGGACATAAATCTCCAACCCAAAACGACCCATTCTTATCCATTAGCATCTTATATGAAGCAAACAGAAATTTTTTCAGAAAGCTAAATTAGTATTACTTTACTGTAAAAGGAGACCAGCAAATAATGATATGACATTTAATTGCCCTTTAATTAAGCAAAAATACATGCAGACATGGCATATTTGAGAATGTACAACCGAAAGAAAACAACCCTTACCATCTGAGGATCATTGGAACGGCTCACCCAACCAGATATCAACTTTAAAGTCTCCCTCTTCACTGTCCGCATACTTCTAATCAATGGCTGCTTTGTAACCATCTCACCTAAAAACAACCAAATATGAGCTAGCTGACAGCCCACAACAGTGACAAGTCTACCTCTCAGATGTCATCATTACAGTGCCATAAAAAGTAACCCCCTTTTTTTTGGATGGAGGAAATGGACTAAAATTTAGAGAAAATAAAGCAACACAATAGCTTAGACAAACACCCAGCTTTGGGCATTTTGCAAGAGGCACTGTCAATAAACAACACTTGTAAGCAAGACTAATCTTAATTAGGTAAGCAACACTTGTTGAGAAAGGGTCTTGGACCGTCTGATAACCTCCGAGATGCAAAAAAGCATATTAAGCTAGTTGTGGTGGCACAGGACTTTAATCCTGGTACTTGGGAGGCAGAGGCAGGCGGATATCTCTGAGTTCAAGGCCAGCCTGATCTACAAAGTAAGTCAGTCCAGGACAGCCAAGGCTACAGAGAAACTCTGTCTTAAAAAACAAAAAAGAAAGCCTATCAAAGACAGTGGAAGCAGAATGTTTTTTACACAGCACTCTTTCTTTCCCCAAGAAGCCAGAATCACTTACCATTAGCTTGAATAGCTGCAGAAATATTTTCACTGAGGCACTTATATACATTAAGCATGTCTAAGTAAATTCTCCCAAGCTGAATTACAAAAGGATGTCCAACAGCTTTGCAGGCTCTCACGTTAGTTTTTAATATGCTACCCAGCTGCTTCACTGTTTCAGGATCTTTCAGGATATCCACATTCTGAAATGATCACATTAAAACACAATCACTGTTAATCTTATTTGTAATCTCAGAAGACAAATACAGGCCTGGGTTGTAGCTCAGTAGTAAGTGCTAGGCTTAATCCCTATCACCCAGTCAAACCTAAAACTCAAAAAGTAAGAGTGACATATTCTCGCCTTTCTCAGTTTTTGCTTTGCCTTGTTTTTGAGACAGGGTCACCTGGGTCTTAGCTAAGCACCAACTTGCTATGTTGCCACGGATGACTTTGGACTTCTAATCCTGCCTCTCATCTCACTCCCAGGGTTATACTTGTGCACTACTACCAGGCCTCGCTTCTGTGGTGTTTCAGTTGTTCAAAGTCCTATCAAAGCTCTCATGGACTAAGGAAAGGACTGACTGGGCCAAGGGCTTGCCATACTCCCTGAGAGCCTAAGCTCAGACCTCTAAGGAGCAATAGCAAAGCTGGGCTGTTCTCCCAGGGACCTTATGAGACCTAATTTTCAGAAAATGCAAGGCAAGGACCAAATACCTCAGGCTGTCTCCGCTTATTTCCATGTGTATAGTGGGCACACCCAGGAACACACATACTTTTAGTAAAACGGACATTTCCAAATTGCTGAGATTCGTCTAAACCTTATTAGAACTCAAAAGCAAAACAATCCCCAGCACTCCCTCCCAAACAACAGCAAAACATACACAAAAGACTTACTTTGGTTGCCTGCTGAATTATACTGTCCCAAACTTGATTAGGGAGTAGCATGTATTTTTCTATCAAATGCTCTTGAACTGTCTGGTCTGTCTGTGCACCAATCATGTATCCCACAGCTTCATAAAATGTATGAACCTATTTGTGAATGCAAACATTTTAAATGTCATATTCTCATGCCTTCAAATAATGGAAAACATACATAAGCAAATTACAAATACTCTCAGAATGTATTGATTATTGCTTACTTTTTTTAAACCAATTTTTAAATAGTATATTTTTGATTATGTGTATGTATGTAGGGGCATGGGATATGTGCTTCTAAGTATAGATGCCTGAAGAAGTCATAAGATAAAAATGGACTGGCCCTGGAACCGGAGTTACAGTGGAGTTATTAATTAGCATTCAATGTGGGTGATGGGAACCCAACTATAATCCTCTGCAAGAGCAGTGCTCACTCTGAACTGAGCTGCCTAGTCCTCCTCTGTGCATATCACTTTGTATAAACTATTAAGAGCTGGTCAGGTGACTCAACAGTTAAAGAGGACTGGCTCTACTTCCAGAGACTCAGGATCTAGCCCAAGCTCCCAGGCAGTGATCAACGTCGTAACTCTGGTTCCGTGGAATCTGATGTCCCCTTTCTGACTTCTTTAGGCACCAAGAACTCAGGAGGCGAACAAACATACAAAGACACACACACACACACACACACACACACACACACACACACACATATCTATACATACATACATGCAAAAAAACCCCTCATACACATTAATTGGCAGCGGCTTACATACCTGCTGAGGTTGAAGATCACAAATTATAGTATTTATGTTGTTTAAAATTTCATCAATAAATGGCATTACTTCTCCAACTTGAACCTGAACAAAATGCCTACGGCATTTCTGAGCTATTTTAATAAATGTATCACAAGCCATGTCCTGGACTCCATCATGGGTCTCTAACAAGATAAAAACATTTATTTATTGCTCAATATAACAAACAAAAAGTGAAATTAAATACACTGAGTTTATTAAATGAGATTTACCATGCATGAATTCAAATAGCTTGTTTACTACTGTCTTCAAGAACTTCCAATGTGCTCTCAAAAATCGTGGGTATTGACCTACTATGTACATGATATTCGATGCAATAATAGCTTTATTATCTTTGCCTCTTTTCTGCTCACATAATCCTAAAAGATCCTACAAAATAAGACAAATTTTGGTCATGTAACTTACAAAATGTACTTACTTATGGCTCTACTTCACCGAGTTGCGTCATACCTTGATAACAGTAACCAGAAACCTCTTCTCATCCTCTTCGTGCATCGCACCGCTAATGGAGCCTATTGCCCAACACAGTGTATTCAAATTCTTCCATGACCATTCTGTACCATTCACTTGATTCTGAAGTTTCTTAGTCATTATTATTTCTGTATCTACATAATCCAGATGAGTAAGATAAACTACAAAGAAAAAAATTGCAGGTGTTTCACAACAAAAACATAAAAGAAAAAAAATTTTTTTTTTTGCTAAAGTGTAACAGCATATTAATAAGTATATGGTCACTAAAAGCGTTTAAAAGTTAAGTGTAGAACTTTGACCAAACAGTACTTTCACAAATAGGACATAAAATGACAAAGAGCAAATTACTGTCACTTATGAACTTACCTAATGTTTCTCTCATATTCTTATACAAATTTATGGAATCAGTATCCTTCATGAACTCTCTTACAACTTCTCCCTGATCATTTTCTACAACCAGTACCTCCTCTGGTTTAGCCATACGACTAACCATCAATAAACGGACCTACATATCAATAAAGACACTGTTAAGACATTTGATATCCATGCCAAATATAAAATTGGTAAAAGACATTTAAAAGCATATACTTATTAACATGCCACACAAGTCAAAGTGATTCGACAAGAAAGCACAAATGGTAGCACAATCCTAAGACCAAGTGGATTCCTCCCTATTTAGAAGCAAATAAAAGGATAGTCATACATGATTGTAACTAAAACTTGAAAGCTGATCCATACGGACCAGAAGACTGATGAAAGTGACCTACAAAAGGCTTTATTCCCAGCACTGGGAAGGCTGGGTTCACTTAGGGCCAGCCTGGTCTATATAGTGAGTTACAACTAGGACACATACTCAAAAGGTCTTGTCTCCAATAGAAACTCTAAGAAGTAAAAAAATAACATAAACGTTAACGTTGTAACACTGAATTTCAGAACCCTGTTTTGATTAGTGCCTTTTCTTTTTCTTTCTCCTCTGGGTAGTTTTGGCTGTCCTGGACTCAAACTCACAGTGATCCGCCTGCCTCTGCCTCCCAAGTGCTGGGATTAAAGGCGCGCACCACCACTGCCTGGCGCAGATCACTGTTTTTTTGTTTGGTTTGGTTTTTCGAGTCAGAGTTTCTCCGTGTAGCTCCAGCTGTCTCTATGTAGACCAGGCTGACCTCAAACTCAGAGAGATCCGCTTGCCTCTGCAGTTGGTTGTTTTATGGTTAATCAGCGTTTTGCCTATATTTATGTCTGCATAAGTCCTCTGGAACTGGAGTACAGACAGCTGTAAGCTGCCATGTGGGCACTGGGAATTGAACCTGGGTCCTTGGGAAGAAGAGCCAGAGCTCTTAACCACTGAGCCATCTCTTCAGCCCTTGATCCATGTTTTTAAAAAATGGTTATCTATTTATTTATAATCATTTCCTGTGTCTTACTGATTGAACAAATTGAGGATAGCAAATGAACACACACTCTAATAAATATGGATAATACAACTTTAAGAACCATACTTATAAAAACTCCACTGGAAAGCCTCCCCTTTTTATATTCTACTCCAACAATTACTTAGCCATCAAATCTACAGTCAGAATGTGAGCACTCACCAACCATTTCATCATTACCTTTGATAACACAGTCAAGTACAGCTGTCTCCTAGGAGGAATATCAAAATGCTGACTCCCAGATAACAACGGAGAAGCAGATGTAGAAAATGGACTCTCTCTGTAGAGCTCGGCTGCCAAGTGATTCCAGTACTCAAGACAGATTTTAAAAATTTCAGTTTCTTCCACTTCTGATACCAACAACATATAATGAAGGGCCTACACAGTAAAACCAAGAGGATTAGAATATTACTACCACCAAATCTCCAAGCTGCTTCCCAACACTTGATCAGGATTAAAAATTAATATTCTGAAGCTAGGCTGTGGTGGTGCACGGTGAGAGTCCCAGCACTTAGGAGGCAGGCACAGGCTCTCACAGGTGGCCAGCCTGGTCTAGAGAATTTAGATCCAGGATAGGCTACAGAGAAAGCCTGTCTCGAAATAACAACAATCTGTTTGAAACACATCTAGAATTTCACTCCTCAAACAGACGGAAACCTGGCAACAAATATTTCTTCTGCCACGTCCAATAGTTTTTCTAGCGCACATATAACTGAGTTCCAATCCAGCTCTGTAAAAGGCCTTACAGCTGAACACCCCGCCCTGTGGCTCTAGTACAACAAGCACATGGGAATGCAGGAAGATCACGTTAACATGTCATCACAGTCAACCACAAGCTTGAGGTCAGTCTGGGTGACAGAACCCCCATATCATAAATGGGTCCTGGTAATGGGAAAACACACAATGCTAGCACTGTTGGTTGCAGAGATGAGATCCTCACAACGTTGAGGATGGGCTGTAAACCAGGACTAAAGGACTCAGCCTCAACAAAAAACAAAGGCTCTTATTATCTATCAGTGACACAAAGAGTTGCACATTCTAAAATTGTAGTATTACTTAACCATGAAGAAGGCACTAAGGTTCAGTCTCTCCATGCTAAAATATGTTTTTAAAAGATCGTGTACTGCTAGGTGGTGGTGGCGCACCCCTTTAATCCCAGCACTTGGGAGGCAAAGGTACGAAGATCTCTGTGAGTTCTAGGCCAGCGTGGTCTACAGAGCAACTTCCAGGACAGCCAGAGCTGTTACACAAGAGACACCCTGTCTGGGGGTGGGGGTAGGGTGGGGCAACTTAATGCATATAAAGTAACTAGATTAGATAAATCCAAAGTACAATAGTACTAGTTTCATGGCTACAAAGTTTGCTGTTTTATAGCTCATTCTTCATATGCTAAATTGACACTGTGAGACAGGGTTTCTCTGTGTAGCCTGGCTATTTTGGAATTTGCTTTGTAGACAGACCTGGCTAGCCCTGAACCCAGAGGTCAGGCTGCCTTTGTCTTCCCAGTTCTGAGATTAAAGGCTGGTGCTAGGGCTGGAGAGATGGTTCAGATGCTCTTCCAATGGCCCTGAACTCAATTCTCAGTAACCACATGGTGGCTCACAACCTACTATAATGAGATCTGGTGCCCTCTTTTGACTTGCAGGCACACATGCAGGCAGAACACTATATACAAATAAACACACATTTAAAGGCACATGCTACACCATGCCCAGCTCTCTGGCAATTGTGATACTTTTTTGGTAGACCAGGCTGGCCTTGAACTCACAGTGATCCACCTGCCTCTGCCTCCCTGTGTGCTGGGATTAAAGGCGTGCACCACCACGCATGGCAATTCTTATACTTTTAAATTGGATACCAGTTCAGACAGAAAAGCCAGACATAGTAATACTGTTCATCACAAGAACACATACAACAAATTAAAATGTCATATTGGGACAGCCTTTAGAAATCTAATAATTATCAAAATTATCTAAGCACCTGAGAAGGTGAGGGAATAGGCTACCCACGAGTTCAACACCAGTCTGCCCTACAGTATACTAAGCCGCCATAGGAAATAGTATGAGACCCTGTCTCAAAGAACAGAAATGCAGCCTGTGGCGCCTTTAATCCCATCATTCAGGGCGCAGAGGCTAGTAGATCTATGAATTTGAGGTCACTGTGCTTTACAACTGAGTTCAAGGACAGCCAAGACTACATACAGGACCATGTCTAAACCAACCATCCAACCAACAGGGGGGAGCAAACAAGGCTTCTCAAAACGCACATACACAAGAGACAAATGTCAGGGCCAAACATACCTCCATGAGTGCTTCCCTGAGATTCAGTCTTTTTTCTAAAAGTTGACCATGTTCCTTTAGAAAGGTGCAAAGAAATAAACTGAGGTTTTGAATAAAGTTCTGTTCATCATCTTTTCCGTTTGAGTATGCAAGTCGAATATTAGTATTTAAAGGAAGCATCTGCAAAGTTTAAAACCATTATCAATCTTGGTGTTATGAAACAAACAAGAAATTACAATACCCACTTGCTAATACAAAGAAGGGCTGTCTTGGATTTGTTTTTGGTCAATCAAGACTGATATATTCTTTTAATTGTTGTAAGTCTCTCTCTCAAAAGAAAAAAATTGGAACAGAACATTTATATGGCAAACAGTAACAAAATATCACGTTTAACTTCCTAGATAATCAAGTTGGAGCTTGAAATAATTCTTTCGCACTTGTAACAACATCTTAGATTGAGGAGAGGAGGTCGAGCCTATCAATTTCCTGTTTTGTGATCAGTTTCCACAATATTCAACCTTCAAACTTTCAGAACTATATTATCATGGCACCCCTAAAACCTTAAGGGGAAGAAACATAAAAATCTCTACTTAAGGTTGTATATACTGTACATATAATCACACTATGACTATTTAACTGTTCTATAGTTTAACTTAAATCCAACATTTTTTGTTATTTAGCAGTGTTGATTATCATTTAACCATTTCTAAAGCATAAACAAATCAGAAAGTTTTCAAGATAGTAGCATGTACCTGTTTTAGCTGCATCATTGTAAGTGTAAACAGAGTTTCAAATTGTTCCTCATATTGGCTTACACTCACACCAGCGATCTCAGTGAGGCACTTTAGAGACACATTTCGAAACATTGGGACATTCAGGAACTATTTTTTTAAAAGAGAAATAAAAATTAAACAAGAACTATTTTATTCAATAATGACAAAAGTGAGTGGGCTGGAGAGTTGATTGTGGTGAAAAGCATTTGGTGCTCTTTCAAATTCTTTTTTAAACACTCAATGGCAGATCACATGTACCAAGTCCCAGGGATGACCTCTATGCACGAGCACCAGGCACTTACTTATATGGATGGAAGGACGGACGGGGACGCACATGCACACACACACACTAAAACCCACTCCCACAAAATAATATTTTCCAGGTAAAATAAGCTTCATGGCCACAGTGTTGAAGCATGTGCATCCTCAGAACCTGAGGATCTGAGTCTGATCCTGGGGACAGGCAATCACAACGTAAATAAATGTAAACAACCCCCTTTTCAAATTATAGAAGTATCACCCACCTTCACTGTGGCTCAAGGAAAACAAAGCAACTGACTAACTGTACCCGCTTTTGACAGCACCAAGGACCTTGAACATGCTGGGCAACCTTATTCTCAGTCTTTTTTTTTTTTTTTTAAAGAATTATTTATTTATGAACTGAACTCAGGAAGAGCAGACACTGTTCTGAACCTCAGAGCCATCTCTCCAGGCCCGCTTTATCCCAGTCCTCACATTTATTTTTTGGTTTTTCTAGACAAGGTTTCTCTGTGTAGCCTTGCCTGTCCTGGGCTAACTTTGTAGACCAGGCTGGCCTTTATTTTTTGGTTTTTCAGGACAGGGTTTCTCTGTGTAGCCTTGGCTGTCCTGGACTTTGTAGACAGACCAGAACTCACAGCGACCCGCTGCCTCTGCCTCCTGAGTGTTGAGTGCCGGGATTAAAGGTGTGGGCCACCATGCCCAGCTCTCCCCCCCACCCCCGCCATTTTTCTGCCTTTTTTGAGAAATGGCATTACTACTTAGTCCTGAAGTACTGGACTAAATGGGTCTCAAGCTGAGATTAAAGCATTCAACTTATGTGTGGCCCATACAGGCCAGGCATTATCAACTACAACCATCTTGCTAGACTCTTAAACAACTGAGACTATAGGCATTAGACCTTGCTCTATAATTCAGGGCACCCTCAAGCTTGGAATCCTTATACCTCCACCTTTGAGATGGCCCAGCAGGTAAAGAAGCATCCGGTGTTCAATCCCCTAACCGGCACAGTAGAACAAACTATCAACCAAAGCTGTCCTTTGATAGCTCCACAAATCCATATACAAAATATTAACAAATAAAAAAGACCTAAGCCGGGCGTGGTGGCGCACGCCTATAATCCCAGCACTCGGGAGGCAGAGGCAGGTGGAGCTCTGTGAGTTTGAGGCCAGCCTGGTCTACAAAGCGGGTCCAGGACAGCCAAAGTTACACAGAGAAACCCTATCTCAAAAAACCAAAATAAATAAATAATAAAAAAAGGGACCTAACTCTGAGTCTACAATACTGGAATTACATCTACCACTATTCCTGAGCTAAAAACCAAAAAAGAAACACCCATGCAGGCTTTAAAGACTCCTATCAAATGACTACTAGTTTTATGCAAAAGATCTTGGAAGCAGTTCTTTCATTTCAGAAAATATAGTGGTTAGAGTGTCAGTGAAGAAAAGCTATGTGACACCTAGAATCAAAATTGAAGTATACTTGCTTTACCTTGTATATTAATGTGCTGATTAACTTGGTCTCAAAGATGTATCCCAGTGGAATCCAGTTCAGAAACCTCAGCAGTGTTTCTAGGGTAGCATGTACAAGGGGAGCATTTTGGGAATTTTCCTGGATACAGAAACATATTATAAGTACACTTTCCGCTAACTCTTATGTTTAAAGAAAGTAAGAAAATTAAAATCACTTACCATCACAAACTGACAAAGCTGAAATATTTGTGAGAACTCATTGCACATGCTAAGGGGGAAAAGAACCACAAGTTAGAAAATGGGGAAATGTAATTCCTGGCTTTGGGGGAGACCTGATGTGGTTAAAAGGAAGACACTTCACATCTCATTATGCACAAACACTCCCCACCCAAGTAATTTAAAACATTGTTGATCAAACATCATTAAAAAGCTTTTACACTTAGAGCTCCATATAGCATGAGAGAACTTAAAACAATTACTTGCCTGTCTTTTAAATGCTTTGCTTTCACTTGGGTTATCTGTCCACTAGAGAAATCAAATACTTCTTCACTCAAAAGTTTAAGAATCACCATATTATTTTGACATAGACTTTCACTGGTTCTACTTGCTCCAACAATGTCACTGATAAAAGTTGGCCAATGCTTGGGCCACTCTTGCTTAAGTATCTGAAATTAAAAACAACCATTTGACTTCATTTGACAAATATAAAAAAACTTCAAAGTCAAATATTACTCACTTCTCCCCATTTAATGAGGAACTCTGTCACTCTCTATACCATATGTAAATAGAAAACAAAGTGTTTTAGTACTCAAAGACACTGTTCAGTCACCTTGACTGTTACACATGGCCCCAATGTGTATGAGTATTTGCTTCATAGACATGTTTAACCTATCTATCCCACAGATCCTGAGATGTAATTCAGGGTGGCAGCAGGTTAAGAAGACAGAGTAGCTGGACGTGGTGGCGCACACCTTTAATCCCAGCACTCGGAAGGCAGAGGCAGGAGGATCGCTGTGAGTTCGAGGCCAGCCTGATCTACAAAGTGAGTCCAGGACAGCCAAGGCCACACAGAGAGGCCCTGTCTCGAAAAACCAAAAAGTGCGCAAATTTGAAGTTAAAATGTGAAACTCCAGTATGCAATCCAAGTCATAGTGGAGTCATTTAACAATCTTAAAATCCAGGGGTTTCCAACGCCCCTGGCCTTTGTGGGAACCTTCATTCACATGTATATATCCACCAGCAGAGAGACGTATCTACATTATTGAAAACACAAACAGTTTTAAGAGATATTTGTCTACTGGATAAAGTCTGCACAACAGGCCCAAATGTGAAGTGTAACAACCACTCAATTTTCTGAGGAAAAGGCTAACATAATGCTTACCTGAACAAGAATCATATTTAATTTCCCGATATACACCTTTTCTTTCTAGGGAAGTGAAAAGAGGAGTCAATTAAATAAGTGCCTAAGGAATGCAATGTAGACATGATCATATTAGAAGGGGCTGGCAGGGTGGCTCGAAACTTTAATTACAGCACTTGAGAGGCAGAGGCAGAGGCAGGTGGATCACTGTGTGTTTAAGGTCAGCCTGGTCTACAGGGTTCCAGGATAAGAAGGGTGACAGAGAAATCCTGTCTGGAAAAACCAAAAGAAAAAGATTCTAGGTATATTATAAAAATGTATGTTTACAGGATTATTAAAAGCAGAGTAACATTATCTGGGGACCAGTGAGGTGGCTCAGCATGCACGTAAAGCAATTGCCACCAAGCCTGACGACCTGAGTTCAAGTCTCTGGATCTACATGGCGTAAGGAAACTTCCAAAAGTTCTTCTTTAACCTCAAACACCCAGGTGTTTACATGTGCACACACAATAAATGAATGTAACTAATTAAAAAGCCACTAATCTCTGGGGCTTCTGAGATGGTTTATAGTGTAAACATGAGTTCAAACTCCAGCTCTGCGGGGGGTGAGAGGACTGACCTCTGACCTTGACATTCATGCACACACATAAAAATAAATTAAAAATTAATTTTCAAAGAATTTTCTTACCTCTACACAAGTCGGATCAGATGACGTCTTGATAATGAGGCCAACAACATATTTTTTTATTCCTATTATTAAAAAAAAAAACATACACAGTGTATAAAAAATTAAAACCTCTTCACAAGATAGGCAAGGAGGTCTGCAACACCAGCATATGTTGTCATAGCAGCCTGGATTAGAACATGATTAATTTTTTGTTGTTGCAATTCCCCCGAGCCAGGGTTTCTCTGTGTAGCCTTGGCTGTCCTCAACTCACTTTGTACAACAGGCTGGCATAGAACTCACAGATATGTGCTTGCCTCTATCTCCCTGAGTACTGGGACTACAACAGGTGTGCCTGGTCCACCATGCCCAGCTAAATGTGACTCTACTAATAAAACCACACTTTTACACTATACTAACAAATGGTGGAGGGCAGAATCAGTTTCAAACTCTAAAAGCTCCAGCAGTGCCAGCCAGTGCAAAGATTGCCAATTAGGACTTTGGCTGTAGTTCTGTAGTAAAGCACTAGCCTTACATGTAATTCCTGGGCTTGACGGTAAACACTTTAAAAAGTTACTGGATGTGTTTCCATACTTTTGAACGTAAGCTTGGCAAAATCAGGACCTATGTAGCCCAGGCTAGCCATGAACTAGCCACCCATCTTCCTCCTAAATTCCTTTTATTCCACTGTGATATTATAGGCAGACACTATTATAGTGAGAATTCTGAAATTTTTGGTTTCTTTAAAAACAGAGTGACATAGCTAGGCATAATGGTGCACGTCTTTCTCTTTTTTGTTTTTACACCCCGCCCCCCCAAGACAGGATTTCTCTGTGTAGCTTTGGCTTTCCTGGAGTCCCTTTGTAGACCAGGCTAGCCTTGAATTCAACATCAATCTGCCTGCCTCTCCCTCCCAAGTAGTGGTGCATGTCTCGAAAAACCAAACCAAACCAAACCAACAAAGAAACCACCAACATGTGAGGCTGTGGGGCTGCTTTGCAACAGCTAACCAACCCGCCTCATGCTCTTTCAGGGGAATAATTTTGCCAGATAGTTTCTGCAATTGTGTGACATTTGGAATTCAGGGGACTTTTCCTTACAGTGAAGACCAAACTCGACACAGGAACCTTGATGCCCTGATCAGCAGGAAGTAGTTTGCTCCTTTCCAACTCCTGACTTTCCTCAGGGATCCTTCAGTCTTTATCCTTTTTTTTTTTTTAAAATTACTTCTCACATCTAGTATTAGAGGTTCAAAGGGAAGGAGGAAAGGGTGACTAGCTAACATAGCTCATGCTGGCCACATACTACTATGCCCATCTAATGCCACATCAAAATCATTTTTTGTTTTTTAAAGACAGGTTTTTTCTCTGTGTAGCCTTGGCTGTTCTGGATGCCCTTTGTAGACCAGGCTGGCCTCGAACTGGCATTAATCCGCAGGGATCTGTTTACCTCTGTACCACCACTCCAGCAAAACCGCATCAATTTTAAAGGGATATACCAAATGATACTCATTCTTTGTTGAATAGCTACTCCTGACCTGGTTTGATAGCTGACCTCTATGTCAGTATCGGGGGGGGGGGGGGGGGGGACGGGGGGGGGGGACGGGGACGGGGGACGGACGGGACGGGACGGGACGGGACGGGGACGGGACGGGACGCGCGAGTGCGCAGGGGTGTGGCGCAGCTAACGCAGGACAGCTGTCTTAAGTTCTAGCCAGCCTGGCTAATACTGAGGCCAACGTTGACAATAGAACAAAACACTTAACTACATACACATTCTTAAACTCTTGGTCCTGCATCCAAGGTTCTGGGATTACAGGGGCATGAAGCATACCTAAATTACCTATTTTAAATCCTTTTCTCTGTAAGACAGGGTTTCTCTGTGTAGCCTTAGCTATGCTAACACCAGCTCTTTGGAGCACACTGAGGCATCTGCCTGCTTCTTCCTGAGTGTTGGGATTAAATGGCCATGTGCCACCACCATATGGCTATATTCCCCGCCCCCAGGGTTTCTCTGTGTAGCCTTGGCCTCCTGCCTTTGCTGGGATTAAAGGCCTGTGCTGCATACCCGGTGTGGCAACATATTTTGAACCTTTAAACTTTGTTATTTATGTGTCTGTGACTGTATGTTTATCTGTATGTGAACGCCCAGAGACCAGAAGATGAACAGTCACAGCTGTCAGGAGCAAGCAAGTGCTCTTAATTGCTAAATCATCTCCAATCCAGGACTTTTCCTTGTACAACTTGTATATTTCTTGTGTGTGTGTGTGTGTGTGGGGGGGGGGGGGGGGTCCCGATCAGTTTAAGACTTGAAGTAGATTTTCTTCAAAGGATTATTGTTTTTAGTACTTCAGATAGGGTTTGTTTGTTTGTTTTTTTTTCCTGGGGTGGGACGTCTGAAAGTAATCATTTTGTATTTCTAATTCCTTGTAGCCTGGCCTATACAAAACTCCTATATAGTAAGGGCAACCTTGAACGGCGCCTCCCGTTCTGCTCCACCTCCTAAGCCTTCTCTGAGGGAGTCTCTAACTAGCCTCAAACCCTGTGACAAGTGGGCCTTGAATTAGAGTTATCTCTCCATATCTCCTATCCAAATGCTAGGAAGGCTTACCTTCTTTTATCTTTGTCTCTAATCTTTGAAAACAGGGCTTAAGTTCAGGGTGGCTTCCAATGATGAGCCTGTAGCTGAAAATGGCCCTGTATTATGGGACTGGATTCTTTCTTTTTCTTTTCTTTCTTTTTCTTTCAAATTTAAAGCTGGGTTTCAGTGTGTAGTCCATGCTCTTCTGGAGCAGCTAGGATTAGGTGTGCACCACATGCCTTTAATCTCAAAACTTGGGAGGCAGAATAGGACGATCTGCTGAAGCTAGCCAAGTCTGAACAGTGAAACTTTCTCTCGTAAAAAGCAAGCAATGCCCTCTCAAACAGACAAACAAAAATAAATAATAAAAAAAAAAAGCATTTAAACGCAAAGCAGGCCTAGCTTCCTGTTTCCTGTTGCTCTTGTCCTCACCTTCACTTGTGTGCATACATTGATGTGGTGTACACACCTCAGCACCTACATGGTCAGGTGATTTCTGAGATTGGCATTTGCTGGCCTCCAACTTTGAGATCCACCTGTTCTGAGGACAAATGGCTTCTAGGAGTTAAGTTTTTTCATGGGCTGCAGGGACTGAAATTGAGGCATCAGGCTTGGCAGCAAGCATTTTAAACACCCTTGAGAAATCTCACTGTCTTCTGGGTCCAGTTTTAGGTTTTAAAACAAGAAAATTAGGGAGTTAAATGTACTTGCAAATTATACTTAATACCCAAACAATTCCATTAACAATACCCTCACTAGAAATTGTTTCTTATGTGTCCTCAGTCTCCATTATATCCAATTTAAAATTCTGGTAGTTTGCCCCGTGCCCTCTATACAGATAGAGTTAGTACTGAAGCTCCTGGGACTAAGACAGGCGCCCTCAACTGTCCGGGTAGACAGAGCGAGGCTGCGGGACAGCTCAGCTCCAAGGCTCCTGCTGCCAAGCCTGTGGGCTGGGATTTGATTCCAGTACCCACATGTTGGAAGGAGAGAACCAACTGGCAAACCATCCTCTGCCTTCCACATGTGCACATAGGCGGGCTGGAGAGATGGCTCAGAGGTTAAGAGCACCACCTGCTCTTTCAGAGATCCTGAGTTCAATTCCCAGCAACTACATGGTAGCTCACAGCCATCTGTAATGTGATCTGGTGCCCTCTTATGGGGTGTAGGCATACATGCAGGCAGAGCACTATATACATAATAAACCTTTAAAACAAAAGACACAGCCAGGCATGGTGAGTTCAAGGCCAGCCTGGTCTAGGACAGCCAAGGCTACACAGAGAAACCCTATCTCGAAAATCCAAAACCAAACCAAAAGACAACAATAACACTATAAGGAGGAACAAGTGTAGATCTTTGGAAGGTACTTGACTATTTCATTCAATGTGCTTGCTTCAAACCTTGGTACTACAAATATAAAAATCCCCTCCTACACCCAAACTAGGGTTAAAAAAAATAAAAATAAAATCACTCTAAAATCCTAATAAACGCCTTAAAAAAAAAAAAAAAAAGCAAAATATTATGGCCAGGCCGTAGCAGCACAATGTGGACTCATGGGGGGGGGGGGGCGCGCGCGCGCGCACGGAACATCTCAACTTCTGTATCAGTCTATATGAACTGTCATATTCCAGTATAGTTTTAATAGTACTTAATGATTACTATCATTATGGATGAGATTATGCTTCATAAAATCTTTCTAAATTCCACTTATATAATATGCTTACTTTCTATCTATTTATTTTTATATGTTTGCCTGAATATTACTTATGTGTACCATGTACCTTCAGAAGCCACAAGAGGGCACTGGATCCCCTATAACTGGAGGCAGAGGTCTGAGTAGCCCACTAGAAGCCAAACTTAGCAAGAGCTCACCATTAAGAGAAGGTCTTTGCAGGGCTGACTAACCTGGAAATCACTATGCACACCCAACTCTAATGAGACCCTCCTACCCTGCCCCACCCCTGCTGAGATTAAAGGTGTGAACTATTTTACTGCTTGTTCATATTACACTCATTGTTCTTTAAATTTCTGCTTTCATCATTAATTTCTTTTCATGAGTTCTTTGCATATTAAAATTACCCAAGTCTACAATAAAATTTGTGTACATAAACTTTTAAGTGTTAAACAGGTTGGTAGCACATGCCTTAACTCCAGAGGCATCTCTATGAGTTCAAGGCCAGCCTGGTTCACAGAGTAAGTTCTAAGATTGCCAGAGCTACACAGAGAAACCCTGTCTCAAACCATCTCCCTGCCCACAAAGTATTAAACAGTAAATTTAATTTTTTAAATAAAATTCTAAGAAATATTTTTTCCAAGATAAGATTTTTCTGTCTAACTTTGGCTGAGATTAAAGATGTGTGCCACCCCAACTCGGCAGAAATATTTCTTTTAAAACTTAAAGCTTTGCTGAGTGGTGTTGTCACATGCCTTTAATCTCAGCACTGAGGAGATAGAGGCAGAGACAGGAAGATCTCTGTGAGGCCAGCCTGGTCTACAGAGCAAGTTCCAGAACAGCTATAGTTACATAGAGAAACCCTGTCTTGAAAAACCACCAACCAAAATCAAACAAAACAAACCCCAAGACAAAAACCTTAGAACTTCAGGCAGGTATGATGATCTACACCTTCCATACTTACCTCCCCCCACCCCCCACCCCCGTGCATCTTAAAAGAAAAAAAGGAAAAGAGGAAAACAGAAGAACATTTACTGCTCTTCTAGAGAACCCAATTTGGTATCCAGCACCTACACGGTCAGTAACTCTAGTTCTAGGGAATCCAAACAAGCTCTGGCCTACAAAGGCACACGCACACACGGTACACACTGACTGTGCAGGCAGATACACATAAATAAATTTCATGACCTATACGGGGGCTGGTGGGATGGCTCAGTGAATAAAGTTACCTGCTGCACAAACTTGGTGACCAGAGTTCAATCCCACAAACCCCACATAAAGGCAGAAGGAGAAATCCAACATGAAATTGTCCTTCGGCCTCCAAATCTGCACCAAATACAGACTCTAAATTCAAGTCATTTAGGAGAGGAGTTTGTGCTCTTAACAACTAAGCCTCCCCTCAAGCCTTTATCCATGTTTGTGTGTTGAGTGTGGTGGTGGCACCATCACAGCACTTCTAAGTCAGGCTTAGACTCGGGCAGGAATGGTGACTGAGTGGTTAAGAGCATTTGCTCTTGCACAGGACTCGTTAGGTTCCCGCACCCAAATGGTAGCTCACTGCCGCCCTTAACTACAGTTCCAGGGGATCCAATACCCTCTCCTGACTGCCCCAGGTACCATGTACACATATGGTGCCTATGCATATACAGGGATGGCGCCCACACATCTAAGATAAAGCTGAGGACCTAGAGGTACAAAGGAAGACACCTGGTCTACCACTGAGCTACTGACCTGGCCTCAATAGTACCAAATGTTAAATGTCCTTTTGTTAAAACTATTACATGTATTTGTTTTATGTACATAGGTCTGTAGGCACACAGGTGTGGAGATAGGTGTGTCTGTTGCACAGTTTCTCCTATGCAGGCCCTGGTGACAGCACTGACATGGCTAATTTTGGTAAAGAGCGTACCTTTTACTCTTTATTGTGTGCTATGTCTGTGGAGCAGGGTATGTCTATTTGTACTGTGTACCGAATGGCACCAATGTAGAGGTCTAAGAAAAACTTGGTGTTTGTCCTCCCAGGATTGAATTCAGGCTTGGTGGCAGGTGCCTTCGCCTGCTACGTCATCATACCAGCGACCCTTTTTCTTTTCTTTTCTTTTCTTTTTTGAGATGGATCTCATGTAGCCCAGGACTTGAACTCCCAATCCTCCTCCCACTACGCCCAAGCAGAAGTATACTTTCATTTTCCGTGCAAGGATTAACAAAAGTGATAGTTGCCTCTTCCCTCTAAAAGGCAACTACTCCTTCCCAATACAAATAGATGTCATGCAACATAAATAAACTCAACTGTGGTAAGAGTACCAGGAAGTTGGGTATGCTGGCACAGGAGGGACCCTGAGCTGGAGGCCAACCTGGTCTACAGAGTGAGTTCCAGAACAGAGAAACCCTGACTCAGAAAACTAAGAGTATCAGGACCCCAAGTCTAAATTGCTTACTCTTAAGATAGTTTCCTACCTTCACACTGGTTCCTTGGAAGAATCTTCCACCTTGTTTTTATCACATTTTCCAAAATTTGTAGTCCATAATACTGAAAATTGGAGAATAAAACAATGTGAGTTTCCTGTCATAGGACGAGGACCTTTTAGGATTCACAAATGGACAAACATCCACACATTTACAGCTAACATTTTAAAACATTATGCTATCAAGTTTAATTACATCTATTAAACAAGGAACTATTCACCCATAAGCTGAGATTTCATGCATTTTCCTCATTTTACTGTTTGCTACTCTATGAAACGTCCTGCTGTTTATACATGCTCACACCAGGAGAAAGAACCAATAAAAAGCCCGTTAGCAGCCAAATGGCTTATCTGTTGAAAGAAAAATAACAGCCAAATATGGATTCACAGCGTAAGTGACTGCTCATAGGCTCGCACACTACTAACACAACCAGGCTCCTAAGAACTTAGTAGCTTGGTGCTATCAAGCTTCCTACCATCCTCTAGGAGTTACAAGCTTTCAGCCAATATCAAGTATTGTCATAGATACTTTCTATGCAAAGTGCTTAAGCATCACTGGTGTGTTACTTAAAGAGCAGCAAGACAAAGCCATGGGTTCATTTTCTAGTTCAGGCCCACCCTTATGCAGTTTCTATTTCTACTAATTTAAAGATAAACTTTTGTGCACAGTCAAAATACAAATACATGTTGCAATCTGTATGTACCTTTCAGGTATTCCTTCATAAACATGGAAGGTGTAACTGTACGTGTGAAAAGGTTAAATAACAGACACCACTTTCAATCCATTTTGTCCCTCCCGCTGCTTATGCACTCTAAACAGTCAACATTTAAGAATTTATAATGCTCCAAGATTCATCACCTTAAGTTATTTCTATGACCAATTAGCGTGATAGGCAGGAGGAAGAAAAGGAACCAAAACCTGGTTTGTTTCAAGTCAGGCTCAGGGACTCCAATAGCCAGCTGCAATACCTGAAAGGCACACCCACTCACAGACATGGCCTCAGATTGCAAGTTTTGGCTGAGAATAAGAGTTCATCTTTAAAACTGTTAGTCATTTACACAATAAAATAGGAGCATTAGTATTTCAACCAAAGGGATCATATAGTAAATGCTCATTTTAGCCAAAGCACAATATAGACTGTCCCAAACTACATTGTGCTCAAATGTTTTTGCTGTTTTCTTTCAGTATTCCATACTTTACAAAAAAAGGGGAAAAAAGGTTTTTTTGCTATCTTTAATTAAACTCTACATTTGCAGAACATTCCTTAAAGTCTTCTAAAATAAGAGTGTGGCCAAAACAAACTCTGAAGCTAAGAAGTAAATACACTGCAGCAGGGCATCGGCTGCCCTGGTCGCTGCACTACAATCTGGTGCTCAGAACGCAGAAAGGCAAAGCTCCTCTAAGCTTAAAACTTACTACCCTTTAAAAATCAATAAAGCAGAGCCCCACTGTGTTACCAAAAGCCAACTAAAAAGATCCATGAAGCACCAAGAATCAAACACTATAAATACATCAAACTAAAAAAAAGGTCTTTTAAGGCATTTATTTTACTTGACTTAATTTGCTTCTAAATTGAAAATTCCCCCTTCTGTTGCTACCGTATCCATCCTTTACTGATGACTATTCCTGTTGTTGTGTGTGCTCGTCGTTGCCATCTAACCCTAATCTCTCCTCCTCAAACAGACTCTAGAGATGAAACTTGAAAAGTGAATTCTTGTTCCTTAGGGAATATAATTTTCTCGATAAATGTGACGTGACAGCCAGTCTTAAAATAACAAAAAACAAGAACAAAACAAAAACCACTCTACTTCTACCTTAAATCTCAAAGCTTGAGTAATCCACTGCAGAGCTATGAAGATGAGGGACAGATAACAGCAAAGACTACATGAAAAACAAATGCATGAAATGATCCCTATGGCAGAAATTTGAGCCCTTAGAAATACTTATTTTATGCATTGAGCTCCCCCTTCCCCACCCACCACCCATGAAACAAAAACAATTGATGAACAGAATTCAGTTAAAGGGAATCAAAAGGGTAGACCTTGTGGAGGCCTGCCGTCAAAGCCTAGCTGTGTCAGTTGCACAGGAAGACACCCCTTTTCTTCCTATTACAAGCAATCAACATAATGGAACATTATGATTAATATCAGGTAGTGTTAACATCTTTAAAGAAAAAAAAAATGATTGCATAAAAGCCAAATGTCATAGTGCATAAATTTAGCACCAAATCATTTGTAATTTATGTAAATTGAAGAATTCTTTACCTGTTGCTTTCTTTCTGTTCCTCTAATCATCTCATTTTTCACAAGACAAATTTGAGTTTTTAAAAATACTGTTGATAAATCAACTTAAACATTAGTAATGTCTGTCAGTATAAAAAGCAAAATTTACCAGGCAAGCACACAGGCAACACTGTTATGTCACTTAAGGTTAGCACTTTGAGGAAGTTCTGGGCTGTATTTTTGCCTTAAATTTACAAGATGTCAAAACTAATTAATATTTTTAAACTGTTAACTAACACACTCTGATTTGATAAACAGATGTGCACATGGCTATTTTTCTGTTTTAACACAATTTATGTCAAGTAGAAACCTTTTGTGTATTAAACAGAATGCCATGGTATTTTATTACTTTAAAACGTTTAAAGAGAAGCGTGAATCATCAAGCATTAAACAGTCAAAACACATTTTGATCAACCCTTCTGTTCAAACTCAAGAGGGGGAAAAAAAAAAAAGCCCTGAGTTACAACATTTTCAATTGCAAATAAGAACTGAGTGCTGTCTCATTGAAAACACTGGTACAATGGAGTAGGGTTTTAAGTTGTTCACACTACTGGATGTTGTTGGCACTTAACCTGTATTATATTGATTACTTGCCCAAAAATAATTTGTTATGTCTCATCTCTGAATAAGGTCTACAACTTACACTACTAAGACCTATACACATGTTGTAAAAGGGGAAAAAAAAAACACCCACCCCATAAGGGAAAAATCAAAACAAAAACAAAACACCTTGCACGCTGGTCCCAATTGCAAAAACTTCATTAATAAGTCTTAGGACTATTTGCAAGAATTCTAAGCTTTAGAGTAATTTTGAAATAAGTTAGCAATATAAAGTGATTTGGTAACAAATGCTAATCCTAAAAATGAGATACCTTCCTCAAAGTTTATGACTGGAAGAAAAGAAAAACCGACTTTTAAACCACCACTTGCTTACTTTCGTGTTCATGTTCTGCGAAAACTCCAATATTGTGTCGACACGTGTCCAAGCATCAGGATGTTCCTTTAAATGTGTCAGTACTTCTTGAGCCATTCTTTGCTAAAAAGTTAACAGAAAAGGAATTAAGCTAATGTGTTCATTAGAATTCACTAAAATGTAAAGTACAGAGAAAGGCACACCCCTAACAACACAGTGATACTTGCACCTTCTGGAAACATTTGCAAAATGAACTCTTCCAGAAATAGAAACTCCTTAGGCTTGGTGCTGCAGGCTATAATCCCAACTACTCAGGAGGGCAGAGTTCCCAAGCACTTTAGTACCCACAAGCTCAAACGACTCCTCCCTCTTCACAAGACAAGGTTTCTCTGTGTAGCGTTGGCTGTCTTGGACTCACTTTTTAGACCCGACTGCGCCACTGGGGCCCTTGTGATTAGTGAGAGCACATTCTGGAGAGAGCTCAGTAGATGAAGGTACTCACCACCAAGCTTGACAGAGCATTCTCCATCACCAGAAAGTTCAAACACACAGACCTACACTTAAACAAAACAAAACAAAACATGGCGCGCGTCTATGAACGTAACACCAGGAATACTGAGATGCATGGTTTGAGTTCAAATGACAGCCACAGCCACATACAAAGAGACCTTTTAAGGAAAAGACGGAGAGGGCAAGAATTTAGAAAGGAGGGAGGCAAAAGGAAAGGTTTTATTTCTTTGAAATGCACCAACTATTGTTGCAAATCTGGTTTTATTAAACTGTTTGCATTCAATCCAGGGTTTGGTAGAGCTCTCTGACAGAACACAGGCTCAGACTAAACAAGGCCCTAGACTTAATGTTTATGTCATTACTAAATGGTAATACACACCTTTTTTCTAGTCTAGACAGGGTTTCTCTGTGTAGCCTTGGTTGTACTGGACTCACTGTGTAGACCAGGCTGGCCTCAAACTCAGAGATCTGCCTGCCTCTGCCTCCCGAGTGCTGGGATTAAAGGCATGCACCACCAGGCCTGGCTGGGAATACATGCTTTTAATCCCAGCAATGGGAAGGCAGAGGCAGGAGGATCTGTTCAGTTTTGAATCCAACCTTGTCTACATAGTGAGTTCTAGGCCAGCCAAAGCTACATGAGACTCAAATAAAAGACTCAAATATACTTAGGCTGGGAAACCTTAGACAGAGAAACCCTGTCTCGAAAAACCGAAAAACAAAAAACAAAAGATATATTTGGGCAAGTGCTTTGGCACACTTGGATCCAGAAGGTGGGTCTAAGAGCTCCAGGCCAGCCTGAGAATTGAGAACTAGGGCAGCCAGGGCTATCCAAATTATGTAATTTCTTCTGCAATTTGTCTTTTGGATTTAGTATAGTGGTTTCTTTTTTAAACTTTCTTTTATTTAAATGATGTATTCAAAGCCGGGCATGGTGGCTCACACCTTTAATTGCAGCACTCAGGGAGGCAGAGGCAGGCGGATCTCTGTGAGGTCGACAAAGTGAGTCTAGGACAGCCAACGCTACAGAGAATCCCAGTCTAAAAACAACAAAAATCAAATAACAAAAACAAACAAATAAAAAGGCCACTGTTGAATTTGAAAGAACTCAGTTACCTGTATCCTACTAGAAAGGTCTTGGTTAGAAATTAGATGATGGAGTAAGGGGCTTTTTGTTTTTTTGTTTTGGAAGACACGAGTGTCTGAGTGTTTCGCCTTCACCTATCAAAGTGTGCACAAGCATACTTTGTGGCACATGCACCATGTAAGCCTTGCTTCTGCTTCCTGAGATTACAGACACTGAGCACCACATCCAGAGCTGGGTAGTGTCTTAGCTTAGTGCTCCTCCTGAGAATAAATGTGGTGTGACCTTGTAGTAAAACAGAACATAGCCTAGTAAAACTTACTTGGCCCAAATGCAACTGTGACATTCCTTAGTCCAGACATGAGTGCTTTGAACTCAGGATTTACCTGCCTCAGCCTCCTAAGTACTAGGACCTCTTGGATGTTAATAGCAGAAGTTGTACCACAGCATCTTCTTTATTGTGTCCTATTTCCCACTCTTTTATTACCCCACAATCTCAAAAAGGGGTTGAAACAGCAAGATAGAAAAAAGAGGGAAAGTCTAGATTGTCCCATGTTATGAAATGAATGCAAAAGCATTTTTGTTGCTTAGCAATAGAAAGTTCAAAATATCTAACACAATGCTTAAAATTTAAAAATCACATCCATCTAACTTGTTTCCTTTTGGCTAACTAGCTAAAAATAGAAAAAGACCATATACATGTGTATGTGCATGCAAGGGAGGGGGCTGGGGAGTACCGAGTGTAGTGCCAGTGAAAACCAAAAGTTGGGTGTGGGATTTCCCAATGTGTTGGAGTTACAAGTGTATGTGATCTGCCTGAAGTGAATGCTTGGAACCAAACTCAGATCCTCTGGAAGAGCACCATACGTTCTTGACTGCTGGGCCATCTCTCCAGCCTCCAACCTTTTTTTTGTTGTTTTTGAAACAGGGTTTCTCTGTGTAACAGACTGGTTGTCCTCAAACTCAAGAGACCTACTTGCCTCTGGCTCCCCAATGTTGGGATTAAAGGTGTGCACCACTACACCTGGGTTAGTATTTCAAGTACCTTTACTGGCCATATAGGCAAAAACTCTGTCTGTAATTTAAAAGTGAAAATTCTAGTTATTTCATGCTCCAAAAAACTAGGTTCTTATCATTTATCTTAAACATTTATTTTTGCATAGCTGGGGCATACTGGCATACACCTTTAATGCCAGCACTCAGAAGCAGAGACGTGTTGATCTGAGTTTATGGTCTGAATAGCAAGTTCCAGGCCAGCCAGAACCACATAGTGAGACTGTGAGAGAAAAGAGAAAGAGGGAGACAGGCATAACTTCCTAGGCCTGGTCCCTAGTGACCTACTGGCCAGCTAAGACCCATACTCCAAAGTGCATAAATTTCACTTTACATTGTAACAACCTATTATGACATTAGTAAATCAAACCATGCTCTACTTTTTTTTGGTTTTTCGAGACAGTGTTTCTCTGTGCAATAGCTCTGGCTGTCCTAGAATTCACTCTGTAGTCCAAACTGGCCACAAATTCACAGAGATCTGCCTGCCTCTGCCTTCCAAGTGCTGGGATTAAAGGTGTGACCACCACAGACGGCTCATGTTCAATTTTTTTCCTGAGACCACACAACAAAACATACTTTTCCCTTTCCCTTTCTACAACACTGGAGTTTGACCCAAACATCTCATGCACACTAGGGAACCAGAATTACTATTTCTAGGCCTTTCTAAGCTTTGAGACCAACACCTTGCTAAATAAATTACACAGACATCCCCAACTGCCTGCATATATATGAACACCACACCCGTTGGACGCACAGGTCAGGTGGCATCAGATGCCCTAGAACTAGAGTTCAAGTTTGTTTTGAGCCACCATCTGGGTGTCGGGAACCAACTCTGGGTCCTCTGCAAATGCAACAAGTACTCCTAACTTTTGAGCCATCTGCCAGCCCTCCCTTAAGCTCTCCTTGTGTAGTTTAACCAGTATCATAGAATTTTATAAATGAATGAAAGTATCTGTGTGTAAATAGTTTCTCTCTCATTCATCTCATTCATTATAAACAATACCCACCTTTCAGGTTTCTAAAATGTATGATAGCACCCAAGGTCAAACAATAATGTTGTAACAAGTCAGAGTTGTTGCCAAATGCCTAGGGAAGCAGGGTACACGGACTAAGTTCAAGGCCAGCCTGATCTACATACTGAGTTCCAGGACAGCTAGGGCAATACAGTAAACCCCTATCTTAACCACCCCTCCATCACCTCACCCCCTAAAAACTACACAAAACTTCCAGCAGACAGTTATCCAAGGAACCTAATGTTGGCAACAATACTTGTGCTGTTAAATGACACCTCCTGTCTCTCCAGTGCTGGGAGAACAAAAGGCATGCTCCACCACAACCAATTTTATTAAAGGGTTTCTGCTCCAATTTCAGAACATTTTATTCTATTTCTCAACACATATTTACTTGTGTGTGCCCCAAGCCACACAATCAGTTCTCTCCTTCCACCAGGTGGGTCCCAGGGATTGAACTCAGCTTGTTACATATCAACCGGCCAACTGCACAAAAATTTTCTCAAAACTAGTTTTACAAATACTGCAGTTTGTGCCAGGCGATGGTGGCGCATGCCTTTAATCCCACCACTTGGGAGGCAGAGGCAGGCAAATCTCTGTGAGTTCGAGGCCAGCCTGGTCTACAAAGCGAGTCTAGGACAGCCCAGGCTACACAGGGAAACACTGTCACAGAAGAAAAAACAAAACAAAACAAAATTCCCTGGCTAGGGTAGGCTGGACTTACCCCAGACTTCTTCCTGCCTCCACCTCTCAGAATGCTGAAATTAAAGGAGCATACCACATGTGGCTCATATTGGGTTTTTAGATAAACACCTGAAAGACGTCTGCAATTTCCTTTTTTTTTTTTTTTTTTTTAAGACAAGGTTTCTCTGTGTAGCCTTGGCTGTCCCGGACTCACTTTGTAGACCAGGCTGGCCTCAAGCTCAGTGATCTACCTGCCTCTGCCTCCTGAGTGCTGGGATTAAAGGCGTGTGCCACTATGCCTGGCCTGACTTCTGCAATTTCAATATTTAAAAATTGGGAGTAAGAGGCCTAGTAGCCATACCTACTATGGCTAGTAGTGCAATCTGAGTCTCATCGCCAGAATCTGCATATAAGCAACTAGGTGGGTACAATGGAACCCACATGCACAAACCAAACAAATGTTAAAATCTATTAAAAAATAGGATATTAAGCTGGGCGGTGGTGGCACATGCCTTTAATCCTAGCACGTGGGAGGTCTACAAATGGAGTCCAGGACAGTCAAGGCTTGAAAAACAAAACAAAACAAAACAAAAAGGAAGATATTAAAAGCCTGGCAGTTGGAGCTGGAGAGATAGCTCAGTGGATAAGAGCACTGGCTGCTCTTCTAGAGGACCCTAGCTCCATTCTCAGCACCTACATGGCCCCTCACGACTGTCTGTAACTCCCAATTCTAGGGTATCTGACAGCCTCACACAGACATTCATGCAGGTAACACACCAGTATTAGTTAAAAAAGAAAAGTTGGAGGGCTGGAGAGATGGCTCAGTAGTTAAGAGCACCGCCTGCTCTTCTAGAGGTCCTGAGTTCAATTCCCAGCAACCACATGGTGGCTCACAACCATCTGTAATGTGATCTGGTTGTCATGGCACACACATATCATCCCAGCACTATGGAGGCAGAGGCAGGCAGATCTCTGAGTACCAGGCACAATATGACACACACACACCAGATAGACACTCATAAATATATGTAAAGGTATCAATAACCTTAGTGACAGTGGGTTCTATTTTAAGAAGATTAAGTATTTGGTACACGCCTTTAATCCCAGCACTTGGGAGGCCGAGGCAGGCTGATCTCTGTGATTTTGAAGCCAGCCTGGTCTACAGAGCCAGGACAACCACAGCTGTTACAGAGAAACCCTGTCTGGAAAAACAAAAACAAGCAAAAAAAGAACTGACAAATGGAGGCTGGAGATGGTTCCATAGTTCCAGAATTCAGTTCCTAGCATCCACAATCGGGCGCAGAACTGCCTAAAACTGCAGCTCCAGGATATTTGGCCTCCAAAGTACCACCTCCCCCAAAACACCAGGACTGTTGGTACATGCCCAGAAATGAGCAGATCTCTGTAAGTTGGGGCCAGCCTGGTCTACAGTTGAGTGTCTCAAAAGGAAAAATAACTAGAAAAAAGAAAAGCCAGACAATTATATTGCTAATTTTCACTCTTGACCATGTCCAACATTAATACTTTCCCCAGACTAATTATTAGTAAATAATTCCAGATTTATATAAACTATATATATTTTTAAAAACAGAGAAGTCTCAACTACTTTGTTATAGTTTAATAATTCTGTAAGGTTCTGGTCATCTACTTTACCTGGGCTCCTTCTCCATGGTATAAGCAATTCACCACATTGTCTAAAAGGTTGATATCCAGTTTTTGGCTGAAATCAAGCAGCTGACGAGCTGCATGGTCTGCTAACATTGTCATAATTGCTGGCATAGATTACTGAAAGAAAAAAAAATGAAGTTACTTAAGTTTGGATAGCAATAACACTCAAACTTTCTAAAGTAAGTTAACCTCAAAACATCGTTTATATACATACATGGATCATAGAAATTTTATTATGAAATAAGTAAAAGCAAAAGCAACATATTTCTAAGCTGGTCTACATATTACTGCAGTGTGATTGGGTTCCTACTTTCCTTGTATATTACTAGTCCACTTACATTTGTAATCTATCCACTATGGTTCCACAGCCCTGTAAGTTTTCTTCTGGGGGGGGGGGGAGGTAAGGTGTGATTGTGAGGGCAGAGACAGAAAGGGTTTCACTAAGTAAGCCACCAGTTTCCCAAGTGTGGGGACCATGGGAGTGTGACCTTGAGCAGGCTAGGCCTGGCTCACCTGGATCTCCAGGCAGCAAGAATGACCTTGCACTTCTGACCCTCCGGCCTTTCCTTCTCCAACCCCTGTGTATCTAGTCTAGAGTGCTGAGGACGGGTGCTAGGCAAGCACTCTACCACCATTATGCACAGCCCTCTTTACAAGTTATTTCAACATTTTAAATATGAGTTCAAGGATTAAAACAAAAACAAAAACTAAAACAAAAAACCTTCCAAGTGAATCTTGTGAATAGCTTAGTCTCTCACAGACAGGACAATGTGACATCGATTTTTGTATTGTACATGGTGGTGGCAAGAAACCAGTCTAGTGTATCTTGGTACCCAATACCCTTAACCGCTACAGAAGTTATTTTCTACATTCAAACCACTCAACTGCATTGCTTTCCACCCTCACTGTGGCTTAGCATTAAAATGGCATCCACACCAAGGGCATGGTATTACATGCATATCATCTCAGCACTTGGAAGGTTGAGACCAGTAGGTCCTTAATTTGAAGCCAACCTGGGCTACAGCTGATAAGTGCCACGCCAGACTGGGAGATACTCCATGCCGGGCGTGGTGGCACATGTCTGTAATCCCAGCACTAGGGAGGCAGAGGCAGGCTGATCTCTGTGAGTTCGAGGTGAGGCCTGGTCTACAAAGCAACTCCAGGATAGCCAAGGCTACACAGAGAAAACCATAAAAAGAGGGGGGAGGGAAGGAGGAGAGGAAGGAAGGAAAATATGCCATGACTTCAAAGTTAACGTGTACTATACCTATACAGTAAGGCTCTGTCTCAAAAGGCTAGGGGAGGGGAGGAATAAAGCTAAGGTGCTCCCCTGATTCTAAGGAACTCTGAACTCCCTCCCCCCAGAATGTGTAGCCCTACTGACTCAGCCAGGAAATCTTGACTATTAGCTTTGAGAAACCAGGAGAGAGGAACATGGCGGGCTCAGGCCTCTAATCCCAGCATTAAGGAGGTTTAGGTAAGAGGATCACACTTCCTGCACTGGAGGCCAGTCTGAGTTACACAGTAAGAACTTGTCTAAAACAAACAAACAAAAAACAAGAAAACAAGGCTGGGCTTGGCAGTGAACACTAAGGGGTCAGAGGCAGGTAAAGCTCTGCGAAGCCAGCCTGAGCTACACAATCAATTCCAGGACAGCTAGAGCTACGTAATAAAGAAGCTGCCCCAAACAAAACTAATAAAGCAATAGCAAAAGAAAAAATATTATATTCTAGACAACAGGGACCTGCAAGATGGCTCAGTAGCTAATGCACTTACAGCCAGCTCTCAACCCAAAAAGGACCCCGCCCCCCTGCAGAGACCTGACCCCACAAGTTGACCAGGTTATCTATCCAGAGTACACACAAGCCAAGAAATATTCTGCTAACTTTTCTTCTTTTTGTGGTACTGAGGGGCTGTGAATGCTAGGCACAGCAGCATTACTAAGCTCTTCTCCACCCCTCGGTTTTATTTTCAGATAGCACTCACTGTGTTGCTCACAGGCACTCTAGCCAGCCACCCTTGACCTTGCCATCCGTCTGTCCCAGCCTCACCACAGCTTGGGATTACAGGCCTGACTTGTACCAGTGCCTCTCTTACATGTACAGAGCTGCTCAGGTACATCACTTATGTGGCAAGTCTCCTGTCTCAACCTTCAGGCACTGTGAGCCACCACAGCTGGATTCTATCTCAAATTTAAACAATTTGCATACCATTTAAAGAGGATATCTTAAATGTATCCATGACACCTTTTACAGCGGCGTTATTTCCAGGATTGGGAAATAAGTAACATGTTTGATCACACAGTCTTTAAACAACCAGGCTGGTAAGATAAAGTTGCTTTTAAGACTTTATTTTTAAATTCTGTGTGTTTTTGTGTGCCTGCAGAGGCGAGAGCTGTGTCAGATCCCACCTGAGCTGGAGTCACAGTGATTATGGCAGAATGGGTACTGACCAGGTCCTCTCCAAGTGCAGGAGGGATTCTTAACTGCTGAGCCATTCAGTCCCACTTTTTTTAAGATAACAGTTTTGTACAAAGTGGAGGCTTGGTGGTTAAGGTCTAATATCCCAGCACCTAAAAGATGAAGCTAGAAGTGTGAATTTCAGGTTATCTTGGACTGCAGAGACCCTGACTCGAGTTTCTCCACTGTATTTCTGAGAGTGCTGCTGATAAACTTCAATTTAAATGCAAAGGCTTTATTAAGGAAGTCCAAGATATAAATTAGTCACAATAAACCACGAGTGAGGCTTGGCTCAGTTAGCAGAGCGCTCCACCATGCATGAAGCCCTGGGTCTGAAACCTGGGTGGTGACATGCATCCTTAATCCCAGGACTCTTGAGAATCAGAAGACCTCGGCCATCCTCGCCTACAGTGTGAGGCCAGCACAAGCTGTGCGGCCCAGCAACTGATAATCAGGCCAAGGCTAAACAAAGTCCCGAGGATAAACCCAGCATACTACAGTAATAGACAAAGGCAAGAGGATGACAACAAGGCCAAGGCCTGCCTATTAAAGTCCCCTTTCCAAGACTCTACACGTTCTGTCATATAGACAGAGGTATACTTACAAATAAATTAATGTGGCCTGGAGAGAAGGCTCAGAGGTTAAGAGCACTGTCTGCTCTTCCAGAGGTCCTGAGTTCAATTCCCAGCACCCACATGGTGGCTCACAGCCATCTATAGTGAGATCTGGCGCCCTCTTCTGGCTGCAGGTGTACATGCAGACCATTCTATACATAGTAAGTAAATAAATACATAAATAAAAAAATCTTTAAAAAACAATTAATGTAAAAACAAAGAAACTGGGCTGGAGAGATGGCTCAGAGGTTAAGAACACTGGTTGAGCTCTCAGAGGACCTCAGGTTCAATTGCCAGCACCCACATTAGCTCACACCTGTCTGTAACTCCAGTTTCAGAGTTTGACATCTCCACATAGACATACATGCAAGCAAAACACCAATGGACATAAAGTAAAAATAAACTATATATCTAGAAAATGGAGAAACTGCCTGGCATGATCATATACTAACTTATGTATTAAATAACTAAATAATACATTAAAATGCATATTTTTTTAAAAGCCTACAATCCAAGGAAGATTAACACCAAGGCCAGCAGCTTCATTTACATGAGGCTCAAAAAACAACAAAACCCCTTCAAGAATTCAAAGGGATAACATCTAAGAGGTGCAAGCACCCACTGGCTGGGACTCACAGTGAGGCCATGTCTGGAAAAGGAGAAAACAGATCTAAACATTATACAAGAGGAAATAAATTCCACAAACATGGCTATGCTTTCTGATACCTTCAAGTGCCATACTTTTTATAGATTAACAGAATTTCTGACTTTGTGGTTTAAGATTGCAATCAACTTTTCTCTGACACTATCACAATTTACAGCTTTAAAAAAAGCAACAAAATATTAGTCAGGTGGCCCTATCCCTAAAATTTCATTTTCATGTTGGTCTGACTTCTTTAATAAAAGTTCTGATGGGGGAGGGGTCCAATCTAAGAATACTGAAATATAGTTGTTGGTCTTTCTCGAACCAGAAGTTATCTTTCAAAATGACCTACCTATTCTTTAAGTGTATAGGTAATCCAGAAATGGCAGCTTTGTGGTCAATGCCAACCACATTTAGTAGCCCAGAGTAATATCCCAATATTCTTTCACTACCAGGCGTTGACACACAGGCTTAAGATACATAATCATGTTACCCTTTCTTGTTGGTATCCCCCAATCCCCAAATTCCACTTAGACTGTGAACAGTAGGGAGCCATCCTGCAATGCTGTGACTCTACAAGTGATCACCGATATACCTTCAATGCACCGCAAGCAGTGGACACACTACCTACCAGTTCCCATGCAAAAACCAGAGAATCCTAACTATGGCTTGGAGGTAACTTAACACTAGGTAAAAATACACGAGGATACAAAAGACTGCTACTTCGGTGTGTGGGCAATCGCCTGCTTCATTCAGTAAGAAACACACGCCTCACTTGGGAGGGCCCGCCCCGCCCTCCCCTGGCTTCCCACCCGAACGACTCTCAGCACTTCTAACTATAGCTCACAGGGGCACGCATTCACCCCGCCCATACTCGGAGGAGGCATTTAGACCCGGCGCCTTAAGTTCACCGCCCCATTCTCTATGCAGCATGTCCTCTGAGTGATCCGAGGTCCCGCCTCGGCGAGTATTTAGTGCATCCTCTACCACCACCACTTCCTCTCCTCCACCCCAAACTCAAGAGACTAAGGGACTCAAGGAGGGGACCATTCACTGTCCACGACCGGCGATAAATTATTCCACCAAGACACATAAGACCTGGGCGGAAAAAAAAAAACTAAAACCCTAAAACACGGAACTCCATTTACAGATCTCCGAAAAATAAAATTAATTCATCTTTCCTACTTCTTGTTCCCTACACACAAAACCACCACCAACAAACCACCCACAAGGCTTTCGAGTTTCCTCGCAGAAAAAGGGACTCGGTAGCCCCTCCCTCCCTCCCCCATCCCAAGCTCTCCACCGAAGGGGCCACGTGATGCAGGCGGACGTTTCAATGCTGCTGCACTAAATATTTCTGGAAACTTCCACTCCTAATAATTTACAGAGACGTTCCTGAGATCACCCCAACTCTCCCCAGCCCTTTGGACTGGGGAAGCCCTTCCACCCACGCGCAGGGGCTCAACCTCACTACCACGCTGCTCGCCTTCCTCCACCCGCACACGCCAATGACCCAGCAAGCGCTCCCCTCCCGCGGCCGCCTCCCCGCCTCCATCGCCGAACGACAGAAGCGCTTCCATTCAATCGCAGGCTCCGCCGAGGGCCCCGCGCCCGCCGCCCGCCTCGCCTCGCCTCGCCTCACGCCGGCCGCGCCGCCGCCCGACCCTCGGCCCCGAGCACACGACCGACTTACCCAGAAATTCAACCAACTGCTTCTTCCTTCCTTGTCCGGGCTTGGGGCGAGGGAAGGTGGAGAGGAGGGAAAGGAGGGAGGAGGGGGGGAAAATCAAGGTGGGTTTCACAGTTTTCCCACCTTAAAAAAAAAAAGAAATTAAAAAAGAGAAGGGCAAAAAAAAAAAAAAAAAGCTCAATATTTACTATTCCAGGGACAACTCCACCCAACACACACTCACGCACACACACGCGCGCACGCACACTCACACACCACACACACACACACACGCGCGCGCCCCACCAAAAAGGGGAATTAATCCGAGGAATAAATGCTCCCGCCCGGCTGGGGAGGGAAGAAAGGGGGAGGGGAGCGGGCCAGTCCGGGAGACGGAGCCCAGGACCCTCCAGCCACAGGCGGCGGCGGCGGCGGCGGCGGGAGCAGCAGCACGAGTCCGCACGGCCGGGGCCGCTCTGCCGCCAGTTGCAGTCCGGCTCCCCCTACCACTCGGGGTTCGCTCGCCCTCTCACGCCGCTCCGGCGCCGGGCCCCCCCAACCGGGCTCGCCTAAACTTTCCCCCCCCTTCGCGTGCTCCTCGGCGACTGGTGGCTCCCCCCTCCCCCTCGGGATGGTTGCACGGCTGCTGCAGCAAAGGCTGGAACAGGCACGGCCGCCGGGGCTGTAGCGACTGTCGCTGTTGCTGATGCTGAAGCTCCCGCTGCTCCTGCCGCGGCCGCTGCAGCCGCTTCTCCCCCTCCTCCTAGTGCCTCAAACTCGGAACCGGTTGAAACCGGTTCAGACTGGGAGATTCCATCTCGGTTGAGTTTTTCAGCCCATGGCGCCGCGGAGCGTTTGGAACCTGGGCCTCCGCCCCCAGGCCGCGCGCCCATTGGTCGGCCCCGGCCACAGCCGCGCCATCGGCCTCCCTCTTATTGGCCCGAGCGCCCGTCAGTTCTACCTCAAGGGCTCCACACGAGCCTGCCGCTTCGGCCCCCGCCTCTTTCCAGCAGTGATTTGCCCGCAGAGTGGGGGAGGGGAGGCGGGGCGGGACGCGAAGGAGGGAGCGGGAAGGTGGGGGGGAAGCCAGGAGTGGGGGGGGGAGTGGAGGTGGGACGTAGAACCGAGCCCAGCGAAGAAGCGAGCGGAGAAGCCTCACCGGGGATTGGCTGGAGCGAGCTGTCAGTCAGGCGCAGCCCGCCTTCGGCTTCCCCTCCCCCCTCTCGCGGCCCCCCCCCTCCTGGTCCCTCGCTTGCAAGCCCCGCCTTTCCGGCTCGCCCATTGGCTGGGCGCCTTTGGTGACGGAGAGGGTGGGGCTCGCCCGTGATCTGGAGGCGGCGGGAGTTTGAGCGCCGAGCGCGCGCCGCTCTTCTCTTCTCTCTGCTTTCCCGGTTCCCAGCCGGCCCGCCCTCTCGGGCTCCCGCCAACCTCGGGGGCCTCGGCCTGGGGCCCCAGCAGCCTCGTGTCGCGTGGGGTCTGAGCTCGGGAAAGGGAGGGCACACTCCCTGTTGTTTCTACATCTGCATAGGCGGAGGAGAAAGACCATAAGGAAGGCGTAGGGGCCGGATCGCAGGCCCTGGGCCTTGGATCCATTGTAGAGGCCTGGGTTTGGGACACTTGCAGTTGGGGACGGGGATACCACGAGCAGGGGTGAGCCTAAACTGTGTGGCGCCTCGTGATCTCAGAGTCCTGGGAACCGTGCCTAGCCAGCCTCATTAAAAATGTAAGTCTCCCAGCACTCGAGAGGTAAAGCCAGGTAGATCGCTGTGAGAGTTCGAGGCCATCCTGGTCTACACAGAGAAACCCTGTCTCCAAAAAAAAAAAAAAAAAGTCACAGAGGCAGGCGGGTTGATGTGAGTTCGAGGCCAGTCTGATCTACAAAGTGAGTCCAGGATGTCTCGAAGAAACAAAAATTTAAGTCTCTTCCTAGACTGCTTCAACAAGAAATTCCTTGTCCTAAAAGTTAAAACACTCGCCGGGCGATGGTGGCTCACGCCTTTAATCCCAGCACTCAGAAGGCAGAGGCAGGTGGATCGCTGTGAGTTTGAGGCCAGCCTGGTCTACAAAGTGAGTCAAGGACAGCCAAAGCTACACAGAGAAACCCTGTCTCTAAAAACAAAACAAAACAGCCAAGGTTACACAGAGAAACCCTGTCTTGAAAAAACAAAACAAAATAAAAAACCCAAAAGTTAAATCACTCAAACTCCTGTTACTAACTTAACAATGCATATAGGCTATTCTTGTGCCAACTTGCTTCAACTTGGTTCCCTTAATCTGCCACACTCAGTTTGTCTTAGGTTGTTTCCCTTTGCACACTTCATCTTCAGATAGAACAGTCTATGGAAAGTCTGGATCATGGCTCCCAAGTGCCAGATCAGTTGTGATCTCTGAGTTCAAGGCCAGCCTGGTCTACAGATCGAGTTCCAGGACAGCCAGAGCTACATAGAAGAAACCTTATCTTGGGGGATTGGGCACAGAGCCAGCAGCCCACCAAAATAGGCTGGCCTGCTGTGCCAGAAAGAGGTGGCTAAGTGATTTATTAAACAAACCTAGTTGGCCTGGCATGCTGGCACAGGCCCAAACTCCCAGCATTTAGGAGGAAGAGGCAGGAAGATTAGGAAGGCAAAGCCATCAGCTACAGAGTAAATTCAATGTCAGTTGGAGGCAGAAGATGCTATCTCTAAACACAAAAACAAATATTAAGGCTACAGATCTGATACCCTTCAATAGTTAGAATCAGCCCTACCCCAAGGATAGCGATATGGAAATGTAAATAAATCGAATACCTGTTATCCAATAGGTATGGAAAACATTTTATGGGATGCTTTATTGAATTCTTTATAGCACCATGAGGAAATTATTTTTGTAGAGCATCTCTGCCTGTGCCCCGCCCCCCAACACACACATACAACACACACTATCCCAGATTTTTTGTTTAATTGGGTCAGGGGCCACTTGGCACAACACAAGTGAGAAGATCAGAGAACTTTGCTGAGTTTATCTACTGTTTACTTTTTATTTTTCCTTTTTGAGACTTGGGTCTTGATGTATAGTCCTTGCTGGCCTAGAACTGGTGGTAATCATCCGGCCTCTGTCTCCCTAGTGCCACCATCCCTGCTAAATAATTGTCTTTCTTTTACACAGGGACTGGATAACGTGTACAGGCTGATCTTAAACTTGAGAATTTCTTGTCTTTGTCTCAAGTGCTGGCTGGGATTACAGCTATATGCTCTTCTGAAAAGTACTCTTTGTGGCAGGGCTTGGTGGCACACACTTTTAATGCCAGCACTAGGGAGGCAGAGGCAGGCGGATCACTGTGAGTTCAAGGCCATCTTGGTCTATATAGAGAGTTTCAGGGCAGGCAGAGCTATATTGTGAGACTCTGTCTTAAAAACAAACAAACAAGCCGGGTATAGTGGTGCATGCCTTTAATCCCAGCACTTAGAAGGCAAAGGCAAGCAGGTCACTGTGAGTTTGAGGCCAGGCTGGTCTACAAAGTGAATCCAGGATAACCAAGGCTACACAGAGAGACCTAAACCAAACAACAAACAAACAAACAAACAAGCCAGGCCCAGTGGCACACACCTGTAATCCCAGCACTCTGGGAGGCAAAGGCAGATGGTCACTGTGAATTCCAGGTCAGCCTGCTCTACATAGTGAGTCAAGGACAGCCAAGGCTACAAAGAGAAACCCTGTCTTGAAAAACAAAAAATAAATAAAAATAAATAGGACTATATGCACCACCTGCCTCTGCCTCCCAAGTGCTGGGCTTAAAGGCGTGGGCCACCACGCCTGGCATTAAATAGGACTATATTCTATCATGGTTAACAATTCTAACAATGGCAAAAGAAATAAAGTATAACTCCCTCTCCCATCCTTTTTCTTACCCAGAAGCACTTGTGTGAACTACAGCTTTTTAGCACACACCCCTCACCCCGTTTAACATGGTCTCCTGTAGCCCAGTCCTGTAGGCTGGTCTTGAACTTTTGATCTTTCTTCTTCCACTGCCTAGGGCTGGGATTATGGGTAAGGACCACAATACTCGCTCTCCCCATCTTTTCAATGTCATAAATGATTCAACAGTTTCCCTGCAATGGATAGTTAAGCTATTTCCTCTTTTGCTTGTGACAAACAAGGCTCCAGTTAGTAATTTCGTACACTTATCTTCTGGCACAAATGTGGACGTATCTCCAGGGTAAAGTCCCACACTCAGAATTACAGTGTCAAAGGCCATGCATATTTGTTTTGATAGATACTGCCAAAGTGTCCCCTAAGTGATTTTATTGGTTTAGACACAGGATCTCGCCTGGAAATGACCTTCTACTTTTTTGTTTTGGCTTTAGGTTTTTTGGTTTTTTGTTTGTTTGTTTTGATTTTTTAAGACAGGGTTTCTCTGTGTAGCTTTGGCTGTCTTGGATTTGCTTTGTAGACCAGGCTGGCCTCGAACTCATATCGATCCACCTGCCTCTGCCTCCCGAGTGCTGGGATTAAAGGTGTGTGCCACCACGTCCGGCTGAGAGGACCAACTCTTAAAGTTGTCCTCTAATCTTTATACACAGGTGTGGCATACCCTCCCCCAAGGGGTAGATGGATGGAAAGATGGCTAGGTGGATAGATGTAATTCAGAATACAAAATTTAAAAAAAAGATTTGTGTATTATTATGTATACAGTGCTCTGCCTGCACAGACACCTGCAGGCCAGAAGAAGGCATCAGATCACATTACAGATGGTTGTGAGCCACCGTGTGTTTGCTGGGAATTGAACTCAGGACCTCCGGAGAAAGCACTCAGTGCCCTCCACTTCAGAGCCGTCTCTCCAGCTCCAGAATACAAAATTTTAATTAAAAAAAAAAAAAAAGGCTGGCATGATGTTGACACTGTAATCCTAGCACTTGGAAGATTGAGGCAGGAAGATCAGGAGTTCAAAACCAGCTGTGGGGGCTAGAGAAATGGCTCAGAGGTTAGGAGCACTGGATATTCTTCCAAAGGTCCTGAGTTCAATTCCCAGCACAGTGCCTCCTAACCATTTGTCGTGAGATCTGGTGCCTTCTTCTAGTGTGCAGGTATATATGCGGGCAAAACACTGTGTACATAATAAATAAATCTTTTTAAAAAATGGTATGTAAAAAGGTTCAAGCTAGTAAAGTCCAGTGGCGAAACTCTTTAATAGAGAGGCAGAGGCAGGTGAACGTCTATGAGTTTCAAGGCTAGCCTGATCAACATAAAGAGTTTCAGACCAGCCAGGGCTAAATAGTAAGACCCTGTCCAAAAATAAATAAATAAATAAATAAATAAATAAATAAATAAATAAATAAATAAATGAGGCAGTCTTGCCAAGCCACATGAGGTCGGCCTGGGGCTGAGCATGAAAAGGGCAACTATTTCTTTTTCCTGTCTCTCCTATCTCTTTCTGATGCTGGTCAGTCCCCCCCCCTTTTTTTTTTTTTTAGATTTATTTTATTTATATGAATGGTCTATCTGCAGGTGCCAGAAGAGGGCATCAGATCACATTATAGGTACTTATGAACCACCGTGTGGTTGCTGGGAATTGAACTCAGGACCTCTGGAAGAGCAGACAGTGCTCTTAACTGTTGAGCCATCTCTCCAGCCCCCTATACTGGCCGGACTTAAGGGTTGCTTTCCTGGTACACCAAAGCTCCCTTCCCTAGTATGTAGTTGCTTGTCCTCTGAGTGTCTGATCTCTATCCCAGCTTAAATAGCATGGCGTTTACATTTCCCTTCACTCTCCCCCTGAGATGGGAGTAGGGAGGCAGGCAGGTGTGAGGTTTGCAGTTTCCATTGTAGGAGCTTCTTTTTTCTTTTTTTTCCATTATTATTTTATTATTTTATCATTATTTTGGTTTATCTAGACAGGATTCCTCTGTGTAATAGCCCTGGCTCTCCTGGACTTGCTTGGTAGACCAAGCTGGACTCAAAATCACAGACATCTCCCTGCCTCTGCCTCCCCGAGTGCTGGGATTACAGGCGTGCACCACCACACCCAGCCCAGAGCTTTTCTTTTTAGGTTATAATAAAATTGTCCTTGGAAGAAAAAATTGCCCTTGATCTTGAAAAAAATAAGAAAGAAAAGCCAGCCTAAGTTGGCCCTAAATATAAAACACACATAAATAAATTATTTATTTATTAATTTTAGAAAGGACTGAGACGGCCCGGTGGTAGTGGTGCATGCCTGTAATCCCAGTACTCAGGAGGCAGAGGCAGGCGGATCACTGTGAGTTCCAGGCCAGCCTGGTCTACAGAGTGAGTTCCAGGACAGCCAGGGCTACACAGAGAAACCCTGTCTGGGTATGGGGGGTGGGAAACACGGGACCGAAGCACGGACAGACTGAGGCTATGCGCCTATGTTTGGCAGGAGAGCATCTGCCTGTCTGGGTATGGGGGGTGGCGGGGTGGGAGACACAGGACCGAAGCATGGGCAGGTGAGGCTATGCTCCTACGCTCCGCAGGAGAGCATCTGCCTGTCATCACAATGCTCTAGGTTCAGTTCCTAGTACCAAAACCAAGCAGAACAAAAGTGCACAGTACTGTCTGCAGTGTTGGACTCAGAGCACATCACAGGTAGGGCAGACGTGAAGATAAGCAGTAAAAAGTGTAACAGTTCCAGGACAGCCAGTGCTCTGTAGAGAGACTCTGTCTCAAGCCCCACCCCATCCCCCCAAGAGAAAAAAATATGCTAATGAGGGGCTCGAGAGGTGCTCAGTGGTTAGGAGCATTTGCTCCTCATGCCTAGGGCCTGGCTTTGTTTCCCAGAACCCAAGAGGGGTTCACAATCGTGAATGACTCTAGTACCAGGGCAATCCAGTATCGCCTTCTGACCGTCACAGACACGCGTGGCGCATAGATATACATGCTGAAGAAACGCATAAAAATAATTGAATACATATTTTTAAAAAAAATCAAAAAATTTAAAAAGTATACAAACCAAGCGGCGGTGGTGCATGCGTTTAACCTCAGCACAGTGGAGGCAGAGGCAGGTGAGGCCAGCCTGGTCTACAGAGCTAGTTCCAAGACATCCAGAAACTGTGTCTCAAAAAACAAAGCCAAAAAAAAAAAAAACCAAACAAAAACAAACAAACAAAAAAAACAAAAACAAACCAAAATAACAACAACAAAGTATAATAATGACTTAACCGGGAGACTTAGAGAGTCGCCACTGGTCCAGGAGGAGATGCTAGTGGCCTCTAATAGAGGCCAGGGATGCTGCAAAGCAACACAAGTCAGCACTTACCTCAGCAACTGTTCACAGCCCTCCCCGGAAAATGCGAACAACAGCACGGGATTGAAAACAGACTGAAGTTGTTCCAGCCCACTGAGGGAAGGAGGAGACGGAGAGAAAGCTGCCAGCCAACTGGACCCACTCTCTTCAAACCTCACCATAAACAGGAAACACCCGGAAGGCCTGTGGATGTGCATCTCTAGGAAACTTTCAAGCAGTGCTGACAACAGTCCACCAGCTACCGTCTCAATAAAGAGACTTAGGTCACTCAGTGAGGTGCCCTGGGGTAGACTGAAGACAAAGACTATGATTTGAACTGAGCCGGGCACAGTGAAGCAAACCTTTAAACTCGGCACAGGAAAAGCAGAAGCGGGTGGATTTCCGTGGGTTCGAGGCCAGCCAGGTCTACATAATGAGACCCTGTCTCAAACAGACAACAAAACCAAAAAACCCAAAAAGAAAAGAAGAACAGAACAAAGAAAGAACTTGAGTGTGGAGTTGCTGCACATGGCAGCCGCCCCCAACCCCAGCATCCGGGCAGCGGAGGAATAAGGAGGTTCAAGGTGATCCTCGGCTACACAGAGAATTCAGGTGTGAGGGTACACGGGGGAGACTATCTCGTATAATAACGATAATGATGATGATCATTTGCTAGAAATCACATAACAGTGGTTATTGTTTCTAAGAAAATTGCCTGGGGGAGGGGAAATCCAAACTGTCAAAGCAATGTAAGGTATTGTCATAGTCCTTGGTCACCTCCCAGAACTTAAAGGTAAGACCCAGTTTTGAATACACTATACACTTCTTCTTCTTCTTCTTCTTCTTCTTCTTCTTCTTCTTCTTCTTCTTCTTCTTCTTCTTTATTTATTTATTTTTCTTTTTTTTCTTCTTCTTTTTTAATAAATTATTTTATTTTATTTTATGTGCATTGGTGTGGATGTGTCAGATTCCTTGGAACTGGAGTTTCAGACAGTTGTGAGCTGCCATGTGGGTGCTGGGAATTAAACCTGGGCCCTTTGGAAGAGCAGACAGTGCTTTTAACCACTAAGCCATCACTCCAGCCCACTATACACTTCTTGCCACAGGCCTTGAAGGAACCCAGCTACACTTGACCTGGAGACCCTGTCCCCAAGGACTAGCTCTCACAGTATTAGAAGACACTGTGCCTGGCATGTTAAACCTCAGAACCCATACAAGACAGAAGGGTTGAGGCCCTCCCAGGGGGAGAAGTAAGGCAGAAGAAAATCACTTTCAAACATGGCGCTTCCTTCTACAAACTAATTTTACCTTCATTGTTTGGGATTAAAGGCATGTGCCACCACGCCTGGACCTAAGCTTTTCTTTACCAGAAACTTGCTCTATATCAGGCTGGGCTTGAACTCAGATCCGGTTGCCTCTGTCTCTTAGATTAATGGTGTGTCAGTATTCCACAGAGACCTAGAAGATCCTTGGATGTGATCTCTTGCCAGAACAGCCATGTTCTGAGTTAACATTCTTCTACAATGACCAACCTGGCAAGACATCCCCAGCGGCTCCATAGCGGTACTGTTTTCTTGGGGCTAACCAACAGCTGTCTAATTGGATTTAAGGTCCACTCAGTGATGGAACTGGTGCGTGCATCTGATACAGCCAGTCTGGCTAGAGAAGTCATAGGCCCTAGCAGAGAACCTACTGCTGTCATTTTCCTAAATCACTGTAGCCCTGACAGTGTTCTAAAGCGCCACCCTTCCACTCACAGATGAGCGCAGCCCTCGCCTCTTTCCAAAGTGCTTCTTCCTACTGCAGCGACCCCAGCTGGCCAGAGTGCGGACACCAGGGCTCAGCCCCACCTAATCCATCCACAACCATGAGACACTGCAGAAGAGGGCGGGTACAGCGGACTCAGTGGGGTGTATACATACATAGAAGGGAGGAATGACAATTGTGTAAATGTGGCGCTCGTTTGAAATTCTGGCCTCCAAAGGCATGCATGGGTGCGGTGAGCAGACGTCCCTGCAGACAAAACACCCAAACACGTGAAGTAAAAATAAAGCTTAAAGTTATTGTATTCTTAGTTCAAGGCCAGCCTGGTCTACAAAGTGAGTCCAGGACAGCCAGGACTACACAGAGAAATCCTATCTGGGGGGGGGGGGGGAATTATTGTATTCTTTTCTTTAATTAAAAAAAAAAAACTCCAAACAAAACAAAACCAAGCAGGGCATAGTGGTGCACACCTATAATCCCAGCACTCGGGAGGCAGAGGCAGGCAGACCACTGTGAGTTCGAGGCCAGCCTGGTCTACAAAGTGAGTCCAGAACAGCCAAGGACACACAGAGAAACCCTGCCTCGAAAACAAACAAACAAACCCAAAAGTATAACAACAAAATAACTAACAGTGCCATGCGGTGGTGACGCAAGACTTTAATCCCAGCACTCAGGAGGCAGAGGCAGGTGGATCACTGTGAGTTCGAGGCCAGCTTGGTCTAAAAAGCGAGTCCAGGACAGCCAAGGCTACACAGAGAAACCCTGTCTTGAAAAACCAAAACCAAAAAAAGAAAGAAAGAAAGAAAGAAGGAAAGAAAGAAAGAAAATCATGACAGGGTTTCTGTGTAGCCCTGACGGTTCTGGAACTCACTCTGTAGACCAGGCTGATCCCAGTAAAACATAAAACCTGGTGTGATGGGGATGGCCCTGTCTCAAAATAAACCAAAAGTGAGGCTTGTACTTGGGTGGTGGTGGCACACACTTTTAACCCCAGTACTTGGGAGGCAGAGGCAGGTGGCTCTCTGTGAGTTCGAGGCCAGCCTGTTCTACAAAGTGAGTCCAGGACAGCCAAAGCTGCACAGAGAAACCCTGTCTCCAGAAAAACAACAATTACGATGACGATGACAAAAGAGTGAGACTTGTTACAACAAAGAACAAGAAACAAGGATGAGAATGTGGCTCCCTTGGTGGAGAGCTTGGCTGCCACCCACACAGCCCTGAGCTGGATTCCTGGGCCACTTGCATTGGATGCGGTGATACCTTAGGGGGCAGAGGAAGGAGTGTTGTAGTTCAAGGTCATCAGCTACAGAAGAAAACAAATGGGGGTGAGCTTGTGTGCAAGAGAAAAATCTTTATACAGTGCTGAGGGCACTGTGAGCTAGTCCAGTTTCTATGGAAGGCTATGGCATTTCTAAAAAAATAAAAACTAATAATAGATATTTCATATAACCCAGTCAAAGGGCACCCAGGCAACATACCACAGATAACTTGCGGACCCATGTCTGATGCAGCACCACTCACTACAGTTTAGCTATGGGGTCAAGCGAGGTGCCCAACACGAGAGGAATGAGTAAGGGCAATGTGGTTTATATCATGCAATAAAATTATAATAAATTTTATTATTTGCCTATTTGTGGCACGCGTGTGTGTGCATGTGTGTGTGTGCGTGTGTGTGTGTGTGTGTGTGTGTGTGTGTGCATGTGTGCATGTGTGTATGGGTTTGTGTGCACGTGCACACAGGAATACGACTGTGGAGGTCACAGGACAACTTGAGGAAGCTGGTTCTCTGCTTCCAGTATGTGGACCCTGGGGTTTGAACCAGGTTGACAGTCTTGGTGACAAACTCCTTTACTTGTTGAGCTTTCTCACTGGACCAAGAAATCACACTACTCCAGATGAAGTCTGGCTTTAGTCTGGTGTTCCTCACTTTCTGAGCTTTGTGCCTCTGCCAGACCTACACACTTGCTTACTGATGTGGTAAAGCTGTTGGAGGCATCTCTCTAGCCCTCTCTCTCTCTTTTTTTCTTTTAAAGATTTGTTTGGTTTGTTTGTTTTTAATTAGTATACAGTGTTCTGCCTGCCCACCAGAAGAGGGCACCAGATCTCATTATAGATGGTTGTGAGCCACCACATGGCTGATGGGAATTGCACTCGGGACCTTTGGAAGAGCAGCCAGAGCTCTTAACCTCTGAGCCACCTCTCCAGCCCGAGGCATCTCTTGAGTAGATTAAATTAAAGAATGATGTGCCCACCATGGTGTGCTGTGTGACCGGCAGTGGTGGCAGCCCCCAGGGAAGCAGAGATAAGCAAGATAGTGGTGTTTGCTTTCACAGGGACCAGACTTGCAGTGAAGCCTCTACCAAGAACACCAGGGCTGGAAGAGAGAGGCGCGCGCACCAGACTCTCAGAAACACAAAAGAGTGTTCTACTCAGCCCAGGCTGGGCCCAGGCTCTGATCCAAATCCTTTAGACATTGTCTCTCTTCATCAATCCTTGTGACAACTGCTTTTGGTTGGATAAGATACTTGCCCAAAGGGTTAGGGAGATGGCTCTCCTGTTAAGAGCTCTTTCTTTTCTTGCGGAGGACCTGGGCTTGGTTCACACACATAATCTGTAACTCCAATATCAGGAGGTCTGACACCTTCTTCTGATTTATGCAGCATTAGACCTGTGCATGATGCAATGCATATAGTCAGGCAAAGCCCTCAGATATATAAGTCCATATGAATAAATAAGCCTAGAAATCAAAGCCACCACTATATTTTTTTGCATCCTCTGTATCTGGTCCATCTGGGTCCAAAATAGGATCTCTCTCTCTCTCTCTCTCTCTCTCTCTCTCTCACACACACACACACACACACACACACACACACACACCAGCAATACCCTGCTGTGAGTCCTGTGTATTTGTGCATAGTCACCTCACTAGGCCCATGTGACTACTTCCAAAGGGGCCCCCAGTGACCCACTTAAACATATCTTTGCCACATTTCCTTTGAGTAGAGCATGTATTCTCATCATTTAAATATGTTAAAAGAGTTTCTGCTCTACCTGAGGAGGGGAGGCAGGAGGATCAGGAGTTCAAGGCTGGCCTGGGCTATATAGCAAATTTAACATAGAGCTGGTCTACAGCAGAACACTGGCTCAAGAAAACTAACATCAAGAGCCCGGTGTGGTGGCGCATGCCTGTAATCCCAGCACTCAAGAATCAGAGGCAGGCGAATCTCTGTGAGTTTGAGGCCAGCCTGGTCTACAAAGCGAATCCAGGACAGCCAGGGCTATACAGAAAACCCTGTCTCAGGGGAAAAACAACAAAATACTCCAAAAACTAAAACCAAAACATGCCCGATTCTTATCTGCCCACTGGTTTGGACTCAGATTAAAAAGTAGGCCTAGGGCTGGAGAGATGGCTCAGAGGTTAGGAGCACCGCCTGCTCTTCCAAAGGTCCTGAGTTCAATTCCCAGCAACCACATGGTGGCTTATAACCACCTACAATGTGATCTGATGTCTTCTTCTAGTGTGCCGGTGTACATGGAGGCAGAACACTGTATAATAATAAATAAATAAATCTTTAAAAAAAAAAAAAGTAGGCCTGTTAGCCAGGGCTTTACAGAGAAACCCTGTCTTGAAAAAAAAAAAAAGTAGGCCTATTGTAATTGCCTTGTAATGTAAGAAATGTCACTGCAGAATTGCCTCATGAATACACAAATGGTATTATATATTATTTTGCCAGTTTTTTTCCCCCTCAAAAATGGTAATATATCACAAACATTTTTCTAAACCTTGTTCATTTATTCAGTTAGTGGTTTGTTTTGGTTTTTTGTTTTTTCTTTCTTTCTTTCTTTCTTTCTTTCTTTCTTTCTTTTAGGTTTTTCAAGACAGGGTTTCTCTGTGTAGCCCTGGCTGTCTTGGACTCCCTTTGTAGACCAGGCTGGCCTCAAACTCACAGAGATCCACTTGCCTTTGCCTCCCAAGTGCTAGGATTAAAGATGTGCACCACCATGCCCGACTCAGTTAGTGATTTTTTAAAATAGTCATTTATTTATTGAGACTGGTCTTGATATCTAGTCCCAACTAACTTGATATTTGGGATGTAGCCCAGGCTAGGCTAGACTTGATGGCAATCTTCCTGCCTAAGCCTTTTGGCTCCTAGAGTTAGGGATTATCGGTGTGTGCTACCATTCCAGGCCTACTGAGCTATCCCAAAGATCTTTGTTTTAGTTTGGTATTTATTTATTCTAAGTGTGTGTGTGTGTGTGTGTGTGTGTGTGTGTGTGTGTGTGTGTTCTCCTTAGAACGTCAGAGGATGACTTTGGGGAGTTGGTTTTCTCTTTCTACCATATGTGTCCCAGGTGTTGAACTCAGGTTTTTAAGCTTTGCAGGTATCTTTCCCCACTGAGCTATGGTGCCAGCCCTTTGGTTTGATTTTTTTTTTTTTTGAGACAGGGTTTCTCTGTGTAGCCCTGGCTGTCCTGGACTCAATTTGTAGACCAGGCTGGCCTCGAACTCAGGGATCTGCCTGTCTCTGCCTCCTGAGTGCTGGGATTAAAGGTGTGTGCCACCACGCCTGGCTTGGTTTGAATTTTTTTTTTTTAAGAAGGTCTTGCTCTATATCACTAGCTGGTTTTGAACCTTGCCAGGCTGCCCCGGACAGTGTCAACTTTTTGCCTTGGGCTTCCAAGTGCTGGATTAAGAGTGTGGTTCCTCACATCAGGCTTCTAGACATCCCCTTCCCGCTCTGGCACAGCACATTGCTTTTTTGGTGGTGTAGTAGTCCGTCTAATGGGCAGACCAGCCTTTGCTCACCAACTCCTCTGGATTAGTTCCAAGGTTTTGCTTTTCGAGCACGGCTGTGATGAATAGCCTTGCTCTTAGATCAATTAGCACGTGTGGAACACATCTGAAGAAGAGATTCTTAGGAGTGGTATTCTTGGGTCAAAGGGTATATGCATTTGTAATTTTGACAGACTTTGCCAAATTGGCCTCTTTTGGGGATTAAATCAGTTTACACTCCCAGCAGCATTAGGGGAGAGCTCCTGTTTCCCATGGTGTCTCAGCAGTCTTAAGAAACTTCTGGTACCTTGCCAATCTGAAGGATAAAAATGGCACCACTACGTTTTTTTTGTTTTTTTTTTTTTCATGATAAGGGAGGTTGAGCATTTTGCCTTCAGTTCAAAAGGTTTTATTTTTGCTGGGCGGGGTGGTGCACACTTTTGATTACCACACTCAGGAGGCAGAGGCAGGCGGATCATTGTGAGTTCGAGACCAGCCTGGTCTACAAAGCAAGTTCAGGACAGCCAGGGCTACATGAGAAACCCTGTCTTGAAAAACTAAAAAAAAAACAAAAAAAAAACAAAAAACAAAAAAACGACGTTTTAATTCTCTTCTTCCTCTCACTGGTTTTAAATTTTTATTATTATTATTATTATTATTATTATTATTATTATTGTTGTTGTTGTTGTTGTTGTTGTTGTTGTTGTATTATTATTATTATTATTATTATTATTATTAGTAGTAGTAGTAGTAGTAGTAGTAGTAGTAGTAGCAGCAGCAGCAGTAGCAGTACTAATGAGACAGGGTCTCCTCATGTGGCCCTGGAACTCACTATATACACCAGGTTGGCCTTGAACTCATGGAGACCCACCTGTCTCTGCCTTCTGAATGCTGTGTGCCACTAGGCTCAGCTTGTTTTTATTTAATTCTGCTCATGTGTGGGTCTGTGTATGTGGTATACACACTGGAGTTCTGTGCTCAAGGAGGCCAGAGGCTCATATGCTCATAGAGCTGGCGTCACGGAGCGCTGTGAGCCTCCTGGTGCTGGTGCTCGGCATGAAACTCGTCCTGTGCAGGAGCAGCTCGTGCCCTTAGCTACTGAGAACCTGATAGGAAGACAAGACTGACCTTGGACTTCCTGTGACTCTCCTGCTTCTGCCTCTGAAGTCCTGAGATGCCAGGAGTGTGTCACCGGGCCTGACTCCTCTTTCTTTTCTGATACAGGAGGGAGACTTGAACTTGTTGTTATTGAAGCAAGGTGACCTTGAACTTCTCTTCTGTTTGCTCTGGTTTAGTGTGTGTTTGGAGGCAACCCTGGAGGATAGAGGTTGGCATCTGGGGCATTCCTCTGTTGGTCTGCGTGAGTGTGTGTGTGTGTGTGTGTGTGTGTGTGTGTGTGTGTGTGTGTCTGTCTGTCTGTCTGTCTGTCTGTCTGTCTTTCTTTATGGTTCTATGCCTTATTTCCTTGAAAGGTCTTTCACTGACCCTGAAACTTAACTTTTTGGCTAAGCTGGCTAGCTAACAAGCTGAGGATCTGACTGTCTCTTCTTCCCAGTGTTAGCCAATATATATAAATATATATCTATGTATATACATCTATATCAATATCTATCTATCTCCAACATCTACACACACACACACACACACACACACACACACACACACACACACACACACACACTGCCAACACTTCCAGCTTTGGGAGAAAGGTCTCAACACGTAGCGCTGGCTGGCCTGGACTTTGCTATGTTGTCCAGGTTGGTCTGGAACCCACAGAGATCTATGTGCCCTACCTCTTGGGTGCTAGGACTAAAGGCGCACACCACCATATACAATACTAGCTTTTTTTTTTCTTCTTAAGTGTGGGTGCTGGTATTAGAACTTAAATCTTCTCGCTCTGCTGATGGAACCCTCCAACCTGCTCCCGGTCTCCTGCCGCTCCTCCCGAGTGCTAGCGTCGCTGTGTGCGGCGTATTTACAGCAATTCAGTTAATTCTCACATCATTCCTATGAGGCTGATGCAACTTAACTGATAAGGAAACTGAGGCACAGTGCTAAGTCACCCATTCAGGGTCATACAAACACCTAGGGAATGATTAGTCTAAAACTTAGATAACCTGGTGAGAAACTAGAAGACTAGTTCAGTTGCTAGTTTGTAAAAATAGAAAAATGAATAAGTAAACCGTGCACGGGTTGGGGAGGTGGGGGGCGGGGCACTCAGCTCAGCTGGCAGCGCACTTGCCTAGAATGCTCAAAGCCTCCCTCTATTGGTATGCCCCAACCCAGCTCTGACATTTTCCTTCTAAGGCCACAGTCATTTCCTTGAAGATCCTCAGAGTCCTTTGGGATGCACGCTGGGTTCCCCTTGTTCCCCCTGCCCCCCAAATAGCTGTCACCCACGATCTCTGGCTGCACGGGTCTCCATCCACTACAGCCAACCTCAGGGCTCCTGCATATGCCATCCCTCCTCCTGAGCTCCTCCTGTCCTTTCACTCAAATGCCACCTCATCAGGAGGGCGCTTCTCTCAGCACACTGCTCTCCATCTTCTCTCACTTTTATTTTTCTTTCTTTTTTTCATTCTTTTTTTATTCCAGACAGGGTTTCTCTGTGTAGCCTTGGCTGTCCTGGACTCACTTTGTAGACCAGGCTGGCCTCGAACTCACAGCGATCCACCTGCCTCCGCCTCCCAAGTGCTGGGATTAAAGGCTTGCGCCACCACCCCCGGCTTCTCTCATTTTTCTTATTTCATTATTTTCTTCTGCCTTACTTCCCCCAGGAGGGTCTCAACCTCTCTGTCTTGTTTCCTGTTACAGTGCTAGGCCCTTGAACCCTGACTGGGACTCTGAGGATAGGAGGAGAAATGCTGCCATTCCAGCCGCCTGTCCCCTCTTCTTCTGCTTCTTCTTCTTCTTCTTCTTCTTCTTCTTCTTCTTCTTCTTCTTCTTCTTCTTCTTATTATTATTATTATTATTATTATTATTATTATTATTGGTTTTTTGAGACACAGTTTCTCTGTGTAGCCCTGGCTGTCCTGGGCTCATTTTGTAGACCAGGCTGGCCTCGAACTCACAGCCATCCACCAGCCTCTGCCTCCCGAGTGAGAGGATTAGCCTGGGTACCCACTTATCATTTTCTTCAGGGGGACACTGAGGATTGTATCAAGGGTCTCATGCTTGCAAGCACTCTGCCCCTGAGGTACTTGCTAGCTCTGTTCCACCTCACCCATCGGTAGCCATTTCGACTGCCAGGATGGCTTAGTTTGGCCTCACAATGCGTCCATTATCCTACCCTCTGGTCAGGTTGAGTCTTTTTTTTCTTTCTTTCTTTTTTTTTTTTTTTGGAGATAGGGTTTCTCTGTGTAGCCTTGACTGGCCTCGAACTCACAGCAATCCACCTGCCTCTGCCTCCAAGTTTTTTTTTTTTTCCCCAAGACAGGGTTTCTCTGTGCAGTCCTGGCTGTCCTGGTTTCACTCTGTACCAGGCTGGCCTCGAGTCACAGCTGGCTGCCTCCTGAGTGCTGGGATTAAAAACTCACCAGGTTGTCTTAATTGCTTGTTTTCTTTCTTGGTTTTCCCACTCTGTAGTAGTATCTTTTATAAGTCTAATTAAAGGTCACAGCCAATATTCCCTTGGGATTAAGAAATTATGCTCGAGGAGGCTGGAGAGAGGGCTCAGGGGCTAAGAGCACAGACTGCTCTTCCAAAGGTCCTGAGTTCAATTCCCAGCACCCGCATGGCAGCTCACAACTGTAACTCCAAGATCTGACTCCCTCACATAGACACACATGCAGACAAAACACCAATGCACATAAAATAAAAATAAATAAATTATAAAAAAAAAAAAGAAAGAAAGAAATTATGCTGGAGCTGGGGGTAGCAGTACACGCCTTTAACCCGGGATGATGGCTCCGAGTTTGAGGCCATGCGGAGTCACACAGCCAGTACTAGAGTGAAACTGTATCTGAAGAGGAAATGGGTGGTGGTGGGATGCCGGGCCTGGTCTGTTTGTAAAATCTCACGTAGCCCATGGTGTATTTAACCTTGTGATCATCCCTCCACTACACATCCCAAGTGCTGGAATTATAGGCCTGTACTCACACACCTAATTTCGAATTACCTGTTTATTTGGTTTTTGGTGGTTGTTTTGAGCCAGGGTCTGACTGTGCTGCCTTGAGTGGTATGCAGATAAGGCTGCCCTTGAACTCACAGGATTCCCTTGCCTTTTCCTCCTGGGACTGCCAACATGTGCCGTGACACCTAGCTAGAGCCATTTGCCTTAGTGGGTTGTTAAGGGTATAATATTTGATTCTTGCTGGACGTGGTGGCGCACGCCTGTAATCCCAGCACTCCGGAGGCAGAGGCAGACAGATCGCTATGAGTTCGAGGCCAGCCCAGTCCAAAAAGAGAGTCCAGGACAGCCAAGGCTACACGGAGAAACCCTGCCTTGAAAAACCACACACACACAAAGGGTAAGAAGAGTAGAATTTGATTCACATTAATTGAATACTACTATATCTAGAACTCAGGATAAAAGGTGCTAAGTTCAGTTCCCAGCAACTACATGGTGGCTCACAACCATCTATAAGGAGATCTCTCTTCTGGCCTTCAGGCAGAACACTGTAAACATAATAAATAAATAAATCTTTAAAGGAATAAAGTCTTGTTTCGGCAGGGTGATGGTAGTGGTGGTGGTGGCTCAGGTACAGGTGTTTGGGCTGGTGGGATGGCTCAGCTCAGGTACAGGCGTTTGGGCTGGTGGGATGGCTCAGGTACAGGTGTTTGGGCTGGTGGGATGGCTCAGGTACAGGTGTTTGGGCTGGTGGGATGGCTCAGGTACAGGTGTTTGGGCTGGTGGGATAGCTCAGGTACAGGTGTTTGGGCTGGTGGGATAGCTCAGGTACAGGTGTTTGGGCTGGTGGGATGGCTCAGGTACAGGTGTTTGGGCTGGTGGGATAGCTCAGGTACAGGTGTTTGGGCTGGTGGGATGGCTCAGCTCAGGTACAGGTGTTTGGGCTGGGGGGATGGCTCAGGTACAGGTGTTTGGGCTGGTGGGATGGCTCAGCTCAGGTACAGGTGTTTGGGCTGGTGGGATGGCTCAGGTACAGGTGTTTGGGCTGGTGGGATAGCTCAGGTACAGGTGTTTGGGCTGGTGGGATGGCTCAGGTACAGGTGTTTGGGCTGGTGGGATGACTCAGCTCAGGTGCGGGTGTTTGGGCTGGTGGGATAACTCAGGTACAGGTGTTTGGGCTGGTGGGATGGCTCAGGTACAGGTGTTTGGGCTGGTGGGATGGCTCAGGTACAGGTGTTTGGGCTGGTGGGATGGCTCAGGTACAGGTGTTTGGGCTGGTGGGATAGCTCAGGTACAGGTGTTTGGGCTGGTGGGATGGCTCAGGTACAGGTGTTTGGGCTGGTGGGATAGCTCAGGTACAGGTGTTTGGGCTGGTGGGATGGCTCAGCTCAGGTACAGGTGTTTGGGCTGGGGGGATGGCTCAGGTACAGGTGTTTGGGCTGGTGGGATGGCTCAGCTCAGGTACAGGTGTTTGGGCTGCTGGGATGGCTCAGGTACAGGTGTTTGGGCTGGTGGGATAGCTCAGGTACAGGTGTTTGGGCTGGTGGGATGGCTCAGGTACAGGTGTTTGGGCTGGTGGGATGACTCAGCTCAGGTGCGGGTGTTTGGGCTGGTGGGATAACTCAGGTACAGGTGTTTGGGCTGGTGGGATGGCTCAGGTACAGGTGTTTGGGCTGGTGGGATAGCTCAGGTGCAGGTGTTTGGGCTGGTGGGATGGCTCAGGTACAGGTGTTTGGGCTGGTGGGATGGCTCAGGTACAGGTGTTTGGGCTGGTGGGATGACTCAGGTACAGGTGTTTGGGCTGGGGGGATGGCTCAGGTACAGGTGTTTGGGCTGGTGGGATAGCTCAGGTACAGGTGTTTGGGCTGGTGGGATGACTCAGGTACAGGTGTTAGGGCTGGTGGGATGGCTCAGGTACAGGTGTTTTCCACCAAGCTTGACACCTGACCTGAGTCTTATCTTCAGAATCCAGAACCAGCTCCTGAAAGCCATCGTTTGATGTACACACACAGATGTGCATATAAACAAATGGTACAGAACTGTTTTAAAATCAATGATATAGACTACTGAGTGTGAAAATGTTCATAATGTATTCCTCTCTTTTCAATTGCCTTTGGTTTTCCTGATTGAAAAGGAAAAATATGTCAGGATTTGGTGTTGTTTTTTTGCATAAAGTAACCCGTTCCCCTCATGGCAATCCAACTCATAACCTCATATCCTAATCTCCAATCAGGGTGGGCCTGTTCTATCAAATGCGTTGTTCATTGCTGCCATATTTATCAATGACAGAAAAAACACTCTGAGCAGATGAATTCCTGACTTCTCTTTTTTTTTCTTTTTTTCCTTTTCTGACTTCTCTTTAATGTAAGCGTTTTCTTATGTGTCTGTTTTCCCTCACTCCTTTTTATTTTTATTTATTTATTTATTTATTTATTTATTTATTTATTTATTTATTTTCCCCAAGACCGGGTCTCTCTGTATAGCCTTGGCTGTCCTGGAGTCGCATTGCAGATCAGGCTGGCCTCGAACTCACAGCGATCGGACTGCCTTTCCTTCCCGAGTGCTGGGATTATAGGCATGCGCCACCACGCCCGGCTGGCCTTGAACTCTTGATCCTTCTGCGTTTATGTCCCATGAGCTGGGGTTATAGTGTGTGGCTGTCCTGGAACTCACTTTGTAAACCAGGCTGTCCTCAAACTCAAAGACTCACTGCCTGCCTCTGCCTCCACGCCCAGCGCTCTCTCTGTGTCTTTGTCTCTGTCTCTCTCTGTCTCTGTCTCTGTCTCTCTCTGTCTCTGTCTCTGTCTCTCTCTCCCCCTCCCTTCCTCCCTCCTCTCTCTCTCTTTCTGGAGACAAGGTCTTGCTCTGCAGATCTGGCCAGCCTGGACTGAGAGTGCATCATGCAGGCTTAAGAGCAGCTTTCTCAACGAAAAGATTTTATGACTTCTCTCATACATTTGATGCATATATAGCCGGCATGGTGGCGCATGCCTTTAACCCCAGCACTCAGGAGGCAGAGGCAGGCGGATCGGATTGCTGTGAGTTCAAGGCCAGCCTGGTCTACAAAGCGAGTCCAGTATAGCCAAGGCTACACAGAGAAACCCTGTCTTGAAAAACCAAAACCAAACCAAACAACAAAACAGATTGTCTGGAATCTCAGTGCTTAGGAGATAGCAGCAAAAGTATAAAAAGCAAAAAGGACCCAGGAAAATCAGGGTCATCCTCAGCTACGTAGCAAGCTTCAGCCCAGCCTGGCCTTCGTGAGATTCTAACAAAAAGTGAAAAAAATAATACGAAAGAAAAAGAAAGAGACTAACGGAAGGCCGCCATCTTCAGCGACCCCATCTCGTGGCAGCTCAGTTAGAAAATGGGGTCGGGAGAAGTGCCTGGTTTTGGGGCTGATCTACGTCTCTTCCCACAGCCACATTTAGAATCCAAGGAAAAGATCTGAAAGCTTCTCCGAGGTAATTTCTAATCCCTGTGCTCCACTGACGTGAGCCACTCCCGCCCTCGCGGCAGCAGCCCCTCCCAGAGCAGAGGTGGAGGGGCCGATTGTTCGGGGTTTCCTCTCATTGTCCGCGGGCAGCCTCTGGCTAACCACCTAAGTCTCCTCCTCTGCTTTGGGCGATCTAAAATGGGCCTGGGGTTTCCCCTGCTCCGCCGGCTAGTTAGCTCACAACATATACTGTTGTTGCATCCCTATTTTTTAAAACTTGCTGTTCCCCAAGAAGAGCTCTTCTGTAGTTCCCAAGGATTTTTCCAAGTAAGAAGAAACAAGTGAGGTTCAAGCACAGCAAAGGGGTCTAACAGGCGTGTTTATTTTGAGACAGGGTCTCACCTGCCGTTACCTATCTAGAGTTCTGGATTTATAGGTGTGTGCCACCACGCCCGACTAGAATATGTTTTTATCTGAGTCGCTGCAATACAAAATACAAAATACAAAATAAAGCAAGTAGACACACCGGTGTATTATTTCAGAGCTTAAAATCAAACCTCAAATGGCAGACGCGCGTATGAAATGTGAAGTCCTCCATTGTAAGGATTCTGATCAATGCATAATTGTAACCCTACACCGCTCAGCCCTCCTCTGGGAAAAGCAAAGTCGATATGCACAACCAAAACCTAAAGTTATTTTATTACTTATGTAAGGCGAGCCTTGGCACTAATCCCAAAGAAGTGAAGGAAGCAGCAGCGGTCACTGAAGAAGTTGTGTACAAATTTGTATAGAAGACTCCTTGCGGGTTGGAGAGATGGCTCTGAGGTTAAGAGCACTGGCTGCGTCTCCAAAAGTCCTGAGTTCAATTCCCAGCAACCACGTGGTGGCTCACAACCATCTATAATGAGATTTGGTGCCCTCCTCTGGCCTGCAGGTGTACATGCAAGCAGAACATAAGTAAATAAATCTTAAAGAAGACGACTCCTTGCACGCAAAAGCAGACAACTTTCTGCGCATGCTCAGTTAGAGACCGTGCGTCTTCCATAACACATTGCTTAAAAACAGGAGGATGGACTGGGTGGGTGGCGCACACCTTTAATCCCAGCATTTGGGAGGCTCAGGCACCTGGATCTTTATGAGTCTGAGGCCCGTCTGGTCTACACAGCCAGTTCCAGGTCAGCCAGAATAACTTGGTGAGATCCTGTCTCAAAAAAACCCACCGTCGGGCGTGGTGGCACACGCCTTTAATCCCAGCACTCCGGAGGCAGAGGCAGGTGGATCGCTGTGAGTTCGAGGCCAGTCTGGTCTACCAAGTGAGTCCAGGACAGCCAAGGCTACACAGAGAAACCCTGTCTCGAAAAAACAACAACTAAAAACCCAGCCTATAATCCCAGCACTCGGGAGGCAGAGGCAGGCTGATCTCTGTGAGTTAGGGACCAGCCTGGGCTACAAAGCAAGTCCAGGACAGCCAAAGCTACACAGAGAAACCATGTTTGGAAAACCAGCCCCTCTCCGGAAAGAAAACAAAACAAAACAAAACAAAACAGTGTTTGGCGCTCTTCCAGAGGAGGAGAGTACCCAGTGCTCACATCGGGTAGCTCACATTTGTATATAATCCGACATCTTCTTCTGGCCTCCATGAACACACGCACGTGCACACACACACACACACACATACTTACACACCAAGTGTTTAACGTATAAACAGTCCTGATCAGTAAACTGCATGATGCTGAGGAAAAGTGCCACTACATACAGTTCAAAGTGAAGTCAACCTTCACTTTGAATCAAGTTGGGAGTTGTGGGTAGAGTGAGCAGCGTTTAAGAGGGCTTACCTCACCACCCCAGGACAGCAGTTCAGATCCTGATTCCTGTATAAGAAGCTGCGTGCTCACCACACACCTGCAAACCCCAGCTCTGAGTGGAGCAGAGCTGGACGTCCCTGGGGGTTGCTGGCTTCCAGCCTAGCCCAGAAAACATGAGCTATAGCTTCAGGCGGATGCTCCGCCCCAGAAAGAGGAATGGGCCAAGAGGCTGGAGAGATGGCCCTGTGCTTAGGAGCACTGGCTGCGCTTCAAAGGGACCTAGGTTTGCATCTCAACACTCACATGTTGGTTCACAGCCATCTGTAACTCCAGGTCTCAGGAGTCCAACGCCCTCCTCTGACTCTGCAGACAGGAGGCACAGACACAGTGAACAGACACACATGAGGGAAAAAAAAAACCATTCCAAGCCGGGCCTGGTGGCACACGCCTTTAATCCCAGCACTCGGGAGGCAGAGGCAGGCGGATCCCTGTGAGTTTGAGGCCAGCCTGGTCTACAAAGTGAGTCCAGGACAGCCAAGGCTACACAGAGAGACCCCGTCTCAAAAAACAAGCCAAACGAAAACCTCAGTTCTGTTACGTGATCATGTGTTAGTTTTGATCCCAGGTGTGGGAGGAGCTGGGCCCCCCCCCCCCCTACGGGTTGAACACAACAGGAGAGACTATTTGCCTCCTGCTGGCTCTGAGAAGGGTGTGATCTTTGCCAGTTTAATTCTGAGGACTTCAAGAGGAAATAAATGCAAGAACCCAGAGAGGGGCCGGGGGTGGGGGTGGGGGTGAGAGAGGGGCCGGGGGTGGGGGTGGGGTGAGGGGCTCTGAAAAAGAAGGTTGCTGCTGCACCCCCCCCCCCCCCCCCCCCGCTGCTCCTGGTTGTTGCTGCTGCGGTTTAATGAGAAGATAAAGTTGGGGGAACACTTGGGGGGTTCCTTGCCCCAAGGAACCTGACCACCTTAACCAGCAAGAAGTAGTCAAAGAGAGCTATGCCCCTGAACCCCACTAACCTTTCTCTCTTACCTGGTATTGGGGTGTTGGAAGGGATTGGGGTGAAGAGAGGGAGAGGTATAAGAAACCCAAATAAAATAGATGAAAAAGTACGTGCCTACAAGTATTTATTTATTTATGTCTTTTGAGACAGGGTTTCTCTTTGTAGCCCTGGCTGGCCTGGAACTCACTCTGTAGACCAGGCTGGCCTCGAACTAAAAATACCTGCCTTGCCTCTGTCTCTTGAGTGCTAGGATTAAAAGTATGTGCCACCACCGCCTGGCATATTTTTGTTGGTGTTTGTTTGGGTTTGTTTTAGATATTTTCTTTTTGTGGAAACACATTTTCTTTCTTTCTTTTTCTTTTTTCTTCTTCTTTATTTTATTTTATTTATTTATTTATTTATTTTTTGGAGACAGGGTTTCTCTGTGTAGCCCTGGCTGCCCTGTAACTCACTCTGTAGACCAGGCTGGCCTCAAACTCAGAGATCCCTCTGTCTTTGCCTCAGGAGTCCTGGGATTAAAGGAGTGAGCTACCCTGTGCAGCACTTTTCCATTTTATAAGAAACCATCAGAGGTGGGCCCGGTGGCACTAGCCTGTAGTTCCAGCGTCCCAGGAGACTTAGATCATGGGATCATGAGTTCAAAGTCTGCCTTGCTAGCAAGTGTAGGGCAAACCTCGCTACACTGAGATATTCTTCCTCAAACACACACACACATATACACACACACACACACACACACATACACACATACACACACACACACACACACACACACACACACACACACACACACGAAACAGAAAGAAAGTAAAGAAGGGAGGAAGGAAACAAGAACTTCCAAATGGGAGTTTCTGCAAATCCTCATCTGCATTAGATACTGTGAGTGTTCTGGACTTTTTGCCCACCCTGACAGGTGTACAGTAGTATGGCACTATTGTTTTGTGTTTGTGGGTTTTCTTTCTTTTTTTTTTTTAATACTTTCTCTCATTTTGTGTGCATGAGTGTTTTGCCTGCATGTATGTCTCTGTACCATGTGTTCCTGGTGCCCACAGATGTCAGACCAGGTGTCAGATCCCCTCCAAGTGCAGTTGTGGGCGGCTGTGAGCCACCACGTGGGGACAGGGAATTGAACCCAGTACCTGTGCTACAGAAGCAAGCGTTCTTTCCTGCTGAGCCATCCCTCCAGCTCTTTTGTGGGTTTTGTGAGTGTTTGTTTTTGCATCCATGCACGCGTGTTCACCCACCGGTGGGAAGGATGGAAGTGGGCACCAGGTGCATCGAGGTCCACCTATTCCTTTGGAGCAGGGAGTCTTCCTGAACCCGGGCTTACATTGTCTGTGCTAGGAGCCAATGATTCTCCTATCTCTGCCCTCACTTGGAGCTGGGGTTAGAGGCACATGGAGGACACCTGGCTTGTTACATCAGTGGGTGCTGGGATCTAAACTTGATGGGGCAGCCAGCGCTCTTAACCACTAAGCTGAGCTGTCTCTCCAATGTGTACATGTGCATGCGTGTGAATGTGTGTCTGTGTGTGTGCGTACATGTGTGAGTGTGTGTGTCTGTTTGTTTTATTTTGTTTTTCGAGACAGGGTCTCTCTGTGTAGCCTTGGCTGTCCTGGGCTCACTTTGTAGATCAGGCTGGCCTCGAGCTCACAGCAAGCCACCTGCCTCTGCCTCCCAAGTGCTGGGATTAAAGGCGTGCGCCGCCATGCCGGAACTGAGTGTGTGTCTGTGTGTGCGCACATGTGTGAATGTGAGTGTGTGTTTGAGTCAGGTTTTCACTATGTAGTCTATGATGACATGAAACTCACTGTGCCGCCTAGGCTGACTTCAAATTTGCAGCAATCCTCCTGCCTCAGTCTTAGCTGCCTCTCTAGTGTTGAGGTTATAGGTATATGCCATAAAGTCCAGCTCAAAGCTTTTGTTTTTAGGCTAGTCCCCTCTATGCGTTCACTTCTGTAACAGGAAGTATGCTGACCTGTGGGTAAGGAAAACACACTGCAGAGGCATGAGGCAAGGGCCAGAAGAGAATTTTTATTTTGGGTTTTTGAGACAGGGTTTCTCTGTGTAGACCAGGTTGGCCTCAAACTTACAGAGATCTGCCTGCCTCTGCCTCCTGAACACTGGGATTACAGGGGTTCACCACCATAGCCAGCGAGGTTAAATTCTTAATATTCTTGTCAGGAACCCAAATTTGATCCCTAGCAAACATGAGAGCACAACTGCCTGTAATTCTAGCCCCAGGGGATCTGATGCCCTCTTCTGGACCCTAGGGGTACATGCATTCATGTATACATGCCTGGACACAGACACACACAGGAACGAGTGTAACACACACACACACACCAAACACATAATAAAAATATTAAAAACTCTATTGGGTGCTAAGACTATAGTCTTAGCAGTGTGGAGTCTGAGGCAGGTCTGAGGTCAGCCTATCCTACACAGAGAACTCCGGTCTCAGAAAACTAAAATAACAAAACTTCCATTGTTCCTGGGACATAGCTCACTGACAGAGCTCTAGTCTAGCTTGAGTGAGCTTGTGGCTTTAGTCCTTTACTAAAAATAAAATGAAATAAATAAATTCTTTATAAGTCAAGCAGTGGGCAGCTTGCGTCTGCGACCCCAGCACCTGACAGATGAGTGAAGATCATGGAGAGTTTGAGGCATGCCCAGACCACATAGTAAAATGCAGGCTAGCCTGGTCTACAGATTAAGACTCTGTCTCAACAGGGCTGGAGAGATGACTCAGAGGTTAAGAGCACTGTCTGCTCTTCCAGAGGTCCTGAGTTCAATTCCCAGCAATTACATGGTGGCTCACAGCCATCTTTAAGATGATCTGATGCCCTTTTCTGGCCTGCACATGTACATGTACACATAGTAAATAAATAAATAAACAAACAAATAAACAAATAAATAAATCTTAAAAAAAAAAAGATTCGGTCTCAAAAAACCAAAATGAAGCTGGGCATGGTGGTGCACATCTTTAATCCCAGCACCCAGGAGGCAGAGGCAGGCAGATCGCTGTGAGTTCGAGGCCAGCCTGGTCTACAAAGTGAGTCTAGGACAGCCAGGGCTACACAGAGAAACCCTGTCTCGAAAAACCAAAGAAACAAAAACCAAAAAGAAAAACAAAACGAAAGACACCCCCTGACACACCCACAAAAGGAAAAGGCCACTATGGTGGCTTGTCGCTGGCTGCTACTTTGTGAGTTCTTTTTTCCATCCTTCCCCACCCCTTTTCTTCCAGCTTTTCAATCCTCTAACACCACATAAAAGGGGGGAAAAGGAGCCGGGCGTGGTGGCGCACACCTTTAATCACAGCACTCGGGAGGCAGAGGCACGTGGACCGCTGTGAGTTCGAGGCCAGCCTGGTCTACAATGAGACTACAGGACAGCCAAGGCTACACAGAGAAACCCTGTCTAAAAAAAAAAGGGGGGGGGGGGAGGATAGAGGGATAGAGAGGAAAAGAAAGAGATCCTGAGTAAAGTCAGGGATCAGAAAGGAAATGTTACTACTTTTAGACTACTTCAGACTGATTAGGGCCTTCAAGTTCCTTGGGGCAAGTTCGATCTTTAAAAGCCAGGTTATCTACTTTCTACTTGTTTACTCTTTGCCCACGACTACTTAACAAACAGAGACCAACAACAACCAACAATCCACCACAACCCTCAGAGCCCTAGCATTTACATACCAGTAGCAGAGATAATAAACACGTTTTTTGTTTTGATTCCAAGTGTGGGATAGGTATCGGATGTAAACATGGTTTTGTTTTGATCCTAAGTGTGGGATGGGGAGCAGTTTTGTGAGAGAGCAGGTGATGTTTATCCACTAGAAGACAAACCACTTCTTGGGGGGGGGGCTTGGTTTTTGCCAGCTGAAAAACATCCTAGGACAGACTCTGAGAGGATATATATCTCCAAAACAGGAGGCTGGGCTTGTTATTGTTTGGCTTTTCGTTGTGTCATGACTGCTCTGCTCCAGGCTTCAAGGCGTTGGATTTCGGCTGAGGCTCTCTGGGTTTTGGTTAGGGGAATCGTTCCCAGGAACTGATACCCAGAAGGTTTCCTTCTGGTTTTCCTTAAACCCCTTTCCCTCCTGCTAGGGTAGTGGGGTCGTAAGGGAGGTACGCTCATTTAATAAGTTCATAATGAAGTATAGTTGTTAAGGAAACTGAGCCTACACATAACCTCTTAAAAGACGCCAGGATTCCCAACGTCACACAATCACAGAAACTATCTGCAGCTGGTAAACCACGCCCCTTCCAGAGCACTATCACAGAGCAAATCACAGTCAGCTACTGCAAAGCAGCCGCCTAGCCCCACACCTGGGATTAAAACAAAAACATACTCATATAATATTTCTGAGTTTTTGTTTTGTTTTGTTTTTAGAGAAATCAGAATTCCAGAATTCTCATTTCAGCGGCTCAAACTGCGATCTCAGTACGTAAGGGGTAGAGACAGGAAGGTTAGGAGCCCGGCGTCATCATCAACATCCTCAGCTATGCAGTGAGCTGGAGGCTAGCCTGGGCTATATGAGACCCTATTGCCCCCGCCCCCTTCTCTTGTGTGTTCATGGTCCGGAGCCCAGAGCTTTCCCTCCTTCATGTTTAGCAAGCTCTCCACCGCTCGGCTCCACCCTTAGCCCCAATAGAGTTCCTTTTCCCTAGGGCCCAGAGAGTCTGAGATCGCGGGAGAAGTGCTGACAGCCCCAGACAGAGGCCGCATCTGGCAGTACCGCAGGGTAGCCACGGGCGATGGGGCTCCTCATGCACAGTGCTGCTGCCCCTCTGGGGCCATGTGGACTTCAGCCATGGGCTCAGGGGACAGCAACAGAGGGTAAGATAACTTTAGGTGGATTTCCAGTTTCTGTGGAGGACATGAAGAGAGAGGAGGCCCGATGATGCCAGGCCCCAAAGGAAAAGAATCTAGCCGTGTGGTGGATGTTGTGGCGGCATGCGACAAGGACGGACACGGAGCAGAAAGTCCTCACTTTGGGGCCTCAGAGAGAAGGTACAGGAGCATGAAGCATGGATTCTCTGAGGCAAGTCGGTGAAAGACGAAGAGAAATGGCAATGGTGGCCCACGCCTTTAATCCCAGCACTCGGGAGGCAGAGGCAGGCGGATCTCTGAGTTCGAGGCCAGCCTGGTCTACAGAGCAAGTCCAGGACAGCCAAGGCTACACAGAGAAACCCTGTCTCGAAAAGCCAAAATATAAAAATTAAAAAAAAATAAAAATAAAATTTAATTGTGTCTATTATGTTTAATTGTGTTTAATTGTGCTAATGTATGTGAGAGCAGACTGGCTTGTGCCACAGTGACCGTGTGGGGGATAGAGAACAACTCCCACCTTTCCATGAGTCCCGACTCAGTTTTTTTTGTTAAAGATGGAGGACTTTTTTTAAAAATTATTTTTAAGATTTATTTATTTATTATGTATACAGTGCACATCAGATCACATTATAGATGGTTGTGAGCTACCATTTGGTTGCTGGGAATTGAACTCAGGACCTCTGGAAGAGCAGTCAGTGCTCTTAACCTCTAAGCCATCTCCCTAGCCCCCAGACTCAGTTTACAGGTCAGCACAACACAGCCAGCATGTTTATCCTCTGAGCCCCGCCCCCACCAGCCCGGGCTTTATCATTTTTTAAAGGACGGTGGCTTGTTTTTGAGCCCCGGCAACAATTTTCTCACTCTCCATAAATCTCACCTTCCTCACTACTAAATGGACTTTCTTCATGAGATCCCTTCCGTTTTGTTTTTCGAGACAGGCATTCTCCGTGTAGCCCTGGTTTGTTCTGGGGGGCCTCCAACTGACAGAGATCCATTTGCCTCCCGAGTACTGGGATCACAGGTGTGCCACATGAGACAATAGAAGCAGAGGACTATAAGTGTTCAACACTATGACGTCTTGGTGGCCTGCGCATTCACGGCGGTATGCTTATCTCAAGCCATTTCGGTGGGGGAGGGGCAGTGTTTTGAGATGGGGGTGGGGCTCTGACTACTTAGCTCTGGTTGGCCTGGAACTTGCTGCACAGACCAGGCTTGCCCTGGAATGCATAAACATCTTGCCTCTGTCTCCTGAGTGCTGGGATTAAAGCAGGCACTACCATGCCTGTTTTAAAGGCATGCTTTTATTACTAGTTTTAATCTGACTCCATTGAGAACTGAGGCCACTTTGCTTTTGTTTTTTGGCCAGGAATCACTTGATTCGGAAACTGTTGTGGGACTTGATGGCCGAGGAAGGCAGGCAAGGACACAGAGCACAGTGGCTGAGAAAGGGAGAAGAGGCTGGGCTGTGTGTCTGAGGATGGCCTTGAACTCCCGATGCCCCTGCCTCTGCGCTGAGTACCATGCTTGGCTTCTTATACATTGTATCCTCCTGGTTTTGGAGTCAGAGGCTCACCCTGTGTCATTGGCTACCCCAGAATTTCAGACATTCCTCCCATCTCAGCCTTCTGAGTATTGGAATTACAGGCCAGAACCAGGAAAGGCCATATCTTGAGCTGATGTACTGAGTTTAAAAACTGAAAGTCTCTTTTGCAGAATGAGCTGTCTGCTCTTCAGTGTAGTTTAAACATATGAATGAGTCATTCACAATTTTTAGGTAGGGCTGGGCGGTGGTGGCACATGCCTTTTAATCCCAGCAGGAGGATCTCTGTGAGTTCGAGGCCAGCCTGGTTTACAAAATGACTCCAGGACAGTCAAGGCTATACAGAGAAACCCTGTCTCGAAAAACCAAACCCAAACCAAATCTTAAGGTAATATACATTTTATTACAGCTGCTTCTTTTCCAAAGCAATATTTTGAAAAATAGAATACTGTATGGTGATGCATCTCTTGGTGGGTGGAGTCAGGAGAATATAGAATTCAAGGCCAGTTTGGACTAAGGAGAACTGAAAGAAAAAAAGGGTAAAATGTTTACTGTCATAGCACAGTAAGTGGTCTGTTAATATAATGCACTCTCCCTCTCTCTCTCTCTCTCTCTCTCTCTCTCTCTCTCTCTGTGTGTGTGTGTGTGTGTGTGTGTGTTCAGCCTATTTCTAATTTCTGATGTACTCAAGTTCTGTTACCTAGACACCTCTTAGAGAACCGGAGATCATTTTAGCTCGATACATTAATATTTAACAGACTTGTGACTGATGGGTTGAAGATAAGAAAATTAATTCAATCTCCCTAGGTTTTAATCTGTTGTTAGACCCGAGAGGCTGTGCCAGGGCTAGGCTGCTCCTGAAAGTAGCTTTGGCCTCTCGACTCTGGAATTGGAGCCAGCTCCTTCGTTGCTTTGCATTCATCTTTGTTCGCAGACAAGGGCCTCTTGATTGCTGTTGCTGCAAGATGCCTTTACCCTTCACCGGTTACTAAAATCTTGAGCTCTTAGCACGTAGCCTGGGTGAGAAAATCCTTCACTTAGGTAGTGCTGTCACTTAGAAAGCCAGCTTTAAACACGGTGTTCAGAATGAATTACAGATAATTAACCGCTCCATCAGACTTACATGTTGGCTGTATGTTCCACAGAACCGACGAGGTGGGTCAGTGTCAGTTCCCAGAGGCCCGCGGTCTCTGCTCATCTCTCAACTTTTCACTGACGGCGTCTGTTGAAGGAAGGTATCCTAGCAGCCGTATCTAAGCTACAGTTTGGCAGGTGTGTAATTGCAGGATCTCTCTTAAACACAGGGGGCAGAATCAGCTCTGCGTATGAAGCGTGGTGCACCCCTACAACCCCAGCTCTTAGAAGCAGAGCCAGCAGGACACCCACACATTGGAGGCCAGCCTTGTGTCCAAAACGAGTTCCGGGATGGCTAGGGCGACAGATTGGCATCTTGTCTCAGCAACACAGAATGGGTGGGGGGAGATGACTCAGTGGTCAAGAGCACTGGCTCCTCTTAGAGGGCTTGGGTTCAGTTCCCAGCACCCACATGGTGACTCGCAGCAACTGCGCGACTCCAGTTTCAGGGGACCTGGTGCTCTCTTCTGAATTCCTTGGGCACTAAGTATGCATATGGTACATATACATACATGTCGGCAAACACTCATGCATAGAAATAAAAATGAATTAAGTTACCAAGACAAACAAACAAGAACTAAAGTTACTGTATTAGTTACTGTTTTGCTGCTGTGATAAAGTATCAAGACCAAGGCAGCCTGGAGGAGAAAGCCTATTTTGGCTGATGGTTCTAGAGGGATCAGAGCCTATGGTGAGGGCCCTGGCAGCGGGGAAAGAGACACCTTGTCAGTGGTGTTCTTGTGCCAGTCAGGGGCAGAGCAGATGGCAGTCCTTTGTTCATCCTAGCTCGATGCCTGGCTTGGTGGCCCAAGCTGTCTTAAGTCTAGAATGCATAAAAATACAATCAAATCCAGGCAGAACAGCGCAGGAGGAGGACGATGGTGCGATCTCAGCGGTGGCACATTCCTTTAATCCCAGCCCTTGGGAAGCAGAGGCAGGCAATTTCCGTGAATACAAGGCCAGCCTGGTCTACAAAGAGAGACCCTGTCTCAACCAAACCAACCCAAACTAAAGAAAGACATTGCTAATTCTATTCAAAGTTGTATTTCCCTCCTCCTTCCCCTTAGTGAGTTTTCTTTCTCTCTCTCTCTCTCTGAATCTTTCTCATCTCCCTCCCTCCTCCCCCATGTAGCTCAGACTGGCCACTAACTTTCTATCCTCCTGTACTTTGCCCACGGAGCCTCGTCACCGGCCCTAGTTTTGGCTCTTCTGAATCACATCTTTTCGTGTAGCATCAGCTAGCCCCAAGCTGGAGGCAGGAGGTGCCTCGTACCTTTGCTTTCTTAGAGCTGGAGAGGCTGCCAGGGTTCAGATGCAGTTCTCTCCTCTAGAGGCTTGTGTGTCTGAACATTGGTCCCCACTTGGCCTGTTTGGCAAGGTTTATAGAACCTTTGGTATGTGAATCCTAACTGGCAGAAGTAGGCCCAGAGGGTGAGCCGAGAAGGTTGCACTTGTCTTAAGTTTTTTTTTTTTAAACTTTAATTATTGATTACACAGACCTTTTTTTCTTTCTTAAGATTTATTTATTACGTATACAGTGTTTTGCCTGCATGTATGCCTGCATGCCAGAAAAGAGAACCAGATCTCATTATAAATGGTTGTGAGCCACCATGTGGGTGCTGGGAATTGAACTCAAGACCTCTGGAAGAGCAGACAGTGCTCTTAACCTCTGAGCCATCTCTCCAGTCCCCTTGTCTTAAGTTTTATCCCTGGCTAATCTGGATATCTTTCTATAGTTCAGGGTGGTTTTGAACTCAGAGAGATCCCCCTGCTTCTGCCTCCTGAGTCCCCAGATTAAAGGCAGGTGCCACTGTGTCCTGCTCACTCTTTTTTGGGGGGAGGGGTTCAAGACAGGGTTTCTCTGTGTAGTCTTGGCTGTCCTGGACTCACTTTGTAGACCAGGCTGGCCTCGAACTCACAGTGATCCACCTGCCTCTGCCTCCCAAGTGCTGGGATTAAAGGTGTGTGTCACCATGCCTGGCTGCTCTCTTCTTCTTCTTCTCCTCTTCCTCCTCCTCCTTCTTCTTCTTCTCTTTTGGTTTTTCTTAGGTGGATGAGTGTTCTGCCTGCATGTATGTATGTGTACTGTGTGTGTGTCTGGTACCCACGGAGGTCATAAGCAGGCAGGGGCTTCCCTGGAACTGGACACAGTTGTGAGCTACCACACAGGTGCTAGGGATTAAACCAGGGTTCTCTGAAAGAACAGTGAGCCATTTCTCCATCCCCACATCTTTTTTCCCCTCTTTGAGACAGGGTTTCTCTATGTAGTCTTAGCTGTCCTGGACTTGGCTTTGTAGATCAGGCCTGCCTCAGCCTCCCAAGTGCTGGGATTATAGGTGTGTGCCACCATGCCTGGCTGGGACAGGGTTTTTTGGTTTTTTGGTTTTTGTTTTTTTTGTCATTGTTGTTGTGGTTTTTTCTTTTAGGTTTTTCAAGACAGGGTTTCTCTGTGTAACAGTCCTGGATGTCCTGGACATGCTTTTGTAGACCAGGCTGTCCTTGAACTCACAGAGATCCGCCTGCCTCTACCTCCTTAGTGCTGGGATTAAAGGCGTGAGCCATCACACCTGGCTGAGACAGGGTTTTTATGTAGTTCAAGCTGGCCTCAAATTCACTATGTAGCCAGCCTGGGCTACCTTGATCTTCCTGTTCCCATGACCCAAGTGCTAGGATTACAGGTTGTCCTACTAAGGGTTTCTATTGCTGTGAAAAGACACGGCAACCACAGCAGGTCTCACAGTTTCAGAGGTCTCATCCGTTATCATGGCCTGGGAAACATGGTGGCACGCCAGATTTGAACCCAGCAACTGTAAACTGTAAAAACCTGTTTCTAATTGTGGTATGGCTCAGTCTTTGACCCAAGAGCTTTCTGTTTATTGTAAACAAGTGCTTGTGGTGTGGCTCAGCCCTAGCACACACCTTTAATCCAAGAGCTTTCTGAGACAGGATTTATTTTGCTTTGTTTTTTTCCAGAGACAGGGTTTCTCTATGTAGCCTTGGCTGTCCTGGACTCACTTTGTAGACCAGGCTGGCCTCGAACTCACAAAGATCCGCCGGCCTCTGCCTCCCGAGTGCTGGGATTAAAGGCCAGCTTGGATGTCATGGTTTTGAATAGAGTGTACTCTTGGACAGATCTCCCACTAAGAGCTATGAGTCTGTTTCCTGCTCATGAAAAATTTCTAGGCCGGGTGGTGGTGGTGCATACCTTTAACCCCAGCATTTGGGGAGCAGAGAGGTGGGTGTGTTGGGGCTTGGTGTGGTGCTATGTGATGCTAAGTACTGGCTCCTGAGATCTGGTTGCTGCCAGAGAAGCACATTCTCACACACACCTGTCCACGTGGCATAAGCCTTGTCTACGAAATTATCCTTGTTTGACCAATAAAAAACTGATACCTGAGCAGGGCCGGAGGGAGGTGGGCATGGCGAAGGTTCCGGGGCTTGGGAAGAGAAGGATCTTGGGAAGGAACGAACAGGTATAGGTGGAGGAAGGAAGCCGAGAGGGCGTGATGGGTTAGCGTGGACAGAACACATGGCGGGATCAGTGTGGGCGGAGGAAAGTGGCCCAGAAGAAGAACATGGGACACATTTTGGAATAGTGGCTGGGAGGTACCCCGAATGGAAATGATTAGAGCTACACAGAGAAACCTTGTCTTGAAAACAAAAAACAAAAAAAACCCCAAATCAGTCAATCAGTCAATCAGTCAATCAGTCAGTCAATCCTGGCCTGGGACGATGGCTCAGTTGGTGAAGGGACCACACAGAAGCATGAGGACAGATATGAATCACTTCCAGACAGCTGGCGGGGTACGTGCGACGGCTCAGTAGGCTCAGGCCTTTGCGGCCAGGACCCACGGGAAGGAAGGAGAGACTGACTCACACACCTGTGCCCTGACCTCTATGTGCACACCTGTACGTTAATGAATGCAATGAAGGCAATAGGAAGAAATTCAAGCCAGGTATAGTGTCAGGAGATGGTAATCCCTGTACATACACACGCACGCACGCGCACACACACACACACACACCAGTGTGCAGGTCTGTCATCTTAGCTACTCTAAACACAGAAAATCCCAACTTCAAGGTCTTGTCTACAAAGTAAATCCAAAATCAAAGAGAGATGGAGGGGAGGCAGGGAGACAGGGGGTGTGGTTCATGCCTGTAATCTCATTCAGAAGGCTGAAACAGGAGCTTCTTCCTAAATTCAAGGCCAGCCTTCACCATATAGAGAATTCAAGGCCAACCTGGGTTACAGAGTAAGACTCTGTCTCAAAAGACTCCTATCACTCAAAAACAGAAAAGAAAGACATTAGTATTAGTACTTGGTAGCAGTGTGCATATGCGTGTGTGTGTGTGTGTGTGTGTGTGTGTGTGTGTGTGTGTTCGCACACACACGCATGAACGCTCAATGGTGGACTTACCTAGCAAGTGCAAGGCTCCGGGCTCAATCTCTACCACCAAAGTAAAGGGAGGAAGGATTCGACACCGTGTACCTTTTGTCTCTTGGTTGAACTCACCAGTGTTGGTGTTGACAAGACGTGGTGGCTTAAAACACCACGCCTGATGACATGAGTGCTGCCCCTGACCCACAGAGTTGAAGTGGAGACATAGTCCTGCAAGTTGCCCTATGGCCTCCACACATGCTGTGGCAAAGTGTGTGTGTGTGTGTGTTTGTGTTTGTGTGTGTGTGCACATGAAGGTGCCATGATCACTTTGCACACTGTCTTGGTTTTCCTGTTGCTGTGATGAGATAACCTAACGTAACAATGTAAAGGCGCATTTGCTGTATTAATTATTGCTGTTGTTGCCGCTGGTGTGTGAGAGGCGCGTGGAGGACAGGCCGCTGGAGTTGGTTCTCACCTTCCACCCTTGCGTGGCCCTCAGGCCTGAGCCATGTCCCTGCCCACAAAGTCTTTCACTCACAGTTCCGTGGCAAGGGAGCTGTGGCCACAGCAGGCTGAGGCAGCCGGTGACATCCTGTCAGTCAGGAGAAAGAGAGGAATGGGAAGATGAGCCTGGATGGTCCCTCCCAGTCCCGCCAGAGGCTGGCCTAAACCAGACAACCCCCTGCAGGCTTGGGTCCTCGCTGATTCTGGAGCTGGACAGACCCTCCCTCCAGGTTCTTGCCAGAATTCTGTGTTTCAGGTTAACCAACACACGGGCTAAGCTAAAAAAACAAAACAAAACAAAACAAAACAAAAAACCTAAAGTAAGCGTGGGAGCCGGAGAGGCAGCTCACAAGCTAAGAGCACACACTGCTCCTTCCGAGCCTGGCTCAGTTTCTGCCTCCCACATCTGGGGACTCACAATCGCTTACAGCTCCCGGGGATCCAATGCCCTCTCCTGGCCTCTGAGGGCACCCGTACTCTTGTGCATATAATCCCTACACACAATTAAAAAGAAAATCAGCTATACACACCTGTCACCCCAGCACTTGGGGCTTAGGAACGGAAAGTCATTCCAAGGCACTCTGGCCTATATGTGGCCTGGGTCAAAAAACCAAAGTGCATGTGGAAAAAACTGAGTAAGCGAGCTGGCCACAGAAATGTGAGGCGGGAAGCCCATTGGGAGAGACTGCACACCCTGAATATTAAATTCTGACACTGCAGTGATGAAAACCATGGCAACGGTGGCTGCACGACACATTCATTGGCGGGTAGAGATCAGTCAGGAGGAACAGATGCGCTTAGGTAGGAAGCCAGAATATGATGGTTGCAGCACCTCTCCCCTTCCCTCTGTCCTCTGACACTGGGTCTTGCTAGACAGCCCAGGCTGGGCTCAAAATCTTGCTTCTCTTGTGTCAGGTCCCCGAGGGTGGGATTTCAGGCGCGTGCCACCATGGTGGGGTGGGTAACTTTGGTGTGTGTGTGTGATGTTGGGGATGAGTCCCAGGACTTTGAGCACGCCTAGGAAGCACTCTACAACTGAGCCATTAAAAAAAACAAAAAACATTTATTGATTTATTTACTTAAGTGTGTGTGTGTGTGTGTGTGTGTGTGTGTGTGTGTGTGTGAGCGTGAGCGCATGCATGTGTTGTGAGCACCTGTATGCTATGGAGTTCATGTGGACATCACAGCAAAATGTGTGGGAATCTGTTCTTTTCTTCTACCATGAGGACTCCAGGGACTGATCGCCAGTCATTAGGCATGCAGGGTAAGCTCCTTTACCTGCTGAACCATCTCTCTGTCCTGCTTTATTTATTTATTTGTTGTTTTTGTTTTTGTTTTTTTATGAGACAGGGTTTCTCTGTGTAGCCATAGCTGTCCTGGATGCACTTTGTAGACCAGGCTGGCCTCGAACTCACAGAGATCCACCTGCCTCTGCCTCCCGACTTGCTGGGAGTACAGGCGTGCGCCACCACCACCCAGTCATTTTCTTTTCCTTTATTGGGAATCATGTTTTAATTGCAGAGACAACTTCTGCATTAACTATTAATCTATAGCAGTCAAAGCTTATAGCCCAGTGTGATGCTTGTACATACATACTGGGTACTATAGTTTAATTCCAGATGGTGTTTCAGGAAATTAAATCTGCATCGTGTGAAGGCCTCTGCGTTTATGAGGACAAACCCCGGAAGTTCAACATCGGTCCAGTCATTTTGTGTTTTTGAGAGCAAGTCTTGTTACCTGGTTGGGGCTCACAGTGAACTTAATCCTCCTGCCTCAGCCTCCCTGTGCTGGGTTTACAGTGATGTCCCCCTTCCCTGACCTTCCCACATTGCCCACGCAGGGCAGTTAAGGCCTTCTACTGTCCCCATCTGGCAAGTGGCTCCTCTATCCTCCTGCTCACCTTTGCAATTGTCCTGTGTTTCTCTACTGTCCTGGTTGGTATCTTTATAGTTGTCACTATGGAGAGCAGATGAGGGAATTAGAATATTTTGTGAGTCTGGGCAGGCTCCTCGTCTCTAGCCTCTCCCCCAGGCTTGTGGTGGCAGTGACGTGAATGTCTCCGGCCCTCAGCTGAAAGGCTCCAACATGTGTGCCTTGTCAGAAGAACAGCAGACAGGCTGCCAAGTTGCCTTTCTACTATTATTTTTTTATTTAATTATGCAGTGCTGGGAATTAAGCAAAGGCCGTGAACACGAGAGCCCAGCACCCTGCCCTTGCGCAGTGTCATGGCCTGCAGCACTTGAGTCTTGACACCACGCTTTGCCTACATGAGGTAGTGGAAACCATCTGTTGCACTGATTTGTTTGTTTGTATGATAGGAAAGCCACCTTCTATAGCCCTGGCTGGCCCGGAACTCACTGGAGCCTGGGAAGTTGTAGGCTAGGCTGGCCTCAGATTTTCAACCTTCTTTCTGCCTCACCGTCCACCAGGGCTGGGCCACTACACGAGGCTTTGTTTATTGCATTTTCAGGTTTGGAAGATGGTGAAACACAGAAGAAGAAGAGAAGAAATCACTTGCTGAGTAGTGAACTAACCAACTATGCTATAGTGGATATGACTGATCCATCCAAATCTCTGGCTGTTGTCTGAAAAAAAGAAACAGGACACCTCAGATGGGCACAGTGGCACACGCCTTTAGTCCCAGCACTTGGAGGCAGAGGCAGGTGGATCTCTCTGAGTACAAGGCCAGCCTGGTCTACATAGCAAGTTCCAGGAAAAGCAAAGCTACATAATAAAACCCTATCTCAAAAAACTAAAACCAAAACCACAAACTATTCAAAATAGAGGTTTTTCTCATGGCATGGGAGAAGCCATCTTTTCTTTCTTTGGTTTTTTGTTTGTTTTGTTTTGTTTTTGTTTTTGTTTTTGTTTTTTTTTTTTTTTTGAGACAGGGTTTCTCTGTGTAGTCTTGGCTGTCCTGGACTTGCTCTGTAGACCAGGCTGGCCTCAAACTCACAGCGATCTGCCTGCCTCTGCCTCCCAAGTGCTGGATTACAAGCATGGGCCACTGCGCCCGGCTGAAGCCATCTTTTCTTATGAACTGTCGCAGTTTCCAGCTCGCCTCCAATTTCCTGCCTTCACCAGAGATTCACATCAGCCAAAGCAGCCCTCATACTTACAATTTACAAACTGGGGCTGAGGAGATGGCCCAGTGAGTAAATGCCAGCGTGGGGAGCAGAATTCAGATGCCCAGCACCTTCATAAGTGCGGGGGTGGCGTGGTGACTCACTTGTAACCCTAGTTTATCAAGATTTGGAGTCAGCGTCCTCTCAAAGCTGGCTAGTGAGACTTGTCAAACTGGCCAGTACTGGGTTCAGGTGAGAGATTCATGGTTGGGGAAGATGCACAGTGTCACCCTCTGGCTTCCACACACATTCACACTTGTACACGAGAACACACATGTGTGCACATCATATACTCATGCAAAAACCATACATTAATGGGGCTGAGGATATAGCTCGGTTAACAGAGGGCTTGCCTAGCATATTCCCAGTGCCAGATTTGATCCCCAGCACGCCTGTCCTTTCATCGGGAGGGAGGTAGAGGCAGAAGTATCATGAACCCATGGCCATTTTCCACCACACAGCAAGTTCAAGGCCAGCTTGGGATACATTTAACTTTCTACAACAAACAAAGTTAAATAAAAGCAGTTACGTTTCTCCCTTAGCAAAGAGTCAGCATTGCAGGGGAGCCAGACGAGCCTCGAGCCTCGCAAATCTTGGCCTGCCTCCCCGCTCTGCTCTGGCCTCTCTCTTCCTTTCTAGCCCGAGGCTTCTGTAATTGCTGAAGAGCTTCCCCAGACTCTGAATGACTCTGGTAAATTCCGATCCTTAGAAAGGACTGTCCTGATACTGTCTCATGCTTTCTTAGGTTGTGTTATTTATTTACTTGACATCTGTTAGTCATAGGACCAAAGTAAAGGTCAGAATTATTATTATTATTGTTATTATTATTATTGTTATTATTGTTATTATTATTGTTATTATTATTATTATTATTATTATTATTATTATTATTATCGTCATCATCGTTTCTTTGATTTTTTTAGACAGGGTTTCTCTGTGCACTCTTGCCTGTCCTGGACTAACTTTGTAGACCAGGATGGCTTTGAACTCACAGAGATCCATCTGCCTCTGCCTCCTGAGTGCTGGGATTACAGGCGTGCGCCACCATTCCCGGCCCCAGAATTCTTATTCTTATTCTTATTATCTTAAAGATTTATTTATTTTATTTATTGCATATGAGTGCTTTATCTGCAGAAGAGGGCATCAGATTACGTTCTAGATGGTTGCGAGCCACCATGTGGTTGCTGGGAATTGAACTCAGGACCTCTGGAAGAGCAGGTGGCGCTCTTAACCACTGAGCCATCTCTCCAGTCCCAGAATCATTATTATTATGACAAGTTTTTACTATTTTTATTTGGGGGTGTGTGTTGGGAGGGGTGGGGCCAGAAGGAGTTGTCTCCCTAGGAACTAGAGTTAAAACAGTGCTGGGAACTGAACTCGGTTGCTCTGGGAGAGCACACGTGCACTTAAGTGCTGAGCCATCTCTCCCGCAACGCAAAATTATTTTTTGTCTCCTTTGTAGGCCATCATGAAGACCATCATAACAAAAATTATGTAACAAAGCCTTGAATTAACCCCAAATGTATAACCCCAACCGCTCCCTTTAGCACTCACGCATCAGGCTGTATCCTGGCACTGGATGGGTGCCCAGCACCTAAAGCCTGGAGCCCTACTGACATTACTAATTCCTTTGTGGTTGAGAGGATCTCATGCAGCCTGAAGGAGGCTCGAACCCACGATGCAGGCAAGGATGACCTTGAACTTCTGATCCTCTTAACTTTCTTAGTCCTTGGATTGTAGCATGGGCCCAGTTTTTGTGACAGGGACAGAATCTAGGCTTAATACATCCTAGGCAAGCTCTCTACCAACTAAGCTAATTTTTTAAACTAACTAACTAAGTAACTAACTACACACTTTTCTAACCATATACACACAGATTTTTCTAACCATTTTATATATTATAAGACAGAGTGCTGTTATGTAGCCAGGCCAGCCCCGGGCGTGTGACCTGACTGCCTCAGTCCCCTGCCATCTAGGATTCCAGATGTGTCCTGCCACGCCAGCTTCTCTTTCTCTTCCCTGCTTTGGTGGCAGGAATGGAACCCAGGGTCTCATGAGTGCTAGGTCAGCAGCCTTCCCCGAGCCGATGCCTCCTCACTGGTAGCGTTTCTGTTCTCCGCAGTGGCGGCCATCTCCCACGCCACCCAGCCCTGCCTTTCCCACAGGAAGTGCATGAAGGCTCTGGACCCTGCTTTCCCGTTCTCCATGCCTGCTTCCTGACTAAACCGAGTGCCTCTGCACCAGACCCTCCAGGGAGTGGGGTGTCGTCTCCCCTCTTCTCAGGAGCTGTATGGGTGCTCTCAGGGGCTTTAACCTCTATCCTGCTGCCACTGAGCCAGTTTTATAAGTTAAAAACCAGAGTAAACATACAACCACCTTAGTCACAGTGACTTCCTTTAGTGGAAATCACACCTGCTTATTTTCTTATTTTATTTTTTGGTTTTTCAAGACAGGGTTTCTTTGTGTAGTCCTGCCTGTCCTGGACTCACTTTGCAGAGTCCAGCAGCAACAGATTTATTAAAGGGAAATAAAACTCTTGGGATGCCAGGCAGTGGTGACACACGCCTATAATCCCAGCACTTGGGAGGCAGAGGCAGGCAAATCTCTGTGAGATCAAGGCCAGCCTGGTCTATGCAGCGAGTCTGGGACAGCCAAGAATCCACAGAAAAACCCTGTCTCAGAAAAAAGAAGAAGAAGAAGAAGAAGAAAAAAAAAAACAAACCTCTTGGGAGCATGAAGCCATTCATGGAAGGAAAAACGAGGTAGAATCTATAAAAAAAAGCTTTTCAAGACTTAAGATATTGGTAGGAAACCAGGGTATCATAAGAGAGCTTGGGTTTGACCCTCTGTACTGCAAAAAAGTAAAAGAGCAATACAGTCTTTACAATAAAAATCATCTTATATTAATATTCTCCCAGAATTTTGAAAAAATATTTTTCTCATTTATGTCTTTTCATTGTTAAATGGCTCCATGTAGTTCAAGTGGGGGTATAAACACAGTGATATTTACTTTGGAAATACAGCTTTGGAATTATATTTTACAGGTTCAAGGTAAAACATGACGGCTATGCAATACAAAATTTGTAATTAAGCTGAAAACGGACAAGATACTGGCATTCCCTTCTATTATAACTGGAAGGGAGCTTCAACCACCAGCTGAAAAAATAAACACGGGGTCAGCAGGCATCGCCTCAGAACATTCCAAAGCAGAGGCTTCACGTAAACGATCTAAAGTCCTGCTGTCTCCTGACTAGAATTCACAATTGCAAAACTCACGTGGAGTAGAAGGGTCCTGAAGATGAAGGCTTACTGTGGAGAACGGTTCAAGGAACAAGGAACTTAGATTTGGGCCCAAAGAAACGGAATAAAGTATCATAGTCTTAATTCCCCACAGTCAAACAAGCAGAGCTGCAGGCAGAGGGCTCTGCGGTGGGTGAGAAGGAGCAGTCCAGCCTCAGAGTCGGCTGTGCCCGCGTCCAGGGCACCGCAGGGGCAGGCGCGGGAAGCGGGGTGGAGGGCAGGCGTCTAGACCGGCTGGACCGCTGCTCTGGCTAGTGGGATTTACCCTGTGGCTCCATTTGGGTCCTACTTTGTAGGTTAAAAAGATTCCTTCTTCTGCTGGCCCTTGGGGACTGAAGGTCAGGATCACATGCACGTGGGACAAGCACTCCACTGCTGAGATGAGAAAGCAACTGTCAGCCGGATGGAGGTGGCGCACGCCTTTAGTCCCAGCGCTCGGGAGGGAGAGGCAGGTGGATCTCTGTGAGTTTGAGGCCAGTCTGGTCTACAGAGTGAGTCCAGGACAGCCAAGGCTACACAGAGAAACCCTGTCTGGAAAAACAAAACAACAACAACAACAACAAAAGTAACTGTCTGGGGCTCGAGAGATGGCTCTGGGTAAAGGGGCCCCGTAAACCCAGTGAGCTGAGTTCAATCCCCCGAATTTATGTCAAGGAAGAGGGAGGGAATTGACTCCAGGAAGTTGTGTTCTGATATCCACACATGTGGCTGCGGCACCACGCCTCCACACACATACTATGCACTCACACACATGCACACCCAATAATAAAAAACAGTTAAAAGTAACTGTCAGGGCTGTCAGTGGCTCTGTGGTCAACAGCACCTGGGTTTGGTTCCCAGCTCGCACACGATGGCGCTCAACCACATGTAATTCCAGTTCCAAGGGATCTGATGCCCTCTTCTGGCCTCTGTGGGCACTGCAGGCACCTTATGCATAAATAAACACGCAGACAAAACTACTTAAAAACACAAAAGTACACTGGCGTAGTGGTGCACACCTTTAATGCTAGCTCTTGGGAGGCAGAGGCAGGCGGATCACTGTGAGTTCCAGGCCAGCCCGGTCTACAAAGCAAGTCCGGGACAGCCAAGGCTCCACAGAGACCCTGTCTTGAAAAAGCAAACAAATATTTAAAAAAAAATTAAAAAACAACTCTCATTGTATTCCAACTCTGTGGATTAAGGCTCTGTGTATTGCATGGCGAAGATGTCTTTATGGCAGAGCTGTCGGGAGCTTGGCTGAGTGAAGATGACTTGGTAATCTCAGTGTTTCATGACACATGAGGTGCCTGAACTGCAGTCCACAGAGGCTGCCTCAGCGGGCACTGCTGACTGGGGCACCCACTCCTCATTGTCCCCAAGGTTTGGGCAGAGCTAGGGCTGTCTCTGGAGAGGGAGCCTCTTGAGGACTATCTTCCAGGAGAGCCAAATTAAAGCTGTGTGGTTTCCTCTGACCCGACAACAGCGCCTCTGCCTCTGCCGTGTTCTGTTCTTATGTTACAAGAGCTACAAGCTATCCCAGATGTGAAGGAAGGGGTTGCCCCTGCACCTCTAGTGGCGCTGAGTTTCACTTTTTAAAGCCACATGTGCTGTGTGGATGTGTTTGTGTAGAGGTCAGAGGACAACTTCCAGGGGTTGTCCTGGGGACTGTCACATAGGTCATCCGGCTTGGCAGCGAGCACCTTTCCCCACTGAGCCATCTTGCTGGCTAGTTCTTGTCATTTCTTAGAGTTTAGCACAATATTTTTCTTTATTATAACATAAACTACTTTTTGTTTTGTTTTGTTTCGTTTCGAGACAGGGTTTCTCTGTGTAGCCTTGGCTGTCCTGGACTCACTTTGTAGACCAGGCTGGCCTCGAACTCACAGCGATCTGCCTGCCTCTGCCTCCCGAGTGCTGGGATTACAGGCGTGTGCCAAGTTATCCTTGGCTACATTGTAAGTTTCAGCCCTGTTTTAAAAACCAAACAAAAGGACAGGCTTGATCATGCAGGCCTTTAATCCCAGCACTTGGGAGGCAGAGGCAGAGGCAGGTGGATCTCTGAGTTAAGGCCAGCCTGGTGTACAGAGTTCCAGGACAGTCAAGGCTACACAGAGAGAAACCCTGTCTCAAAAAAACCAAAGCAAACCCCCAAATAAAACAAATCCAATGCCAAAACAGTTTGCTGCTTACCCTGTAGATGGGCCACACACGGCCTTGTCTCTCCTGATTGCCTGCCTACTCCTCTTCTGCCAGGGGATTTGGTAGACATTCGGGATTTAGTGAGAGCACCTGGGCCAAAGTGAAGGAGGACTTCCACTCCCAAGTCAGAGCAGAAACCGCTGCAAGCCACCGGGAGAAAAGCTGAAGGTGAACGTTAATGCTGTTGATAACAGAATGAGTCAAGATATGTGAGGATTTTAAATGTGAGTGATAGGGCAGGAGAGATGGCTCAGAGGTTAAGAGCACTGGCTGCTCTTCCAGAGGTCCTGAGTTCAATTCCCAGCACCCACGTGGGTGGCAGCTTACCACTGTGTGTAACTCCAGTTTCAGGGCATCCAGAACCCTCATACAGACATGCATGCAGGCAAAACACCAATGCACATACATTAAGATAAATTAATTAAATTTGACAAAAGTTTAAAGACACAGAGAAGGCAGAGGGCAACCTTCCAATCTGGAAGAACTGTGGGTAATGTGACAAGACAGAGACATTAGTCTCAGGAACGGCTCCTCTTCACCCCCAGTCCCTGGCTTCCCCGATCCCAAGTCCGGTCAGTTACTCAGATTACAGGCATGCACCACCACACTCAGCCCACAGCTCTCTTTGGCCAAACAGTTACAATAACCTGTTCCCTAACCTTCCGGACCACAGCAGGGTTATCAGGGTGGTTTGTCAATTTCAAGTCTAACCAGTGACCTTTGCCTGTTACCTGGGTAGTGGAAGTTCTGCCAGTTGGAAGTGAATGGGCAGGGTGTGGCAGAAGGCCGCGTAGTTGTGTGTCCAAGTTGTGTGTCCATATCAGAGGAGAGTCATGGGTGGGGAAGCCCACAGGATCTGAGGAGGGTGCTTGCTTGTTTGTTGAGACAAGAGTTCTATGCTGTACCCTAGATTGGCCTTGAATTTACTATGTGGTCCTTGCTACAATCCTCCTGCCTCCACCTCCTGAGTGCTGGGATTCCGGGGGTTAGCCACCACACCTGACTTCTTCTTCAGGTTCCTGAGGGCACTGCAAATGCACATGGCACACACATACAGGCACACATACCCCCCACACAAAATAAGCAAATCTTTAGAAAATATTAATAGGCCATTCACCGAGAATCAGTGGTACGGACCTGACCGGTATCCACCATCATCATCCTGTCCAGCATTAATGAAGCTTGCTTCAAATTCGGCTTAAAAAAAAAAAGGCTGAGTGTGGTGGTGCACGCCTTTAATTCCAACACTCAGGAGGCAGAGGCAGGCAGATCTCTGAGTTCAAGGTCAGCCTAGTCCTCAAAAAGAGTTCCAGGACAGCCAGGGCTGTTACACAGAGAAACCCTGTCTCAAACAAACAAACAAACAAACAAACACAAACCATTAATAGCTGTAACATAATACAACATAGGTTTTTTAAAAAAATTTCTTTCCTTCCTTTTAATTTTAGTATGTAAAACATGCACACCAGGACTGCTATGTACAACTGTAGGTCACATACAGCGCAATGTCAGGGTCCACCTTACACGTTAGGATGCAAAGAGTTCACACTTGGGTTGTACAGTACGGCAGCCCTTTCCAGAACTTATTTATTTGTACAAGGTCTGCGGTAGCCTAGGCTGGCCTTGACTTCTAACGCAGCTGAGGGTAACTTAGAATTTCTGATCTTCCTGCCTCTCTTCTCGCTCTACAATGCTGGGATTACAGGTGTGTGCTACCCCTGGTTTATGTTGTCCTGAGGAACTGAACTCAGGGCATGCTGGGTGAGTATTGTACCAACAGAGACACACTCACTCCAGCACAGACACCATGCAATTAAATACCGCCAATAATAATTATAGCAACCAAGTTAGAGGCTACTTTTCCGCCATCTTAGCCACTAACATACTACTAGGCACCTTTGAGTGTCCTAGCCACCCATACACACACTTACATATGTGTTAACTTTTCCTGCAACACAAATAGTGATCGACTAAGGACACTGGGACTAGGGTGCCTGCAGTGGGAAAGCACGTACTTAGCACCAGTGAGCCCTGGGCTCCATCCTCAGAATGAGACCAACAAACGATGCCACCCTGGACTGTTCTTTGATTTTTTTTAAAAAACCCATTAAAATCTTGATGGGCTGAGGATGCAATTCAGTTAATAGACTGCTGATCAAGCATGCGCAAAGCCCTGGGTTCCTAATGTTTTATGCAGTTCCTAAACTTGTACAAAGCTGGCCTGAGGCACATGTCTGTAATCTCAGTACTGAGGACACGGAGGCAGGAGGATCAGATACTCAAGGTCAAGCCAAGTGTGGTGGCACGTGCCTTTAATTTCAGCATTTGGGAGGCAGAGGCAGGTGAGTTTGAGGCCAGCCTGGTCTACAAAGGACTGCTAAGATAACACAGAGAAACCCTGTCTTGAAAACCAGACAAAACAAAACAGATATTCAAGGTCACCCTGGCTGTGTGTGTGTGTGTGTGTGTGTGTGTGTGTGTGTGTGTGTGTAGTCTTTAAAAGAATTAAAGATCCCTTTCTTCCTTTCTTTTTTGGTTTTTAAGACAGGGTTTCTCTGTGTAGCCTTGGCTGTCCTAGACTCACTTGTAGACCAGGCTGGCTTCGAACTAACAGCGATCTGCCTGCCTCTGCCTCCGGAGTCCTGGGATTAAAGGCGTGTGCTACCACGGCTGGTTCCTCATGTGGTTCTTTTTTTTTTTTTTTAAGATTTATTTATTATGTTCACAGTATGCATCAGATCACATTCTAGATGGTTGCGAGCCACCATGTGATTGCTGGGAATTGAACTCAGGACCTCTGGAAGAGCAGCCAGTGCTCTTAACTGCTGAGCCATCTCTCCAGTCCCCCTCATGTGATTCTTAATAGAAATTTGTGGATAGTCGATGTCATGCTGCAATGTCAAAGGCTGGACAGGTACACTCCTCAATGGTGAGATGCCAGAAGCTCTGGAGGGGAATGTGGCTAGTGTTGAGGCCTAAGGAGGTCTCAGTGCGACATCAGACGACTGTACTCTTTGTCCAGCTTTCCCAGTCTTTGTCACCACCAGCAGGGTGTTCAGAGGCAAGAGAAGGTGAGGAATGGAGCGAGAGCTTGGCTTCTTTACAGAAGTGCACACTCAGAGTGGAGGTGTGGCCTTCTCGGAGGCTGGGGTTTCACAGAGCGCACCTAATGGCCAAGCTTAACGGTGGGGTGGGGGTGGATTTCCTAGAAAGGTTGGGGTATCCAGAGTAAATTCTATTCCCTTCTTCACGTCCCTACAAGGCATTTTGGGGTGTGTTTTGTTATATGAGTGACAGGACCAGCCAAAACTACAACGCTAATAACATAGAAATGTCATTATAAGGAAGCAGAGCACAGTTAGCGGGCGTGCCAGTCAGCCATGCTGGTCCTAGCGGTTCTGGAAAGGTCTAGTTTCCCCACCCCAACCCCCCAACCCCCCAACCCCCAATCCCCCACCCCCCACCCCCCCTGCCCCTTAACCCTGCACCCCCCCACCTCACCCCACCCCGCCCCGTCACTGTTTGCGTGGCCACATGACATCTGCTCTCCTGCTTCTCTGCTGTTGCCCTAGCCTTTAGCAACCACGCCGTGGCCTCTTCCTCTATCGAATCTAGTCAGCCTCATTCCCCCCCCCCCTCTCTACATAGCCCTGGCTGCCCTGGATCTTGCCGTGTAGACGGAGCAGCCCGGCCTTGAACTCTCAGAGATCTGCCTGCCTCTGCCTCCCAATCACTGGGATTAAAGGAGTATACCACTATACCTGGTGTTTATTTGTAATTAGTCGGTAACAGTTTTTCTTACAGAACTGTCATATATGTTTAGTTTTAGTTGCCCCCCCCCACTACTCTGTCATCTCCATGCCCCTGTGCCTGCTGTACTCCCTACCCTCAATATCGCCCTTTACACTTCTGTGTGCTTTCTAGTGTTCTACTGCCGACCCACAGCTCCTACTCCCCCCCCACCCCACCCCACCACCTTATGGGCGCCTTTCTAGGTCCCCAGCCTCCACCCACACTTACTCCCACCTAACAAGTCGATGCTAGGATCAACATTTGAGAGCGAACATATGGTGCCTGCCTTTCTGAGCTGGGGCTGTTGTATTCATTACTTTTCTATTGCTGTGATATAACACCATGGCCAAGGCAGCTTCTAGAAGGGAGGGTTTATCTGGGCTTGCAGTTCCAAAGACTATAGGACCATCAAGGCAGGGAGTCACGGCAGCAGGTGGAAGCCATGGTGACAGACATAGCAGGGGAAGCCCACTTCCACAAGCCCAACAAGGCCATACCTCCTGATCTGACCCGAATAGCGCCACCCACTGGGGACAAAAACACTGGAGACTATGGGGACACTTCTCATTCAAAATAAAAAACCAAAAAACACTACACCTACCAACTTAATGTCCTTTTTCCAGTCCCACCCACTTTCCTACACATTTCATTATTATTATTATTATTATTATTATTATTATTATTATTATTATTATTATTATATTTTCACTATAGTGGGACTCTCAGACCCACCAGCAATAAAAATAATGACACTGAGTCTTTTAATGTAGTTTAAAGCTTAGGCCTAGTGGTCTCCGCTGTGATTGCCCCTGGAGTTTGCCTGGATTCCATGACATGTTTCCTACCATGATGCTCTTTGTAACATCCCATTTACCAGTCCACGTTACCTCAAGGATGGGGCGGCTGCTCTTGAGAATCTGTGAATGCTTGGCTAGATTCAGTGGCCTTTTTCTTTCACACTGAGCTCTTTACCCACTAAGCTATATCCCCGGTCCTCAGGACACGGATTTTGATATATCAAACTTGCTCGCTAGTTGTTTTTTTTTTTTTTTTGGTGGGGGGGTGGGGGGGACGGCGGTTTTGAGATAGGGTTCCTCTGTGTAGCCCTTGGTTGTCCTGGACTTGCTTTGTCCACTAGGCTGGCCTTGAACTCACTGAGATCCACCTGCTTCTGTCTCCCGAGTGCTGGGATTAGAGGTGTGCGCCATCATGCCTGGCTGTGACTTGCACTTTTAATGCAAGCCCCGGGGAAAACAGAACAGACAGAGTCCCTGGATCGCAATGGATCTGTGACCTACAGGGTCAGGGAATGGCAGGATGGGGCAGAGGTGGTCACCTACCTCACGGTAGACAGGAAGTGGGTGGTGCCAGGAACCAGGAAGTGGGCGGTGCAAGGAACAAGTTATTTTCTTGTAGGGCCCACATGAAGTGACCCACTTCCCCCAGCTAGGACTCACCTACTGGTTTTCACCGTTCTCTAAGAACACCGTTAAAGTAAAAGCCCGTCAGCTAGTCATTTCCCAAAATCCCGTCAGCTGATGACCTGCCTGTAAAACACGAAGGCTTCCAGTGACGTTGGGATTCACACCGTAACAGAGACTTCCTGGTTTTCACTCTTGACCTTGGACTGATTCACTGCCCTCAGCCTTTTGGTGCCTTCTTACAGTGAAGCACCTGATTCCACTGTCCTAGTGTTAGTACTTTTCCCAACCTGCCCAAACCCTTAGGCTTTTCCCCTGGGTTGCTCATCCGTTATAGCGGCATTCTACCCAACTTTATTAGTAAAAAAAAGTAAGAGTTGCATTGCATGCTGGGAGCTGGTAGTAGCACTCCGCCTTCACTGCCAGATGGAAGATATGTGACCCAGTTCCAAAATCTAACATTAAAGGTTATTTTTTTGTTGTTGTTATTGTTGCTGTTCTGTTTTGAGACTGAGGCTTGTACAGCCCAGGCCAGCCTCGGACTCACTTGCTACGTGGCGGAGGACAACCTTGAACTTCAGATGCTCCTGACCACATGGCAAGGGCGCTGGGACACAGCCACAGGTATATGCCGGCACATCTGGCTTTATTGGTGCTGGGAATCAAATCCAGGGGCCCGTGCGTGCCAGGCAAACACTTCACTGTCTGTGTTACGTCCTCACCCTAGAATTTGTTTCCTCAAACCACTGTCTCGCACCAAACTATCTTAGGTTGGATTGTCCAGGAAACTGGATTGATGTGAAGACCTCTGTGGAGCTGGTTATTAGTGATTATTCTCCAGCTCTGTGGGACGCAGCGATGCCGTCACAATACCAGAGTAACTGTGGAGTGAGCCGGGCTCGCCAGTCTTCTCGTGCCTGTCCTGAACAGTCACTGGACGGATGGAGGATTGCAGACTGTCCTCACAGAGGGACGGACATGTCCTTGAGGGAGACACTTCCCAGAGCAAACGGACATAAGAGCTGCCACCCCCATCCTTCCCAGAAGCCAAGGGTGATCTGGGAGCCACATCAGCAATGACCTCAGAGATTAGAGCTAAAACTGCAACAAGAGGATTAAACAAAAGAGGGAGTCAAAGGGAGTCACCAGAGAGACTCCTACAGTCATGGGACAATCGGAAGAATTGTCAGAGAGGGAGATGCCAAAAGCCTGTCGTCACCACCTTAGAGAGACAAGGTGGGGCGATCAGGAAGTCAAGGTTGTCCTCCGACAGCCTATGTGAGACGCTATCTCAAGGCAAAAGGAGCCACCAGAAAGACGGAAGAGGAAAAGGAAAGCAGGGGAGGCATGGGAGGGAGTTGGCTGCAGGGTGTTTGGACTTTTTAATCCAATGTTGTAACTTTAAAAGGGGAAAGCCAGCCGGGCGTGGTGGCGCACGCCTTTAATCCCAGCACTCGGGAGGCAGAGGCAGGCGGATCGCTGTGAGTTCGAGGCCAGCCTGGTCTACAAAGCAAGTCCAGGACAGCCAAGGCTACATAGAGAAACCCTGTCTCAAAAAACCAAAAAAAAAAAAAAAAAAAAAAAAAAAAAAAGTGGAAAGCCCCTAGCAGACCTCGCTGAGTGGCTCACACCTGGAATGCCAGCTTTCAGGAGCCTGCTGCAGAAGTACAGTCTAGCTTGAGCTAGGCTTGGGCTAGCTTGGGCTACAGACCAATACCCCGTCTCAAAAAGAAAACAAACAAATAAACATGGAACAAGACAAAACACGTGCAGCATTCCACAGCAGAAAGACCAAAGGGCTTAAGTTCAGTGCCCTCAACAGGTGAGGACAGAATCCACACCAGGGGTCAAGATTTCCGATTCTCCTGCATTCCTAATTATATTTTTTCTCCCTCGAATTTCTTTTTTGTCTCTTAGAGCAGTTAATTCACAGAGGCTGTGCAGTGGTTTTTGTTGTTGTTGTTGTTGTTGTGTTTTTTGAGACAAGGTTTCTCTGTGTAACAGAGCCCTATCTCAGACTCACTTTGTAGACCAGGCTGGCCTCAAGCTCACAGAGATCCACTTGCCTCTGCCTCCCATTGCTGGGACTAAGGGTGTGCACCACCATGCTCCTGAAGCTGTGCAGTGTTGTTTGTGGAAATATGCCTCGTAATTTCATTATCTCCTACAAGAAAAAAAAAATTGAGCAGGGCATGGTGACACATGACTGTAATCCCAGCACTCAGGAGGCAGAGGCAGGCAGATCGCTGAGTTTGAGGCTAGCCTGGTCTACAAAGTGAGTCGAGAACAGCTAAGGCTACACAGAGAAACCCTGTCTCAAAAACAAACAAACAAACAAAGTTTAAAAATAAATAATTTTGCGACTGGGTCTCATGTAATCCAGGGTGGCCTCTAACTTACAATGTAGATGGATATGATCTTGAAGGTTTTGATCTTTCTGCCTCCTCCTTCCTAGACCTGGGATCACAGAGATCCACCTGCTTCTGTCTTCCGAGTGCTGGAATTACAGGCATGTGCCACCACTGCCTGGCTCAAAGGAGTATTCTTAAATTCATTTTGAATACTGTCCACAGTAGCATTATCAGATGTGAGGAAGTTAATTGTAGTTTATAGATTAAAACACACACACACACACACACACACAATTATCCAGCATTAAGGAGGCAGAAGCAGGATGATTGCTGCAAGTTGGAGGGCAGCCTGGGCTACATAGTGTACTACTTAAAAAGCAACAAACAAACTTACAAATAAACAAGGTAAAATTCTATTGTGATTCAGGACTTTTTTTTTTTTCTGTTGAGTAGATTGTGCAGGTGCAGACTGCAGCAGAAGTGAGGCTGCCTTTCCATTTCCCTGCTCTGCCGCCGCCGCCGCCGCTGCTGCTGCTCCTGCTGCTGCTCCTGCTGCTGTTCCTGCTGCTGCTCCTGCTGCTGCTCCTGCTCCTGCTCCTGCTCCTGCTGCTGCTCCTGCTCCTCCTGCTGCTGCTGCTGCTCCTGCTGCTGCTCCTGCTGCTGCTCCTGCTGCTGCTCCTGCTCCTCCTGCTGCTGCTGCTGCTCCTGCTCCTGCTCCTGCTGCTGCTCCTGCTCCTCCTGCTGCTCCTGCTGCTGCATTTTGTTGTTTGGGGTTGAAAGGCTCTTTGTAGTCCAGTCTGTTCTTGAACCCCTGATCCTCCTGCCTCCACTGGTGTGTATGTGTGTGTGTTGGGCGTGTGTGTGTGTTGGGCATATGTGTGTGTGTGTGTGTGTGTGTGTGTGTGTGTGTGTGTGTGTGTGTGCTGGGGTTGGGGGCTGACGTATTGGGGATTGAGTCCATCCAGAGTCTCACATACACACTAGACAAGTGCTCTACCTCTGAGGCACTCACCCAAAGTCACATTTTTTTTTAAAGAACAAAATTTGTCTTGATATGCCAAGAAAGTTTAATTGAAAAACCACTTACCAGATGCTAGGGATTGAGCCATCATCGAAATGTTGCAAATTGGAGCTGTTAATTCAGTCTAGAACCTCTAGACTGGAAGAAAAATTGAAAAAAAAAATTGGTGGTGGGAGACAGTAGTCATTTCCCCAACAGCTTTAGAGTCACTGTGCCTAGTTTGAGGCATGATTGCCCAACATATTAAGAAGATATTGAAAACGATGGCTTAACATGCGCAGATAACTTTATGGAGAACAATGCTTTCTGAGGGCTGTTGTCACCACACCCTTGAAGGACGGTTAGTGTACAGTTAAAACAAACAAACAAGTAGCTGGGTGTGGTGAAGTACACCTTTAATCCCAGCAGAGGCAGGAGGAGATCTGTGAGTTCCAGGACACCTGGGCTACGTACAACAAATAAAAGAGCCAAGTCTCAGTGGCCGGAGAGCTCAGAAGAGACAGGACCTCCCTCCCCAAACCCCGACTGAGATGGGAAGGGCAGAAACTGCCTATTCACTTGTTTCTTTTTTTTTAATTGATAATTTAAAAATGCATATGGATGGTCTGTCTTTATGTAGGTCTGGGTACCACAAGTGTGCCTGCTGCCTGAGAAGACCAGAAGAGGGCGCTGGATCCCCTGGAGCTGGACTTGAAGATGATTGTGAGCCACCGCGTGGGTGCTCAGAGTTGAAGCCAGGTCCTTTTCTGCGAGATCTCTCTAGCCCTAACAACATTTTCTCTTGTTGTCGTTGTTTTTTGTGACAGGGTTTCTCTTTGTAGCCTTGGCTGTCCTGGACTCCCTTTGTAGCTCAGGCTGGTCTCAAACTCAAATCAATCTGCCTGCCTCTGTCTCCCTAGTGCTGGGATTAAAGGTTTATGCCACCACCTCCTGGCTTCTAACAACATTTTAAAAAAGACTTTACTGCATACGTACCTGATGCCCACAGAGGCGGGGAGGTGGAATCGGACAGCCTAGAACTACAGTTACAGCTAGTCGTGAGGCACCATGCTGGTGCTGAGAACTGAACCCAGGCCCTCTGCAAGAGCAGCAAGTGCTCTTACCACTGAGCCATCTCTCCGGCCCCGCCCCCCACTCCCGCCAACTCCTGCTTAGCACTGGGATTGCAGGTGTGCAGCCATGGCCAGCTGACAAGTTCTTTTAATAGGCTACTAATTTTCATTCATAGAGTTCAGTTGTGAGCTGTAGAAGCATGTTAAAGATACTTGGAGTGGGGCTGCTGGACAGAGGCTCACTGGTTAAGAACCCTCATTACTTTCCTCAAGGACCACAGTTCAGTTCCTGGTATCCAAGTCAGACAGTTGACAACTGCCTGTAACTCCAGCTTCGAGGGATCTGATGTCCTCTTCTGGTCTCTGTGAGCACTGCACTCACTCATGTGCAGCCATGGACACAGACACACAACGAAAAGTAAAATACATCTTTCAAAGTATGTATTCTTGGGCTGAGCAGATGGTTCAATGCGTCAACTGTTGTGTAGGACTTATCGTCAGTGCCGCCATAAGAGCCTGGCATGGCATGTGTCTGTCCCCCGACACTAGGACGGAGAGACAGGAGAATCCCTGGGGCTTGCTGGTTAGCAAAGTTGGTCATCCAGTGAGCTCTGGGTTCTGGGAGAGACTTCTCAAAATATAGGTAGAGACCAATTCAAGAAGACCCTGGACATCAACTCCTGGCTTACAAACATAAGCACTACACACATATACACACATACACACACACACACACACACACACACACAGAGATACACACATACACACACACACACACACACACACAGAGATACACACATACACACAGATACATACACACACAAACACACACACACACACACACACGTATTTAGTCTTGGGAATGTAACATCTGAGGCCCTGGTTTGACCCTAAGCATCATGAAAAAAATAATTCTAGATCAGCAATGTGTCTGCATCACACCTAATGATTAAACACAAGTCATTTCAGCTGTCATGCACAGAACTGATTGCAGTAAGGCTTAACTTCAGCACACTGGGGTACTTACTGTCTTTTCTTAGTTTTTGTTGTTGTTTCTGAGACAGGGTCTTGCTATGTAGTTGTGAAACTCGCAATATAGCTCAGGCTGACCTTGAACTTGCTGTGGTTCCTCCTCCCTTTGACTCCCAAGTGAGGGGATTACAGGGGAGTGTCACTACACTCGGTCTAAATTGTCAGTAATATTGAGCAAAACAGATTACAATCCCTTCAACATATATTTATGTGTAAATAAAATAAAAAATGAATAACTTTCAATTCTGAAATGGGAAACAAAGTAACCCTCCAATAGACAATTAGTTCTGAGACTTAACATCTTCATGTTTTCATACTAAAAAAAAAAATGGATCCAAACATATGGCCATTGTTTTTTAAAAAAATACCTGAAGACTGGACTGTTCAGTTTCAACTAGGATTTTTGTCATTTTGTGTAGAGACCATTGAGAGGGAACCCAAGTTAACTGACTAGCCGCCGCTGTGCATGGGCTCCCAGTGAGAGGCAAATCCAGACCTAAGGCCTTCATTAGCATAATAAGGACAGCATTTCTCCCAGTAGGCGGGCTTTATTTCCGGCAATCTTCTGCACAAGACAAGTTTCAATAATTTAAATGGTTTTTTTGTTTGTTTGTTTTTCCTGTTTCTAGTTTACCCAGAGTTGGGATCAAACCCAAGGTTTCAGGCACGCTAGGGAAGCTAGCACTGTGCCAACCTACATCCTCAACTGTGGAGGTTTAAAAGAGGAATGTATCACCTAGGCTTGGGCATTTGAACTCCTGGTTACCAGTTTGGTAGCATTCTTTGGGAGATGCTAAGGAGCCTCTAGGAGGTGCGGCTGTGCTGGAGGGAGCTTGCCCCAGCCTTGCTGTTCTCTGCTTCATGTTATGTTTGAAGGCGTGATCTCTCTGTAGCTGTGCCTCCCCTACCGTGATGTGCTCTCCCTCAGGAACTATAAGCCCAAACAAGCTCGCTCTTCTCTGGGTTGGTTTTGGTCTGGTCGTGGCATTTTATCACAGCAATAGGAAATTAACACACTAACCCAGGCTCACACATTTTAAGGGTTAGGTCTAGTGGCTAGGAGTTAGGTGTAATTTCCACAATTAGGAGGCTGAGGTAGGAGGATGGCTGGGAGACAGAAGTTAGCCTGGGCTACACAGTGAGTTTCAGACTCACCTACAGACTAAGACATTGCCTCAAAGGAAAAATGATGAATTTACAGGTGAGCAAGTTGTGATGGTTAATTTTTGTCAACTTGACACAAGCCAGGGTCATCTGAGAAGAGGAAGCTTCAGCTGAGAAAATGCCTCCATCAGATCAGCCTGTGGACAAACCTGGAGGTATTTCCTTAATGAGAAATTGAGGGGCTGGAGAGATGGCTTAGCGGTTAAGAGCACTGACTGCTCTTCCAGAGGACCAGGGTTCGAATTCCAGCACCCACATGGCAGCTCAGAACTGTTTGTAACTCTATGATCTGACACCCTGAAGCAGACCCATATGCAGGCAAAACATTAAAAAATATATATATAAAATACAAACAAACAAAAAGTGTTTAAAAAAAAAAGAAAAAAAAAAGAGAGATTGATAAAGAAAGGGCCCTGCCACCCTTGGACAGGTAGTCCTGGGCTATCTACGGAAGCTGACTGAGCAAGCCAGTAACCAGCACCATCTAGTCCTGTCTTAGCGTCCCTCAGTAAGGGACTGTAACTAGAATATATAAGCCAAATTACACACACACACACGCACACACACACCCCTGCGACACTGCCAGGTTGCTTTTCACAGCAACAGAAAGCAAGCCAAGACACAAGTCACATGTTTCCTCTGACTGCCCTAGAACTAAGTTAGAAAGAAAGAAGAGAAAGGTCTCTGCAGGCCCAGATACCCAGAAACTAGGTAACACGGTTTATATACATTGTAGTCCATGAAGAAAGCATGTGGAAAATTAGAAACTATTTAGAGCTTACTATACTGCTTGTCTAGAAAGTTAGCCCCAGAGGTGGAGATAGCAACGCTTGTCTTGTAAGGTGTGAGTCAGAGCCTCTGGACCGTTGGGGCTGTGGGGCAGGGCAGAGTCATGGCCCCAGAGCTGCTCCCAGAGGACACAGTTGGTCACAGCACATAGCCCGAGGATGGAGCAGAGAAGCCGGGAGGAAGATGACGCCATTACAGATGTTGCAGCAACTCCAATCCCAACATTTGCTCGAGGTGAATATGAGCAAACAGCTCATCCAGCCTTGGACTTTGTCGAATTCCTTAACAAAGTACAAAGGTTGGGTGGGTTGTGCATCTGAGCAGCAGGGGGCTGCTTATAGTTTCTGGCGTCAACCTCTAATGTAAATATTTGTCCCTTATTCAGGCAGGAAGAGAAACCTTTACAAACGTTCCTTTGCTCAGATGAGAGTGAACACACATATTTCCAATACCAAAGTAAGCGGCAGTCTTGTATGTCAGTTCCTCATCTACAAAAGCCAGACGGAGCTGGGCGTGGTGGCGCACACCTTAGGTTCCAGCACTCGGGGAGGCAGAGGCAGGCGGATCTCTGTGAGTTCGAGACCAGCCTCGTCTACAAAGTGAATCAAGGATACCCAGGGCTACACAGAGAAACCCTGTCTAGGAAACAAGCAAACCCACGAAAGCCAGGCAGCGTCTAGAGCTTTACCTGGAGACCTTTGGTGGAAGGCGCACCAGGCACTGAGGAGCCTGACCCTTTGGTTACACTTTTGCTGAGGTCTAGCCTGCTTAGTGAGTCAGACCTGAAGCACCCGGCTCTGGTGACGTCTCTGTGAAACAGCTCATTCCTGAGTCCCCACTCCCTGTCTCCTGAGTGGCCCCACCCCCACCCCCATCTCTGCTGGATCCCAGGAGTAATCTCAAGTATGATCACTGACCCCGCAGCTCAGCACCATGCTCCTGCCTCACCTTGTTCAGTTGCTCCAAGAACCGCATCTCTGTCTGTCCCAGGGGACCTGCCACACCACATTGCCAGGCTGAGCCAAACTGAGTGAAGGATTGTGTTCTATACCACGGAGAACCTTCAAAACTTCTGGGGCATTTGTGGTGAGGAGTTTCCCCCAGCTGTGTCCCACGTTGAGGCAGGCATGGGTGGACATGATGGGGGAGTGGAGGACGCCTTGAGTGAATGTGTAGAGACGGGACGAAGTCCAGGGGGAATACGTATTACAGACACGAGCGAGGCCATGTCAAGGATCCGATGCCTTAGACCTGTGTGAAATAGGCCAAGCCTTCCCACTACGGGTTAGGCTCAGAGGGGTAAAGTCTTCCTCGGATCCAGTTACAGTTACGAGTCTTTATCTACAATTCCCAGTGTGAGTGAAAACTAGCAGCTGCAGCTTCCTCCTCCAAGGTAGCCAGAGACCGCCCCCCTGCAGTTACCGCCCCCCTTGTGCTGCACATAACAAACTTATAGTGTTTCCAGGCTATTGCTCGCGCCACTCCACCAGAGTGTACACAGCTCGCCTGGCCCAGCTTTTCTCTCGTTTCTTCATTCCCTCCACATCCCAGTCAGGTTTCCAGACCCAAGCGAATGGGATTTGGCGAGACATAAAGCCAGAGCATCGCCAATCTACACCGAAGCCCTCGGGTCCTGCTGGCAGCTGAGAAGTCGCAGGAGGTTGATGACTATGAGCCTTTGTATGTTAGCTGATCTTTAGGGGAGAATTCTTTACCTGCAATGCCAGAACAGGAAGGCGGGGTGGGAAGGCGGGGCGGGAAGACGTCAAAGACCAGTTTAGGGTATATAGTGAAGTGTTGGATCCTTTCTGCCCACCTCTCCTTCAAAAAACAAAACTCAAAGAAACATAAGGAGCAAGAATGAGGCAGGGAGGGCCAGCAAGATGGCTGTGGGTAAGCAAGCAGGCCAATGTGCTTTCCATGCCAACTTGATGACATGAGTCATCCTTGGCACAGGAGAAGCTGTCTAGACTGGGGAAGTGGGTAAAGAGTGGCGGAAGGCTGATTCTGAGGAGATAAGGGAATGTTACCTGAAGCATCTAACTACACTGCAAACCAACTCAGTGCAGTGTCCTGTTGTTTTTATTAGAACAAACCCATTAGAGGCATCTAGAAAGCTAGAAAGGAAAGGCAAGGAGGCAAGCATTACTGCCAGGGATGACCTTGAGTTGCTCAATTTATGTAAACGTGTGTCATGTGATCAGTAAAAACATTCACATGGTCAGGCTGGGCAGGGCGGTACCCCCATGTGATGCCAGCTGCTTGGAAAGCTGGGGCCAGAGGATCATGAGTTCAAATCCAGCCTCGGCATCTCAGGTAGACCCTGTCTGAAACTAAACTAAAGAAGGTTGGAAATGTAGCTCCGTGGTAGGCAGAGTGTTTGCTACACACAGAAATGTAGCTCAGTGGTGGACAGAGTGTTTGCTACACATGGAAATGTAGCACAGTGGTGGACAGAGTGTTTGCTACACACGGAAATGTAGCTCAGTGGTGGACAGAGTGCTAGCTAGCACATACACAGGCACTGGTTAGGTCGCTGGTGTCTCCAAAAAAAAATTATATAGCCATAATAAACAACATAAAAATGATGTAGTCATAATAAAGAACTTAGAGCATGCACACTCTCACATAAATACCAAATAAGCTAAAAATATTTTTAAAAAATAACTAATTTTTTTAAAAAACTGAGCTGAATACGGTGGCTCATGTCTGTAACTCCAGAATTTTAGCGGCGGAGGGAGAATCAGCAATTCAAGGTCAGCCTCCCCTACACTGGGGCTCGAGGCCTGCACCTGCCAGGGTCTCACAAAGCCAACAGAACAATACAAAACCGCCCAGCCAATTAGACAACAGCAACGTGACTGACAAGAGCCTGTCCCGTGGGAGTCTTAGCATCTTCACTAAAACAGTTCAAGTTCCTCAGCTAGAGGATTGCTTCATTGTTCTTGTTATTTTTGAGACATGGTCCGCTATGTAGCCCAGGCTAGCCTCGAATTCTCAGTCTTCCTGCCTCAGCCTCCCGAATGCTCATCACCAGGCCCGGATTAAGCTTTGCTTTCTATAGTGTTTGCGTTCCTTCACTGTAATTAGGTTGTTAACTATATACTGGTGTCAGTAGATACGCCTTGCTTCTGGTCCTCTTATCCTCTGCTGCTAAGAGCCTGGAGCCCAGCTATTACATCTTGCTTTATTGTGTACACTGTAGAGGAGTAGGAAGATTTTACTGCAAGCTTGAAATTTCACATCCTGGAAGTAGAATATAAAGAAGGATTGAAATAGATGAGTGTGGCGCCTGGAGAGATGGCTCAGAGGTTAAGAGCGCTGGCTGCTCTTCCAAAGGCCCTGAGTTCAATTCCCAGCAACCACATGGTGGCTCACAACCATCTATGATGAGATTTGGTGCCCTCTTCTGGCCTGCTGGCGCACATGCAGGCAGAACACTGTGTACTTAATAAATAAATAAATCTTGAGAAAGGAAGAAAGAAAGAAAGAAAGAAAAAAAGAAAGAAAGAAAGAGATGATTGGCAAGATAGCCACAAAGGAAGAGAAAAATGTAAATTGGGATAAGGAGAGCGACAAATCTAAGGCTGGGAGTGGTGGCACACACCTGTAATCCCAGTGCTTGGGAGGCTGGAGGCAGGAGGATTGCTTTGAGTTTGAGGCCAGCCTGAGCTACACAGTTAAGTTCAAGGCCAGCCCAGGGTCTGTAATGAAACCCTGTTTCAAAAAACAAGAACACACACACACACACACTGTCTCAAAAGAAAAAAAAAATCACAACAAAAACAACCAATATTGTCCAATATCCCGCTGAAGCCAGTCTCTTAGTCATGAAAATATTCTGGCTATGATAGTCAATCTCGTTACCTTGCTTAGATTGACAGGTACATAAGACACTAGCAGACCGCGCAGCCGGGGCTGTCTGGAGGTGCTAGCAGAGAAGGTCGGCTAGTGGAGGACCAGTTTAAAAGCAGAGGGAGGAAAGGAGAAAAGGGAGGAAGCGAGAGCAGGCATCCATGCGTGCCCACTCCCCAACTCCTGCCTCGTGAGTGCAGGTGATGCTAAGAAGCCGTGCGGCCACGCGCCCCCACTGCCATGTGCCCCGCTGTAGCTTAGGAGAGAGGAGGAAGATCGCTAGCTAGGGTCACTATTGCTGTGATGAAGCATCATGACCAAAGCAAGCTGGGGAGGAAAGGGTTTATTCAGCTCACACTTCCACGCGCCGTTCACCGTCAAAGGAGACCAGGACAGGAACTCAAGCAGGGCAGGAAGCTGGAGGCAGGAACTGACGCAGAGGCCATGGAGGGGCGCTGCTCACTGGCCTGCTTCCCATGGCTTGCTCAGTCTGCTTTCCTATAGAACCCAGGACCACCAGCCCAGGGATGGCACCACTCACAGTGGGCTGGGCCCTCCCCCATCAATCACTAATTAAGAACATGCCCTACAGCTAGCTCCTATGGAGGCATTTTCCCTATTGAGGTTTCCCCCCTTCAGAAAACTTTAGCTTGTGTCAAGTTGACATAAAATATCCCACACAGAAGTTAATTTCAGAACCCACCAAAGTCGTACAGATTTTGACACATCTACCCTTGGGCATATTTTATCCTTTCTCTGAGTGGCTCCCTTTTTAAACTCCACAGTGGTTAAATCTACTTTAAAATTCTCCCTAATAAATGTCTATTCCATGCCGGCCGCAGAGCCCCAGCTCCCAGTCTCTGGGGGAGACTCTCTCAGGCTATCACAGGTGGTCAGTAAAACTTTATCGCTTGCCCCAACCCCCATGCTGCCAAGATCAAGTCTGCTGTGGTGGCTCATAGCAGTAAGAGGCACTTGGGAAGCAGAGGCAGGGGGATTGCCTCTTGTTGAGGACTGCCTGGGCTCCTGAGTAAGATGGTGTGTGTGTATGTGTGTGTGTGTGTGTGTGTGTGTGTGTGTGTGTGTGTGTGTGTGTGTGTGTCCTTAAATCTGGAAAACAAGAGGATACAGCTAGCAATGTTTTAAGCAGCCCATTGTTGAGAAGCTGTGGTTTTGTTTGTTTGTTTGCAGTTCTGGTAATGGAGCCAGGGCCAAGCACATTCTAAGTAGCTATTCTACCATTTTCCAAAACCTCGGCTCTCACAATTATTATTATTACTTGTTTAACAAATCCAGGGGCTGGAGAGATGGCTCAGAAGTTAAGAGCACCTGTTTGTTTGTGCAGATGACCTGAATTCAATTCCCAGGACCCTCATGGCAGCTCACAACTGGCTGTCACTCCAGTTTCAGGGGATCGGACACTATTCTCTGTCATCTGGGGGAACCAGGTGTTCACATGGCACACAGACATACATGTGAGCAAACACTGATATACATAAGGTAAATAATTCTTAAAAAGTTAATGAGCTGCCAGGCATAGTGGCACATGCCTTTAGTCCCAGCACTCGGAAGGCAGAGGCAGGCGGATCACTGTGAGTTCGAGGCCAGCCTGGTCTACAAAGTGAGTCTAGGACAGCCAAGGCTACACAGAGAAATCCTGTCTCGAAAAACAAAAAACAAACAAACAAAGTTAATAAACTAAAAAACAATAATCTGTGATGGTTAATTTAAAAAAATCAACTAAATGCCATTTTACTAATTCTTATATTGAAGTAGTAAGTTTGGTAAAATCATTTTTCCTTAAATATTTCAGACATTCTTTTTTTGTTTGTTTGTTTTGTTTTGTTTTTTGAGACCGGGTTTCTCTGGGTAGCCTTTGCTGTCCTGTCCTGGACTCACTCTGTAGACCAGGCTGGCCTCGAACTCACAGTGATCCGCCTGCCTCTGCCTTCCAAGTGCTGGGATTAAAGGCATGGTATGCCACTGCTCCGTGAGACATTCTTAATCCAATGTCCCTTGTTTCTGTTTTTTGAGACAGGTCTCCCTGTGTGGCAGAAGCAGGCCTATGTCCCAGCCTCCTCAGTGCTGGGATTGCAGGGCTCAGCTGTCAGCTGGAAGGTGTGTTCTTCAAGCCCTAGAAAACTATACTTCCAAGTAGATCTCACCCTCTTCAATGAGAGGGAAACAGTCCCAAACTGTAATGCATTGCAGATGCTTTCAGGAGAGAGAGAGAGCAATAAGAAAGGCTACTTGTAAGTGATAAAGACCTAAGACGGCCCCACGTTCCTGGTAACTCTTGTCAACAAGACAGGCTACAGTCACCATCCTAGTCAGCGCTCCGTTACTATGAAGAGACAGCATGATCACTGCAGCTGTTATCAGGGAAAGCATTTAACTGGGGCTGGCTTACAGTTTCTGAGATTTAGTCCAGGACCATCATGGCCTGGAAACGTGGCAGCATGCAGGCAGACATGGTGCTGAGGGAGTTCAAAGTTCTATGTGTGGATCTACAGAGAGAGACACTGTGCCTGGCCTGAGCGTTTGAAACCTCAGAGCCCACGCCTTGTGACACACTTCCTCCCGCAAGGCCACTCCTCCTAATCTTTTCAAAGAGCGCCGCTCCCTAAGCATTCAAATATATGAATCTATGAGGGCAGTTCCTACTAAAACCACCACATTCCACTCCCCGAGCACCATAGGCTTATGGTTATATCATAATATAAAATAAATTTAGTCCGACTTCACAAGTCCTCATAGTCCCAATGCTTTAAAGGTCCAAAGTTCAGGCCGGCTGGTGGTGGCGCACGCCTTTAATCCTAGCACTTGGGAGGCAGAGTCAGGCGGATCTCTGTAAGTTTGAGGCCAGCCTGGTCTACAAAGCGAGCCCAGGCCAGCCAAGGCGACACAGAGAAACCCAGTCTCAAAAAACAAAAGCAATCAAACAAACAAACAAAAAAAAGTCTAAAGTTCAAAGTCTCTTCTAAGTCTCACGGCAATCTCTTACCTGTAGCCCCCAGTAATATATGAAAAAAAGACCACACACCCCAACATTCAATGGCAGAGAATATACATTACCATTCCAAAAGGGAGGAACGGCAGCATGGTGAGAAAATCCTGGACCAGAGCAACATTGAAAACCAAACTCCAAATTCTGCATCTCCGTGTCTGATGTCAAAGCGCTCTTCAGATCTCCAACTCCTTTCAATTTGTTGACTGTGACACATTTCTCTCTTGCTCTTGGGCTGGTTCCACACCCTGTTAGCAGCTCTCCTTGGCAGGCATCCCATAACTTAGGCGTCTCCAGCATCTTGGGGTCCCCAAGGCAACCCAGGCTTCACCTTCAGAGCTTCACTCAGTGGCCTCTCCAGGACTCCATGCAGGGACACCCCTGACACACACACACCTGTCCTCTGCAGCTTTTCTTAGCCAGGAAGGGAGATGCCACAGCCCCTTTGCTTATATTCTTCACTAGGAAGCCAGAGCCACATGGCTGATGCTGCCAAGTTCCGCTATTTGCTGGGGGTGGATCACAGATCCTTACTCACTTTCATCTTCATCAGCTTTCTGTTATTGATCACTTTTCTTTTCTTTTCTTTTTTCAAAACAGGGTTTCTCTGTGTAGTCTTGGCTGTCCTGGACTCACTTTGTAGACCATGCTTGCCTCGAACTCAAAGACATCTGCCTGCCTCTGAGAGCTGGGATTACAGGTGTGTGTGTCACTGTGCCAGCCTGTTGATCGTTTTCTTAGTGCTTAAGCTTTTCTTTCATTTCTTTCCACACGTTAGAAGCTTGGCTGGGTTGGGTCTTGCCCAGAGTTACCACTCCCTTTATCATCAGGTTTTTCTTTAAACTTTTTATTTCCTTGAGTGAAGAAGTTAGCTCCATTACACTTCCTGGTGCTCCTTTTCTCCTCAAACTGTACACTCTGTATTTTTCTTGGCCGGCTTGCTCCTTTTAATTATAGAGCTACACAAGACCAACCACTAATAACAACTATATGATACAGGCAACACCAGGCTGCCTTGAAATCTCCTCTGCCAACACCATTAATCAAAAACTCTCCAGTTTAGCCTAAGGCAGATTTTTTTTTTTTGAAAAGAGCAAAATCAGCCACATTCTTCACCAAAATATCACAAGAACGGTCTCCAGCCACTCACTAATATTCCTACTAATGTGGTTCATCAAACTCTGCTTAACATGTTCAACTGCTTTCCTAACCCAAAGTCCCAAAGTGCACATTCTGCCAACAAGCAGCATGGTCGGGCTGTCACAGAAGACCCCACTCCTGGTACCAAATCCTGTCTTATGTAATATTCCATCGCTGTGAAGGGACATGGCCGTGACCACAGCAGCTCTTACAAAAGTAAGTATTTAACTGGGGCTTGCTTAGAATTTCAGAGGTTTAGTCCAATATCAGCACGGCAGGAAGCATGGCAGCACGCAGAAAGACACGGTGCTGGAGAAGGAGGTAAGGGTTACTACATACAGACCCACCGGCAGCAGGAAGAGAAAAACACTGGGCTTGGCGTGGGGTTTTGAAACCTGAAAGCCCACCCCCCACGGTGACACACTTCCTCCAACAAGGCCACACCTTCTAATCCTTTCAAATAGTGCCACTCCCCAGGCATATGAGCCTATGGAGGTCTTTCTTATTCAAACACCACAGTCATCTAAGAAGAGACGCCTCAACTGAAGCATTGTCTTGGCCAGATGGCCCTTGGGGCATCGTCTTGATTACTAACTGATGCAGGATGGCCCAGCCCACTGTGGGTGGCATCATCCCTCGGTAGGAAAGTTAGGCAAGCAAGAGCATGCAAGCCAGTACTGTCCCACCATGGTTCCTCCCTCCATGGTGACCTGTGACCTGGAAGGATAAAGCCAACTAAACCCTTTCCTTCCTAAGTTGGTTCTGGTCATGATATTTATCACACCAATGGAACGAAACGCAAGCATCTTGGTTAAAGATCTCTGGGAGTTTAATTGATTCAATTAAAAGGAGATTTTTAAAATTTTTTTGCAGGGGCTGGAGAGACGGGTCAGAGGTTAAGAGCACTGGCTGTCCTTCCAAAGGTCCTGAGTTCAATTCCCAGAAACCACATGGTGGCTCACAACCATCTATAATGAGATCTGGTGCCTTCTTCTGGTCTGCAGGTGTACACGCAGGCAGAGTACTTTATATATAGTAAATCTTTGATGAGGACATCCTACTGAGACTCTAGGTAAGAGAAACATAGGAGATGAGACTTGATAGCCTATGACCAGATAGTGGGGGAGGAGGTCCCCCTTGGTCTTAGACCTAGGGGAGAGGAATAGGGAGAGAGGAATGGGAGGATACAAGTGATGGGATAACAATTGAGTTGTAATCTGAATAAATTAATAAAATTAAATTTAATAAAAAATAAATCTTTGAAAAAAACCTTTTTAAAAAGGAGAGTTTGCTTGTCCTCTCTGGTATACAATAGGTTTAAACAGTAACTAGAATTTTGACTAGTTAAATTTTAACCATGTAATTGTTCAGGAATTCCACAGAGCTTCTGGAATGTTCATACTAATATGTATCCAAAACAACATTGAGCCAGTTAAATTTCCACTCAACGATGCTGCCCAAGAAAATTTAACAGATTAAACATCCCTCCCTCCCAACCCCTCAAATAGAGAACCTTTTGAGATCCTCCATGGGCCCCTATGGAAACCTCACATTTAATTTGGGATCAAAAAGACAATATGGGGTTTTATTTCAGGCCTGAGGTGATAGCGCAGCAGGCAAGAACACTGTTAGAAACCATGAGGACCTGGGTTCAAATCCTCAGGACTCATGTATAAAGTCGCATGTGGCCTCATCACCTACAAGCCCAGAACATAGCCCCAGAAAGGCTCAAGCGCAAGCTCTCTCTGGCCTTTGCATGCATATACACGTGTGCTATAAATAGACTCCAGTATTGTTTGTTTGTACAAAGAAGCTGCAAGTATAAACTTTTGTCCAGCACCCTATCTTATTTGGAGATGACCTACATATTCACAGAATATCCATATTTTATTTATTTGGACAGGGGTTTGGATACCCAGGCTGGCCTCATCCCCAGAGTGGCTGAGGATGCTTGCTGCGTGGGCTCTGCCTTCCTCCACTTCCCATGCGCAGCATCAGTGCCCTCAGCCACCACACCTGCTTCACCCGGCACTTGACTTCAACTTAGCATAACATTGATGTCTTTTTGTACTTTTCACTAAGATATTTATTAGTTACTCAGCAGTGCTGAGGAAGAAGCTGGGGCCTCTTGCATGTTGCTTTAGTTGTTGTGTCATCACTGTGACAGAGTCCTGGACAAAAGCAACTTAAGGAAGGAAGGAAGGAAAGAAGGAAGGAAGGAAGGTAAGAAGGAAGGAAGGGAGGAAGGAGGAAAGAAAGGAAGGAGCAAGGGGAGGGTTTATTCTGGCTCAGACTTCAAGGGAGCTGTGTACCCTGGTGGGGTGGAAGCCATGGCGGCAGGACGGAGACAGCCGGCCACACTGTGCCCACGCTCAGAAAGCAAAGGGAGTTGAACGCTGGTGCTCAGCTCAACTTCTCTTTTCTCTCCAGCCCTTGGCATGCTGCTGCTCACAATTCCGTGTTTTCTCACCTCCACTAACCCAACCTAAAACGCCTTCACAGGCAGGCCCAGGGGTTCCTTTCCATGGTGACCCTGGGTCCTGTCACGTTAACAATCGAGACGAACCACTACACAGGTCAGAGCGCCGCCTGGGAACGCCCCTCTCTGCTGGCAATTAACCTTGATTGCGCCTTTTACTTCTCAGCTGAATTTATAATTTTATAGTCTTAAGCATATCCAGTAGTGAGCCCAGGCAAGAGTAGTTTTCTATTTGATGCTGACAGACCTACACACCCCAAGCTCCAGCTCCAGCTTTTGTTTCTCCCTTTGACACAGATTCTAAGTTGACCGGGTCAACCTTGCGTTTGTGACCCTCCCCCCACAACCTCCCTAGTAGGTAGGCTCATACATCAGCAGGCCAAATGCCTGAGTTACTGGTCTGTTGCTGTAAAGAGACACAGTGACCAAGGCAGCTTATAAGAAAAGAAGCATTGCTTCCTCGGCTCTACCTGCGAGGTGGCTGCCATCTCTTTTGCAGCATCATGGCTGCCCTCCAGCCTCTGGGGAAGCCCAAGATCGTCAAAAAGAGGACCAAGAAGTTCATCAGGCACCTGTCAGACCGATGTGTCAAAATTAAGCGAAACTGGCGGAAACCCAGAGGTATTGACACCAGGGTGCGGAGAAGATTCAAGGGTCAGATCCTGATGCCCAGCATTGGTTATGGGAGCAACAAGAAGACCAAGCACATGCTGCCTAGTGGCTTCGGGAAGTTTCTGGTCCACAATGTCAAGGAGCTGGAAGTGCTGCCGATGTACAACAAATCTTACTGTGCTGAGATTGCTCACAATGTTCCTCCAAGAACCGAAAAGCCATCGTAGAAAGAGCGGCACAGCTGGCCATCAGAGTCACCAATCCCAGCGCCAGGCTGCGCAGAGAAGAAAATGAGTAGATGGCTTGAGTGTGTGTTTTATTTGGGTTTAAACAAAGCCACAAAAACTGCAAAAGAAAAAGGAAAAAAAGCATTACATTGGGAGTTTACTTACTGTTTTGGAGGGTGAGTCCATGACCATCATGGTGGGTTGCATGGCAACAGGCAGGCGTGGTGCTTGGAGCAGTGGCTGAGGCTTACCTCCCGATCCACAAGCAGGGGGATGGGGTGGGGGTGGGGTGGAAGGGAAAGAGAGTTAGAGGAAGGGGAAGACACTGGGCCTGGCCCCAGGCCTGGGCTTTTGAAACCTCATAGGCCACCCGTAGTGACATACCTCCCCCTACAGGGCCACACCTTCTAATCATTAACAAACATTCGCACCAACAGGGGAGCAGCATCCTAGCATATGAGCCTCTGGGGCTATGCTCCCTCAAGCCACTACACCAGGCTAAATATAACTTTCATAGTTATCAAAATATTCTTGAGATGAACTTGAAAAACACTTAGTCAGCTGGGTACAGTGCTGTTATCCCAGCACTCAGGGAGGCAGAGGCCGGCAGATCTCTGTGAGTTTGAGGCTAGTGTGTCTGCAAAGCGAGTCCAGGATAGCCAAGGCTACACAAAGAAACCTTGTTTCAAAAATCAAAGCAAAACAAACAAACTGTCTTCAAGGACAAAGCTACCTCAGCTGTGACTCAAAACCAATGAGTCTGTTTTTGTTTTTTGAGACAGGGTTTCTCTGTGTAGCCCTGGCTGTCCTGGACTTAACTTTGTAGACCAGGCTAGCCCCTGAGCTTATAGAGCTTGGCCTGCCTTTGCCTCCTGAGTGCTGGGATTAAAGGCATGTGCTGCACCTAATGAGTCTTTTTATGGCTTATTGCTGATAAGCCTTGTAGGACTTAGTTGTGGACACAAGAAGTGTCCCCCAAAGTAGGTACAAGACATGTAATCCTCCTCAAAACCCACAGTTTATCTCAAAAATCGTCCTAGAATGCAAAGCCAGTGATCTCAACAAGGCCGAGAAGGCGGGAGAATGAAGACAAAGTCCTTGAGAGTGGCATGGTTGGACAGATGGTTTTGGGGACTCCTGGGCAGCCAGGGAAGCTCAGAGAAGGTGCTCTCTCTGCCACAAAGCGCCACCTTTAAAGACCCCAAACAAGGTGAGCAGAGAACTTTTTTTTTTAATTCTTATTTCCTTTTTATAATAAGCCACACAAATGGCAACCTAAGGAATAAGAATGATTCCTCGGGCAGTGGTCCATCAACCAATCACATCCTACCAAAACTCGCAAGTCCCTTGTTCAATAGTTGATTCTAACAAATGTTTTCCTTTTGACAATCCAAAATTAGAAAGGGATACACAGACAGGAAGAACTCCCCATCTGCCGTCCGCATTAGCTTTCCATTCTGTGGTAAACAAAACAAAACAAAAAACCAAAAAAACCAAAAAAAACCAAAAAAACACTGTGACCAAAACCAACCTGGGTAAGGAAAGGGTTTATCAGGCAGACAGGGCAACAACAGTTCATCGCTGAGGGAAACCGAAGTAGGAGCTTAAAGCAAAAATCGGAGGAGCGTTGCTTTCTGGCTTCCTTCTGCCTGCAGTAATTTTTCTTGGGTAACCCAGGCCCACTGGCTCAGCAGTGATGGCGGCATAGGCCCTCCTCCATCAGGTAAGAGAGAAAATGGCCCCGCAGACTTGTCCACTTGTCACTGAGCTGGGGTTGGATGGAACCATTGCTTCGGCCTGCCGCCGTTGCTCTATCCGAGGTGAGCGAACATTTGTCTACCTCTCCAAGGAGACGTTTAGGCAACAAGGGGGTGTCTCAGCCCTTCAGGGACCAGCCTTTGTTGCCAGAAACTGCAAGGTGGAAAATTCCATGTCTGCCCTTCGAGTGTCCCTGCTGGGTGGAAAATTAAATGGACATGACATAGATTAACAGGAGAAAAGTATGATACAAATCTTATGTGACATGGAGGCCGAAAGAAGAAGGAAAAAAGCCAAAAAGACCAAAAGAAACAGTTATTGTAGGTCATGTATGTACTGAATGGATTAAAAATAAATGAGCTGTAAAAATGTGATGGAAGGCCAGGGCAGCTTACCCACGCTTGGATGCAGAGTTCCTGCCACCTCGGCTTCCCTTCCTTGAGGGTGAGGATGTTGCTGCTCTCTGGGCTGGGGAGGGTGGGGATGTTGCTGCTCTCTGGGCTGGGGAGGGTGGGGATGTTGCTGCTCTCTGGGCTGGGGAGGGTGGGGATGTTGCTGCTCTCTGGGCTGGGGAGGGTGAGGATGTTGCTGCTCTCTGGGCTGGGGAGGGTGGGGATGTTGCTGCTCTCTGGGCTGGGGAGGGTGAGGATGTTGCTGCTCTCTGGGCTGGGGAGGGTGAGGATGTTGCTGCTCTCTGGGCTGGGGAGGGTGAGGATGTTGCTGCTCTCTGGGCTGGGGAGGGTGGGGATGTTGCTGCTCTCGGCTGGGGAGGGTGGGGATGTTGCTGCTCTCTGGGCTGGGGAGGGTGAGGATGTTGCTGCTCTCTGGGCTGGGGAGGGTGAGGATGTTGCTGCTCTCTGGGCTGGGGAGGGTGAGGATGTTGCTGCTCTCTGGGATGGGGAGGGTGGGGATGTTGCTGCTCTCGGCTGGGGAGGGTGAGGATGTTGCTGCTCTCTGGGATGGGGAGGGTGGGGATGTTGCTGCTCTCGGCTGGGGAGGGTGAGGATGTTGCTGTTCTCTGGGATGGGGAGGGTGAGGATGTTGCTGCTCTCGGCTGCGGAGGGTAAGGATGTTGCTGCTCTCTGATATGGGGAGGGTGAGGATGTTGCTGCTCTCGGCTGGGGAGGGTGAGGATGTTGCTGCTCTCTGATATGGGGAGGGTGAGGATGTTGCTGCTCTCTGATATGGGGAGGGTGAGGATGTTGCTGCTCTCGGCTGGGGAGGGTGAGGATGTTGCTGCTCTCTGATATGGGGAGGGTGAGGATGTTGCTGCTCTCTGATATGGGGAGGGTGAGGATGTTGCTGCTCTCGGCTGGGGAGGGTGAGGATGTTGCTGCTCTCTGGGCTGGGGAGGGTGAGGATGTTGCTGCTCTCTGGGCTGGGGAGGGTGAGGATGTTGCTGCTCTCTGGGCTGCGGAGGGTGAGGATGTTGCTGTTCTCGGCTGGGGAGGGTGAGGATGTTGCTGCTCTCTGGGCTGGGGAGGGTGAGGATGTTGCTGCTCTCTGGGCTGGGGAGGGTGAGGATGTTGCTGCTCTCTGGGCTGCGGAGGGTGAGGATGTTGCTGTTCTCGGCTAGGGAGGGTGAGGATGTTGCTGCTCTCGGCTGGGGAGGGTGAGGATGTTGCTGCTCTCTGGGATGGAGAGGGCATCTTTCTCACAGGACTGTAGGCTTTGACCTTTTCTAAACCTACTTTACTTGAGGTTCTTTAATACTTATATCTTCCAACCCACCTACCCTAGATAGGAGAGAAAAGAAGTTCATGGGAACAGGAGAAGTAGACCTTTTTGGACTCAGTTACTGGGAGCGATTCCCCTGGTGTAGTCGGCAGGATTTCAGCAGACCAGCAATTCAACCAAAGTTGCTGCTGGAACCTGGAGCCCCGAAGCGTTCTCTGGAGCGGCTCTCTCTAGGCGTGTCTCGGAGTGCAGCGATGAACAGCCAAACAATACCAAGACCCTAAAAGCCCTGCCTTCTGTCCTCTCAGAGTCAGTACCAAGTCTCCGCACGAGGTGATTCATCTTCTAGTGGATAAACATCTCCTGTTCTCTCACAAGTCTGTTCCCCATCCCACACTTGGGATCAAAACAAAAACATGTGTACATCCAACTACACAGGATTGTCATCTTTTGCTTTTAACAAACAACAATGAAGGTCAAGGTGATTTTTAAAATTGAAATATAACTTTTAAATGGATTACTACTACTACTACTACTACTATTACTACTGTGAGGGGGAGGGGCTGCCACAGCACTCTTGTGGGAGTGAGAGGGCAACATTTGGGAGTTGGTTCTCTTCTTGATTTCGGGTCTCCAGGCTTGCTCAGAAAGTGTCTTTACTTACTGAGCTTTCTCTCTTAGCCAAAAGTTTTTGGGGTTGAACAAGTTTTTATGTATAATTTAAAAAAATCTATTTATTAATTTTGAAACACAGTTTTTCTTTTTATCCCTGTCTGTTCTGGAATTTTCTTTCTTTCTTTTTTTTCAAGACAGGGTTTTTCTGTGTAGCCTTGGCTGTCCTGGATTCGCTTTATAGACGAGGCTGGCCTCGAACTCACAGCTATCCGCCTGCCTTTGCCTCCCTAGTGTTGGGATTAAAGGTGTGTACCACCATGCCTGGCTGTTCTGGAATTTTCTATGTAGACCAAGCTGGCCTCAAAGCTACAGAGATCTACCTGCCTCTGCCTCCTGAGATTAAAGGTGCATACCACCCAACAACATTATATATTTAAAAAATATTTTAAGCTTATGTGTGTGTGTGTGTGTGTGTGTGTGTGTGTGTTGGGGCCTGGATGTATCTATGTGTACCACATGTGTGTAAAGGTATAGTTTAAAAATTATGCTCTCATAGATATATGTAACATACACACACCTATCTATCTATCTATCTATCTTTAACTGCTGAGCTATCTCTCTAGCCCAAGTATCCTTCTTTCTTTCCATTTTTTAATCTTTTTATCTATCTATCTATATCTAAACTTGGGCTAGAGAGATAGTTCAACAGTTAAGAGCACTGACTGCTCTTCCAAAGGATCTGGGTTTGATTCCCAGCACCACATAAGTAAACAATAAATGATATTTTTAAAAAAAGAGTAGGGGCTGGAGAGATGGCTCAGAGGTTAAGAGCACCACCTGCTCTTCCAGAGGTCCTGAGTTCAATTCCCAGCACCCACAGGGTGGCTCACAACCATCTAGAATGTGATCTGATGCCTTCTTTGGCAGATAAAGCACTGATATCCAATAAATAAAATAAATAAATCTTTTTAAAAAAGAGTGAAATTTATGAAGTGATGACTCACTGGGTGAAGACCCCTGCCAGCACCCCAGACTTCCTGAGTTTGGTCTCGGGGCTCACTATGATGGAAGGAGAGAACTGACTCCTGCAAGCTCTCTCGTGACCTTCCCACATGCGCCCTTCCAACACGCAAACACACTGAAAGGCATGGTAAATAGACGTAAGCCTTTCTTTCTGTTGGTGGAGGGATTAGCTTTTGCAATGGGGTCATTTGGTTCGTGATGGTATGGACTGAAAAGCAAGCACAGATCTGAGGGAAGCCTGGCAAGGAGAAAATCAGTTTGGAAACATGCTAAACACAGGGTCTGGAGACCTGACCCTGCGGGCAGAGCCCTTGCTGCTGCAGATGACCCCCCCAGAGGATCAAAATGACAATCAAAATGCTGGCATCCCCAGAGCTCTCTGGAACTGAGCACTCTTGGAAGTCTTGTCCTCTCAGGGCTGTGTGAACCCCCAGTTTGGAGACCACTGAGCCAGAGGAAGAAAAGGGCTAATCTGCCTTAAGAAAATATTGCCACCTAGTGGTGACTCCTCAAGTCATAGACACAAGGACCAAAGGTTCTCTTGACCTTTGGAAGGACATCTGTGGGAAGGACATTTGTAGATTCAGCTTCTTTTATCAAAATATCCATGGTGGAAATGACGTGTAACCCACTGCATGTTCCATTTCGTGTTACTTAGTATTCTGAAAAAGTCCTCTAGGTGATCATGTAATTTCCACGCATGACGCCGTGGAGGATCATAGAGGGTTCTTCAATCCATAATTATATTTTTTCTATTCACTCAAAATCCAGTTATCAAGCATTATTATACACCTGGCACTATCCCAGGCTTCAGGAATGGGCTTGGGTTATGGGTGAATTAAAAACAACAGAGATGTCTGTTCAGTCTTAATCTAATGGCACTGAACCAGGTGCCCAGGGCCCACACTTGTCAGGTGCCCAGGTGGAATCGGGGTTCTTGATCAAACCCACTAAAATGTGTCCATGTTCTTCCCGCACACCGTGGGGCAGTAAACACAAACGTAAGGGCGTCTAGGTGACCCCTGAGCCTTGCAGTGTCGGAGGAGGTCAGTCAGGGAGGAAGCTGGTCTCCAAGCAAAATGACTCAAGGATGACAATGTCAGCTTGCCCTCCCCTCCCCTGCCGGTGCGCGGCTAACAACCTGCTGCGGCTTGGAAAGCAGATAAGGAACGTTGTTAACCGGTATTTATCGTGAAAGTCAACGTCCCCAATGCCAGCTGCTCCCCGGGGAGTTAGGAACCAGCGGCACCTGGAGACTCACAGCTGTGCTGTGCTGTGCTGAGACGTGGCGGCTGAGGTAGTCGGTGCCTTCTGTGTGGGCAGCACCACGGCACAACACACAGTTGTGCTGTAGTGAGCAGACGGTCTAGAAATGCTCAGTCTTACCTCAGCAGTTTGCCTGCCCAGGATCTGTTCAGGATCTCCCTCTTTGAGTAGTGCACGGCAGAAACAGAGGCGGACGTTGTTTGATATTTGCTCTTCTGTTCCTTGACCGTTCCCAGTTCCTGCCTACCTCAAGCCCCCGTGGTAGCCCTGTGAGCCTCCTCTGCACAGGAATTCCTTCAGAATTTAGCTCAAGTTCCCTTCCTCCTTCTCTTTTCCCTTGTCTATGCTATCTATAAACTCTCTGCTTGAGGTCCTACAGACAGGACTATCTCTAGGAGAGCTGACACTTCAGTGTTCAGTGCTTTTAAATTAGGAGCCGGGCATAGTGACACACACCTACCCCCAGTGCTTGGAAGGAAGAGGCAGGTGGATTTAGTTGAGGTCATCTTGGTCTTTAGAGAGAGTTCTAGGCCAGCCATGGAAGACCTTGACTTAAAAAAAAAAAAGGACTGTCTGTCTGTCCGTCTGTCTGTCTGTCTGTCTGTCTGTCTGTCTCTCTCTCTCTCTCTCCTACTCTCCTAGAATGTTAGCATCATGAGCTCACATTGTGCTGGTTTCTTGAATCAGACTGGCCATGAGGCAAGTGCTCAATAAAGACTTGTGAATGAACTGAGTGAAAGCCCTGTTCCTGCCTCAGAGGGCCACTCTTAGTAAGCACAGCCACTTTGGCTCAGTTTTCCTAAACAGATTCCAACTGCTTCACTTGGCAGCTCAGCTCATGAAGCTCAATGCGGCTGCCTTGTTTCCAGAAACAGACACCAGGTGCCCAGGGCCCACACTCATCAGGTGCCCAGGGCCCACACTCATCAGATGCCCAGGGCCCACGCTTCTCTGGGACAGGAAGTATGCATCAGTGAGGTACACTAGGCTGTGATTGCTAAGTGATGAGGCCAAGCTGAACATGCCTATAGGGGCCAAAGATGCTGCAGTCATTTCTCTTCTGAGCTGTTACCATCTTTGGCCCTTATGAAAACTCACAACAAACCTTGTAGAAGATGCTGGAGAGTCAGCGTTTAAAAACAAAGGCAATAACAAAGAAATAATAACAGCAACAAAAACAGGGTCTTTATACATACCTTTGGCTATCCTGGAACTCACTATGTAGACTGGGCTGGCCTCAAATCTAGAGATCTCCCAAGTGCTGGGATTAAAGGTGTGTACCACCAAACCCACATATCTTTATTTTTAAAAGAGATATAGAAAAATCTTTACAAGTGAAATAGCAACGTCTGGAATTTACTTCACATTAATGCCAGTGGAGCAAGAAAGCAGAAGATTAAAATGAAGCTGACTATGGTGACTACTGCTCGGTATGTACATAGAAATTCATTATACAAATCTTTATTTTATATGATAAAAGTTTTCAATAATAGGTCAAATGAAAACATTAATGGAAAATGGGGTGGGGGGGCGGTAAAGAGGCAGTATTTTTCCCGATCTTCAATACGTCAGACCCAAAGCCAATACCCAAATTTCAGGAACATGTTTACAATAACATAAACCCGACGTGCCGTGTCTGAATCTTGAGAGTTGGAGGCTTCGAGAGGAGCCATCCCTCATGGGCCGCAGGGAGTGACAGCGCACGACGAGGAGACCAGGCTTTGTCCTGCTCCATCCGGATGTCCCAGACAGTGAAATGGGCTTCATCTATTGTAGAATGCTGCTGTGCAACCTGATTTCGAAGTAGAGTTTGGATTCAGGCCAGTCTTTTGGGCCCAGTTCTGACACTCTCAAAACAGTGAGTAGCAGAATTCCTGAGACCAGTTAGATTTTTATTGACTGGTGGTAAAGAGTGCAGTTACCCAGCAGAGAGCAGCTGCTATCCAGTGGATCTCCCCACAGTAAGGAAGAGCTGTGTGTCCAGTGGATCTTTCCACAGTAAGGAAGAGCTGTGTGTCCAGTGGATCTACCCTCAGCATAGAAGAGCTGTGTGTCCAGTGGATCTCTCCACAGTAAGGAAGAGCTGTGTGTCCAGTGGATCTCTCCACAGTAAGGAAGAGCTGTGTGTCCAGTGGATCTCCCCACAGCAAGGAAGAGCTGTGTGTCCAGTGGATCTTTCCACAGTAAGGAAGAGCTGTGTGTCCAGTGGATCTCTCCACAGTAAGGAAGAGCTGTGTGTCCAGTGGATCTCCCCACAGCATGGAAGAGCTGTGTGTCCAGTGGATCTTTCCACAGTAAGGAAGAGCTGTGTGTCCAGTGGATCTCTCCACAGTAAGGAAGAGCTGTGTGTCCAGTGGATCTCCCCACAGCAAGGAAGAGCTGTGTGTCCAGTGGATCTTTCCACAGTAAGGAAGAGCTGTGTGTCCAGTGGATCTCTCCACAGTAAGGAAGAGCTGTGTGTCCAGTGGATCTCCCCACAGTAAGGAAGAGCTGTGTGTCCAGTGGATCTTTCCACAGTAAGGAAGAGCTGTGTGTCCAGTGGATCTCTCCACAGTAAGGAAGAGCTGTGTGTCCAGTGGATCTCCCCACAGCATGGAAGAGCTGTGTGTCCAGTGGATCTCCCCACAGTAAGGAAGAGCTGTGTGTCCAGTGGATCTACCCTCAGCATAGAAGAGCTGTGTGTCCAGTGGATCTCTCCACAGTAAGGAAGAGCTGTGTGTCCAGTGGATCTCCCCACAGTAAGGAAGAGCTGTGTGTCCAGTGGATCTTTCCACAGTAAGGAAGAGCTGTGTGTCCAGTGGATCTCTCCACAGTAAGGAAGAGCTGTGTGTCCAGTGGATCTCCCCACAGCATGGAAGAGCTGTGTGTCCAGTGGATCTCCCCACAGTAAGGAAGAGCTGTGTGTCCAGTGGATCTCTCCACAGTAAGGAAGAGCTGTGTGTCCAGTGGATCTTTCCACAGTAAGGAAGAGCTGTGTGTCCAGTGGATCTCTCCACAGTAAGGAGGAGCTGTGTGTCCAGTGGATCTCCCCACAGCATGGAAGAGCTGTGTGTCCAGAGTTTGGTGTGGCAGCCAGCAGCCACACATGGCTGTTGACTTGAAACGTGTCAGTAGACTAAGAAATAGAACGCCTGTTTTTTTGAGACAAGGTTTTCTGTGTAGCCTTGGCTATCCAAGACTCACTTTGTAGACCAGGCTGGCCTCGAACTCACAGTGGTCTGCCTGAGTCTGCCTGCCTAGTGCTGGGATTAAAGGTGTGCACCACCATGCCTGCCAGGCCTAGAATTGTTCTTACACTGAAGCTGGAGGGAAGCAGAGGTGGGGCCATCATTCTGCTTGGAAGCAGATGATGCGTTTAGAGGGCGATTGTTAAAGTGCAGAGGCTGCAAGGCAGACAGGACAGGACAGGACAGGACAGGACAGGTCTTCTGCCTTGTGGAGTCTTGCTCAGTCGGCTTTCTTTTCTTTTCTTTTTAATTTTAATTTATTATAATTTATTCAGACTACATCCCGATTGTTATCCCCTTACTTGTGTCTTCCGGCTTCCACCCTCCCTCCCTCCCTCTTCTGCCCTATTCCCCTCCCCTGGACCTCTGACAGAAGGGGACTTCCTCTGCCACCATAGGCCACAGTCTACCAGGTCTCACCTGTCCAGCCTGCTTCCTCTTCCTCTGAGTGCTGCTCTGGGCCTCCCCACCAAGGGGAAGTGGTCAAATAGGGGAGAGAGGGGACTGCCTTTGAGGACAGGACATCTTGATAGCAACTTGTGGCTCTCTGTTGAGACATCCCCAAAAGCCAGCACCACCTCGGCCCTATTGGTTACTTGAGCCAATGCACTTTCTCCTGTTTTGTTTCTTTGTGGTGCTGAGTGAGTGCTAAGTCAGAAGTGTACTGTCTGCCACTCATGCTTGGCCCCGCTGAAGGAGTTCTTAAATTAATGCCCTTTTAAGAATGAACTTAAATACCAGAAGTGAGACAATGAGTTGAATGATTAATATATTACAGTTTCGCCTGGCATGGCAGCACATACTTGAAATCCTAGCACTCAGGGGGCTGAGCCGCGAAATCAAACCCAGCCTGGGCTACACAGGATGTTCTAACCAGGGTAGGCTTCATAGCCAAAAGGAAAGAGGGGGGAGGGGGAGAGGGAAAGGAGGAGGGGAGGGGGGAGGGGGAGGGGGGGAGGGGGACGGGGGAGCGAGAGCGGCAATACTAACCAAACCCTCAGTTCTAAGGGCCCCCAGCAGACTCACCTTTATGAGATGCTCAGGGTGACTGTGGGAGACTGGTGGCTTCTGAGTCCCTGTGGGGTGCTCTGGCTGCTTGCCCAGACTCCCTTTCCTTTGTGAGAACCCCCACACCACACCCATTCGACACAAAAACAGCACAGCCAGCCACTGTGGCCTCGTGTTTCTTCCCACCGCCGTGTATTCTGGACGATTCACAAGCAAGATCACCTCAGGACAGGAGCAGGGCAGGCGGGAGGGACGCAGGGCCCTCACTCACTCCGTCCCCGGCAAAGACTGGCAGCTCCTCCAAATTTGACATCTAAGCAACCTTTTTCTAAAATGTAAAAACTATTTCACTTCTGTTTCGAAAATCACGGGAGAGTGCCTCCTCTTCAAGTCGGGTTCCTACTCTCAGGGACCTAAGTTAGGAGCTAATTAAGAGACAATCAAAGCTATGTATTTTCAAATGGTCAATGCTGTTAAATTCAATACCAACGGGACGGGGAGTGGGGGGCGGAGGAGCTGTCAGCCATGTTAGTGATAAGAATATGAAGGGTGCGGGCTGCGGTTAGAGCCAAGAGTAGACACGAAAACCTCACCCCCAAACACACACGCAATTATCAGCAGCAGCCGAAGGGGCGCAAAGTACAGACGCCGCCCCGTCCTGGTACAAATTGCCTCGCTGTGGCCCTGTGGCAGCCCAGTGCTTGCCTTCCCACCACCACCGTGGCTTCAAGAGAAACTCTTTGGTCAGGCATCCGCCCCATCACAGCTTTCCAAGGCTCTCCCCTGATTGGTTCTTGCTTTAGCCAATCAAGGCCTTCCTTAGGCCCATCTGGTTCCCAGAGCCTCAGAAGAAGACTGCCTCTGAAACCAGCTGCTCTATCAGGGGACCTTGGTCCTGCCCCAAAGGCAAAACCCACCGTTCTTGAGTTGGAGACCCAGTCGTTTCTTCTCCCACAGGAAACTTGACTTTCAGTGACTCATTCTTTCTTTTTTTTCCGAGACAGGGTTTCTCTGTGTAGCCTTGGCCATCCTGGACTCATTTTGTAGACCAGGCTGGCCTCGAACTCACAGCGATCCGCCTGCCTCTGCCTCCCGAGTGCTGGGATTAAAGGCATGCGCCACCACGCCCGGCTCCAGTGACTCAGTCTTCAGAGGCCCTTCCTGTTTGGCATCCCACTGCCGCAAGAGCGTGGAGCCATGGCACCCACTGACAATCCTTGTGGTGTATCACTCCTACCAAAGAGCTCAGACCTCTCATGGTTGGCGTCCTGAGTAGCTGAGAGCTTGGAGCCTCTGTGTGGAGTTGTCGCTCTGTGGTGAAAAAAAAATCCCTTCTTAAGTGCTAGTGAGATGGGTCAGTGGGTGAAAGTGCCTATAGCCAGGCTGACAAACTGACTTCAATCTCTGGTGGACAGAGAGAACTGACTCCCAGGAGTCTTGTGACTACCACACAGGCACTGTGGTACACACGTGTGCACATACAAATACAACACATTTTGTTTTTAATTTCTTAGCGTTATGAATAACCTAGCTGCATGTACACCTGCAGGCCAGAAGAGGGCACCAGATCCCATTATAGATGGTTGTGAGCCACCCTGTGGGTGCTGGGAATTGAACTCAGAACCCTCTGGAAGAGCAGCTGTTGCTCTTAACCACTGAGCCATCTCTCCAGCCCCTACAACATGTTTTTAAAAGCCGTTTTTTGTTTGTTCACCATTCACGTCTCACTTCATTCGTGGAGTGAGAGCAAGAACCCAACGGGAGAACTGGCTGCCCCAGTGAAGTGGGCTTTCCCATGGCAACAACTGCCTTTGAAACAAAACACCCTTGCTTCTGCAGGTGACCGGTCCCCACACACACAATGGGAACCTCAGTAAACCCATTGGTTCATGGAAGAAACTTGAGTGAAATCACTTCTTTAGTCTAGCATCAGCGCCCTACTGTGTCAGATAGGTAAGACTTTGCGTTCATGTTGCCCCCGGAAAGGCACAACAGCGGGGCATTCTGTGAGCCCACAAACCGGCACACGGAATACAGACAAGGGGAGGGAAGGCGGAGTCAGTTAGCCAGGAAAGTAGGATGACAGCTTGAGCTGGCTTAAGAAAAAACGGAATATGGCTGGAGATGTAGCTAAGTGGCGGCAGGTTTGTCTAGCAGGGGACCCCAACGCTGAGCAAACCAACAGGAGAATGCGTTGGCTCCGATAACCACGCCTCCCATAGGGCACAGGTGGCCGGGCGCTGGCTTTGGGGATGTCTCAAAAGCCACAAGATGTTGCTATCAAGATGTCATGGCCTGAGGATGGGCAGTGGTGGCGCACTCGGGAGGCAGAGGCAGGTGGATCGCTGTGAGTTCGAGGCCAGCCTGGTCTACAAAGCAAGTCCAGGCCTACACAGAGAAACCCTGTCTCGAAAAAAACCCAAAAAGAAAGAAAAAGAAAAGAAAAGAAAAAAGAATAACTCCAGAGAAGGATACAATTGGCCTGGGATGGGTCAAGTGCTCATCCTGGGACCTGTAGTGGCCACGCATGAGGCTTGGTGCCCATCCTCAACCAAGTGAGGGATCTGGGCCAATGGTTCTGTGGGAAAAGGCTCCTGCTACCAGGCCTGATGACTGAGCTCAGTCCTTGAGATCCTCACAGTGGAAGGAGAGAACTGAACTCCTCTGACCTCCACATGCATGTTACCATGGCAAACATGCAAGGACACATGCACACGCACGCACACACACACGCACGCACACACGCACACGTGCACACACACGCACACATGCACATGTGCACACACACATGCACACACGCGCACACACGCACACACACGTGCAAACACTCGTGCACAGACACATACACACTTCAACAAGAGAAACCTATATTCATTAGACTGTCTACAAGTTCTCCGAGCAGAGGTCTCTGCCCCTTATGTTTAATCCCATTTAATAGCACCCAAAATCACACCCAGCACACGGCAGCGCAAAACAAGCATGTGTTAAATGAATGGCCGTGTGAATGAACACGGCACAAGTAACTATGTTAAGTGTGTTTCTTCTTGATTTTTTCAAGATAGTGTCTCTCTATATTGTCCAGGCTGACCTCAAACTGAAGACTCTCCAGCTTCCAGCTGTTCAGGTTACAAGTATACACCACCGTGTTTTGTTTTGTAAACAGTCTTATTATTGTTGTGTGTGTGTGATGTTGGGTGTATGTGTGCATGATGTGCATATAAAGGCCTGAGGACAATCTTGGAATTAAACTCACATCCTTGGGCTTACTCAGTAAGTGTCTTTCCCTCACAAGCCCTCTCACCAGCCCCGGCTTTGTGTGTATAAGATACTCAATGCTGGAAGCCCTTTTCTGAATCCAAGTAAACGTTCAAAGGGACATGCTTGGGAAACGTCGGATCCATATATTCTGGGGGAGACGTCTGCAACCCAGTGTGCTTCACTAAGCACGGCCAGCATTTGCCTGAAGAGCAGCAAATCGTTTGACAAACCAAAGAGAACGTTACTGCTCACCCTAACGGCCTGGAGCTCACTCTGCAGACCAGGCTGGCCTTGAACTCACAGGGGCCTCCCAAGTGCTGGCTGGCATGACCACCACCTGACTGAGGTGCAGAGTTAATAGTCCCTGTTAGTGTTTTCTTGAAATCTGGTCATTTGTGTACCGCTGAACAGCTTCAGGTCGTTTTAGAATCTGAGTGAGGTGACACACCTGGCAATCTCAGCACTCAGAATGTTGAGACAGGAGGCTCAAGAATTCTAGGCCAGCCTGGGCTCTCTAGAGAGAACCTGTCTCAACGAAAAACCAAAAAAAGTACCTAGCTTTAGGAGACATCTCTGAAATACTTCCTGAGGAGATGTGAGAACGCTTCCTCAGTGCTGACATGTATGACTTTAAATAGAGATTCCGCTCCCTTTGCATATGATCAATACATACAAATAAAAAGATTAATGAGCTCACAGAGGCGGTCTCAGTACAAGAGAGAAGTTAGTCATCCTGCGTACAGAGAGCTTCCAGATTAGGAAACTAGATTAGCTGAGGTCTTGGTTTTATTTACTTATTTATTTATTTGGTTTTTAGAGACAGGGTTTCTCTGTGTATCCTTGACTGTCCTGAATTCACTTTGTGGACCAGGCTGGCCTCGAACTCACAGCGATCCGCCTGCCTCTGCCTCCCAAGTGCTGAGATTAAAGGCATGCGCCACCACCGCCCGGCGAGGTCTTGGTTTTAATTTCAACTCTGCTCCTAAGAATTCTCGTCTTCAGGAAGTTTCTAAGGCCCAGAGACTGCTTGCTGAAAGCAATCGGGTTAAATAGAAATGATTAGAATAGTTTTCCAGCTGGGCTAGCCTGTGGTGCTAGCTCGCTGCAGAAGCACCATTAGCATTGACAGATGGCGGAAGTAGTGCGGAACACAAAGAGCTGGTTAGCGCCTCGTACGGATAGGAAGATGAGGTTCAGACGCCATGAACTTAAATCATGTCTGTCCTTCAGCTGAATGACTCAGAAGGCTCTCACAGGGTTGAGGAAAGCACTCTGATTCATAGAACCCCTGAGAAGGAGGGTGAGGAAGTGCGGAGGCCCTCAAATTAGCCTAAGACACCCTTAGCTACTGCTGTTGAGGTAGGACCAGTTGACCTGTCTGGAGTCTGAGTCCTCAGTGCCCAGTTTTCCCGCGTACACCCCGTGCTGCTTGTCTGGTAAACCAAGCACTGTGTAACAGGTGTGTGGGACAGAGCCCGTTTGTCAGGAGCCAGAGGAAACGGATCTTTCAAGGTCTCTAAAGTCCCTGCTGTCTGTTCCTTCACGGTTTCAGTTTTCTTTTCCTGAACTTGTCCCTCCAGAGCTCGCATGGCATGTATAGGTGCTCATAACCAGCACAAGGACAATCCGAGGCTGTGAGAAAGGTCACAGCCCTTGCTGCCAACAGACACAGCCCAGCTGGCTGTCATCATGGAAATTTACAAATGATAAAGGCGCTCTGTCCCTTTAAGAGCTGCCCTTACTCTGGGACTTTCAACTGTGTAGTAACTGTTGCAGCAAGGAAAAAAAAAAGTGCTTAATTCTTTACCTTTCTGGAAAGAGCTCTATTGATCAAGCTTGTTGAAAGTTAATAGTTAATTCTAAATACTGTTACAGATCGCTTTTGGAACCACAGACATTTCAATATTTATAAATTGTCAGATCTCCTCTCTCCCTGTTGTGGAATCCCAGCTATATTTATTAGCCCAAACCTAAGCTTAACCTGTGCTCATTTGAAATTCTAGGAATTGTTTCTCCTGATTATGAGATTTCGCGTGTGTATGTTATGGAAAACAAGTCTAATGACTGTTTTGAAAAGATCTAGGCAAAGGGTCATGACAACCGCTCCCTGCTTAGCACAACTCCCTGAACAAATCTCCAGGGAAAAGCTTAAAGTGATGTAATAATTCCTGATCATTGTCAGGAACAAACACACCAGGCAGCCACAGACACGTCTAATTAATTCCTGCACTCTCCTCAAATACAAATTAGCACCAAGTAGCATTTTGTAACTCAGAGGTAGCTGCCCACGGGGCTGAGGGCAGAGGCTGGGCTGTATAAGTTCAGCGAGGATTTCAGATAGAACCCAAGAGACTGAATAAATATTTGGAAATGAACACTTTATTTTGCAGAAAAGGCGAGACCCAGAATAAATACTGGCAAGAGAGATACAAAGAACCGTAGGATCCACTGTGTGCTTCGCTACAGGGACAGCTGGCACCTCCCCACCAAGGTGACAACTCAGGACAGATGAGAGACAAGCTGCCGGGGACCTCAGGCATCCTGGGAAGGTGGGCAGTGTTCTGACCAGCAAGAAACAGCAGAGGCAGAGGGTGAGAAGCTTAGCCTGGAAGGTATGGGTGGGACTGGCCGAAGGGGCGGAGATGGCGTTTAACTGTGGAGACTTAATTTAAAATGTCTGGTAGCTGGGCGTGGTGGCGCACGCCTTTAATCCCAGCACTCGGGAGGCAGAGGCGGGCGGATCACTGTGAATTCGAGGCCAGCCTGGTCTACAAAGTGAGTCCAGGACAGCCAAGGCTACAGAGAGACCCTGTCTCGAAAAACCAAAATAAATAAATAAATAAATAAATAAATATAAAAAATAAAATAAAATAAAATGTCGGAATCCATTCAATTCCACCACTCAAGAGGCAGAGACAGAAGCAGAGGCAGGCAGATCTCTGAGTCTGAGGCTAGCCTGGTCTATAGAGCCAGTACTAGGATAGCCAGGGCTACACAGTGGAGCCCTGTCTCAAAAACCAACAACAAAGAAACAAACAACAAGAAGAAAATAAGATAATTTGGAGCCAGGCGTGGTGGCATAGGCATTAATCCCAGCACTCAGGAAGGCAGAGGCAGGTGGATTGCTGTGAGTTCGAGCCCAGTCTGGTCTACAAAGTGAGTTCAGGACAGTCAAGGACACACAGAGAAACCCTGTCTCAAAAAACAAAAACAAAAATAAAAAACAAACAAACAAAAAACCATTATAATATTCTTGCCAAGGCCAGGCAGTGGTGCAGTGGTGGCGCATGCCTTTAATCCCAGCACTTGGGAGGCAGAGGCAGTCAGATCTCTGTGAGTTCGAGGCCAGCCTGGTCTACAGAACGAGTTCCAGGACAGGCAGGGCTACACAGAGAAACTTTGTCTCATAAAATCAGTCATTCCTACTCAAAGCCAAGCTCTCAGCTATAGAATCCTAATTTGTACTGTACTTCTCTGGGTGTACACAGTAACTAGCACACTTTTTTCCATGTTCCATGTATGTTCCATGGAACCCATAGATCTGCTTTGGGTCATTTCTAGATGTTATACAGAGTTTCAAAGGTTCTGTGACCACAGACTGCCGGGAAATGGGTAAACATGGGCCCTGACTATGTCGGACCACCTCAGAGAAACAGACATGCCAATGAGAATCAGGTACTGCTTTAGAAAGACTGATACACAACTGTGGACAGTCGCCTGTGCCCTGCTCTAAGCTGTGTGAAACTGATTTCCAAGCTTTGCCTTACTCTTACGGGTAGTTTTATGTCAACTTGACATGAGCTAGAGTCATCAGAGAAGAGGGAGCCTCCATTGAGAAAATGCCTGCATAAGATCAGACTGTACACAGACCTGTAGGGCATTTTCTTAATTAGTGATTGATGGGGAATGGTCCAGCTCACTGAGTGGGACCATCCCACAATGGGGTTAGTAAGCAGCACTCCCCCATGGCCTCTGCGCCAGCTCCTGCCTTCAGGTTCCTGCCCCGAGTTCCTGTCCTGACTTCCTTTGATAATGAACAGCACTGAGTACTGTAGAAGTGTAAGCTGAATAAACCCTTTCCTCCCCAACTTGTTTGTTTGTTTCTTTTTGAGACAGGGTTTCTCTGTGTAGCCTTGGTTGTCCTGGTTGACCAGGCTGGTCTTGCACTC